>NC_133456.1:69202867-69828225 GCF_048565385.1 Saimiri boliviensis
AATAGGTTGTACTATAATTAATATAATTAGTAAACTTCAATTAACCATATGGTAAAAATTGTATAGAAAGAGATTTTGAATGTCCTAGACAAAGCAATGTTGGAGCATAAGCTTTGGAGCTGGGATTCTTGACTCCATCATATACAAGTTAATTGTTTCAACCTTTTCTATGCCTCAGTTTCCTCTTCTGAAAATGAAGATACTATGCTAGTAACACTAGTAGTCTACCATGTAGCACTGTGAGGATTAAATGTATTAATATATGTAAAATGCATAAAGAGTTTTAACACATAATAAACATCAGTTACATGTAGGTATCTTTTTGTTTAAAATAAAAACTTTCCTTCCCTCTTTCTAAAGATGTCAGCACATTTCCAACTAGGTAGCACAAACAAAATATAATTCCAAAGGTTAAAATACAATTAATACCTGGGATAACAATAATGGTGTGTAAACTAAGGATAAGAAAAATAATAAAAGCCAGGAGATAAGTCATTCTGTGAAATGAAAAATGTCATATGAAGCAAGGTTCCTTATTCTAAGTAGAAGTAGGAAGCAAATCTGGCTGTATGAACCCTGTAAGCAGTCCAGTTCAGCTGAAGAACACCTTTGGGATATTTCACAAACAGAGTTTCTTTAATCAGTCTTGATATTTGGCAAAAGGTACTGGAGAAATATACTAGTATTTAAGTCTCAAACACCTCTCCATATGTGGAGACAAAAGTGACTCCACCTTGAATGCTAATCTGCCATGATAACTTCTGACTAACCTCAGTTCCATAAATGTCTCCTGATTCCTACTTTATTGACTGTCCTTATTGTAAGAACACATATTGACTATAAATCCTGCTTTTAAAGCAAAGCAACTTTGATGATACCACACAAATTACAGGCTATGGTGCATACAACATTCTTGCTTGTTCTGGAGGGTTGCCTTTAATTGCTTTTACAGGGCCCATGTATCTTTTCTCTATGGTATGTAAGTCATGGATCTGGGAAGTAACAGTGCTGAGATCTACCTGTTTTGCTGCCACCCAAGGCCATGCTTCCATTTCTAAGTTCCCCAACAAACTACCCTTTCTAACAAACTGAATTTGTCTGCCACATTCTTTGGTTTCTTGGCTCCTTTGGCATCTTGGAGCCACTTTGCATATATGTCCTTGCACAAAACACCATCTTTCTCATCACCTCCAGATCTTACACCATAAAGAAAAATCTGAATATGTCAAGTGTTACTAGGAGTACTCTGCTACCCAGTTATTGGCTGAGATTTATCAAGCAGGTGCTGACAGTGACTGGGGAGGGTGGGTTGGAATGGAAGGAATACTTCATTTCTCATGCTGCTTGTGATTTTTTGGGACAAACTGAAGAAATGCAGAAAAAATTGGCATCCAAACCTAACAATTCTTAACATTTTCTTTTGCAAAATAAGTATGTGAAACTTTTAAAGGCATTATGTGTGATCCACTGGTAAGGATAAAGCATTTTCAAATTTTATGCAACACTGCAGATTTTCATTGTACTAACCCAAGGGATCTTCAAAAGCTATAGCAAATTTACCCCCAGAATTGTAAGTCTCTGATCTGAAAAAGAAATTGAGGCAATTCCTAAGTTACCTTTTTATTATGATTGTTTCAATTTCTCTTAAAAACAAGCCTTTAATATATCTCTAAATGTTAGTGACTCCTTCAAGATAAAAATCCCAGAGTACCACTTCAAACTTGATGTTTTCCATTATAGCTTATAAAGAACATCTACCTTCCACTTAAATTACTATTTCAGTTAAACCTGTTAATGTAAATTATGGTACTCTTTGGAGCCATATAGATTTGCCAAGCACCATTTGGCTGCAGAAAGAATTTGAAACAATCTTGTAGGAAGTGATCAGTTAAAAGAATTTCATGATATATTGTTTTGAATTATTGATGTTACATGCCTATAATAGAAATCAATGTGCCAACTCTAGAATTTTTTGTTATATTCATGGGAATACTGAGAAAACGACTTTCAAAAAATTCTTGAAGATGGCTTTTATATGCCAATACCAAGGAAAATTTGGTATGGAAACAAAACATGTTTCAGGTTTCTTTGGAATTAATAACAGCTATAATCACATTGATTTTTTACCAGCAGACCAAAAATGAGACACATCCTTAATATAACTTTGCATTTTTTTGAATTGAATTGTGATAAAATATACATATGTGACATAAGATTTTCCATTTTAACCATTTTTAAGTGTGCAATTCAGTGGCATTTGTTACATTCACAGTGTTGTGCAACTGACACGACTATTTCCAAAATGTTTTCATCATTCCAAACAGAAACGCCATAACCATAAAGCAATAACTTCTCACTCCTTCTGTTCCCCACCCATTCCAGATGACCTCCTCTACATTCAGTGTCTATGAATTTTTCTATTCTAGCAATTCTATATAGATACAATCATACAATATTTGTCCTTTGCATCTGGCTTATTTCACTTTAGCAAAATGTTTTCAAGGTTCATCCATATCATAGCATGTAAAAGAATTTCATTTATTTTTATAGCTGAGTACTGTTCCATTCTATGTATATACCACATTTTATTTGTCCATGTATCTGTTGATGGACATCTGGGGTGTTTCCACCTTTGAGCTACTATAAATAAAGCTACAGTGAACAAATATCTGTTTCATTCCTATTTTCAATTATATGGAATACATACGTAAGAATAGAATGTTAGAGGGTACATACCTAGGAGTGGAATTCCTACCAGCAATGTACAAGGGTTTCAGTTTTTCCACATCCTTGCAACATTTGTAATTTTCTGTATTTTAATAAAAACTATGATAGCTGTTCTAGTAGGTGTGAAGTGGTACCTCATTGTTACTTTGATTTGTATTTCCCTAATGACTAGTAATTTCGAACTTTCTGTGTGCATATTGGTCATTTGTTTATCTTCCTTGGAGAAATGCCTGTTCATGTCCCTTGCCCATTTTAAAACTGAATTGTCTTTTTGTTGGTGCATTTTAGGAGTTCTTTGTATATTCTGGCATAGTAAACTATTCTCATTATCATATATATGATTTGCAGATATTTTCTCCCATTTGTAGGCTGTCTTTTCACTTTCTTGATCATGAAAATTTACCTTTTTAAGAACAGCATTTAAATATTTCTCTTGGGAGACAAAGAAGTGCAAGAATAATTAAAATACTAATCATGGCAGTAATAGAAAAATCCTATGACAGAAATGGATTTTTCTCTGAACTGATTCATTATTCTACTGTGGACTACATTAATTAACTTTATTTCTTGTAGATACAGATGAAATCTGGTTTTAGATATCTCCATAATAAACAGTTTTTCAGAGTAAAAAGGATGAAACTGAAGAAAAACTGAACAATTGTTTCCTTTATAGAACAATTTTATCACCTACACTTAAGAAATCATTTACATTATTGGATTTAAGTAATGTTGATTAGAATAGAATCTACTTTATTGGAGGATGAAATTGTTAAGTTTGGTGGAAAGAGAACACAGTAAGTCAGCGAATTTAAGGGAATATGTATGTGTTTGTAATATATTATGGGAAAGAAGAAAGATAAAGGAATTGAAGAGTATCCTTATTCTTGGGACCACAACACTTAGATAAGCCAAGAACACAGTTGAAATTTCACCAAATGCACAGAACATGTAACTGACCCAAACTGAGCAAGCTCTGCTCCTAGTTCCCTTGCTATGAAATCTCCTCCTCATATCAGTGATACTGTAAATAAGAAAAGCCCCAAGCACATGCAGTGCCTGGAACTAGGGATGGAGCTAGCCTGACCTTAGCAGGACGTGGGGGGAGTTCAGGGAGAGGCAAAGAATAGAACCAAAGAGCAGGCTCTTGTTTGAAGAAAAAAGAGATTATATGGAGGATGCATGATTAAGAGCTTCATTTTTATTTTTAAAAAAACTTCATAAAATCTTTTGGGAAGCATAGAGACAAGAATTAACTATGAAACACTGCAAATCACATTAAGAAAACTCATAAAACAGAGAGCTGATGAGTGATGAAGTCTTCAAAGCATTATTCGAGAATCAAAGTCTGCTCAGTAAATTTTGGTATACGTGCAACCAGAGTTGACAGAAACACTGATACCTATGGCTTTCAATCATCCCGCAATGCAAGTATAGCAGAAGGTGATAGGATCTTAATAGCACTGTCACTTGAAAAAAGAATGCAGCAGAACCTGACAATCTGTCATGGTATTTAAAGTTGGTGAAGTGTTTTTTTTTTTTTTAATGTTATTTTCTATATCAAATAAAGAACATTCCTTCTTAAATAATTCTTGTGTGTGCATGTGTGTGTGTGTGTGTATAATCTATCAGATAATGTTCCAGCTAAAAGCTGGATAAGAAATCACAACTATCTAACAGCTTATTCTTCAGGGCACCTGAGGGCAAAAGAGCATGAAAACTCAAGCACTCAAGGTGAATATACTTAGGGTAAAAATGCTTTGCATAGTTAAAATATATACATAATCCAAGCATGTGGGGAAAAGATCTTATCCTTACCACCAAGGTCTGAACCCAGGTAAGCCAGTCAAAATGTCCTATTACAAAGTATACATATATATAGCAAGTGTGCATGTCATTTTTCATAAGAAATCCTAATATATTCCAGAAAGCATGAATGTTCAAGCCTGGTTATTTGAAGGGAACAAGAGTCTTTTCCCACAGTTGTGTGGTCCCCAATAAAACCTAGGATAATCCTAGCAAGTAAATGAAGATGATGCCCTTGCATGTGTATGTGTGTGCATGTGTGTATGCGATTTAATACCCCCATTCTCCTTCACCTGCACGATGCTGCAGTATGTATGCAGCCCACTGCTCATTTTCTGCTTCCTGGATTGTGTTCCAATAACGTTTTTGCTCTGAGATAATAAGGAAAGACCATATCCCTGTGAGCAGGTGGTGAGTCCCTCCCTATCTCAGCTTCTTCTTCTGTGAAAGGGAGAGAGGATAGTTCTGAGGCAAGAAGCTGATTTGGGGAAGACATGTATCTGGGTCTCACACTCTACTTGTCTGGACTTGAAGAAGTCAATCCAAGATGAAGAACACTCCTAGATGTTGAAGAACAATATCTCATGACACTCTGAGACAAGATTACGTAGGAATATCCACGCTGGTGTAGGCCAAAGGCTGAAGAGAGATCAGAAGCCGGATTCACGAGCCAGATAATCAAGTTACACATTGCTAGCTCTATCTTGTTCCTTTGCATTTTCCCACAGTATCTGGTAAACCTATTTTTAAATTGTCTCAGTGTATGGAATAATGTGAGCAGGAATGTTTGTCTGTTTTATTAACTGCTGTATCCCCTTTGTCTAGAACAGGACTAGGCAGTAAATAAATATTTGATGAAGAATGAATGGGTTCCTTAGGTCACTGGAAAATTAGGGAAAGTTCCTATAGCCATAGTCAAGTATGTCATACTTGATCCATATTTTAGGGAGACAATGTTACTCAGACCAGAGGGTGGGGACAGCACTGCTGGTGAGAAATCTTCAAGGAGACATTCAATCTAGGAGGAAGGAATTGTGGCTATTACATACAGCTATTCCTGTCCTGTGGGAATGATTCTTCCATCGTGAGTCTAGGACAATCTGCCTTTGATTTGTCATGGAGGCAGGGTGAGGGCAATAATGGCCAGGCCCTTAGAGCTGTGTTATATAAGCATTTTCCATGGGACAAGTTAGAAAAGAACAAGAGAAGAGAGGAGGGAAGCAGCTTAATTTTAGTCCCTGGGAGACTCGGGAGGCCTTGATCTGTTTCCAGTTCTAATCTAGATTCCAGGGGCAGGAAAAGAGGTACTGTGTTACCCCTTCTCACGTGCCTTCTCATTGAATCCCGTAGCAACACTGCACTTTATTGAAGACAATTCTCATGCTGAAAGAGATCAAACAGCTGGATTCACGTGGTAGAGGTAGAGAAACATTGAGCCTGGATGCAAACCTGAGTCTGTTGAATTTCAGGGTCCACTGTTGCTATTCCAGATTCAATTGTCTTTAGTCTGTCTAACCCATATTCTACACTCACATTTTGACCTTTAATGTACTGATAATAGCAAAATAATTGTTTCAGCATATAAATGTGCTGTTTCTGAATTATTATTTTGTGCTTGTAAAAGGGATACACCCATATCTGCTCTGAGAAAAATGCCTACTCATGATGAAAGACTAAGAAAACCAAAAATAGACAGAGAAGTGAATAGGTTGCTTTCAGTGTCAAGTTTAATTAGGAGTGATACCTACATTAACAAACTGTTTCTAAAAGGTTTTTCCATAAGTTTATTCTTAGAACAAAATCCAGAGAGGTTTTCCATTTGTCTGTAAATGCTTTTGCTAGACTGTGGTAATATTTTCTGTGTTTATCAAACAATAACTCTAGGTACAGCATGCATGTTCCAGGGCTATGTGCTTCTTTATAGGACTCTGTTTTGGGGATGCTGCTGATTATATAAGAAAAGTCCACCACGTGACTCATTCAACAGGAAGAACTTTTTATAATCTTCCTGTGGGCATATCCTGAATTCATGTTCCCCCCAATGTTGCAGGGACTTCCAGGGAAATTAATAGGAAAGGTGGTAGATTAATGTGAAAAAAAATAAAGTTTCTTGTATTTGGACATCTGGAAGAGCTGGCGTAAAATAAGAGACAGGACAAATGGAAAAAGAGAGTTTTGTATTTTCTACTTCCAGCCCACCATTGCATACCAACAGTTCTCCGGAACATATCTAAGAGAAATCCTTTAGTTGAGCCACTCAGGGGATCATACTTAACCCAGGTAGCAGCTTAGAAGGAAAGCTTCACTGGCCCATGGTCTGGACAAGACAGTAGAGAATGCTCACTTGGACACTGTGTCCTCGGTTTAAAGGCAGGTATGGTGGTATCAGACCACACACTTCAGTTTCTACCCCCACAAGGGGGAGAGTTTGGAGCATGAGTTTTGCCAACTTATGAAGGCTTGGTAAACGTCTTAAATTTTCCATTGGTATCTCAGAGTGATCACATCTCAGGAATATAAATTAAGATCCAGAACGAAAAGATTTGCACTAAGGTTACGGAAAAAAACTAAATAGACCGTCCTGAATAAAGCACAAAGCCAAATCCCTACATATTCAGTTAATCATTGCAAGAACAAAACCCAACAACTTTCAGAGGAAGATATCAAAATTCAGTGTCTTACAACATATCATCTGCAATGTATATAGTATACACTAAACATATCTAGACATGTGATGAAATAGAAATGTGTGACACAGAAACCAAAGAAAAGTCAGTCAGTAAAAAGAGTACTGTAAAATGCATGAAGAGATTTAGAAATTACTTAATGGAATAAAATAAAAATCCTAGAACTAAAAAATACAATATATCAAGTAAAAAATGTATTATACAAGATTTACAGTAGATTGTACACAATAGATGAAAACACCAGTGAACTTAAACATCAGTCAATGGAAATTATGCAAACTGAAATACAAAAAGAGCTAAAAGAGACTCACTGGCACATGAGACATTCTCAGGCCATCCAAAAATATAAGAAATCTGAGTCCTAGTAAATAAAAGAAGGGTGAGAATGAGGCAGAAAAGTATTTGGAAAAATATTGACTAAAAATGTTCCAATATTTGACCAAATGCAGCAAACCACCAATCTAAGAAATTTAACAAAAGCAAGATATTTATTCATTTAAAGAAGAAAGCAAGATATTTATTTAAAGAATACATCTATATCTTTTGCAAAATATTTTAGAAAAGATGTGGACTATTTTCATATCCAATCTTTATCATACGGGGGCATGAGAGAAACAGTTCTAAATATTTATTCTAAATAAAAGATGATTTTATATCTTTATTTGTCAGATTAAGAGGATTTCCAAATCAAAGTTTCATATTTTCAGCTCTGTCAGAAAACTTGGATACAGCAGAGGTACGTGTAGCAGTAAAGTTATCGCTCTCCTTTCCTTCTTCTAAAGCTTTTCCTCTGTTTTTCATTGCTCCAGTCCCATATTTCATGTATGTTTTATGCTAAAGAGAATCCATAGCAGGTGGCTTTTGGAGTTAGCTAGACCTGAATAGGAATTTGGTCCTTAACCTATCTCATTATATGTTTTAACTACTCTGCACCTGAATTTCTTAATCTGTGAAATGAGGGTAATAAGAATACTACCATTACCTGTGTTATAGCATGGTTAGAGAATTTGATTATAAAACGCATGCAGAACCCATACATTCTGGCATGGAATGAGATCTCAGTTAATGCAGACTATTGCTATGTAGTCACTTCAAGTAATGCTTGGGACTAGCTGTCATATAAAATGCAAATTAAAAATAGTACAGTTATTGAGTACAAAGGAAATATTTATCTAAAGATAAAGTAATATGGGGAATTTTGAAACTATTGAGAGATTACCAATCTTTGTTTCTGGAATAAATACTGGACCCACTTGTACGATTGTTTGAAATTTCTGGGCAATCAGAACAGTGCATTCAGTAGACATAGCATTTGCTCATGGAATAATTAGTAGAATGAGAATACAAACAGGTCCTCATATCTCTTTGGTTAAACTCATTCATTTTACTGCTAGTGAAATACAACAATTATATATATTTATAATGCACTGGATCTTTAAATTTCCAAATTTTATTATTTTCCAGAATTCTGCAGTTACTTCCTATGGACCCTAATCCCTAGTCTCCAACTCACTTGTTTTGAAAATGGCTAAATCAGGAGGAGGTTGAGCCTCTGTAAAGTGGGAATAAGAGCATCCTCCCTGCTTATCTCACAAGTTGTCATGAGGATTAAATTGTGAAATATTTTGGGGAAAATATGTGCAACTGGAAACTGTAATTTTAATTATTTGTCTCTGTAGCATTTCTTTTCATTTGCAAACAAAACTCTGCTATTTTACTCCTATCCAATGAGGAAGTTCCTATTTTACCAATTAAAAACAATACTTATTTGGTTTTATTTTTAAAGAAAAATATAATAAAAAGATTATCATGCTGCATATTTTCCTTTTGCTTTTTAAAAGTAATATAACTTTGAAACAACTACTATTTAAAGTTTGGGTGTGAGGAACAGTACAATGTACACAGCATTTATCCTTTTATTAGAATATAGGTATCTTTTCTGGTGTCCCGAAAAACCTGTAAATAATAATATCTCCATTATAATAAAAAGAAACCAAGCAGATAATGATCCCATTGTGCCAAGAGCTTTTATTCCTCTTTCCACGTGTAAATAGATTGCTTCTTGATCCAACTTTTTTCTTCTACTTTTCCAGTATCCTCTTATACCCTCACTGAACAACACTGTGTGACGTATAGAGGTGGATGAGCTTACTTTCAGACAAAAACATTATTTGGGCAAGTGTTTGCCAACACGAAGACAAACCATCATTTTCTGAGTTTGAGTTCCTATAATTTATTTATTAGATTTTAGAGATGCCCTTTATGATTCATATCATTTTAGAGCAAAAGGTATTTTTTTAAAGAAAAAATTTTATTGAGAGCTTTGACGTGCCTATGGACTCCTGGTTTGATATATCTATCTCAGATCACACTTCTGAATGCCAACCCTGTGTAAGTGCTATTTCAAATTCAACATATACAATATTAAACTCATCCCTCCCATCCATTCAAATATGCTCTTTTCCCTGTACTTCTTAATTTGGAATTTTCTCACTATTATTGTTCAAGTATTTTCTCTTTTTTTTTTTTTTTTTTAAATGGTATTTCTATTTTTCTTTAAAAATTTTTATGGACACATAATTAAACTATTTATAAGTACATGGAATAGTTTGATCATACAATGTGTAATGATGAAATCCTAAACAACTATTGATGGGCAGATATCTATCACTGAGAACATTTTTAGTGTTGGGAACATTTCACATCTAGCTATTTTGAAATATACAACATATTGTTGTTAATAGTGTTCTCTTAATGGAACCATCACAATTGCCTCTAATGGATCTTCCTTTCTCCTAATCCGGATGCATTATTCATACTGTTCCATGGCTGATCTTTCCTAAACATTAATCTAAGCATGTATAAGTCCCGTGTTTTGAAACCCTCAGTGACTCTTCAATGCCTGCAACAAGAAATCCAGTCCTCTTAGTGTGATACGCAGGACCCAGCGTCTGGCCTTATCAACCGTCTCCGCCTCAAATCCCTGCACATGCTCTAAGCTTCGTTCGGTAAATGACTAAAGCTCCGCAACAGTAAACTGGTCCATGTCTCCTGTCTTTGCCCATGGTTTTCCCATTGCCTAGAATGCCTTTCCCATCCCTCACATCACCCACTTCAACATTCACCTGCCAAACTCTGACATCCTTTTAGACCCAATTCAAGTTTTTTTTCACTGTGAAGCTCTAACGTGCCAGAAATAAAAACAACAACAACAAAAAAAAAAAAAAAAAAAAAAAAACTTCCTCCTCTGAGCCACCTTAATATTCAAATATCCTTCTATTATTGCTCCTAATAC
This sequence comes from Saimiri boliviensis, assembly GCF_048565385.1. Lineage (NCBI taxonomy): Eukaryota > Metazoa > Chordata > Mammalia > Primates > Cebidae > Saimiri > Saimiri boliviensis. The sequence goes on from NC_133456.1 coordinate 69,213,380, forward strand.
ATTGAATTGTAATACATTTTCACAGTATTGTTTCCTTCCTTTAGACTCAGGGAAAAATATGTATCATTTCTATCACTTGCTCAGGATGTAGCCAGTGCACTGAATAGAGTAAGTCTGCAAGTCAGAAAGTCTTTGCTGAATAACCAAGCAAACGGAAATTTTAAAATGCCTTACATTAGTATGACATTTTAATATACATGTTTCCCATAATTCTCATCAGAATCCTGGCATGTCAGTAGCCATCACTGTCCTCGAACAGTTGAAAACGGACAGTACTAATAATACGTCCACGTAGAAGGAGTTCTCTTAAAACCAAAGGTCTGAAGGTCCAGTGAATGGGCACCCGGCCTGTGGCTGGCACGGCCCACGGCTGTTTACCTCAGGTTCCACTTTACAAGGAACTCTGTGTATGTGCTGCAGGAAGACACATCTTTTTTCTCCATTATTAAGAGATTACCAGCAGCCCGAGGTGAGCTTTTCTCCTATTCCCAGAATTTAGATCCCGTTTATTGACGTTGCCATTCACTACTCTGTTTCCCCCACTGTCTGTGACCTCTTGAGGCTAAGTGTTAATATTACACATTTTCATCTTTGCATCCCCAACGTTAAGTGCCTGGTATTCAGCAGGCTCTAATACAATGTTTCTAGAAAAAAGAAAAGAGGAGGAGGAAGGAGGCAGGAAGGAAAAAAAAATGATGGGGTAGGGGGGAAGAAAAGGAAGAGAAAGAAGACAAAGAAAGCGGTCATGTCTGCTTGCAAAAGTAAGCAATGTAAAAATGATTCCCATTTGTTCAGACAAGGAAACAAAAGAAGGAAGAGGCGCCCAAGACCAGCATGTACTGATTGACTGGTGAGGCTGAGACAAGCACTCGGTTACCCAGTCTCGGAGTCTGCAGAGCACATATTCCAGCATCTGGGAAACAGGAGGAACTTACACATTGATATTTCCCTTCTTCCTTCCCAGCGAGCCTCTCCGCCCTCTCCTAAGGAATTGTGCAGAGAGGTTTTTGTTTTTTTCTCTAATTATTCACTTATTAAAACAGAGCTTCTTAAGTATATTCAGAGAAACTACAAAAGAAATCCCTTAATAATAGTATCCTTTAAAAAATTCTTTCTGGTTTTCTTGTTCTTCCTGCATCCAACATTTCATCCTTGACTGATAATACAGAGGACAGAAAAGTCCTAAGATTAATAAGCTGAAAATCATGGGAGGTCAGTGGAATATATTTAAACTAAAGCAATTTGTAGGAAATGAAAGCTATGTTACCTCTTTCTCTGGCTGTTACTCTTTTGAACAATTAAGAACTTTCATATTTAAATTGTGGAGAATATTGAAATTATGTTTCAACTCTACTTAGAGACCACATTTTCCTCTCAGACACATTTTCTCACAACTTTCACATTTTACGAAAATGCCCCTTCTCTGGGCTCCCACAGAACCCTCTAACAACACATTTACTACATTGTAATAATCTTTTAAACTGATATCTTCCACTAGTTTTTGCCTCACTTAAGAGCAGGAACATACAGAGCACTATAAAATATTTGTTTGCATCAATATGAGTCATACGTGAATAGTGAACTATTTAATTTTTGTGAATTAATACTATATAGTATCTTCTCTAAGATTCTAATTTCCCTCTGGACTATAGCTTTCTTATATCATAGTTCTAACAGACTATATGAATGCATGAGGAACACAAATTCAAGAGTGAGCTGGATGATTCCAACCATGTCATTCTACTTTTAAACCTACCACACCTGGTATGCAAGGTTTGGCCAAGTAAGAATCCTGCATTTTAAAAGGCTTCATGTAACTATGCGACCAGGAATCAACTCCCAGCCAGTGATTAGTTAAGGCAAAAGCCTGAGGCCTCAGCGCCAACAGAGAAAATCAAGGGGTTTTGTTGAGACAGTTGTTGAAAGAGAAGCTCTCTTCCTGCAGACATTGCTGAGGTTGGCACGTATGTCTGAAACTTCCAGTCATCACTGAAGGAGGGTGGATCTGCCCTAAAACAGAGCTAGCAGTAAAGACAGAGAATAGTGATGAAATTGCCTGGCCCCTTGGAGGCAGCCGCACATGATTTCTGTGACAGAAGCCAACGCAGTCTACTCGTTGCGTGAGCTGTTGAAGTTTCTGTAACTGTCATCTGAAGAGTTATGGCTAACAAAGGTTTGGCTTTGTCAAGATCCATGAAACGAACTGAATAGTACTAAATTCCATCAGCCAAAATCCCTGGTCAGTTATAAACATTGTTTCACTCTGCTTTTCTTTACTATATTCTGTTTATTGTAAGTCTACAAGCCCATGATTGTACATCTACCATTCATGACCTCCACTCCAAAATGACTGTCTTGCCCAACTATAAATAACCCTCCCTTTCCCTGAACTCTGCAAAAACTTTATTTGTAAGGAAACATTAAGGTACTTTCAACTTTCTAAGCAATTATATCGTTGTCTTACATGGACCAACTTACTATAACACAGCCAACTCTTTTTTAAATACTGTTTTATACCCTAATATTTGTTTAATTAATTAATTAACTTCTAGAGATGGGATCTTGATGTGTTGCCCAGGCTGAATTTGAACTCCTGGGCTGGAGCAATTCTCTTGCCTCAGGCTCCTAAGTATCTGAGACTACCAGTGCAGTTTCACCATACCTGGCTTAACTCAGTCAAGTTTTAATTATCCACTTGAATTTTCTCCTGAATGATGAATAGATGAAACATTAGACTGTTTATTTAAATTATTTTTTTACTGGAATTACCAAATCATAATTTTAAAATCAGTATTTCAATCTTTTCATTGTATTAGTATAATTATTCATTTGCATATTTAATAATTTTAGTTTCACATGTGACTTAAATGTAATTTCATTGTCTATATATGTTTCTTTGACTTTGTTTATGAACAGCTTGTGATTTCTCAAAATACCCATGGGAAGTAAGTAACAAACAATTGCATAGTTTCATCTACCTTTTATACAGTTCCTCTTTTGAAGAACGTAGGTTATTTTACTCTTTGTGTTGTTATCTGTACTAGAGCTACATTATCTGAAAAGTAAATCTTACAGTGAAAATCCCTTAATGCCTATATTATTATATAATTTTCTCCATTACATCAATCCGGACTTATTTTCAGCAACTCCCTGCCTCTAAACTTATACCCAGAAACACACTAAACCACTTGCATTTCCTAGAACATAATGTTGTTACACCTTTTTTGCCTTTGGACATATTCTTCCTTCTATTTGAAATGACTTTCTATCTTTTGTCAACCAGTGAAATTCTAATCTATCTTCCAAGCCTAAATTGAACTATTATTCTCTCAATGAAACCTCCCAAAAACCTCCTTACTTTCCAAAGCAAAAATGATCATTCCTTCCTCTCTGACAGCACTGAACCTGTCTATGTCTCATTATTAAACTTGCCCCTATTGAATTATTCATTTGACTGTCTCTTCAACTAAAACATGAGCTCTTTTAAGTAAGGGGACCAGAACCCATGGATTATTGCATATCCAGAGGCTAGAATGTACTTGGTAAGGTAGTAAATAATTTATGTTTGATGAATGAATACATGTATTCATGTAGATAGCAAAAGTGATTTATGTTATGTTTGATTAATTGAACAATCATTTCATTTTAATAAAATGTCTTTTATATTAATCAATGTCCTAATTCTATTTTTATACAAAATTTTTTAACATAAAAATGAGATCTCTGCACAAATTTTAAGTAAATTTTGGGTTTCGACGGCAGAGTTTGAACTAAAATTCATTAGCTAAGGTTCTAATTGAGCATGGTGCTCTTCCTGCTGGAAAATTTAAATGATATATTAATAGGTGTTATCAGTGGTATGGCAATATATAAAAGACAAGTATTATTTCCAAAAACAATTAACATAAAAGACATATTGGCCACATGCAGTGGCTCACACCTGTAATCCCAGCACTTTGGGAGGATGAGATGGGTGGAATACCTTAGGTCAGGAGTTCGAGACCAGTCTGGACAACATGGTGAAACCCTGTCTCTACTGAAACTACAATAATTAGCTGGGGATGGTGGTGCACACCTGTAATCCCAGCTAGTTTGGAGGCTGAGGCAGGAGAATCACTTGAACCTGGGAGGTGAAGGCTACAGTGAGCTGGGATTGTGCCACTGCACTCCAACCTGGATGACACAGAGAGACTCTATCTCAAAGAAAACAAAAAACGAACAAACAAAAACAAACTATCCATAGCCAACACTTCGCATCCAATAAGAAAAGAAAGGCAAACCGAATAGAATATAGGCAAGATCTTGAATAAACAATTCAAATAAGATACATAAATTTTTTTTTCTGAATACAAATATCTTCCTACTAGAGAGGTGCAGGTTTCTGCGAGCCAAGATTGCATCACTGCACTCTAGCCTGGGGAACAGAGCGAGACTCTGTCTCAAAAAAGAGAGAGACATTTTGGCATAAGAAATACTTTCAGCTTATAGAAAGATAAACAAATAACATCTCACACTGCACAGATAAAATCACAAAGGCATCCACATTTTAAGAGATGGCTACTAGAAAAATGACAAACTTACAGGTTGCATGAGAGGTCACAAAAATAGAAGATTCTTAGAGTCAAAAGACATTAAAGTAGAAAATGTAAAAATTTCTGTTTCATCAATTACATAGATGATTGAAACAAAAGATAATGTGTTTCCATTAAGATCCGTAAGACAGCCCCTATTAAAAGGTAGAACCCACATCCAGCTTTCTATTCCACTTAAAGAAATTGAGATGTTGGATTTACCAGGTTTTATGTCCGATTCTATATGATTCAGAAACTTTTTTTTCCAGACGGAGTTTCATTCTTGTTGCCCAGCCTGGAGTGCAATGGCATGATATCGGCATACTGCAATATCAGTCTCCCAGGTTCAAGTGATTCTCCAGCCTTAGCCTCCTGAGTAGCTGGGATTACAGGCGTGTGCCACCATGCCAGGCTAATTGTGTATTTTTAGTAGAGACATGCCAGACTAATTGTGTATTTTTAGTATCACCATATTGGCCAGGCTGGTCTTGAACTCCTCAAATGATTCACCCGCCACAACCTCCCAAAGTGCTGGCTACAAGGGTAAGCCACTGCGCCTGGCCCAGAAACATTCATATTGCCCTTATTATTGAGTACACACAATAGCTTTCTTGTGGCAGTCACTCGTCATTTCAGAAAGTGTCAACATATTTAGAGCATTTACCTTTTTGTAAAAGAAAACTTGGAAACATTTTTTACAATTAAAAATAAAAAACTTTGCCACATCTGTGTTTACACCTCTTGAGGTATAAAATATTTTCAGTCATTTCCTGTCTCATAAGAATGTATTATTAAATGATACAATTTAAGGAGAAATAGAAAATTTGAAGAGGCAAATAAATAAGAAATTATAATAGTAGACAATTTCCTTCTCACCTAATCCCTTTATTAACTTATTATTCAATTCTGTTGACCTAATTGGCTATTCAACTGAAAAAAACAAAACAAAACTAGATTTCTACTTCCTTTTGATATTTAAATATATGAAGTAAAATTACACAAATATTAGAATAAAAATTAGAAGGCTGCATAAATTGGTGATGGAAAGAAATTTGGGGTAAAAATAAGAAATCTGAAAATCCATAAAGGACTAGATAAATATAATTAATTATGTAAAAAAAATGTTTTCAGGGTGAAAATATTATAATCAATAAAAGAGAATAAGCAAGAAATAGAAGGAATTTGTTTCATATCTAAGAGCCAAAAGGTTAATACGAAAGAGCTTTGAAAAATTATTGTCTTTAAAAAAACAAATCAATGGGATAATGGACAAAGGATATGAGCATGTAATTCACAAAAGAGAAAATTCAAGCACCCAGTAAACTTAAGATGTTTAACACATTGCTACATAGTCTGGTCATTAAAAATAAAAATATGCATTTCCTCTGTCGTTTAACTTTTGGTAATCTCTTCTACATAAATACCAATAGAACATATATAGATTTGATTGTTAATTGCAGCATTGTGGGTAGCGCGAAAAAAACAACTGGACACAGCGTGACTGTTTAAGAACAGAGGATTGCTTAAATAATGGTCTTACATCCATACTGTGACATGTTATTTAGTTCTTTAAAAAAAAAAAAGGTACATCTCTATCTATTGATTGGAGGAAGTTCACAATGTACTATTAAATGATAAAAGTAAATTTCAAGATTTGTATAACATGATTCCATTAACAACAAACAAAGTCATTTTTAAAACTATTCTTGTGTGTATTTATATGAACAGAGAAAAGCAGGAGGAATGCATACCAGGCTACAAACACTGGTTACTACATAGGAATAAAAAGGGCATTGAGGAAGGTGAGAGTCAGGAGCTGTGTGTAAAGATTACTATTTTTTACTTTTTATATGTTAAATTTTTCCATTGTTTAAAATTAGTATTACTTTTGTGATTAGGGAAAGTAATCAAATGTAATGACGTCATGGGAAGAGGCATTATTCTGGGCCTTATAAGCCATTGCAAATAAACCTGGGTTTAAAAGGAACTTATAAATTTTGTGGAACAATCCAAATACTTGCAATCCATTGAGCAACTGAGAATACAATTTTCTGTTAAAAGTATCTGGGCTTAGGTTAATTTTTATTTCCACCCAAAGTTTGGGCCAAAGTAAAGTTGGCTTGTTGTCAATGAATACCACTGGGCTTTAGTTGAATCTACAAACAAGTGGAGTAGATTAATAAATCCTTTCTCTGATAGTCTATGATTCTTCAAGGTTTCCATAAAAATTTAATGCAGCAAATACGTGGTTAACATGTATTATATGATTGCAGTGTGCTAGGTAATAGTCATGTACATATTAATAAGATCTGACATTTACCCTCAAGAAACTCAGTCTACTAGAGAGGAAAGTAGGCACCTAACTCCACACATTGCAATTACTAAGTATACAGGAAGGCACAGAAATATAATTATGACAAAAGTAGGTTTCTGGAAGATGTGAGCTGATTGTCAAAGATTAGCAGGAGTTTATGAGGCAAATTAATATTTCAGGCTGAAGGACCAGAATGTACAGAGACAACAGAAGAGAATTTTCCATGTATGTCTGGGGAAAGATGAGTAGCTCAGTATAATTGCAATATAGGATACATGGAAAATATCAAAATATGAAACTGGAAAGCTGGTTTATTAAGGCTGCTTGCCCCAAGGAACTTGCATTATAGCCTACAAGTGAGTGGTTCTCAAACTTCTGTGAACACAGTAACATCCTGGGAATATTTATTACAACTCAGATTCCTGGAACCCAGCCCCAAAAGACCCAGGAATCTGCATTGTCATATCAGGTGATATTGGGAAAAATGCTATAAACCCAGTTAAATCATTAAGATTTTAAATTAGAGTTGATTATCACACCTGTTTTAGGTGACTAACTCTGGTGCCAGAGCGGAGAGTGGATTAAAATTGGAGTCTGGGAGCTGGGAGACTGAGGTAGAATATTCAGATACCATTACCAAAGCACAGTGGAAAGATGGTGAAAACATAAATTAGGGCACCAGCAGCAATGGACACTTGTGGCGAGGCAAGGCTTGAAAAACTCTGGAAGTTGAATAGCAAGATTGTTGACCAACTGAAAATTGATGAGAGGCAGGGTAAAGACAAAAAGAATGAGAAACAAAACAAAAAACTCAAAAATTTCACACTCCTGGGACAAGAAGTTGCTATTCGGTTGTGGTATTGAGTAACCACCTAAACAGGAATGAAAGGAATTAATAAATTAATGACAACTTTCTTCGGTGAATACGCTTCTGAAAGCCAGCCAGTCTGACCTGATGAACTATGCTCTGCAGCTGGCTTCAACCACTTCCACTCCTGGAAGTCTAACTCTGAAATCCATGCCTCCTCAAAAGTCTGTCAATTTCTCCCTGTGCCGTGTCCAAATGCTGGCTTTGTTAAGGGAAACTTCTCTGCTACCATCATTCTTCCTGACTTAAGAAAATAACACATTCACCTGTTCTTTTAGTTATTGTATGATGAACTTGTCCTTCAACAGGAAGAATGCAATGTAGACAAGAAAGGAAACTAACACTTACTTAGTGATAGTTACACGATAGACATTTTGCCAGATGCTTTCATTTTCATCTTCATTTATTTATTTTCTAAAACTCTTTGAAGTATTATTTTACAGTTTTTCAGGGAAGAAAATGGAGGCTTGAGAAAAGAAACACACAAAATCTTAAAACTAATCTGATTTTGATCCAGAATTTGATGCCAGGACTTCTGACTCCAAGTCTTGTGTTTTTCCTAGATTTTAGTTTAACGAACATTAACTGAGATAGTAAGTCGGGAAGAAAAGCAGATTTCAGGAGCTGGATCGTGAGTTTTAAGACAGACAGGTTAAAGTTGGAGGCTGCTAAAGGATATTGAAGAGGCAACGGGCAATAAACAGTTGGAAATATAGATAAAACTCACTAGAGAAACTGGGGCAAGAATAACATGTTTAGAATAAATTACATCCTATGCCAATGCAAGATTAAATGATATACAAGATACTATTGGAGGAGAAATAATGAGTGAAAGAGGGGGGAAATTGTTATTTAAGGAGAGCACAAAAATATACACTTACATGTGAAGTCAGACAAAGTTTTAGTAAAGGAGGATGTGATTGACAATGCTGAATGTTGCAGACAAGTAAAACAAGAAGAGAAATTTAATGCAGTTATTAGATTAAATAGCTATATCTTCTTTGATTTCTATCAGAGTGGTTTCATTCAAGTGACAGGAATATAGACCAATGAACTGAAGAGCAAAAGAGTAGGGAAGGGAAGAGATGGTAAGTTTAGATGACTTTTCAGCTCCCAGTGGTAAAGGGGAAATTGTTAAAGCAGAAAGTGGCTGAGGGGAAAAACAGAATTGAGGTGTCTTTTGTTGTTGTTTTTAGGATAGGAAAAACTTTAGCATATTTGTAAGCTGAAGAGAGGAAATCAGTGAAAAAGGTGATTTAGAATTAGGTGAGGAGAAGAAAGGGAGGATTACGCTTTTGTGTGAACACCTTTTCCTCTAAGGCATGAAGAAAGGGGAAGGGAGGTGAAGTGATGTATAGGTTTTTCCATAGAGGAAAGAAATTAAGGGATTGTCTTACTGTTAATAAAGATAATTATCTATACTTAAACTTTCTTTAATTTTACTTAATCATAATAGTTTTTCTCAAGGCAATATATATTTTGAGTTTTAAAATAAGACATATTTGTTTCAGTATATCAGAATGGTAAGTCATTTGAGAAAACCTAGAAAGCATGGAGAATGGCAAATAGGATTAAGATAACAGGAATTTGAGATACCGTGTGTGTGTGTGTGTGTGTGTGTGTGTGTGTGTGTGTGTGTGTATACGTGTGTGTATATATATATGTGTATGTACGTTTGTATATATATGTGTTTGTATATATAGAGATACAGATTAGTTTTGTGTACAGGAGCCAAGAATTTGTGAATAAAATGATAATAATTATTCTGACATTCATTATGATTTTAGATCAATCCCTTAATTTCTCCACCCCTGGGAGTTTACAGCCTAATTATTCATTTTCCCAACTGTAAAATTATGGGGCATGTCAAGTATTATACAGCTAATAGTTGAATAGTAATATTTGCCTATTTGCCTCAAGAGTAAAATGCAAGAATTATTCAGAGTTTATGAACACATACAGTGATGAATCTAGAAGGAGCAAAGAGGGAAAAATTTATAAAGAAACATTCCTTGTCTGAATATATTAATGGTTTTTGAATGTATATTGCTTCCACTAAATCCATTTACTCGTTCACATTTCTCCACTTTATTTTATTTGGGTGTCTCTGTGCCTTACAATAAAAGGCGAGAGGAGAGAGCTTTTGTTAAAATTTTCTTTGCAATTTACTTTTCCCAATTTCACTGCAGTTCATTTAAAAAGATCCACTGACAAAAGAGGTTCAGTGTTAGAGATTCATTAATTCAACTTTTCAGACAAACGCAACATTTTAAATAAATGGCTTAGAGTCATTAATAAGTAAGAATCCACTACTTTCTAGAAGGAACCAGAAAATGTAAAACTGATTTTCTGATAAACTGGTTTAAAGCTAATTGGATCTCCTGAATAGCCCCAAATTGTCAGTGAGCACAAAGAATTTCTTTTAAATTAAATTCTTTGTAAAAGTCAGTTTAAGAGCACAAAGAATTCCATTTAAATTAAAATTCTTCGTAAAAGTCAGTTTAAGAGAAAACTAGAAACAGAAGAAGGAAAGTGTCATTGGATTCAGATATAGTTTACTAAAATTGTGAAATACCTTCACTGATTCTATAATTTGCCTTGGTTTTATAACATTGTATATGTTATTTGTAATATTAGTTTAAACAATATAAAGAGACACATCCTAAGAGGTAACATTTAATGTAAAAATTCTCCCAGGAATTTAGGGAGAAATAGCTATTTGGTGCAATTCTACTGAATTGGCAGTAGTTGTGTTTTTATCTGATACACTTAATTAAAAATATTATGTGACAGTTAGCCAAGTGTTAAAGAGATTAAATCTCTGTGACAGAAAATGTACTTATCTGTGCCTCAAACAATAATTTTAGCTATAAAATTGAAGCCAGCTAAGAATTCAAGAATTAAGCTGTAACACTGCCTTTTTTTTTTTTTTTTTTTTTTTTTGAGACAGGTTCTCTCTCTGTGACCCAGGCTGGAGTGAGGTGGTGCCATTACAGCTCACTGCAGCCCTGATCTCCCGCAACTGGGGCGCAGGTGATAACTCCCATATCTGCCTCCTGAATAGCTGTCCTGAGTAGCTGGAACTACAGGTACATGCCACCGTTCCTGGCTAATTTTCCCATTTTGTGGAGACAGGGTTTCCTCACATTGCCTAAGCTGGTCTTGAACTCCTGGGCTCAAGCTATCTGCCTACCTCAGCCTCCCAAAGTTATGGGATTACAGGCATGAACCACCATGCCTGGCCTAACATTGTCATTTTGAAGAAAAAGAATATTTTCTCTCTTAAAGCAGAAAACTTCGATATAAAACAATTAAGGAAAGATAAAGAATTCCATTATCAGTGAGTGTGTGTGATATTCATGTAACAGATCATTTACCTGGCTGAGCCAGGTTCAGTGACTAAATATTAATTGAGTGCTCAAAGTATAGCAAGCACTGTTACGGATACAGACTGTGATGCCTGGTTGCCAGTTACAGCCAATCCCTCGGGAAGAACCAGGAGATCATTAACATAGTTTGTTCATCACAGTTATCAGGATGAATATCATCTGACTTTTTTATTTTTTATTTTAAGTTCAGGGGTACAAGCGTCGGTTTGTTACGTAGGTAAACTTAGGTCATGGGGTTTTGTTGTAGAGAGTATTTCATCACCCAGGTACTAAGCCTAGTACCCATTAGTTGCTTTTGCTGATCCTCTCTGTCCTCCCACCCTCCACCTTTCCATAGGTCCTAGTATGTGTTGTCCCCTCCGTGGTGCACATGTTCTCATCACTGAGCTCCCACTTGTAACTAAGAACATGCAGTGTTCGGTTTTCTGTTCTCTGCATTGGTCTGCTAAGGATAATGGTCTTCAGCTCCATCCATTCCAACTTTTTAAAAATAATTCCTAAAGAATTTGTTTAACTTGGGATTGTAGAAGAATAGCAAAAAAATTAATTGAGAAAAATAAAACATGACACTGTAAACCCAATTATAAACTAAAAGTATCAGTGAGTTACATTTATCCATTTCTTTTTTTTTTTTTTTTTTTTTTGAGACGGAGTTTCGCTCTTGTTACCCAGGCTGGAGTGCAATGGCGCGATCTCGGCTCACCGCAACCTCCGCCTCCTGGGTTCAGGCAATTCTCCTGCCTCAGCCTCCTGAGTAGCTGGGATTATAGGCACACGCCACCATGCCCAGCTAATTTTTTTGTATTTTTTAGTAGAGACGGGGTTTCACCATGTTGACCAGGTTGGTCTCGATCTCTCGACCTCGTGATCCACCCGCCTCGGCCTCCCAAAGTGCTGGGATTACAGGCTTGAGCCACCGCGCCCGGCCACATTTATCCATTTCTTAACTCACTATCCTTTATTCATTTCTAGGGCACTGATAAACTATCTCTTATCTGTAAGAGCATACAACAGCTGTTAATTTTTGTTGTTATATTAATATTTCCAGTCACAGCAAGTTATTGTCATTTCTCTATACAGTTTTGCATCCTGATCCTGCAACTAGTTCTCTTATTTAAAATTCAAGGATATTCAACAAGTACTTTCTGAACAGCCAACATGCTCCAGACACTGTGCTGTTCTCAGACTCAAACTGCATTGCATTTTCCTGAGTTTCTTGCTCTACAATATGGTTCATGCCAGACTCATCAATTTTTTCTGTGCCATATTTTGAAATAACAGTTGTAGAAAATACTTTCTCTGCAAACACTCTAGGTTAAGGTGACATATAAACGTGGGGCTTTTGTGTGTTTCTTTGTGTGTCTATCTGTAAGAGCGCAGCAACAGCTGTTAATTTTTTTGTTATGTTAATATTTCCCTCTTCTCACCCCATAGTGACCTAGTACCCCCATTGTAGTCCAGCCTTCTGGTTCCCTCTCTCTTTCACCTCTCCTCCACCCCCCTACCCCACTCCATTCCTTCACATCCACTACCATAGACAGATTCCTGCCAGGTGGATCCGATGGCTCTAGGCCTGGTCCTGTCACCCTGCTTCAGGGAAGAGCAAAGAGTCTCAGAGCTGCAGCGTAGTCAAGTTCTTATGCAAGGAGACAGCGTTACTCTCTTGTGACTGTTATGTACAGGTTCCATTTAACAGGTTTGAAATACTAAGTCAATGCAACTTCATCTTAGGATGGCAATCACCTCAAACGTTCACCTTAAAATCAAAACTTGTATAATGGCCTAAAGCCCATGGCACTGAATGGAAAGCTATGAGGAGCCAAGGAAGACAAAACCTGCAGATTTGGCACATAAAATGGATCCCTACGAAGCTGAGCCGAATGTCTGTGCAGCATGTGTTACAAATCAGAAAGAAGCCTTTTCCAATCAACTCATTTTGAGTAGGTTGGGAATAACTAAGAAACAATAAGGAAAGGAGCAGAAGACGTGAAATAAATGTTCAATTCAGAGTAGTTTGGAGGCAATTTTTGTCTTTTTCTTTTTAAAAACTTATTTAAACCTACAGTAGCAAACCCTGACATGAACTAATCACTGCCTTCAATGATTCTGTTGTCCAAAAAAGAGAGCACCATTGACTCTTGTTCAAAAGATATTTATTGAACATTTTGTTCACCTGTGTTGGGCTGTAGGAACACAATAATGAAGCAGATGCAGACGCTGCCTCTGAACTGTGCTCACCTTTTGTGAGTGTGAGTGTAAGAAAAGCATGCAATGCTAGAAGGATCCCTGGAACAAGGGTTCAATTCAGCACTTTACCTGGTGTTCCCCAGAGGAGATCACATCTAAGCTCAATCCTGAACGATGAGAAGGAAATACATTAATCCTATTTTTAGATATTTGCAGTTCTACAACTGTAACAGTATTTCCCAGATGTTTTAATATGGAGATAAAAAGGTAAATAAAACAGTTCCTGTCTTTCCATCATCATCACCCTGATCAGCGAGCCCTAGTCACTTTCTTTTTCTTCCTCCAAAAATAGGAACAAGAAAGAAACAAAGATAAATTAGGGGAGAAGTTTGGAAGTTTCTTGAATAGCTTTCTGGAGCAGATTATACCCACCTATAGAGAAACTTTGTACTAGACACACACACACACACATATGCACACACACACACACACACACACCCCTTATTAATAGTCAAATGCCCAGAAATTTACAAAGCTAATCTAAAGAGAAGATTTCTAAAGAGGAGGAATTGAAAATTCAAATTGACCACTGGGATTCTATGAGAGAATTATGTAAATGAATCACTGATCTCACAAATACAGGCTGTGATAGTTAATTTTGTGTGTCAACCTGACTAGATGCCCAGACATTTGGTTAAACATTATTCTGGGTGTGTATATGAGGGTGGTTTTTGATGAGATTAATATTTGCATTGGTAGACTGAGTAAAGCAGATTGCCCTCACTAATGTGGGTGGCCCTCATCCAATCTGTTCAAGGTCTGAACAGAACAAAAGGCTCAGAAAGGGAGAATTTACTCTCTGCCTCACTGTCAAGCTGGGACATCAGTCTTCTCCTGGATTCAGACATGGCCTTGGACTGCTTGGACTGGAGCTTACAGCAACAGCTCTGCTGGTTCCGAGGATTTTGGACTTTGACCTGGACTGAAACTATACTGATGGCTCTCCAGGGTCTCCAACTTACCTACTGCAGATCCTAGTACCCCTCAGCTTCCATAATAAGAAATCTCTCTCTCTCTTTCCATCTACACATCTGTAGACAGAGACATCTATCTATATCGATGAAGATAGATCTAGAGATAGATATTAATGCATATCTGCCTAGATAGACGGCTATCTGTACCTATACCTATATCTATGTATCCACCCAGAATACATTCCAAGACCCTCAGTGAATGCCTGAAACAATGGATAGTACCAAACCCTGCATATGTTTTTCTCTACATGTACATAGGACACAGTGTGGATATGCTGGATAAAGGAATGATTCACATCATGGGTAAGACAGAGCAGGAGAATGAAAGATTTCATCACGCTACTTAGAATGGGACACAGTATAAAGCTTATGAATTACTTATTTCTGGATTTTTTAATTTAATATTTTCAGACCACTTTTGACCTCTGATAACTGAAACTGTGGAAAGTGAAACTGTGGATAGGAGGGTCCTATTGCACATACAAACACACATATATAGATCTATATGCTATTCATTCTATTTCTCTAAAGAACTTGGATTAGTACAGATGTGGGTACCAAGAGTGGTCCAGAGGAACAGTCTTAAGGGTAAGTTTTCTCAGTTGGGTTTAGGGTTGCTGGCACCGGCTCTGTTGCCTGATTAAAGATGCTCGTGACTCTATTCCCAGAAATAAAGAGAGCTCTTAGAGTCTGCGGAGTGACCTGGCACTGGAGATACGCAAAGCATCTCCATTACATATTCCTAGTTAAGAAGCAAGGAACGTGACTGTGTGCATGATACTTTCGAACATGTTTGGAAAATAACAAATATAATGAGAGATTAACTGGCTGCTCCTAATGTCATGGACAGTGGTAAAAGCCTTACCATCCTCTGTAGATAACTCCTCTTCTCTTGAGAAATAGCTCTTGGCCTGCTACTGGTCTTAGTGGAGACTGAATGCTTGACCATGGGCCACCAAATTACCATGTGAACTGAGCTGTCTCATTCTTGGGTATTATCTCACCCACCAGGCCACAAAGTTGGGTATGTACACCAACGCCCATCATCAGGTGGAAGTGAAACACACAGAATAGGGCCAGAGCAAGCTGTGAGGGCACGAACAAGGTACACAGAGAAGTGACCCACATGTCCACTTAGCCCTACTCCTGCTACACTGCCTTCCCTCCTTCAGGATGCACCTATGGTTCTACATGGTGTGCCCTATGATTAGATGACAGAAGAGAAGACTTGGGCTGCTTTAGAGATGGTCCTGCACAATATGTAGGCACCAAGGGGAAGTGACAATTGTAGCACAACCGTCCCTTTTTCAGACGTCTCCAAAAGACAGTGGAGAAGAGTAGTCCCAGTGGGAAGACTTTGAGCAGTGCACCTGGTTGTTGACTTTGCTAGGAAGGAGAAATGGCTGCCTGAAATGAGGAAGTGCAAGATGTTACCACCACTCACCCCCACTTTCTCGTGAAAATGCTTTACGTACAAACCAAACCAAATCATCTTTCTCAAAAACCTACAATTCCTATCATTTCCCCTATTTTTATAATTTATTAAGAACTTACTATGTGCAGGCACAGCTCTGGGCAGTACTGACTGAGCAATATAATAGAGTAAGCTAGCTGATACAACAAAAAAGCCCACATTTCAGTGGCTTAAATTAAAAATATTTCTTACTATCACAATCTAATAAAAGTCCATGTGGCAGGATGTGGGGGTTGGAGGCAGTTTTACTTGTCATTGTAATTTAGAGACAGGCTTCTTCCCTTCAGTGGCTCTGACATCCCTTATGACTGGAAGAGGAGGAAAGAGAGAGAAATTAATGAGAATTTTCCAGAAGATTCTCACATGTCTTCATCCAACTGAAAGGGAGACTGGAAAAATACAATCCAGAGTGCCTGGGAAGAAGAGACAGGTGTGGGGCCCATCTAGCCAATGTCTGTAACCAGTTAGAAACAAACGAAGCTTCTCCAGGCAGCTTAAGCTCAAATGTGGAGAGGAAAGACGAAATGTACAACATTATACCAGACAGTGATGAGTGCTACTAAGAGAATAATCCAGCATAAGGGAACACCAGACAAAGGCCAGGAAATGTGTTGCAGTTCCTCCATTCTAAGAACATTTTCCCCGCATTTTAACATCTGTGAAATTGGGATGTACCTTAAAAAATTATCCTTACATTGATTAACTGGCAGCATTTTGCTTTCTTAGTGGTACCCAAAATAATGGTGCACATTACTGGAATATTATCTTAGTCTGTTTGGACTGAGTGCTATAACAAAATATCATATGCTGGGTGGCATATATACAATCAAAACTTTATTTCTCACGGTTCTGGAGGCTAGGAGGTTCAGGATCACAGTGCCAGCAAAGTCAGTGTCTAGTGGGAGCTCACCTCCTGGTTCACAGACACGTGTCTTTTCACTGTAATCTCACATGGGGAGGGAATGAGGCAGTCCCTCTCAGGCCAACTTTGTAAGAGTGCTAATGTCATTCATTAACGCTATACTCTCATGACTTAATCACCTCTTGAAGGCTCCACCTCCTAACAAAATCCCAAAGGGAATTATCATTTCAACATATGAATTCGGGGGAGCACAAACATTTAGAACACAGCATATATGAAATAAGACATTCTGTGTAGGGTCACCAGGGAAGCCCTTTCTGCAATGGCATGTCATCAGAGATCTGAGTGACAAGCAGGATCTATCCACATTAACAATCGGGGCTGAGAACTCTGAGCAGAAGAAATAGCTAGAGTGAGTGTCACAGAAGGAGCATCCTCGAGATGCTCAGGGAACAGCAAAGATGCTAAGGGTGCATGGAGCGGGTAAGGTTGAGAATAGTAGAAGGTGAGGCTAAAAAGGGAACACTACACACTGGGGTCTGTTGGGGGGAAATAGGGGAGGGACAGTGGGGGGTGGGGAGTTGGGGAGGGATAGCATGGGGAGAAATGCCAGATACGGGTGATGGGGAGGAAGGCAGCAATCACACTGCCACGAGTGTATCTATGCAACAATCTTGCATGTTCTTCACATGTACCCCAAAACCTAAAATGCAATAAAAAAAAGTGAGCAGGTGACTGATGGACCTCCCACGAATGATTTTACTTAACTGAGCCTCAGTTCTGAACCATGAAATAAAGGTAATAACATCTATTTCATGTGCAGATTAAGCAATGACACAGTGAAAAAAATGTCATCATCACTGGTCATTAGAGAAATGCAAATCAAAACCACATTGAGATATCACCTCATGCCAGTTAGAATGGCGATCATTAAAAATTCAGGAGACAACAGATGCTGGAGAGGATGTGGAGAAAAAGGAATGCTTTTACACTGTTGGAGGGAGTGTAAATTAGTTAAACCATTGTGGAAGACAGTGTGGTGATTCCTCAAGAATCTAGAAATAGAAATACCATTTGACCCAGCAATCCCATTATTGGGTATATACCCAAAGAATCACAAATCATTTTTTATAAAGACACATGCACACATATGTTTACTGTGGCACTGTTCACAATAGCAAAGACTTGGAACCAACCCAAATGCCCAACAATGATGGACTGGATAAAGAAAATGTGGCACATATATACCGTGGAATACTATGCACCCATAAAGAAGGATGAGTTTGTGTCCTTTGCAGGGACATGAATTAAATTGGAAACCATCATTCTCAGCAAACTGACACAAGAAGAGAAAAACAAACACCACATGTTCTCACACATAAGTGGGTGCTGAACAATTAGAACACATGGACACAGGGAGGGGAACATCAACACTGGGGCGTATTGGGAGGTGGGTGAGCTAGGGGAGGGATAGCGGGGAATGGGGGGATTGGGGAGGAAAAGCATTAGGAGAAATACCTAATGTAGATGACGTGGTGATGGATGCAGCAGACCACTGCCATCCCATGTGTATACCTATGTAACAAACCTGCAGGATCTGCACATGTATGCCACAACTTAAAGTCTATTTTAAAGAGTAATGACACAGTAAAAAAAAACAGGAACAGATACGGTCCAGACATCCCTCTCCCCGCTTCCCTTCTTTATCCCACCTGAGGACCAGTCTAGCAATCTTTTGACAGAGTAGTAATGACAACACATTAAGGTTTCTCTAGTACAATCATAGGCTTTATATTTTAAGCTTTTAATGTAAATCCTCATCTTTCCACCCATGTTGCCTTCTATTAACCAACAAAAGCTGCACGTACAATCTTATGGGCCCTTTTCTCACAAAAAATTCTCAAAGGGAGGCTAAGTGCCGTATTTGGAGAGCTTATTTTATTTTTCAATACAGCTCAATTTTGTTTTTCAAAAATGAAGCACTTTTTATTTTGCATTTGCCATATCTGGAAACTTGACAAAAGGAGAATAAAATTGTGTCCCCATCTCCTTCAGCTTCATGGCGCACCCCAACTTAATCTTCTCTCTTCAGTTTTGATTTTACTACACTAAAAAAAGTTTTGGAGCTAAAACCCAACATTCCAGCCAAGTATGCTACTGATCAAATGAAACTGAAGCTTGGCCAGTGACCTGTGTAGTTAGATGAATTTATTCTCCTCTTGCTAAGTCACGTATTTATTCATCACCAGGTATTTATTCATCACCACTATGTCTCATCTACTATACTCATTAGTCCCACTGCAAGGAAAAAAAAATTAGTCCCACTGCAAGCATTTTACACACATTATTTCTTGTATTACCACAACTGGGAAATAGTGGAAGTTCATTCTCCTTGTGACCTAAGTTGGGTTGGGGACTGGAACCCAGCACTTAGTTTTCTCAAGAGATCAAACAATTGGCACATAGGCAAGGTACAAGCTTGTTTCTGCAGAGACACTAGCAATACAACGTGACCTGGACTAAGGTAAATGCAGAGAAACTAGAACAGTACCTGGCATAAAAAAGGCAGAGATAGACTGATGCCCATGATGGGCTGTTGGAAGGAGATGCAACATCTAAACCAGTAAACATTTGCTTTATTACAGAGACGGATCCAAAATAGAAATTTTCACAGCCCTAAAAAAAAAAAAAAATCTGGGGATATCCTCATGAATGAATAGAAGTGGAGTTATCTTCAGAAGTGGGGAGAAAGATAAAGATGCCCAAGGGCCAGAATCAAAAAGGGTTCATAAGCAAGGTGTGGTCAAGGTGATAAGAGAATCTAAAAAGAACAAAGAAAACTTGCAGAGACTTAGCAGGTCATCAAAGTAAGCTCTGCTCAGGCCATTTTGGTTTTGGAAATGACAAAGAAGTCAGAAATGATAGCCATGCCATGCCGTGCCACTTTCAATGACGAAACAAGGAAAGAGCTTTCCGTTTCCCTTCCTGGTCCCCAAGAAGAGTGGCTGTAAATAGTAGTACATTAGCAATGACAACTGGCAAATAGCTAAGCTGTGCCTATGTCACGGCTGCTTCTGTGGGTACCATCGTGACCCCAGCACGAGTCAAAGATGATGATCAGAATGTCTAGCAGATTACCCAGGTCTTGCACCTGGATCATTGGGCTGCCCTAATTAAGTATATAAAAAATGAAGGGGCAGCTAAAGAAAAATAAAAAGACACCTGAGAAGGTAGCCTGCCTCTTCGACAAGGGACACATTACAGGAACCTCTGAGAACTTTCAGCAATAAAAAGACAAGATAACAAGGGAAACTGGTGGGAAGCCAAAGGTTTTAAGAGGTGAGAGTGGGGAAACGCTGTGCTTTTATTGACCTTCTCCAAAGGAACAACCTTAAGAAAAGGTTAGTTGCAAATAAAGTGTTTTAAAGTAGAAAATTTTTGAAACTGTTAGTACAGTGCTAGTTAGAAGACAAAATTTTAAACCCTCTTTTTAAATGTTTGTTAATGTGTGTGGCTTAAATATCTGTCCTTACAGATAACAAAATCTAGCCTTTGAGAGTCTGTGAGTTAACAAAAGAATGACAGTAAACTGGATTCAAATTAATATTCAGGATTTCATTCCTCCTAAATGGAAACATAGAATTTCCATCTGTAAAACCATAACCAAGTGTTTCTGAAACCTCTTTGTAAAACAAACAGGAGAGATTAGAATTTGGGCTATGCTTATAAGAATTAGTTACATATTTTTTCATTTTTATGAACCATTATAATTGATCTGTTGTTATAAACTGACTTATGTTTTAAATCCTTATTTTTTGTGTGTTTGGCTTAAGTTTGTTTTCAGAAAGTTGACCAGAATAAGAGTAATTAAAATGGGTAATACAAGAAAATTGCATGGCATTCTATGTTTATCAATGATTATCTTATAATTGTTCTTCAAAGCTGAAGTTTTTGGGGAAAAAATCATTTATGGAATATTTTGGAATCTTGGTTTAGAACGTATGGAATGTGCCTCTGGCTGAGAATGGGTCCTGGTCAATCTTCTCACCATCTCTAATAAAATGATTTTAAAGATATTTACAAGTTAAAAAAATGGTTATTTCTTTGAACATTTTAAACTATTAAAAATTTAAAACCTTTAAATTGAAAGGTATGGAAAGTAACAATGGTAGAAACTTACAGTAAAACAAAATTAGGTTAGGCTGCTTTTTAATTGAGGATTTCTTTAGCTGATTGTCAAGTTGAATAGAGAAGTATCTTTCAGAAAGGGTAGAATAGACTAATTTGTATGAGTTTTAATATTTAAAGGAAGTCGTATAATTTATATAACCAACACGTAACACACATAGATAATATAGATAATCCTGTACTTTATAGCAGTTTCAAATATAGAATATTCCATATCAATATTCCCTCGTCATGTGGCTTGAGATCAATTTAATCTGGTCTCCAGAAAAAAAATTAAGACAAAATGGATAATACAGTTTTTAAATTACATTAGAAAACTGAACTTTCTCCAATCTGAAAATAAAATGAACACAAAGAATTCAACTACCATATGGTGCAATGAGAAAATATGACTCAAAGTAACTACAGAAGCTCAGTCTGCATTGTCTAGATCTCAGATTCCTACATCCTCTCAGTAGGAAAGGCTACACTTGAACTCAGATCTTCAGACTTGTGACTCTTCCCCCAGCAGAAGGATCTGAAACTTCCCACAGGCTTCAAGTTTTCCAGCTGCTGGGCAGCTGAATTTTGCAGAAATCTGAAAACAGCTTCCATCTATGCTCAGACTGTCTGGCACCCAAATAGTTTGTCCCTCTATGACCCCATGTCCAACTCATAAGACTGCTTTCAGGGTCCTCTTCTCTTGAATATAACCCTCCTACATGTTGCCCTGGGCCCCAGATTGCTTTTCTGTAAGATGATGATAAGACAGGGATCTGTACTCCCGTTCATGCTGGTTCTCAGCTCCTAAGTTTTCTAATAAAGTCTATTCCTTAATGTGCACCAAGTGATGAAAATTTGACCTTTGTTACCTTGCATAACAATCCTCTAAGAACATTTTATACACAAAGAACAACGGAGCCGATGGCAAAGGGGTCTGTACAATAATCACATTGGTGTGAAAAGAATCAAGATTACTTCCTTGCTATGACCTGCACTCACGATTCACAGATTCCATGGTTGCAGATTCACCGACTTGTTAAAATTTATTTCTAACTGCCAAACCAACGCTCAAAGATGTGTCCATGGTTATTCATGGGCATGCACAGATTAGTAAAAAATTTGAGTCA
Organism: Saimiri boliviensis; assembly: GCF_048565385.1. NCBI lineage: Eukaryota > Metazoa > Chordata > Mammalia > Primates > Cebidae > Saimiri > Saimiri boliviensis. The sequence goes on from NC_133456.1 coordinate 69,235,376, forward strand.
ACTAGCATTCATATTTCCAGCTGAGGTAGAAGAAAGAAATCCTCTCTTTCCTGTTTCAGCTCTCATACTGTAAGCAAGTATCCTTTTTGTGGTTTATTTAGTGCCACATTTTTCAAATTGTTGTGACTTTTGCTGGTGACTTTGATATTTACAATAGCCTCCAAGCACAGTATTAGATTGCTGTCTAATGTTGGTCAGAGTAGCAAGGCTATGATGTGCCTTATGGAGAAAATGTATGTGTCAGATAAGCTTCATTCAGGCATAAGTTACAGGACTATTGGCCATGAATTCAGTGACAATGAATCAGCAACACATGGCATCTACAAAAAGAAATAGAAAATTCACTGATCTGCATATGAAACCACTCTGGAAGTGCTAAAGTAATATCTACAGTGAATGATGAAATTATAAAAAAGAGGAAAAGTAGCCAAATTTGTGGATTCATGAGATGACAACCTATTTTTAAAAAGCAAAGTGGACAACAATGTTGTGAGGCTGAAAGCCAAAGAAATTTATGATCGTATTACCCAGGGTCAGGAGAATGTTTAACCCTTCTTAGCTAGTGTTGGCTGGCTCAGATGTTTTAAAAGGCAATACAAGGTCAAAAAAGGTTAAGCTTGCAGGTAAGGCAGGTTCCACAGAATAGGAAGCTAAGAAGAATTTTTTAAATAACTGCTAAATATGACACAAATAAAGGGTTATGTAGAAGAGCAGTTTTTCAATGCTGATTATACTGGCTTGCTTTGCAAGGACTGTGCCAAACAACTCTATATAATGCAAATGGCATTTCAGTTGGCAAAATTGTTATGACCAGAAGCTCACAAGAACTTAACCTTATATTTTCCCTATGAGCGATATAGTTCATTATTTGCTAATTCAGTTGTTTGTGGTGACTTTGTAGAACATTACTACCTCACCCCAAAACCTAAAATGCAATAATAAAAAAAAAAAGAATGAACTATATTAAAGTCAGTGTAGTAGGGATGTGGTTTTCATTGAAATTCATGGTTGCTAAAATGGTTCTGCTGAGTTTAGCCCGTATTTATGGAATAGGAGCATACCATCAATCCTGAGATCTTTTGTCTCCCTCTTGGCTAATGAGCATTTCTTGACCCTTTAACACTCAGAGGGAGCTGGGTCTATTGCTGCAGTACAGGCAGGTAGTGGCAGTAAGCACTTTACTGAGGATGAGCAGATGCTCCTTAACTAGCTAAATGATATGCTCAAATGAAAGTCTCTTGTGTGAAAAAATCTAAACATTACATGTATGTTCAAATTTGGAGGAAACTCCAAAACCACACACACACACACACACGCACACATATGTACATGAAAGGTGACTGACATGTCCATGTTATTGGGAAAGATATATTAACAGAATATTCCACAGACTGGATACTTTATAAACGGTAATCTGTAGGCTCACAGTTCTGGAAGCTGGAAGTCCAATATCAAGGTACAGGCAGGTGTGGCAATTCTGATTTCAAGATGGTGCCTCAATTGCCATGTCCTCTGGAGGACAGAAAAGCTTCATTCTCACATAGTGGAAGGGAGAAGGGCAAAGCAGCAATAGGGGGTCAAGGTTGCCCCTTTTGTAATGGCATTAAATCCACCCAGGCAGGCAAAACCCTCATAGCTTAATCACTTCCTAAAGGCACCACCTCTTAATGTTCTTATAATGGCAATTAAATTTCAACACAAGCTTTGGAACAGATAAACGTTCAAACCACGGCACCCCACACAAGGCAGAATGTAAGCACATGCAAACTGGATTCATACTCCTCTTTGTCTCTGGTCATAAGAGGTAGTGGAGGTCATTTCTCACCACCGCTTCCCCTACCTCCTGTAGAACCACTGTAGCCCACAAATTCATCATGAATATGTTTAAAGTTACAAAATTTACAATCCATAAGATTATGACATAATGAAAAGATAAAAGTCTTTCAGTTAGAAGGAAGTAGGTTTAAATGATGGCTCCATGATGAGAATTTTTACCAAGTTATGAAATGTCTATTGAGGTCAGTATTATCACCTCTAAAATTATAGCACAACACTTCTACTTTTGGTTATGTTAAGCTGGAGATGCTCATTAGACATCCAAATATATATATATATGTGATACATATATATGATGCATATACATACATAGGATGCATATCATTAGATATATATAACACACACACACACACACACACACACACACAATTAGATAGAAAAGCAACTGGAAGGCAAGCAACTAGAATTGTTGTGAGTCTGAGATAAAGGGGTAGATCTGGGCTGGAGATACATTTGGATGCTGTCAGAACATAGATGGCGATTAACACTGTGGGACTTTTAAGGCAGCTCTTAGGCAATGACTATGGATAGAGAAAAGGCCTTAGGACAGAGCCAAGGTATTCTTTTTTTTTTAATTGCATTTTAGGTTTTGGGGTACATGTGAAGGACATGCAAGATTGTTGCATAGGTACATACATGGCAGTGTGGTTTGCTGCCTTCCGTCCCCTCACCTGTATCTGTCATTTCTCCCTATGCTACCTCTTCCCACCTCCCCACCCCATCCCTCCCCCGTTTACCCCAATGGACCCCAGTGTGTAGTGCTCCCCTCCCTGTGTCCTTGTGTTCTCATTGTTCAACAACCGCCTATGAGTGAGAACATGTGGTGTTTGATTTTCTGCTGAGAATGATGGTTTCTAGGTTCATCCATGTCCCTACAAAGGACACGAACTCATCATTTTTGATGGCTGCATAATATCCCATGGTATTCTAATATTTAGGAGTTAGGAGGATAAAAAGAACCCAGCACAAAAGATTTTGAAAAAGCAGTCCATAGGCAAGAAAAGGTTAGTGATGTCATGTAAGGCAGGTGAATAATGAGTTTCAAAAAGGAAGATTTGCCAGTTGTGCCAAGTGCTGATGAGAAGCAAAATGAGGACCAAAAGCTGAACTTTGTATTTGGATATGCATCACTGGTGATGAGCCCTGGAGATTCTGACAAGAGCAATTTTGGTAGAATGTGGGAACAAATGCCAGATTGGATAGAGGAAGATGGCAAGTAAGGATGACTCTTTCAAGGAGTGTTTTGTAAAAGGCTGCAGAGAAATGGGGCAGAAGTAGGGAGAGGGCTAAAGGAAGAATGTTTTTAAAGGTGAGAGACACAACACCACAGTAATGATCTAAAAAAGATCAACCCTGATGATGTAGGAGGCGAAGAGGGCAACTGCCAAAACGAAGTACCTGGGCTGTGTCAGGTTCTAGCAGCGGGCAGTTTAGCTCTGGATAGGAGTGTTGGCAATGTATTCCTCGTAATAGGAGGAAGGAAGACTGTTTGCAAATAGACACAGGTATCTTGTTGATTTCACGGTCAGCAAAGATAAATTAAAGTATGCTTGGTATACTTTATGAAGTATTAAGTAGTTTAGAAAAAGGATACACAGATTTGTTAACTCTAAACATTAGTAGAAAGTATAAATTCAGGCATGTCTGCTTGAAGTTAAAATATAAAACTTAAAACTTTTTTAACTAGAGGGAAAAATAGTCCTAAGAAAGTTCATTCTGTTAACAAAAGATGAGAAAAGATAAAATAATTAATTGAAAGATGTGATATTAAGTCCTTAACTCATTTCTGAGACAAGTATAATTCTGCTACCAAACTAGATGAAAGACAGCATAAGGGAAGACAAATATCATAAAAGTAGATGCCAACTTCTGAGACCAAATGTTAATAAACTGAACGCAGTCACTAAAAGAATCATAAAGAATAGGCAGGCAGGATTCATCCCAGAAATGCAAAGGTAATTAAACATTACAAAATTTATCATGTAATAATATATGTTAAGAAACTGAAAAAGAAATTACATAACAACTTAATTAAATTACATATTTAAGTTGTTATATAATTTTATATTTGTTATACATTAGGTTCTTATATATTAGGTTTTTTGAAATATATTTTTTTTTCAAAAATCAACTGATAGAATCAAACACCCAAAGCATATTTTAAAACTTTTAGTAAACTAAGACTGGAAAGCAAACCTCTTAACTCTATATAAGGTAACCAGCAGAAACTTTAGCAAACATTTTTTTACAGTGGAACTCCAAAGGCATTGCATTAAAGCCAGGAATAAGACCAGGATAACACAGCCATTCAACTGTTCAATACTGTAATAGAATTTCCAGCTAGTGCAATAAGATCTGGAACAGGAAGGGGTGAATAAATAAATGGAGAAGTTGCGAGTATATCTACCAGAAAGGAAGGGATAAAACTGTCCATTTTTACAGGCAATGTAAAAATTAACCTAGGTAATACAAGAAAATCAACAGACAAATCTATTCACAATGGCAACAAAAACCACAAACAGAAACCACCTAGGAATAAACCTAATAGAAAAAGTATAAAACGTTTATGAACAAAACTGAAAACATTTACTGAAATATGTAAAGAAGGATTTGATAAGTGGAAATATATTTGTAGACAGAAAGATTCCTTTGGAAGGATATCAATATTCCCAGGATTAATTTATAAATTCAATCCAGTCCAATCAAAATACCATAACAGTTTTTGGCTTTAGACAAAATTTTTTAAATTCAAAATGAACATGGAAAGTCATAATCATTTTAATACAAGAGAGATATTTGTCTATACCAGTTAGCCATTATGACAAGTTCTAAAACTAATGAAATTAATATTACACAGTAGTTGTATAGGAAGAAATAAATTAGTAGACACAATAGATCATCCTGAAGCCAAATCGTGTATATAAACAAAGAATAAGATAAAGGTGGCACCCCAAATCATGTTAGTTCCCAACCTTAATAGTATTCTTCAAAAATGGGAGAAAAAATATAAGTAAATATGTTATATTATACAGCAGTTAAAAATGAATCATAGATGAATAAGTATGAATTCAAATATATTTTTTCTAAGGTATACTGTGAAATCAAAGCAAGATGCAGAGAAATAAAAAAAAAAGTTCGGAATTATATATTTCTATTAATGCATTTTGGTCAGTGCAAAGAAAAAGACCTAAAAGGAATATACCAAAGGGATAACAATTTGTTTCTGAGAAGGAGATATTGGATAAGAATTTAAAGACAGGAAAAACAATGCTCCCCCCACCCCCAAAAATATGTCCACATTCTAACCCCTGGAACCGATGAATATATTAAGTTACATGGCAAAGGGGAATAAAGATTGCAGATAGAATTAAGGTTGCTAATCCGCTGACTTGGAAATAGAGAGATTGATCTGGATTATCCGGTTTACTCAATGTATTTACAAAGGTCTTTCAAGTGGAAGAGGGAAGTACAAGAGGGAGGACGAGACAGACTGCAACACGAAAAGAATTGGGCTCAATGTTGCCGGCTTCAAAGATGGAGTATGGAGAAAGGAAGTTAAGAAATGTGAGCAGCTCTAAAAACTAGAAAAAGCAAGGAAATGGACTTGGTGCTGGAGCCTCCAAAAGGAATGCAGCTAACACCCTATTTTTACCTCAGTGAGAGCTGTGTCAGCCTTTCAGCCTCCAGAACTGTAAGATAATACGTTTTTAATGTTTAAGCCACTGAGTTTGTGTTAATTTGATATAGCAGCAACAGGAAACGAATGCAAGTTGTTTAAAAAAAAAACAAAAAAAACAACTATTTTCACCATGCTTACAATGCTTCAGGTTTTTTTTTTTTTCAATTGTACTTTAGGTTCTGGGGTACATGTGCAGATCATGCAGGATTGTTGCATAGGTACACACATGGCACCGTGGTTTGCTGCCTCCATCCCCCGTCACCTACATCTGGCATTTCTCCCCATGTTATCTTTCCCCAACCTCCCCACCCCGCCTACTGTCCCTCCCTTGCACCCCCCACAACAGACCCCAGTGTGTGAAGCTCCAGGTTTTATATATAATAAAAGTTATGTATGTGTAATTTCAAATTGCTAAGACAAATGGAAAGGTAGTAGCTAGATGTCACTGGGTGGTATTCTTTTTGTTATCATCATTTTATTCTTATTTGTTTTGTTTATTTGATGCAGCATGATAGAAATTGGCACTAATCATCATAAAAGAGGAATGACAGCCAAGCCAGCGAGGAATTTTGGGGTTCATTTTGAAGACTTGTGCACTCTTGACCTGGTCACAAACACTGCATTCACCCATCCCCACTTGAAAATACATCTTTTTTTTTTTTTTTAAGCTTCTCACCTCCAATATCTACTAAGACAGACTTGTGCAAGGAGTGAACTAGTATTGTATCTGCTAATTTCTTTGCAGGCAAAAATCAAGTTACCAGAAAAGTATTTCTTAAAAACCACATACAGTCTAAGAGCACTGAAACATTTTGAATCATTTGCCTTTTCTCAACGCTGGATTTTAAGCAAGGAACAAGACTATTTCAGTTCCAAATGCTTTAATGAGCAAGGAGTATTGGCTTTTAGCACCAAAAAGATCTATCCCCACTCTGAAGCTTTAACTTGAGTAGCTGCTGTGCTTTGTAAAACTTCAATCTAATTCATCTGATAACTACAATTACCAAACCTGGGAAGTGCTGACTACACAGTTCAAAAAAACAGCGTGGAGGAAAGACCTGCTGGGAACCTTAGAATCGACAGATAAGCTCTTTAAGTGATTTAAAGTAATAAACAACTTCAATTGAAAGGACAATAAAATGTTTTTCATATATATATATATATATATATAATATATATACGCATACACACACACACACACACACACACACACACAAGACTTCCTGTTATTTCTCTTATTTTCATAAAGAACTTGAGAAAGGTCACAAATGTGCAGTTAAAAACCAGATAAATTACTAAAATATAGGAGAGTGATAGATGTTATTACGTGGCTTCAAACAAATTAACAAAATTGGACAACCAGTTCTTATTCATCTGTGGAAATTTAGGGGCACAACTGTAGATAAACTTCAACAGGAGCATACTATAACTTTAGAAGTCATTAGAGTAAGCATTAATAATTTTCTTTTAAAAATATTTTTTGGGCTGGGTGTGGTGGCTCACACCTGTAATCCTAGCACATTGGGAGGCCACCTGAGGTCAGGAATTTGAGAGCAGCCTGGCCAACATGAGGAACCCCATTTTCTACTAAAAATATAAAAATTAGCGGGGCATGGTGGTGTGTGCCTGTAGTCTCAGCTACTCAGGAGGCTGAGGCACAAGAATAGCTTAAACCAGAGAGGCAGAGGCTGCAATGAGCTGAGATCATGCCACTGCGCTCTAGCCTGAGATAGATACATATGCATGTATTTAATTTCTGATTAAAACCTCCAAGTTTTGTGCTGTATATAGAAGAAACCATTTTGGGAAGGATAGTGGATACTGAATCTTCCTTTTCCAACAGTCCTGAGTATCCTATTTAGGGGTTCATGTAGTTCTAAGGATCCTTATTTTGCCACTTCCAACTCATATGATTCAGGCTGGTCAGTTGGCACCATCCACTTGCCAGGCCATCATAATTGTTCAGGAGCAGGCATGTGATCTGAACCAGTCCAATTACAGTGAACCTCAAAATTTTGCTTACATTTCTGGAACTAATGTACTCTTTTCAAATTCCTTTTGCAACTGTGGAGTGTGATTGTGAGACGTGGAACCATGATGCTGATTCTTACTACCATGAAGGAACCCAGCCCGAGGGTAACACTGACACAAGGAGGAGGACAGAATCAAAATTATAGAGAAATGGATCTGGAGACCTGATGACGTTATGATCCTCTTGATCAAACCTTTCCATCAAATCAAACTAGACTCTCAAGTTTCATAAGCCAGAATATTACCTTATTTAATAAAGCATGTTATTGTATTTTCCATTACTTGCAAACAAAAACATTCTGCTGTTTTTACCTGTTATTGATGAACCCATGGTCATCCCATTCATTTAAAGAAAATAAAAGACGCTTTGTATTAGCTACTTTTAAATTGAGCTACACTCTGATGGGCCCACAAGGGTAAGTTAGGAAGAAAAATATTGTCAAGTAGCTCCATAATGGGACTCGGTTGGGATTCTTTTGATTGCCCATTTAGATGTCAGGATTGTGTGACAAAATTAATTACTTTTAATACAGTTAAAGCTTGTTTGCTTTTTTTCTGATAACAATTAGCCAATAAATTTAGTTTCTTAAGAAATTAGAATAATAAAGCCATATTATAAACTAGAAAATTTTGTTTACTTTTTAATAAACCATATCAAATTACTTGTTTTTTTGAACCTCACACAGGAACAAAAGAATTGCAATACTTCAGGGATTAATGGTAGTATTACCAAAGAATTGCCTTTTCCCATGTCAAATTCCAACTGAAATAAATAATGTAATATACAAATAATGGATCAACTTTGTAAAATAAAGGTGAAAGCTATCTACATGTCTGAAAGTTGGAATAATTTCTGCTAGACACATACCAGAAGAACTGATTGATGAAGATACACCCAAGACTCTCCATTGAGAGGATGTGGTATGTTCGAGACAAAAGTTAAAAGAATCTTGAATGATATTCCCCCATCCCTCACATCCCTTAACTCAAAGCTTCGGTCAAAGGAGCCTTTGGGCAACAACATTGAGGTAATGGAGTGACACTTTGAGACCCTGATGTTGATGACCAACCCAAACATAATAGACATGCTCAGTGAAGAAATTAATGATTATGAAGAAAGATCATAAGTAACAGATTGAATACTACAAAAACTCAAAATCAAGATTAAATTCAAGAAATTTTTTTTTTATCGTGGAAGAGAAAGGCAATAAAGACAAGAAAAGAAAAGACAAATGACAGGACTAGGAAATCAGCCTGTAAATATCAACAATTATTGAAAAAGTAAACAAAGCAAGAGTAGAAGAAATACTCATAATGAAAAATCTTCAATGTAATTGAAAAAATATGTAGGAAAATTGTTATTTAGAAATCCCTGATGGTTATTAAGAAGTATGGGTATTAAGTACTCTGGATTTGTTGGATACTAATATCAGGAGAAGCTAAATTCCTCTGTTCAAGGAAAGGAATAGTAAAAGACATGGGGATTAGAAAACATGGAAGGAAGGAAAGGCTGGAAACAGGAAAATAACAGAGCTGAGAAGGACAGGAAAAGACAGGTATTTGGGAAGCAAAATGATTTAACTCCCAATACAACAATTTTCCTCTATCTCCCCAATAAAATGTTGGTAACATTTATATTGTTCGCTGGTCCTTTGACTATACGTTGTGCTGAGATCCTGCCTCAAGGTTGTTGTAAGGCTAGAATGGAGGCTTCCTGTGATGACTGAATCACATCTAGACTGCACACATGGAATTTTCTTGCTCTAAAAAAAATCTTTGGTCTAAAAATCAAAATTCATATCATCCTTGACATAAACTAACAGAAAAGCATAATATATCTAGGCCAGTCCTATTAGAATTTCATACTTTCAAGAGAAAGACTCTCATGAATTTTGAAAAAACAATCAGATTATCTACAAAGAAAGAAAATTTAGCCCGACCCTAACTACACCACAACACTAAGCAGTACAATGGAGTAACATCTGTAGGGTTTTTGTTGAGGCAAGCGGGGAAGGATGTGCCTTAAGAATATAAGATCTAATAAAGATTTTTCTGGCAGAAAGGAACTTACACTATAAAAACTCATGTAGGGGGTAATCACTATGAGTCTCAAGGATCTGAAAAAGCTTAACAGAAGTGTTATGCCTCAAAAACAGGCTTTGACTAGAAGGCAAAGGTCTAGGCATTTCTAGGTATTTTGGAGAAGAAGTGACCTTAGAGATGATGATGTGTAAGGGGGAATTATTGAAGGTGATGTGATAGAGAAGCTAACAAAGGCACTTGAGTCTTCTTGACTGTCCATTATTCTTATAAGAAAATGAGAACTAGTGAAGGTTCATGAAGAAAAAGCAACATGAAGGCCACTGTTTCTCAAGATTAAGCTGTGGAAACTAGAAACATAAAGCCCAAAGGGCAATGCAAAGAGTTAAGACTCGATCATGACTACCTAAACCAAGATGACGGCAATGAGAGTATTCACAAGGAGGGACAGGGGAAGGAATTATTTTGACATAAAATCTACTGGGGCTTGGTGTTAGGGTTACAGGTAAGGGATAAGAAAGCTAGCGTATGGCTGGACTGCAAGTTCTGACTCAGGAGCTGAACTCATGTTTATGCACTTATATAAGATGCTTGAAAAACTCCATGCTCAGTAAACTAATAGCAAAATAACCAGTAGCCAACCCTTGAATCATTCAGATATTATATCTAACCATTTTACAACAATTACATTTGAGAAAGGTAGAAACTGAGAGAAAAAGTAACAATACATTTACAGACCAACAGAAGGGTATAAATAATAATCTTCAAAAGAGAAATGGGCAAATACTTAAAGGAATATGTACACCTGAGAGCTAGATAACCGGAAATTATGTGAAAGAAGATGTAAGAGAAAGGACTTAGTAGTGAAATTGGAGAAGCTGAGGCAGTGTTGTAGGTTTACAGTCTGTGTAAGATAAGTTAATGGAGTTGGAAGCAGAATTATCCTAGGCTACCTAGATTGCTGTTTTTCGCAGAGGTGGCCTAAAACCAGCGACTCTGATTGGGATTTTGAAAAAAAAATTAAAGGAATTTCAGGTACTGAAATCAGCATCTCCATCTGTATAGACAGGTTTGTGGGTGATCAGGACTGAAAAAGGCAGTAAATCAGGTAGTCCACTATTTTAAATTTTGTTGACAGGTAAGAGAGAAGAAACTAAAGACAATTCTAAGGTTTAAGTGTAAATGACTAGGAGAATAATTATGTCATTAACATAAATAGCAAACTCTAGAAGGGAGTTTGATTTGGAAAAGAACATGAATTTAAATTTAAGCATGCTGAATGTGAAATGGAAGCAGGACAGGTGAGGGTGGGAATGGTGGGGAGGGTGGGGAGGGATAACATGGGGAGAAATGCTGGATGTAGTATACACCTAAAGTAAAAACAAATAAGAAAGAGATTCTTTGTCCAATTTATTACAAGCTGTTAGAAATCTGGAACTGGAGCCCAGAGCGCAGGCCTGGACTTCAGGATAGCAATAGGTTTTGGACATCAATTTCAAGAAGGGATATTTAAAACCATTGGGATTCTAAGAGAAAAAAGTAAAAACATAAGGAGGTCAAGAAAAAAGTTTTAGGGAAATTCTACATTAGCATCAAAAATAATAAGAAGAGTCTTACAGAAAACTGGTCAAATATTTGAGAGGAATTAAGAGAACCAGATCAAAGACATCAATATAAAGAAACTTTTAAACACAAGAATATGGTCAAAATACACTGAAAAGAGATTTAAGATTGGGGAAAGCTTGCCGCATTCACTTAGAGATATAGCAATTATAGTAGAGACCCACATTAACAGTGTTTTAAACAAAACAGACACATATCTCTTTCACATTAGTAACCTGCAGGAGGAAGATCCTGTTTTATAAGGTTGTCAGAAAGCTAATCTCTCTCTCTCTCTTTCTTAATTGTTTTTACTTTAGGTGTATACTACATCCAGCATTTCTCCCCATGTTATCCCTCCCCACCCTCCCCACCATTCCCATCCTTCACTGTCCCTCCCCTACCTCCCCTCCCTCAACTGCCCCCAGTGTGTGATGCTCCTATCCCTGAGTCCACGTGTTCTCATTGCTCAACACCCGCCTATGAGTGAGAACATGTGGTGTTTTGTTTTCTGTTCTTGTGTCAGTTTGCTGAGAATGATGGTTTCCAGATGCACCCATGTCCCTACAAAGGACACGAATTCATCATGTTTTATGGCTGCGTAGTATTCAATGGTGTATATGTACCACATTTTCTTTGTCCAGTCTATCACTGATGGGCATTTGGGTTGGTTCCTGGTCTTTGCTATTGTACACAGGGCTGCAATGAACATACGTGTGCATATGTCTTTATAGTAGAAAGATTTATAGTTCTTTTTTTTTTTAAATGAACAATGTTGAAATTTTATTTCTGAAATGTTTTATTCTTTTAATCAATACATATTATATTAAGTATAGAATTTCCTTAAAAATTAGCAAATAACTCTCAATTTCACTGTTAGGACATTGTTATAGAGAGGGAAACATTTATTTTCTTTTTACATTTATCCACATTCCAAGTAGATTATCATAGTAAGGTTCTTCTGTGTTACTTTTGTCCAAGTTGTGACAACTGTTTAATGAACTGTGTAGCATTAAAAAGCTCACTGCAGCCATATAAAATGTGTTTGCCTTGTTTTCCCTTTATGTAGTCAACAAGATTTTGATATTCAATGTAGTTGCCTCCGCCCACCACAAAAACAATGGCCTCTTGGAATGGATTTTTGTTTCTGGGAACTGAGCTGTCATTGCCCCGCAGCATTTTGGGATCAAAATATCTATAGTCATCAGTTTCAGGGTTTGAGTTCATCTCCATAAGATTGTCCAAAATACGAGTAACAGGTAGATTTTGCTGTTTCAAAACCAGGTTCTTCACTCCTTCCATCACAAACTGTGATCCTGTATTCATGACTCGTGATAAGAGACCCATTGATTTAGTGGTAGTGCTGCCATAGCTGGCAGGAGCTGAGGCCATCTTGGTAAAAACCTTCCACTGTTTGATGTACTGTAAAGGATTAAGGTTGCATCCTGCATCAGTTAATGCTTTTTTATATTGCTCCAAATCAGCCTCAGAGGGTGCTTGCTGTGTACTTATATAATAGATAAGAAACAACCTCATTTTATCTTCTGGAGTTCCTGCATCAGGGTCTGATATTATATCTAGACGAGATTTATCCAGAGTAGTTGGGATTGCTGGGTCAAATGGAATTCCTATTTCTAGATCCTTGAAAAATTGCCACACTGTCTTCCACAATGGTTGAAATAATTTACATTCCCACCAACAGTGTAAAACTGTTCCTATTTCTCCACATCCTCTCTAGCATCTGTTGTCTCCAGATTTTTTAATGATCGTCATTCTAACTGGCATGAGATGATATCTCAATGTGGTTTTGATTTGCATTTCTCTAATGACCAGTGATGATGATCATTTTTTCATGTTTGTTGGCCTCACATATGTTTTCTTTTGAAAAGTGTCTGTTCATATCCTTTGCCCAACTTTGAATGGGGTTGTTTTTTTCTTGTATAACTGTTTTAATTCTTTGTAGATTCTGGGTATTAGCCCTTTGTCAGATGAATAGATTTCAAAAATTTTTCCCCATTCTGTTGGTTGCCGATTCACTCTAATGATGGTTTCTTTCGCTGTACAGAAGCTCTGAATTTTAATTAGATCCCATTTGTCTATCTTGGCTTGTGTTGTCATTGCTTTTGGTGTTTTAGTCATGAAGTCCTTGCCTATGCCTATGTCCTGGATGGTTTTGCATACGTTTTCTTTCAGTGTTTTTATTGTGTTAGGTTTTAGGTTCTCTTTTATTGCTCCATTATTCCTAGGACATCATTCTCTTTTGTATGGCTCAAGATGACTCCTCACAGCATTCACATTCTAGGAAACCAGGTGGAGAAAGAAAGGAAGGGGGTCGTGTTCCAGAACTGGTACATATCACTTCCCTTCCCCTGCCTTCACATTCTGTTGGCTATAACTTAGTCATATATCTATGACTAGATGAAGCATAGTCTATAGCTGAGTGGTCATGTATTTAACAAAAAATTCTATTATAGTGAAAGAAAGGGAAAACAAATATGCACTGTTACTCTTAGTGAATTTACTTAAACTAGAGTCTGATTTAGAAGCCCAATCTCTATACCCCCAAAATATCAGGTCATAGCGTGTACGAATGTTCTGGCATTTTTTTCACATATCACAAAAGGTTCCTGTTTAACATTTCCTTAAAATGATTAGCATAGTTCCTATCTGAGTCACGGCACCAAAAAAAAAAAAAAAAAATTATTAGCATAACAGGCACTATGACTTAGACAAAGAACAAAACAGTTTCAGAAGAGAAAAGAAGATCTAACTAAATTGATTCAAATAATATGTAAGGGAAGTACAGAAGCTCAGTAACCAGCATGTGGATACACACAGTAAAGACCTGTCAGTGACTTGCACTCAATGTTCTGAGCCTAGAAAGCCCCAATAGCCTAAACTTTTCCAAGGCAAATGTGGATTTTTTTTAAGTATTTATTTGCATTTAGCATCTGTGAGGTATTTTGTGAGCACATGCATGTGTGTGTATTGTGTGTATGAATGAAGTAACATAAAATAGATATTTCTCATTAGATTAAGTTATAGGTTTATAGGTTTCAATTGCAAAGATCTCAGTTCCTGTTAAAAAATAAAATTAAACAGTGTTCACCTATAATTTTACGTCACCTTGAAATCAGGAGGTGCATCTAGGTGAAGAGTTAGCATAGCCAACACTTTGTTTTCAATTATTCCTTTGACAGTTTGGTGCCACATGTACTGAGCTCAAGGACTATAAAACCAACTTGGCACCTCAGGAGACACTTAGCAGTGGCAAAGCTAGATTAAAATTTGAGCCTCAAAGAAAACAAAATTGTCTGCTGCAGTCAGCTGATGGCATGGTGTACAGTGAATAAAAACAAAATCTATATGCAAAAATTAGCACTAGGAGTACCTTTTTCTAATATCGTAAAGATATATTTCTACTGGCAGCCAAAAATCACACTTAATGCTGAAATACTGAGTCAGTCTTATTGAAGTTCAGAACAATGATGTTCTGGAGGTTCTGAAAAACACATTAAGAAATTGGAAGAAAGTACCAAGAGTACAAATAATTGCAGAAAATAAAATTATATACCCAGGAAATCAATCAAAAAAATTCGAATTAGAAAGTTATGAAAAATGGCTGTGAATAAGACAAAATATATATATTTGTATGGACATATATACACATGTATACATATACCTATGTACAATATATTATATATAGAATATTACAATCAACCAGTAATAATCAGTGAGAAAATAATACATAATAATAATAAGCAGGATTCTTCATATAATAGACAAAACAAAATCAAATCATACAATATACAATATGTAGGAGCAACATTAATGGTATATGTAAAAGCTATATGAATAAGATGGTAAAGCACAGCCAAGCAAGAGGGTAAAATACACCTGTTTATGGTAAATTTAGATGTTATTGGTCATTGTAGATACTATAGATATTATTGGCTATTAGAGGTATTATAGATACAAAGAGGTATATATTCTTAAAAGGTTTAGTATAGTTTAATATAATTTGCTTTAATGTAATTCTAGTCAAACTCTCAATATTAAAAATATAATTGTATTAAGACAATAATAATATAAAATAAAAATTAGGTAAATTTTAGGTTATAGAAGATATTTCTAACCATAATTACCAAAATAGGTACCATAAAAAATCACTAATGTAAGACTTTCATATTAAAAAATCCACATACAAGAAAAGTAATGGAAAAAATTGGAAAAAAATCTTAATTTAACTTGCATGACTGACAAATAGTAACATATTCTTATAGTAGACTTTGCTAACGTGAATGCCTGTCCTGTATCTAGTTTCTGCTGCTTCTTTGCTTCAAGATTCCATATTGTGTTTGAGGCAGTAATATGCCAATTATTTACTATTGTAGTTAGATGTCTCTGAAACCATGTTTGGTCAATGAGACATAAGCAAAATTCCCTAGGTGGGGCTTCAAGGAAAGCCATGTTTTCCTTATCGAAAGGAAAGGTATAACCTGGCATGTGCCTTTTGCCATTGAGTCTTTCTGCCTTCCTTTTTGATATCTCAAATTGATGCCTGCAGGGGTAACAGCCATCTTTTGACCATAAGAAAATAAAAGTCACACACTGGTAAGAGTGAAGCATTTAGAGAACAGTCTAGTTCCCTTAGCGCCTGTACCAGGCCTGAAATGCCATTGGTGAACTTGTTATGTGAGAAAAAATACTCTTATCTGGTCACTCCATACAATCTGGTTTCTGTTACATGCACTCGAGCCAAAAAAAACCTTACTATTTCTACAACTATACTTTTTTAAAGAAGAAGATGAACGCTATAACAGGAAAGAAATGAACTGTACACAGAAGATATAATTTTAAAACTACAAAAGTCATACATGAAAAGTATTGAAAATCATTAACAAAACTATTTTTTAATTACCATTTTAAAAGATTAAGATGCAAAGATTTTAAAACAGGGTAATATGCAGTGTGGTGGTGGTTGTGAAAATGTTATCAGATACTGCTTGTGAAAGTGTAAATTAGTAAAACCCTTCATAAGGCTTTTCTATTGTGCTGCTTTTAACTATAAATATGCCTATTCTTTGGGTCATAGGCAAATGCAAAATATAAAACTATAAAACTGCTAGAAGAAAACACAAGAGAAAGCCTTGTGATGGGTTAGGTGATGAGTTACTAAACACAACTCTAAAAGCATACTTCGCAAAGGAAAGAAAAGTTGATGTTCTATTTTTTCCAAATAAAAAACTTTTACTCTGTGAAAGACACTGTTAAGAGAATGAGCAGTCAAGCCATAGGTCAGGAGAAAATATTTACAGATCACGTACATCCAGAATACGTAAAGAATGCTCATTCAGTCTAGATAGAAATAGAGCCGTTTCTTGTACAGTTAGACAAATGCTTATAATAACCCTGAAACCTAACATGCATTAAGAACTATCAATGAACTATTAAGAACTATTAATACATGCAACCAGATGGATAACAAATATAATGTTAAGAAAAAGAAGGCAGACACATGAGTACACAGGATATGATTTCATTTATGTAATGTTCTAAAACAGGAATAACTAATCTATGATGTCAGAATGACTATGACTCTGTGGTATAGAGTGGTTATTTTAGGTGGGAGGTGATTTATAAGACTTTCAGAGTTCTAATAATGCCTTGCTTCTTGATCTGGAAACTGTGTTCACTGTGAAAACACAAGCTCCCCATGTAACATTTACAAACTTTTTTGGAAGATATTTTCCTATAATAAAAAGTTTACCAAAAGAGAGGAGAGTGGATTGATTAAATTGTCATACATCTATGCAACAAAATATGCAACAAAATATCCTTTAACCATTAAAAATATTACAATACACTATTTAAAGAAAATATGCTTAATAAAAGTAGGAAAAGAAAGAAATTACAAAAGAATGTGGTTTGATTTTATAAAATGTTTAAAAGTACATATATAAACAAAGACCAAGAAGACTATACACTGAGATATGAATTTTGGTTGGCTCATAGATGCTTTGTGTTCTTTGTGCTAGTGTTCACGGTTTATTTATTACATGATGAGCAAATATTATTTTGTATGAGAATAAATTTTAAATTCATGTAAAATAGTAAACATGGGGCCCTTGGCACAACAAAATATCCAATATAACATAGTAATTAAACAGTGTAAGAATAAATATATGAATAAGTGGAAAAGTACCCAGTAATAGACACAAATTTTAATATGATAAAGGGAATGCTACAAATATGGATCAAAAGGAGGAATATTTCATAAACAGTTCTAGGAGAATATTTAGAGAAGAGAAAAAATTAAATCTCTATTTATACCTTATGTGAAGAATCAAATTTCTAAAAAATCTAGAAGTAACTAAAAAACAAAAATGAAGCCATAAAAAATATAGAATAGAGGTAAATATCATTCTCTAGTTTGAAAGTACATTATAAAAAAGACTTTTGACTACATAAAATGAAACGCTCTTTTACTTCAAAAGAAATCATCACCAAGATTAAAATGCAAACAAATTGGAATGAATGGTTTGTATAAATACGACATGTAAAGAGCATGTATACTGATATTTAAGATCTCAGAGAAACCTATAATGAATGCACAGAGATGCCCACAGAAAAATAGGAAAAGAACATGAAAGTCATGAATCACAGAAAAGAAAATCTACATGTCTAATAAACAGAGAAAAGATAACTACATGAAGCCTAGTCATAGAACATCCCTCCCCAAAACTAATGCAATGAAAAAGACTAAACAACAAAAAAAATGGCATGGGAAAAATCCATTTTTAGTAGCAGCAACCAAACAAGAAAAGAATTATAACCTAATGGCAGAGAATCACCTTCATTTCCAGCCAAGACATAAGAGGTACCACATTTGCCTTCTTACCTGAAAGAATTGAGCACAGGACAAAATGTATAAATAACAGTTTAACACATCAGTCATCAGACAATGAAAAAAATGATTACTGAGAAATGAGAAATAAATAAGATAATCCTTAAATCTGTTCCAACTTACTATCTTAAGAGAGTACCCAGACTACTATTCAGCAAGAGGAAACCAAGCCAGAACCCACAGATCTCCACAACTGAGGAGGTAAAACTGGTATTCTCGAGAGACAAAAGCAGCTAGAGTTCTCAACACATAAAATACTGTTAAGGAGACAATGGCACAGAGAATTCCAGACATCTTCAGAAAATCCACATTTAGTCTTCAGCTTATTACTGATTAGTGTTTAATATATGCTTAGAAGAGAAGCACTTGAGGGCAGAGAAACAACCTCACAAAAAGATTAGGGAGAACAATCCCAGGCAGTTACATGGGAGTAGGGGTAGTTCCTATTCCCAATAGCCAGAGTATAAGAAATTCCGCCGGGCACGGCGGCTCAAGCCTGTAATCCCAGCACTTTGGGAGGCCGAGGCGGGTGGATCACGAGACCAAGAGATCGAGACCATCCTGGTCAACATGGTGAAACCCTGTCTCTACTAAAAATACAAAAAAAATTAGCTGGGCATGGTAGCACATGCCTGTAATCCCAGCTACTCAGGAGGCTGAGGCAGGAGAATTGCCTGAGCCCAGGAGGCAGGGGTTGCAGTGAGCCGAGATCGCGCCATTGCACTCCAGCCTGGGTAACAAGAGCGAAACTCCGTCTCAAAAAAAAAAGAAAGAAAGAAAGAAAGAAATTTCCTAATTCATAGAGCATCCAGTAGGGTACTCAAAAGCATTTTGCCCCAGTAGTGGGGAAATTACCCATAGACTAACACTGCTCTGGTCTCATCTAACAAAGCTCAGATGCGAAACCCAAAATAATTCAATTTTTTTTCCAAGTAAAACACATAGCACTCAAAAAGGCAAAATTTTTAATGCCTAACACCTAATCATAAATTATCTGGCAGGCATGGCAAGAATTAGAAAAATAGCATCCATAACAAGGAAAAAAATCAACCAATCAAATCCAGCCCAGAGATACTGATACGTAAGATAGAAATAGAAGGCGTGGTAATAAAAATGGCTACTATATGTTCAATAAACTAAAGAAAAAATGATTAATTAGCAACACACACACATACATAAATATGTCATTAACAACAGATTAGACATTGCAAAAAAGATTAATGAGCTTGGGTATAAGAAGAAATTAGTGAACTTAAATGCAAAAGAACTTATCCAAAATTAAACATGGCAAAAGACTGAAAATAAAGGAACAGAGCATCAGTAAGGTAAGGAACAGCTTTTAAAATATTCAAAGAAATTATAATTGAAAATTTTTCAAATATAATGAAAACTATAAATTCAGAGATTCAACAAGCTGAAGGTATCCCAAACCAAAAAAAAAAAAAAAAAGCAAGAAAACTACACTAAAGCATATAAAAAAAAACTGATTAAAACCACTGATAAGAGCCCAGCAATCCCACTACTGGGTATATACCCAAAGGATTATAAATCATTCTATCATAAAGATACATGCACATGTATGTTCACAGAGACTTTGTTTACAATAGCAAAGACCTGGAACCAACCCAAATGCCCATCAACGATAGACTGGACAAGGAAAATATGGCACATATACACCATGGAATACTATGCAGCCATAAAAAATGATGAGTTCATGCCCTTTGTAGGGACATGGATGAATCTGGAAACCATCATTCTCAGCAAACTGACACAAGAACAGAAAATCAAACACTGCATGTTCTCACTCATAGGTGAGTATTGAACAATGGGAACACATGGACACAGGGAGGGGAGCATCACACACTAGGGTCTGTTCCGGGGGGCTAAGGGAAGGACAGCAGTTGGGTGGGGAAGTCAGGGAGGGATAACAAGGGGAGAAATGTCAGATGTGGGTGATGGGGGAATGGAGGCAGCAAACCACATTGTTATGTGTGTACCTGTGCAACAATCCTGCATGATCTGCACATGTACCCCAGAACCTGAAGTACAATAAAAAAAGAGCAACCAGAGAAAAATAAAACACACAACATACAGAGGAAAAATATAATGATGACAGAAGGTTTCTCATCAGAAAAATGCAAGTCAGAAGAGAATGGAGGAACACTTTCAAGGCAATGAAAGAAAAACTATCACCACAAACTTCTATTTTTAGAGTAGAGGGGGAAGACATTTTCAAAAATAAAGGCAAAATAAAGGCTTTTTCAGATATTCAAAAGCGGAAAGAATTCATCAGCAACAGACCAACACTACAGAAAATATGAAAGAGGTTCTTTAGATAGAAGAAAATGATGCCAGATGGAAATTTGGAATCTGCACAAAAGAATGAAGAATACTAAAGATGGCAATTTTGTTGGTTAATATCCAAGAAGTTCTTCATTATCTAAATATCAATAAAAGTTACCAATTGTTTAAAGCAAAAAAATAAAGCATTTTAGGATTTATAACATACGTACAAGTAAAGCAAACAGTAATAACACAGATATGAAGGAACGAGATAGAAGTTTACTATCATAAAATTCTTATTCTACACATGAGATGGTGTAATATTACTTGAAAGTAGACTGTGATAAAGTTGTATATAATAAATCACTAAAATTAGACAATGAGTTATAGAAAATAAACTCAACAAAGAGATAAAATGGAGACATAAAAAATGCTCAACCTAAAAGAAGACAGAAAAAGAGGAAAAGAAGAACAAAGAACAGATGAAACAAATAAGCCCGACCATAGTAAAGATCACATTAAATGTAAATGGTCTAAACAGCCCAAATGAAAGTCAGAGGATGTCAGATTAGATATAAAAGCAAGGTGTAACTGTACAATGCCCACAATAAACACACTTTAAAGATAAACACATGAATAGATAATAGCAAAATAATGGAAAAAAGATAAAAGAAAACAGGAGTGGTAATATTAATATCAGACAAAGTAGGTTTCAGGTCAAAGAATGTTAACAGGGATAAAAAGCATCATTTCATAATAATATATGCATCAATAAATTGGAATAAAAAATTATATACCAAAATTTACATAGCGTAGAACCTAACAGTACTTCAAGGAAAGAAATAAAATTCAGTTATAGCAAGAGATTTCAATGCCCTCTTTCAATAGATAGAACAAGTAGGCCAAACATCAATAATATTGAGGACTTGAATAAGGCTGCTTATCAACTTCACCTAATTTACTCAATGCCAAAAGAATACACATTCTTTTCAAGTTCACAGGAACATTTACCAAGATAGCAGGAATGAATGCAAATAAAAACATAGCAAAATTATAGAATACAGGTGAAGCATTAATTAGAGGAAAACTTATAGCACTAAAACTGTATTTATGTGGGAAAAGAAGAAAAGTTTCAAATTAACGATCTCTGTGTTCACATTAAGAATCCTATTGAAGTGAGAAAATGATGTGCAAAAAAAGCAGAAAAAAATACTACAGAGTAGAGGGGAAAATAGTCAATGAGAAAGACAACCAGAAAGATAATAGAAATATCAGTAAAACCAAGAGCAGATTCTTTAAGATCAAAAATTGATAAACCTCTAGTTTCATTAACCATAGAAAAAAGTACAGAAATAGCTATTAATATCAGATTGAAAAGGAGATATTAATGTAGATTCTACAGATATTAAGAAGGGAAATAAGGCAATATTCTGAACAACTTTAACCAATTATTTTAACAATTAGATTAAATGAATGAATTTCTTGAAAGATGTAAAATACCAAAGTTCATTCGAGAATAAATAGATAATCTGAATAGTTGCATAATGGTTAAAGAAACTGGATTTGTAGTTTAAAACACTTCATGCCTAAATTACTTCACTGTTACATTCAATGGAACATTTAAAGGATAAGAGTTCTATACAAACTCTCTAATAATTTGAATAGAAAATTTTACTTTCCAACTTATTTTATGGGGCCAACATTACCCTAATAACACAACCAAAGACAAGATAAGAAAACCATAAATCAATACCCACACTAAACATAGATACGAACATTCTTAACAAAACTTTAAAAAACAAATTTGACAACATAGAAAACTATATACGAAGGACAAATATAGAATTTCCAATTTGTGTTTGTCTCAATAACACAAGGTTGGATTAACATTCAAAAATAAATTCATGTTATTTACTATATTAACAGACTGAAAACGGAAAATAACATTTATTAAAACATGTGAAATAATATATAATATCAATAGATACAAAAGATATGTTGAACTCTCAGCAAAGTAGAAATAAAAAGGAACTTTCTTAGCCTGATAAAGTGTAACTGTGTGCTACTTCAGATAATATCATTCTCAATGGTGAAAGACTGAATGTTTTCCATTTAAGAATGGAGCAAGGGAAAGGTGTTTACTCTCACCACTTCTTTTGGACATTTTACTGGAGGTTCTAACCAGTGCAATGAAACAAGAAAAATGAATAAAAGACAATATGTTGAAAATAAAGAAACAGAATTAATTGCTTATGTAGAAAATTCCATAAAATCTACCAAAAAACTAATAGAATTAATGAGTTTAGCAAAATTCTAGAATATAAGATCAATGTACAGTAATCAACTGCAATTCTGTGTACTAGCAATGAAATTAAACATCAATGTCATTTATGATAGCATAAAATATATAATATTTAGAGACAAATCTGACAGAATATGTACCAAGTATGTACAAGACTTTTATACTGAAAACTATAAAACACTGCCAAGAAAATCTATGGAAAGTCTTAAAAAAGTAGAGCTACACTGTTTATGAATCAGAAGACATGATATTGTTAACATGTCATTTTCCATAAATAGCTTCAATGCAATTTCAATCAAAATACAAACAGGCAAAAATTTCAAAGAAAAAGAGAATAATTTAGAAAACTAACATTACTCAATTCCAAGATTTATTATAAATTTATATCAAGTAAGTGGAACAGAATAGAAAGCATTACAGAAATAGATTTACTTATATATTGACAGTTGACAGTTGATCTTCATTAAAGGTCAAAGGCAATTCAAGAAAGAAAGAATATTTTCAACAAATAGTGATAGCACAGGTGGATATCCATATTCAAAATTTTAAAATAGTAACCTTTAACTCATGCCTCACTGAAGACGTAATAACATTCTTGCTGAGACAAATTATGGGAAAGAGCCAGTCATGCAAAGAGCTAGGAGAAAATCATTCCAGGCGAAGAGAACATCATGTATAAAGGGCCTTAGTAAAGAAAGAGTTTGGCATATTTAAAGAAGAAAAAGAAGGTCACTGTAGCTAGAGCCTAAACAATAAGAAACTGAGACAGAAGCAGAGAGACAGAAAGATAGAGACAAGGTGATAATGCAGCACTTAAATTTTGTTCTAAGTGCAGTGGAGGGATATTGATTGATGAGTTTTAACGAGCAGTAAGATGATTTGTTTCATGTTTTCATCTTCTGCTGGGTTGTTCCCATCATCGTTCTTTCTCCCATTTTAAAATGACTACAGATAAATGAAATAAAACAATAAAAACCCTTCTCTTGATCTTACTTCTGCTGCCAGCTACTGAATCCTTCCATCGTTCTCTTTCACAGCAATGCTCCTGAAAAGAGATATCTAATTATGATTTCCAATCCCACTCATCCTATTCTCCCTAGATTTCATTCTTAAACTTTTTATCACGGAAATTTTCAAAAGAAAGAAGAATAGCGTAATGAACTCCCAGGTACTCATCACTAGCTTTAACAATTATAAACTTCATGAATTATAATTCTTGCGCTGTCTGTATTGTTATCCACTCACCCACCACACACGGGATTATTCTTAAGTCAATTCATGGAATCATATCATTTCATCTACAAATATCTAAAGATAAGACTTTTAAAAATACAATCACAACATAATTTCACCTCAAAATTTTGACCATAATTCTGTAACATTATCAAACAGATAATCAGTGTTCAATTTTCCCAATTATGTTGTATATATTTTTAACAGTGTGTAGTTTGATTGAAATGAAGTTTATACTGCATTTGCTATGTATCTTAAATGGGGTGTCTTCATCATTTATTGTCCAAACTGGAAACTAACTAAGAATGAAAAGGAGCACTATTAATAATTATGTCAGAAATAAGCATAAACCAGGATAATCTGATTTATGCAAGCTGAAAGACATGGTAACCTTATTCCTAAATCTATTTTAATCCATGTGATTCCCCTTCCTCTTTGGCTTCTCCTTTTTCTCCATCCCTACCCCCAGGCAATGTATTTGTTGAGGAAATCAATTCTTTTGTTCTGATTTCCCACAGTCTGGATTTTGCTAATTGTATTCCATGTTGTTTCTCTCTTACATGCATTTTCTAAAAATGAATAGGTAGACCCAAATCTTACTTAGGTTGTTCTTTTCTTTTCTTTTTTTAAACACTTCATAGGTCATATTTCTTTCTCTCCAAACCTACACAAAGCAGTCTTTCCTCTCAGCCATCCAACAAAACTGCTCCTGTCAACAGCCCCTAACTCTATTGCTGAACCCAACCTTCCTCTTATTCGACTTATCAAGTAATGACTTGTTTCTGGTTAATGCCCTTTTTCCCTTTTTTTGTTTTAATTTCACACGTTTTGCTTGTTTTCCAGTTTCACTGTTCTTACCTTCATCATCTTTTTTTTTTTTTTTTTTTTTTTTTAAGACGGAGTCTCACTTTTTCGCCCAGGCTGGAGTATGTGATCTGAGCTCACTGCAACCTCCTGGGCTCAAGTGATTCTCCTGCCTCAGCCTCCAGAGTAGCTGGGACTAGCGGCAAATGCCACCATGCCCAGCTAATTTTTTATATTTTAGTAGAGACAGGGTTTCACCGTGTTGCCCAGGCTGGTCTCGAACTCCTGAGCTCAGGCAATCTGCCAGCCTCAGCATCCCAAGTGCTATGATTAGGTGTGAGTCACCTCGCCTGACCTTTTTTTTTTTTTTTTTCTGAGTTTTCTTCTTTCTGGCCCCTTAATTTTGGAATACCATAGCACTCAATCCTTGGTCCTCTTTGTTGCATTCACTTTCTAGATCAGCTGTCCCCAAACTACCGCCCGAGGGCTGCATGCGGCCCCCTGAAGCCATTTATCTGGCCTCCTGCTGCACTTCAGGAAGGGGCACCACTTTCATTGGTGGTCAGTAAGAGGAGCACAGTATGTGGTGGCCCTCCAACGGTCTGAGGGACAGTGAACTGGCCCCCTGCGTAAAAAGTTTGGGGACGCCTGTAGATGATCTCTTCCAGTCTCCTGGCTTTAAATGCCATTTATATGCTGAAAGTTTCCAGCTGGCTCCTCCTCCAGAATTTCAGACTTGCACAGCCCACTCACTCCTCTGCATCTCCACTCTGATGTCTAATACAAGTATCTCAAACTTAACATGATCAAGACTAAAACTCTTGACCTTCCTGCTAAACATATCCCTCAATCTTTTCTATCTCATGTTATAACAGCCCCATCTTTTCTTGCTTCATCCTAACACCTTGCAGTCATCTTTAATATCACTCTTTCACATCCCACATCAAATCTATCAGGAAATCTATTGGGTCTATCTGCAAAATAGATCCAGAATCTAATCACTTTACCTCTCCCATTACCATTCTTGTCTAAGCCTCCATTATCTGTCAGCTAGATTGCTGCAATCGCCGCCTGATTGATCTTCCCACTTTTACCCCTAGTCTTTATTCTCAAAATATAAGCCAAAGTGATTCTTTGAAAATGTCACTTTTATTACGTGATTCTGTTACCAAAACCATCCACTAGCTCCTCCTTCCATTTGGAGTAAAGGCTAAAGTTCTTACAAGCTCCCACAAGGCTCTCCATTCTCACTCATGCTAATGCTGACCTCCTCTTCCACACTCTTCCCACATTCAGGCTTCCTTGATGTCTCAAACGCATCATCAGATATATTCTCATTTTAAAGGTTATTACTCTGGCTGTTCTTTTGTTGGGAACTGGTTAACTCATGAAAGGATCGCCTTCTCATTGAGACCCATCCTGACCTATTCAATACTGGGTCATGACTTCCCCGCACTCTCTAGCCCCTTTATCAAGCTTTACTTTTAATTTTTCCACAGCATTTACGATCATCTAGCCCATTATATATTTACTTATTTATTATGTTATTTGCAGTCCATCCTCCATAGAAGATGGAAGAACATAGACGCTCTTCAAAGGTAGGGGTCTTTGTTTTGTTCCATGATGGCTTCCAGGAGCCTTGAACAGCCTGATCCTTAGTAAGCCCTTCATGTACGCAATCAAATGTTTGTTAAATTAACATTGAATGAATACAGGAGTATTCTTACTACTCTGTGAATACTAGATTTCAGTGGGCAAATATTTAGAAGGCTACTGCAATCATTTAGGTAGTCTGGTCTAGAGTGGCAGCAGCCTAACGGAAAGAAGTGGAACACTCCAAATGTAGTTTGTAGATATTTATGATGATAGATTGGATGAGGGTTCAGGAGGTCGGAGAAGGGAAAGAATCAATAAGCTTCAGATTTTCTAGATGATTAACTGGGTGGCTGGTTGTACAACGGGATGGTTAAGAGGGGAGGAAAGAGATGAGGGGTGGATCGACAGTCCACACTGAATGGTAAATTTCAGATATCTGTCAGCCATTCAAGAAGTAATTTCAAGCAAGTAGTCAGATAGAATGGTCGGATTAAAGATCATGGCTATATTTAGAAATGTTAGAATTATCAATATAAGAGTAGCGATAAAATCTACAGGAATAGTAGATAAAAGGGTAGATATATTTTTATCATTTCTTAAAGAGAATCTGACTCTGGCATGTGGATCAGGGTAAAAGATACCAAGAAGGAACAGTTAGCAAGGTAGAAAAAAAGCAGAAGGAAGCAGCATGACATGAGCCAAGAGAGAAAAGTGTTTCCAAAGTTGTCAGTGCATTCTGGTTTTGGAAAAACAGTCTTCAAGGCCTTATTGGTGGAGGCAACCTCAGTGGAGTGGTGGGGTAGAGGCCAAATTATGTTCCAGTATATCACTATGCCTCCTTGAAATTGTATTAACCCCATACCTCAGCAGGGGGTAAAATTTTCATAAGCTTTCAATTCAGTCAAGCCAATCCAACCACACACTTAACGACTTGAGTAACAAGCTACGAGAGTGGTAGACAAAGCAAGTCATGTGTATCCAAGTTGCTTGAATTTATAGGGCAAGGTAGGTACCAAGTAGTACCACCTTAGCATCATCAAATCTAAGGAGGGGAGAGGGTTTTGAAGGGAGGTCCAGGGAGAGAAAATGTACAGCATGCACATCTACTCTCATCAATCACAGCATTTCCTCATAAGCCTGGAGAGTGTCAGAGGCCCATAGGGCTCCAGGCAGCCCTTACAGCTTGACCACAGTTGGCACAGGAATTGAACCCATTTGCTTTTCCTATCCCAAGTCCCACCCCAGTCTCAGCTCCTTGTCTAGTTTCCTCTGCTTCACCTCACAAGACAAGAGCAGTCTACAAGCTTTTGCTTCAACCAGAGTAGGGAACGTCTATGCTCTTCTTTAGGTGGAGCCAAAAGCTGAGCCTCCCTGTCTCCCACTCCTCAGAAGTTGTTAGAACCTTAAGAGTCACCACCAACTTTTTTTTTGCCCCCATATATCAACCTTTCAGATATTTGAAGACAAATATTATGTACTCCTAGAATTTCTTTCCTCTCTAGTAGAAGCAGCTTCGGCCTCTTTACCAAAGGTTCCTGGTGTTAAATGGTTTCTGTTTCAGAGCATCTCATTAACTTTCATCAGCACTCCCATTTTCCTGAAAAACACACATGCCTCCACTACCACTTCCACCATCACACTTTACACGCCCAGAGCGAACTAGAAGGCTAGAAGCCTGGCTCTAAATAACAGAGAGAAGTATCTATTTCTAACTTACATTTAGTCCTAGCTACCAGATGCTAGATGCTTTCCCCAAGGAGAGTGAGGGAGTAGGAACAGTCTAAAGGGCTCTATGGAGACACAGGGAGACCCTGCAAAGCAGGCATACGTTCCAGCTGCGGCAACTTCAGCAGTCTAACTGCCGAGCAGAACAGATGACTCACTCCCAGGACGTTTTTCCCTTGGGCCATGTGGATATTTGGATTGAAATATCTAGCAGAATAAAAATAGGTTCTGAATAAAATTACAGCATATTGAAGATGAATAAATTTGGCTCCAACAGCCTAATAAAACATACTGAATTGTCTTTTAGGCAACTTTTACATAAAGGAAACACTATTATCAACCCCTCTTAAGCATTTCAGAGGAAGAATTTTTACCTGATTTTTCAGGTCTCTTATAAGTTACTTTATTAGAGCCAGATGGGGAATTAATAAAAGTATTATATTTTATTTTCAAATAGATTTTAAACTCCTTAAGGGGAAGGGCAGGATTTTTCATGTATTTTATCCAGTGATTAGAAAATAAAAAATATATAAACGATGTGCTTCTTTTCACAAAAATAATTAATAAGTGAAATATGATATAAGCAAAGGAAATAATCTTAAACTTTAGGTTAGTCTTCATTGTTTTTACTGCTGGTCTGCAGAAACCATCAACAATTTCAAAGTGCCCTTTGGAAATGTATATCTTGTATATGCCACTAATATAAGCAGCTTGTACAAATGACGTGGAAAAACACTGAGGCCTTCTATTTACCCAAGATGAAGACCTTATTTCTTTGTCTACTCTTCACTTTCTTGTCTTTCCTACCTTTGCTGGTAGCTTTTTATGTTCATCAGCAGGTTCTCTTAAATAACATTGTCCTACTCAGAAACATCAGCTGTAGCCATCTCTCTGTAGGATTTCGTGAGTGTTTTAGTCAGTTTAGGCTGAGAGATTCCCAGCCTTGCTTATTTCCTTTTTCTTTATGCAGTGCTTAGCCCCACTGTGCTCATTTCCAGTAAATCTTGTCACTTCCAGTAGTAAGAAAGGATGGTGTCACCCTGCCTTAAATCACATACCTCATGAGGTATAGGTCTGCTGGCCATAGCTAAAGCTTTAAGTTCATAAAACTTTTTGTATAAGAAGCTGTCAATAGAACCTAGGCTTTGGTTGAACAACTTGAAAAATTAAATTAAAATAAGGGTAGGTTTAGTCAATCTTGGCTTTAATCTTTCTGAGACAAATGCTTATCAAAATAAAAATCCTTAGGATAAAGTCATTTTCAAATTATGGGCAAGAAACTAGAAAAGGAATTGGTATACTCTTAAAGACATAGGGATATATGCACTTACTTTGTGAGTAAATATTGTTTTAATTTACTTACATAAATTGCGATATCCCCTCGTCTTTGGCCAAAACACTCTCTGTGTAAAAGTGTTCACATTCTTTCATACTGCAAAAAAATATTTTGTCAGCTGGATTTCTCTTCAATTCTATGTCACTCACTCCAGTTATATATTTTTTTCCTGATAATCTTTATAACACTACATATGTGTGTGCATGTGAGTATGCACAAATCCATCTGCATTGACACTTGTGAGATGTGAACTTCTTTTCTTGATATTTTTTCAGCCAAAAGGAATTATCCCTTTCCTTAAAAGTAAGCCAAAGAGAATCACAACATTTTAATGCTGCAAAGTTCCCCAGAGATCATATAGTTCAACACTGTCATTTTACAGATGAAGTAACTGAAACCCAGAGGTTCAATGACTAGGCAAATATCATAGAGAGCAATACAAATGGCTTTGCAAACCTCAAAGTAGCTCACTCATTGGCCTGCAATGACCCTGGGGCTCTCCCACCTGGTCTTAAACACCCATCAGTCTCACACTTAAAGCATTTATGTCAACCAATCAATAGAGATTGGGTAAGCAGACATTGTTCTTTCATGGATATTGTTAAAAGCCGGGACTGGAGTGAAGAAAACAAATTTAGCACCATTTGTCTTTGCTATTCCTCTCCGCCGGTTTCTCATCCTCTTGCTTTCCTGTTTTGCCACCTTTCCGGTCTCTGTTTTCGGAAGTCTGCTCCCAGCACCACTCCTACTGGAGTTTTTCATTTCCTGCAGTGACCCAGATCTTTCTGCACGACTCACTGTCTAACCAAACTTAAAATCACGTCCTATTCATCTGCATAACCGAGCCCTACTATGGTGAACCACAGCCTAGAGGCCACTGCCATTTCCCCGGTCCTTCAAAACACTGACTTACCTATAATGTCTCAGCATTTCAAATATTAAGACACGAGTAGGATGAGGAATAATGTTCCCCACATCTCATAGCTCTAAATAGTGATCCTTTGGATGGAGTAATTCTGGAACAGCAGTAACTCCTGGGTAGGGGTGCTCCTTCTCCAAACTCGGTCCCTGCTTGTGCATCATAATAATTCTTATAGTTATGTTCACTGTTTTGCGACTGTCCCTAACTGTCCTGCACCAGATCCTATCAACATCTTTTTCTCCTTGACATTTTCCTGTGTCAGTAGCAAAGTTTCAATTAAGGAGCATTTGTTCTTGTGAATTTTTCTCTGAGTAACCTAACAGACTGTGTTTTACAATACTAATACAGTTGTTCCTGCTTATCCACAGTTCACTCTTGACAGTTTTAATTTACCCAGTCCAAAAATATTAAGATATTTTGAGATAGAGAATGAGTGTGAGATCACATATTCACATAGTTTATTACAGTATAACTGTTATAATTGTTTTATTCTATTATTGTTATTGTTAATTTCTTATGTGTTTAATTTATAAGCTACATTTTATCATAGATATGTACATATAAGAAAAAACATAGTATGCATAGGATTTGGTGCTATACATGTCTCAGGCATCCACTGGAGGTCTTGGAACATGCCCGTAACAGATAAGAAAGGATGACTGCATGTCATTTACTCTTCCTCACCTTATGCTTTGTTTTTCAAGGTCAGCTGCAATCTCTTGACTGAATATGTATACATAATAATATAAACAACTTAGTCTCACCTTACAATAGTTATAAGAATAGGCAGGGAATGGTGGCTCATGCCTATAATCCCAGCACTTTGAGAAGCCAAGGCGGGCAGATCACTTGAGGCCAGGAGTTCTGGACCAGCCTGACCAATATAGTGAAACCCATCTCTTCTAAAAATACAAAAAATTAGCTGAGTGTGGTAGTGCATGCCTGTAATCCCAGCTCCTTGAGAGGCTGCAGCATGAGAATCACTTGAACCAGGGAGGCAGATACTGCAGTGAGCCACGATCACGCCACTGCCTTCCAGTGTGGGCAACAGAACAAGACTCCATCTCAAAAAAAAAAAAAAAAAAAAGCTATAAGAATAATTATAATAAAGATTTCCTGAATACTTCCTATATACCAGATAGTTCACTAGACTAACACTTCACATGCTTTGTCTCATGTAATTATTTCAACAACA
This sequence comes from Saimiri boliviensis, assembly GCF_048565385.1. Lineage (NCBI taxonomy): Eukaryota > Metazoa > Chordata > Mammalia > Primates > Cebidae > Saimiri > Saimiri boliviensis. The sequence continues at coordinate 69,266,864 of NC_133456.1, forward strand.
CTTTGATCTATATACTATTAATATTTCTTGATTTATTGACATGGAAACTGCTGGGTGTGATCTTAGGCAAATTATTTGCCTTTCTCAGTCTCTCTAAAATGAGAATGATAATAATACCTACCTCACTGAGGATTCAATGAAATAATTCACGCAAAATATTTATCATAGTGCCTAAATTACAGTAAGTGTTCTATAAATGTTAGCATTCATTGAATAACGTATTCCGTTCATACAGCTAGTAAGTGCTAGAGCCAGGGATCAAAGCTAGGCAGTCAGCTTCCAGAGATATATTCTGCTAACTCTAAATGGTACTAATAAAGCACTTATAAATGATGATTGGTGTTGAATATGATTAGCCTAGACTCTGAAGCATGAAAACAGCTATCTACTTACAGTCTACTTTTCCAAAATGAACTTAAGTTTGATGCCTTGAAGTTTATTTTTAACTTTGCCATCTCCTTTAGCAAATGTAGAACTCTGCAGCAGTGTTTACATTCATGGAACACATTTATTATAAGCACTGACATAAACATGTTGTCAAAGATAAGCCTACAATCAAGACAAAATTAAGAAAGGGTGTTTGTTTATAAACTTGCAGCAAGGAAACTTATTGCTTGTTTCAGCAGGGGTTCAAAAGTTTTAGAAAGGAGACTAAGTTTTACAGAGGAAATATTGAAATAATCCAATTGGCCAGTGTTCTATTAAGGTGGGATTTCAAGAGAGGACTTTCCAATTGGTCTTCAGATAATTTGGCAGTTCTTGGGTAACTGTAGAAAGGCAAGCAGCAGTTTGGGGATGTTTCAATATGAGGATGTGGAGCACTTGATGTGTGGAGCTGAGGACTTTCTAGGCTGGCCATTTTTGGAACAAGTGGGTTCGATGGTGGCTGTTATGGTAGATCATTTCTCAATACTCCCAAGTGATGTCCATTAGAACCCTGATAGGGAGGCAGGGCAGCTATTATCACTGCCCCCATTGCCAGTGAACAAATTGTGTGGATAAATTAAAGTTTCCTAAGGCCACAGAGCCACAGTGTTAAAGTGAAGAACCTGGACTAGGTTTTCACATTCCCTGTCCCTTGTTCTTTCCGCCATGTCACACTGATGTCATACCTTTTTTGCCAACTTAGACATTTTTGATTAAAAGAAACTAGCAATCCTTTATTTAATATAGAATTAAAAGGTATTTTCACCATGTACTAAATAAATGGTTTGAGATCATTTTTAATTCCACAGACCATTAGAAGGAAGTTTAAGAATATAAAAGCTACATGCAATGTTATTTAAAGGGTTTTTCCTGTTGACCTCTGGAAGAAAGATTTGCTGATCTGAATGATCTCTTGTTTCTCCTAAATATCTCTTATAACCATGTACACAGTGTGAAAGCACTATCTATTTTATATATAAATATACTATGTATAAGATGTATTTTTTTTAATCTTTAACCTTTTCTAAGGCTTATTCTGGACTTCTTATTTTTCCTGTTGACAGCTAAAGCTATTGAGCAAGAAGAAATCTTTCTTGTAACTGATAAAGTGGTCAGTTAAAACACAGAGGGACTTCTTCCTCCTACACAAAATCTCTTCTCCATTTTTGCAAAGACTAGCCCTAAGCAATGTCTTCTTGCTCAAAAATAGCATGACATAGTGGAGAGCCCTAAGTGGATTGAGGTCATTTAGGTGCCTGAGCAATAAAGTACAGGCAACTTGCATAACCAGTTTTAGTGAATACCTTAAAAATACATCTGCAGAGTTCATATCCTAAAACTTTTCGTGTCAATTTGCTTTAGTAACTGTAGATGAAGATGCAGTGCTTGCCTCACCACAATCTCTATTACTTCATCCTCTTTCTCTCCCCTGCCGTTAGCCTCATCTGTGTGAAGATTATTGATGCCAGCAAGTGAATTAAAGGAATTAAAGTCAGAATTCTCCCCAAAATTATATCTATTACAGAAATTAGTGATAATTACTATAATCCATCTTTGGTAATGCAAATACATTTTCTGAAGATTGCAAAGAAAATGAAGATTAAGATTTATATCAAAAATCTACAGAAAAGCCTAGTATAATTTCAAAGTGTTCTTTTTAACTCAACTGCTTATTTTTTAGAAAGGAATATGGTTTACAGTTTGCTATTAGCATACATCGAAGAAAAATAAAAAGAAAATTTCAAAGTAGTAAGACTATAAAGGCAAACTATAAAGCCTTTCTGTGATTAGTGTGACTAGTCTGGGGAAGGGAGAAGAAAAAAGAACAGTAAGCTGCTCCTTCCTGAGGCAGTGCTTCACTGGCTGTGGAGAGGAACACGCCAAGCACTGAGGCACAGGTACATTCCGGAGGGAACATGGTAACTGGGAAGTGCCTGGATTTCAAGCTAACATTTTTGTTGGTTCAAGGAAGCAAAGTGAAAGGTGATAAAGGTAATGAATGATACCATAAACATTCATCCATCTCTATATTCTTTTTTCTAAATTATCATCATTAAAATTAAAATCACCTGTTGGAAGACTTTTATTTTCTATAAAATAAAAATACATAGAAAAATGATGATTAAGTCATGAAGGCACAGAAAGAGTACGATGACTTAGAAATTCTAGAAAATCCTTCTAGAACTTACACCCCTCTTTTTGGAAATAATGGCACTAGCAGCTATTATCACCCAGTGGCAGTATGTGTAGCTAGCAGAATAATCTTTTTGGAATATGGTATTAACTTCTTCCATATAACATCTGAAGTAAAGGCATAAAATGATGTCTATTGTATAGCCAAGACATATATATATTTTTTGCCTGGGTTAAATAATGATGTGGTTGTCTGAAGTCTCCCTTTGACTCCCCCCAAAATTAGTTAAATCTGGCAGCATCATTTGTAGTCCTGGCCTAAGTCAGGTAAACATATTTGATGATCAAATATGTTTACCTGACTTAGGCCAGGACTACAAAGTTATCTGAAGGTCAATTTGTAGAGCAGTTAATTGGATCATTAAACAACTACCTAATTTAATTATTATGAGAACTCAATTAACAGGGCTGTGAAATAAATGATTTCATCATTTCATTTATTTTTGCAAGTAAACTAAATACACATGTATGTATATATATATACACACACATGCATATATATGTATACATATATAATGTACATATATATGGAGAGAGAGCAGATATATATATATATATATATATATATATATGGAGAGAGACTTCTATTATAAAAATTGAATTATGTGATTATGGAGGCCAAGAAATCCTATGATCTGCCCTCTGCAAGCTGGAGACCCAGGAAAGCTGATGGTGTTAATTCATTCAGTCTGAGGCTGAAGTCATGAGAACTGGTAGTGCCAAAGGCAGAATGTCATCTCACGTTATCCTATAAATATGCATACCTATTATGTACCCACAAAAAATTAAAAATTAAATTCTGATGGATGTTCCAGCTCAAACAGAGAGCAAATCCCTCTGCCTTCCCTCTGCCATTTTGTTCTGGGCCCTCGATGGACTGGATGATGCCAGCCTACATTGGTGAGGGTGATCTTTACTCAGCCTACTGATTCAAATACCCATCTTTTCCAGAAACACCCTGAAATGGTATTCTACCAGCGATCTAAGCATCCCTTAGCCCAGTCAAGTTGACACATAAAATTAACCATCACACTCACCTTGAATGTTTTTCTTTATACTTACTAGGTTCATTTCCTTCAACTGTCTCTCATATGACAGGATCTAAAGCTCTAAATTTTTCCTGGATGATATGGTAGAATTGAACACAATATTCCAACTGTAGATTGATCAGCCTAATCAACTGTCTTAATTTGGATACTTCAGTTGTATTATTGGTATTTTAAATTCAGGGGTTACATGTGCAGTTTTATTACTTTGTTACATTGCGTAATGGTGAGGTTTGGGATTCTAGTGTACCTGTCACCCAAATAGTGAACACTATACCCATTAGGTAATTTTTCAACACTCATCCTTCCTACCCTCCCTGCTTGTGGAGTCCCCAGTGTCTATTATATCCATCTTCATGACCCTTGTTTAGATCCCACTTCTAAGTGAGAACTTGTGGGACTTTATTTTCTGCTTCTGAGTTATCTCACTTAGGATAATGGCCTCTAGCTCCATCCATATTGCTGCAAAAGACATGATTTCATTCTTTATTAGGTCTGCATGGTATTCCATGGTGGATATATGCCACGTTTTCTTTTTGTGATCATCTGTTAATGGATACTTTGGCTGATTCTGTGACTTTGCTATTGGCAACAGTGCTGTGGCAAACATGAGTGCAGCTGTCTTTTTTATATAATGATTCATTTTCCTTTGGAAAGATACCCAGTAGTGAGATTGCTGGGTTGAGTGGTACTTCTATTTTTAGTATTTTAGGATAGATGCTTCAGTTTCAAAGCATTTTCTTGAGAATATCACCTAGAACCTATGTTTGCATTTACATTCTTGAACATCTGTATCTAGTTGTCAGCTAAAATTATTGGCTCCTAATAAGTCTGCAGCCAATTGAAACGCTTACGTACTTTTGCTAGATCTCCTCTTTTCTATATTTGAACATATTTTAATTTATTTGTGTATCTTCTACATTAATTCTATCATGTTTCTATTTTTCGCCTATAATCCAAATCTGTCAAAAATGTCTTGCATCAGCTCTATCATTCGGTATATTCGCTATTCCCTCCAGGTTATACCACTTCAGATTGAACACATTCACCTCCCATGTCTTCAAGTCACTAACAGAAATGCAGGTCAGGCCTAAGGTCACAGCCCTGCAGCTTGTCAATCAAAACACCCCTCCAACTTGATAGCAATCCATTAACCAACTGCCTTTGTGCCATGAAATGCTGCAATAGATAAAAATCTACTCCTGGATGGTTTTGCCTACATTTTCTTCTAGTGTTTTTATAGTGTTAGGTTTTATGTTTAAATATTTGATCCACCTGGAGTTAATTTTAGCGTAAAGTGACAGGTAGGAGTCCAGTTTCTGCTTTCTGCACAAGGCTAGCCAGTTTTCCCAACACCATTTATTAAACATGGAACCCTTTCCTCATTGCTTGTTTTTGCTGGGTTTGTCAAAGATCAGATGATTGTAGATGTGTGGTGTTTCTTCTGGGGTCTCTGTTCTGTTCCATTGGTCTATGTCTCTGTTTTGGTGCCAGTACCATGCTGTTTTGACTACTGTAGCCTTGTGGTATAGTTTGAAGTTGGGCAGTGTTATGCCTCCGGCTTTGTTCTTTTTGCTTAGGATTGTCTTGGCTATGTGGGGTCTTTTGTGATTCCATATGAAGTTTAAAGTGGCTTTTTCCAGCTCTGTAAAGAAGGTCATTGGTAGCTTGATGGGGATAGCATCTGACAAAGGGCCAATATCCAGATTCTACAAAGAACTAAAACAGATATACAAGAAAAAAACAAACAACCCCATTCAAAAGTGGGCGAAGTATATTAACAGACACTTTTCAAAAGAGGTCATATATGAGGCCAACAAACGCATGAAAAAATGCTCATCATCACTGGTCATTAGAGAAATGCAAATCAAAGCCACTCTGAGATATCATCTCACGCCAGTTAGAATGGCGATCATTAAAACATCTGGAGACAACAAATGCTAGAGAGGATGTGGAGAAATAGGAACACTCTTACACAGTTGTTGGGAGTGTAAATTAGTTCAACCATTGTGGAAGACAGTGTGGTGATCTCTCAAGGACCTAGAAATATAAATCCCATTTGACCCAGCAATCCCACTATAGGGTATATACCCAAAGAACTATAAATCTTTCTACTATAAAGACACATGCACACGTATGTTCATTGCAGCCCTGTGTGCAATAGCAAAGACCTGGAACCAACAAAAGGTCCATCAATGACAGACTGGACAAAGAAAATGTGGCACATATACACCATGGAATACTACACAGCCATAAAACATGATGAGTTCGTGTCCTTTGTAGGGACTTGGATGAATCTGGAAACCATCATTCTCAGCAAACTGACCCAAGAACAGAAAGCCAAGCACCGTATGTTCTCACTCTTAGTTGCGTGTTGAACAACAAAAACACATCAACTCAGGGACAGGAGCATCACACATAGGGTAAGTGGGTAGAGGAGAGACAATGGAGGGTGGGGCAAGATAACATGGGGAGAAATGCCAGTTATAGTATGCACCTATAGTAAAATAAATTTTTTAAAAAATCTACTCTTTGGTATTTTGAATTAGCCTTAAATTTTCTATCTTTTACACTAGGGTTACGTCATTAAAAGTGATTACATTTATATTGGTTATATAAAAATGATAGATGGACTATCATTTTTTGGTTCATACTTATGCATTTATTATAGTGTACATTAAATATATCATTGGTACAATACAAACCTATGACTTAATAGATTTTTTTTTCTTTTTTTTTTTTATTGCATTTTAGGTTTGGGGGTACATGTGATGAACATGCAAGATTGTTGCATAGGTACACACCTGGCAGTGTGCTTTGCTGCCTTCCGTCCCCTCACCTGTATCTGTCATTTCTCCCCATGCTATCTCTTCCCACCTCCCCACCCCCCCGCCCCTCCCCCATTTCCCCCCAACGGACCCCAGTGTGTAGTGCTCCCCTCCCTGTGTCCATGTGTTGTCATTGTTCAACACCCGCCTATGAGCGAGAATATACGGTGTTTGATTTTCTGCTCTTGTGTCAGTTTGCTGAGAATGATGGTTTCCAGGTTCATCCATGTCCCTATAAAGGACGTGAACTCATCGTTTTTGATGGCTGCATAATATTCCATGGTGTATATGTACCACATTTTCCCTATCCAGTCTATCATCGTTGGGCATTTGGGTTGGTTCCAGGTCTTTGCTATTGTAAACAGTGCTGCAATGAACATTCGTGTGCACGTGTCCTTGTAGTAGAATGATTTATAATCCTTTGGATATATACCCAGTAATGGGATTGCTGGGTCAAATGGGATTTCTATTTTTAGGTCCTTGAGGAATCGCCACACTGTCTTCCACAATGGTTGAATTAATTTACATTCCCACCAACAGTGTAAAAGTGTTCCTATTTCTCCACATCCTCTCTAGCATCTGTTGTTTCCCGATTTTTTAATGATCGCCATTCTAACTGGTGTGAGATGGTATCTCAATGTGGTTCTGATTTGCATTTCTCTGATGACCAGTGATGATGAGCATTTTTTCGTATGTTTGTTGGCCTCCTGTATGTCTTCTTTTGTAAAGTATCTGTTCATATCCTTCGCCCATTTTTGAATGGGCTTGTTTGTTTTTTTCTTGTAGATCTGCTTTAGTTCTTTGTAAATTCTGGATATCAGCCCTTTGTCAGACGGGTAGACTGCAAAAATTTTTTCCCATTCTGTTGGTTGCCGATTCACTCTACTGACTGTTTCTTTTGCCGTGCAGAAGCTGTGGAGTTTGATTAGGTCCCATTTGTCTATTTTGGCTTTTGTTGCCATTACTTTTGGCGTTTTGGTCATGAAGTCCTTGCCTACACCTATGTCCTGAATGGTGTTGCCTAGATTTTCTTGTAAGGTTTTTATGGTATTAGGTCTGATGTTTAAGTCTTTAATCCATCTGGAGTTAATTTTGGTGTAAGGTGTCAGGAAGGGGTCCTGTTTCTGCTTTCTGCACATGGCTAGCCAGTTTTCCCAACACCATTTATTAAACAGGGAATCCTTTCCCCATTGCTTGTTTTTGTCAGGTTTGTCGAAGATCAGATGGTTGTGGGTATGTGGTATTTCCTCTGAGGCCTCTGTTCTGTTCCATTGGTCTATATCTCTGTTTTGGTACCAGTACCATGCTGTTTTGATTACTGTAGCCTTGTAGTATAGTTTGAAGTCCAGTAGTGTGATGCCTCCCGCTTTGTTCTTTTTGCTTAGAATTGACTTGGCTATGCGGGCTCTCTTTTGGTTCCATATGAAGTTTAAGGTGTTTTTTTCCAGTTCTGTGAAGAAGGTCATTGGTAGCTTGATGGGAATAGCGTTGAATCTGTAAATTACTTTGGGCAGTATGGCCATTTTCACTATGTTGATTCTTCCTAACCATGAACATGGAATGTTTCTCCATCTGTTTGTATCCTCTCTTATTTCGTTGAGCAATGGCTTGTAGTTCTCCTTGAAGAGGTCCTTTACGTTCCTTGTTAGTTGTATTCCTAGGTACTTTATTCTCTTTGTAGCAGTTGTGAATGGCAGTTCGTTCTTGATTTGGCTCTCTTGAAGTCTATTACTGGTGTATAGGAATGCTTGTGATTTTTGTACGTTGATTTTGTATCCTGAGACTTTGCTGAAGTTGTTTATCAGTTTCAGGAGATTTTGGGCTGAGATGATGGGGTCTTCCAGATATACAATCATGTCATCTGCAAATAGAGACAATTTGATTTCCTCCTTTCCAATTTGGATACCCTTTATTTCTTTTTCTTGCCTGATTGCTCTGGCTAGAACTTCCAGTACTATATTGAATAGGAGTGGTGAGAGAGGGCATCCTTGTCTAGTGCCAGATTTCAAAGGGAATGCTTCCGGTTTTTGCCCATTCAGTATGATATTGGCTGTTGGTTTGTCGTAAATAGCTTTTTTGTTTTGAGATACGTTCCGTCAATACCTAGTTTATTGAGGGTTTGTAGCATAAAGGGTTGCTGAATTTTGTCAAAAGCCTTCTCTGCATCAATTGAGATAATCATGTGGTTTTTGTCTTTGGTTCTGTTTATGTGGAGAATTATGTTTATGGACTTGCGTATGTTGAACCAGCCTTGCATCCTCGGGATGAATCCTACTTGATCATGGTGGATGAGCTTTCTGATATGCTGTTGCAATCGGTTTGCCAGTATTTTATTGAAGATTTTTGCATCTATGTTCATCATGGATATTGGCCTGAAATTTTCTTTTCTTGTTGAGTCTCTGCCGGGTTTTGGTATCAGGAAGATGTTTGTCTCGTAAAATGATTTGGGAAGGATTCCCTCTTTTTGGATTGTCTGGAATAGTTTCAGAAGGAATGGTATCAGCTCCTCCTTGTATGTCTGGTAGAATTCAGCTGTGAACCCATCTGGACCTGGGCTTTTTTTGGGTGGTAGGTTCTTTATTGCTGCCTCGACTTCAGACCATGTTATTGGTCTATTCAGGGTTTCGGCTTCTTCCAGGTTTAGGCTTGGGAGGTTGCAGGTTTCCAGGAATTTATCCATTTCTTCCAGGTTTACTAGTTTATGTGCATAGAGTTGTTTGTAATAATCTCTGATGATGGTTTGGATTTCTGTGGAATCTGTGGTGATATCACCTTTATCGTTTTTTATTGCATCAATTTGGTTATTCTCTCTTTTCTTTTTTATTAATCTGGCTAGTGGTCTGTCTATTTTGTTGATCTTTTCAAAAAAACAGCTCCTGGATTTATTGATTTTTTGAAGAGTTTTTTGTGTCTCTATTTCCTTCAGTTCTGCTCTGATCTTAGTTATTTCCTGTCTTCTGCTAGGTTTTGAGTTTTTTGATCTTGCTCCTCTAGATCTTTCAATTTTGATGATAGGGTGTCAAATTTAGATCTCTCCTTTCTTCTCATGTGGGCACTCATTGCTATATATTTTCCTCTAGAGACTGCTTTAAATGTGTCCCAGAGATTCTGGTATGTTGTGTCTTCGTTCTCATTGGTTTTGAAGAACATCTTTATTTCTGCCTTCATTTCATTGTTTATCCAGTCAACATTCAAGAGCAAGTTGTTCAGTTTCCATGAAGCTGTGCGGTTCTGAGTTAGTTTCTGCATTCTGAGTTCTAACTCGATTGCACTGTGGTCTGAGAGACTGTTTGTTATGATTTCTGTTCTTTTGCATTTGCTGAGGAGTGATTTATTGCCAATTATGTGGTCAATTTTAGAGTAGGTGTGATGTGGTGCTGAGAAGAATGTATATTCTGTGGATTTGGGGTGGAGAGTTCTGTAAATGTCTATTAGGTTTGCTTGTTCCAGGTCTGTATTCAGGTCCTGGATATCCTTGTTGATTTTCTGTCTGGTTGATCTGTCTAATATTGACAATGGGGTGTTAAAGTCTCCCACTATTATTGTGTGGAAGTCTAAGTCTCTTTGTAAGTCATTAAGAACTTGCCTTATGTATCTGGGTGCTCCTGTATTGGGTGCGTATATATTTAGGATCGTTAGCTCTTCTTGTTGCAGTGATTCTTTTACCATTATGTAATGTCCTTCTTTGTCTCTTTTGATCTTTGTTGCTTTAAAGTCTATTTTATCAGAGATGAGAATTGCAACTCCTGCCTTTTTTTGCTCTCCATTTGCTTGGTAGATCTTCCTCCATCCCTTTATTTTGAGCCTTTGTGTATCCTTGCATGTAAGATGGGTTTCCTGGATACAGCACACTGATGGGTTTTGGCTTTTTATCCAATTTGCCAGTCTGTGTCTTTTGATTGGGGCATTTAGTCCATTGACATTTAGGGATAGTATTGTTATGTGTGAATTTGATGCTGTCATTTTGATGCTACCCGGCTGTTTTGTTGGTTAGTTGATGCAGATTCTTGATTGTGTTGCTGCTTTTTTACCATTGGTGTGTTTTTGGAGTGGCTGGTACTGGTTGTTCCTTTATATGTGTAGAGCCTCTTTCAGGAGTTCTTGTAGAGCAGGTTTGGTGGTGATGAAATCTCTGAGTGCTTGCTTGTTCACAAAGGATTTTATTTTTCCTTCACTTATGAAGCTTAGTTTGGCTGGATAGGAGATTCTGGGTTGAAAGTTCTTTTCTTTAAGGATGTTGAATATTGGCCCCCAATCTCTTCTGGCTTGTAGGGTTTCTGCTGAGAGATCTGCTGTGAGTCTAATGGGCTTCCCTTTGTGGGTAATCAGACCTTTCTCTCTGGCTGCCCTTAGCATTTTCTCTTTCATTTCAACCCTGGTGAATCTGACGATTATGTGCCTTGGAGTTGCTCTTCTTGAGGAATATCTTTGTGGTGTTCTCTGTATTTCCTGGATTTGAATATTGGTCTGCCTTGCTAGGTTAGGGAAGTTTTCCTGGATAATATCCTGAAGAGTATTTTCCAGCTTGGATTCATTCTCTTCATCACATTCAGGTACACCTATCAGACGTAGATTAGGTCTTTTCACATAGTCCCACATTTCTTGAAGATTTTGTTCATTCCTTTTTGTGCTTTTTTCTCTGTTCTTGCCTTCTCTTTTTATTTCATTGAGTTGATCTTCAACCTCTGATATCCTTTCTTCTGCTTGGTCAATTCGGCTGTTGAAGCTTGTGCATGCTTCACGAAGTTCTCGTGTTGCGTTTTTCAGCTCCATCAATTCACTTATACTCCTCTCTATGCTGTCCATTCTCGTCAGCAGTTCGTCCAATCTTTTTTCAAGGTTCCTATTTTCTTTGCGATGGGTTAGAACATGTTCTTTTAGCTCATTGTAGTTTCTTACTACCCACCTTCTGAAGTCTGATTCTGTCATTTCATCACCCTCCTTCTCCATCCGGTCTGGTTCCCTTGCTGGTGAGGAGTTGTGATCACTTTTAGGAGGAGAAGTGTTCTGGTTTCGGGAGTTTTCATCCTTTTTACGCTGGTTTCTACCCATTTTTGTGGGTTTATCCACCTGTTGTCTGTCTCTGTCCCAGGGAGTTGGAGCTTTATGAGTTTCCGTTGCACTACTACCTTTTTTGATTTTTCTTTCAGGTGGGACCCGCCCAGCTAGCAGCAAGCCTAGCCTCTGCCTGCCCGCAGGGGCTTTGCTGAGCTGCTGTGGGCTCCGCCCAGCTGCCCTGAGCTCTTCCCTGCAGTCCTTTTTATATGGGCGTAGTTAGAACTGTCTGGGCAATGGTGGCCCCGCCTCTGTTATGGAGGACTCTCTTTGTTGTGGCAGGTTGCCTCGGCAACGGCGGGTTGCCTCGGCAACGGCAGCCTGCCTCCATAGTGGTGGAGAGTCTCAGTAATGGTGGAAGCCCCTCCCCCACGGAGCCGGACTGTCCCGGTTCAGCTGTGCTTGGTTTGAAGGGCTCAACCCAGAGGGTTTCCAATTACTGTTTTTGTTGTTGTTGTTGTTGCGGGTGGAGGGGTGGGACCAACCGAGCCTGATCACCTGGCTCCCTGACTCAGAGTCTTTTCTTTTAAGTTGAATGACCCCGCGTTCTGGTCGCTTGTTGAAAAGGCGCTGGGATCTCCCGTCCTGCGACTCATGGAGTCGGCTCGAACCGCGGCGCCGGCTCCTGGCGGATTTTTTGCCTAGGAGTCTCCTGGCCTGACTCGCTATTTCAGATGAATGGGCTATTCTGCCGTCTCAGGGCTCTGCTCACCAGCTAAGAGGGCTCCCAGACCAGTGGCTTTTGTATGGAGAACCGCAGCAACAGGGAGTGGTCACAGCAGCCACGTGGGCGGAATCAGCCCCGCGGGGGCCAAAACAGCCGCACCGGCTGGGACTGCGACGCTGGCGACCCCTCTGCCTGGGTATCTCCTGGTCTGTGGGCAATAAGAGTTCGTCTGGAAATGCGGCGTCCACTCACCCTCTGCACTTTCACTGGGAGCTGAAGTCCTGAGCTGTTCTTAGGCGGCCATCTTCCCAGCATTCCTCTAATAGATATTTTTACTTAGGGTGAGGCTAAGTAAAATCAATGAGTTAATTTTTTAAATCTAAGTAAATAAAAGGATAGTGTATTAATATGGCAAAAATATAAAGGTGATAAAAATCATTGAAATTAGGGAGTGTCTGGCATAAAGTTTTACAGTTTCCATTTTCAATGCACAAAGACATTATCTGACCCACATAAAACTAAAGTAGGGAGTACATGAGAGACATTATCAAATGCCTTACAGAATACACAGGTCCTATTCTTAATCAGAAAGTTTCAAGAAAAATAAGAGTTTGACAGAATTTTACTTGTCTTAAGCACAACGTTTACCAGTTTCTAGTAATCAATACTTCCTTTATAGAAGTAGGCAGGGTTCAAATATAGCAATAGACATGTACACTTCAGTATCTTTTTCCTAAGGTGCTAACAAGCCATCTGCTTAATAATCTGCTTCACCACTGCATGTGGCCTCCAGTTGTGAGTTTATGATTTCCAGATATACTCTTGCATCCATTGTGGAAATTGGGGTATTTCCTATTTCCAGTCTTTTGACACTTCAACTACCCAAAATTCCTTCAAGACTCCTAAGTCACAGATGGATTTTTTTCCTTTTTTGCTACTTTAACATGTATTTGATCTGACCCTGAGGACTTGAACTACTTTGGACCATCTGCAGGATCTCATCAGTCAGTCAATAAACATTTTGAACATTTACTAGGTGCCAAGCAATATGTTTAAAATTGTTTCCCCTGGGGAACTTAGAGTTTAGCAGGGGAGACAGATGTTATAAATAAATGCATATTTAAACACAAGAGCTGTAAAAGGAATATGTACAGAACATCGTGTGAATACAGAAGAGGAACTATCCACCTTTCTGTGACTTTAAAGAGGCAGAGATATGTGAGGGGGGGGGTCTTAAAGACTGACCATGAATTCTGCAGGCAAAGAAAGGCATTTATACCAATGAACTAGTAAGGTAAATGATCATTGAGAAGTTTGGCAAAGCGAACTAGTAAGGTAAATGATCATTGAGAAGTTTGGCAAAGCTAGAACTCAAAAAGCATAAAAAACATACTACAAAGGGCCCTGTGTGCCATGGTAAGAAGTCTGTACTTAGAAATTATAGAGAACAAAAATAATCCTTAAGCAGGGGAATGACAAGATTTATTTTCAAAGGAATAATGTGTGAGAGTAACGAAGTTATCTTCTTGACTGGATTAGAGGTTGAGGACAGGAAATGCATGCCAAGCAGCAGGAAGAACTCTTAAAAAGGCTACTGAGATAACGCAGGCAAACAATAATGAGGGCCAGAATTCAGGTGCTATCATATTTTTGGCTTCAATTCCTCATTAACATGTTCTTCTTCTTCTAGTTTAATAATTATTTTTAGCCTGGCACAATGGTTCATGACCGTAACCACAACACTTTGGGAGGCTGAGGTGAGTAGATCACTTAAGGCCAGGAGTTTGAGACCAGCCTGACCAACGTGGTATAACCATGTCTCTACTAAAATATACAAAAATTAGCCAGGCATGATGGTACACACTGGTAATCCCAGCTACTCAGGAGGTTGAAGCATGAGAATCGCTTGAACCCAGGAGGCCAAGATCACACCACTGCACTCCAGCCCAGGCAACAAAGCAAGACTCTGTCTCAAAATAATAAATTATATTAATTATTATTTTGATAGAGGAGGTGAAAACAAAAGAGAGTATTAAATCTATTTCTCTATCACCTGTTAACATTAGAATTTTCCTGAAGTAAGAACTGTCATTGTCTTGGTTTACTGCTTATGATAATTTTTTTTTTTAATTTAAACAAGCAAAAGCCAGTGTTTTATTAGTGTCTTATAAGCTTCAAATTATGCTAGCCTTTTATCCTTCTTGACACAATTATTACAGGTTTTGCTTACCTTTTCTATTTTAGTTTGCTAGCTATCTCCGAATATGTATGTTTCATTTTCATTTACTAACAGAACTTCCAAAGAGGCAGACACAAATATCTACAATAAAGTCTGCACTTCCCACCCTTCACTGTAGCTAAGTGTGGCCATCTGACTAAGTATGTCCAAGGGAAGAGGAAACAGCATGTGTCTTTCTGCCACAGAGCTATGCTTTTCTTCGCTTCCTTCTTACTGGTGGATTACAGAAGCGGTGGCTAAAACTAGAGCAGACATACCACAGTAGATCACTGGGTGACCTCAAGAATGATGCCGCTACACAGCAAAGCCACAAGGAAGCCTGGGTCCACAAGAACATTGTGGAGCACATACCGTACCAGAAATCAGCTATTCAACTTCAAACTTTAACAAGAAAGAAAAATTACTTATGTCCTGTTAAAATGTATGCAAATTTAAGTTCTTAGCAACAAAGCCTAATCCTAATATGATACCCTCTCTTTTAAATTTTAATCTCTTTCTTCTCCTCTTTAAAGATCATAAAATTCAGGCCGGGTGTGGTGGCTCACACCTGTAGTCCCAACTCTTTGGGAGGCCAAGGTGGGCAGATCATTTGAGGTCAGGAATTCAAGACCAGCCAGGTCAATATGGTGAAACTCCATCTCTACTAAAAATACAAAAGTTCGCCAGGTGTGGTGGTGGGCGCCTGTAATCCCAACAACTCAGGAGGCTGAGATAGGAAAGTAACTTGAACCCAGAAGGCAGAGGTTGTGGTGAGCCTGGACTGTGCCACTGTACTTCAGCCAGGGTGACAAGAGTGAGGCTCCATTTAAAAAACAAAATCATAAAATTCAAACAGAAGAATAAATAAAAACATCACTGGCATCCTCCTCCACATCACCCAATTCTTGCAATAAAGATGAAAACAAGAAAACCAAACATTTATTATATAATAATACAATATATATTTTATAATTATATATTATTCACATATATTTTATATGTATATTACATAAATAATGAAGGCATGTTTATTAATACATTAATATGTTTATTAATATATAAATGTATTTTTATTACATAAACATTCATACAAAAAACGGAGATTACAGTTGTGAGAATTAAATGAGGCAATCTATAAAACTCTTAGTACAATGCCCTTTTTATTGTAACTGCTCAATAAATAAGAGCTGTCATTACTTAGCATGACTTAGTGGGCCTTACAATCCCTCATTTCCTTTCATTGGTTTTATAAACTCCAAACTGAGTCACTTTTACACTTTTACATCTCAAAGCAGTTATCTCTTATTTATCAGATTTGGCTTGGACTAGAAGTTTACTCCACTCCTTTTGAAGGAAAAAAAACGACACTCACAACTATACTACCACTTTTTTGGTGTCTTCTTTGAACAAGGTATGTCTTTGGACTTTTCCATTACTTACTTTTAGTTCTAAATGCCATCCCACCATGATCCCAAGATAATAATTACATACTGTCTTAGCATGCCAAATTTGCTTTCTTCCTTATTTATATTCTGCATTGACATGAAGCTATTTCAGGCCAAAAATATTATTAATGTTCTTCTTCCTTATTTTCTCCAGTGAGAATGTATCATTTCCACTATCAATCTATCAGTGCCAGGCTTCCTTTCCTGTATCTTATTTGATTTTAAAGTGCTTAAAAAAATCACTAAATTCCTTTCAAATTTGACGTTGCCTTCTGGGTTTTTCCAGATACGTTCCAACATTCCCCATGCACCTAAATGTTACAGGAAACGCATACCTATGTCATGACACTATATACTCAGTAAACTACTCACTTCTAATAGCTCCTTTTTTTTCATCATTTAAGTTCTTCAGGACTCCAAAGTCACTTGTAAACTATTTTATGCTTCTTTTGATGGTTCCTTTTACCACCAGTTGTGACTAATAATCAGTAATTTCAATGTCTTTGAGGCTCCCTATCTCCTTAGTAACTCTTCATGCAGTTATACCCATAGTTTTCTTCAGTACAGGCAAAACATCCACCATGAAGTTGCTTTTTCCTAAGACATTACAGGCTTTCTTAAATGTTTTAAATTTCTGAATTTCCAATGTCAATTTTTGAATGTGAAAACAATTTCAATAAGGCTGCCATTTCACAGAGTTAATACGTAATGCAGCCATAATTAAGAGTCATTATTCTTTCTTTGGCACTACACTATCACAGAACTTAAATTTCCTGACCCCAAATTCTTAAAATCTGGTTGGGGATCAAGAGTGACATGCATAGAATAAATAATAAATAATGAAAGACTATAAAAGATATTAGGCTAAGTTGCAAAAAACATGATAAGTACTAAAATATGAATACAATACTGCAGGAAGAGATTCATACAGATTTAATACATTGGGAATGATTTTATGAAGAAGGTAGAACTTTAACTGGGATTTTAAGACTAGTCAGCATGAGACAGGCAATAGCTTGTAGGATAGTTTTTCAGGAAAGTTAAGGAACGTATGAGGCATATCCATAACATCTTCCCAAGACACTGAGGACAACAGACTAACAAGCGCAGAAGTTATGTATCGTTACCAGCAGTAGTTTCTAAGTAGAGAGGACTCACGATATGGCCGACCATGGAGCTCAGACACTAGAGTAAGCATGAAAGATCATAGTGTTTCCTGAACTAAAACTTCATGGAAATAGCCCCAGTTAACCACAAGTTTTCTATAAGAATTTTTAAATTTTGTGTTTTTATTTAATTAAGCAAATATATATAGTTTGATATATTTATCCTAATGGCCGCATTAATACCATGTACTGACAAGAGATTTCAGTACCCACATTTCAATATGTACATTATTATATTGGAACAAACCACTTTAATTATTGAGGCCTTCTGAGGACAAAATAGAGATTGAATCAAAACATAAATGATGGTGAACAGTGACTTCAGCAAGATGGTGAAATAAGAGTTCTCCAGCTTCACTTTCCCCAACAGAAGTTCAACTAGCAACTACTCACAGACAAGAATACCTTTGTGAATATCCCATAACTTGGAAGTAAGGCTGAGACACACCCACCTGTGTCACAGAACTTAGAAAAGCTACACTTGAAGGGCAAGAAGAATGGTTCTACCTGATTATGCTGCACTTCCCAAGCCAGAACAGCACCCACACAGAAAATTCCGCCACCAGACTGTTGGTTTCTATGTTAGGAAAAAATGAGTTGGAGGCAGACATTCAGCTTCACCACCATTTCAGGACCTTTGCAAGAGGCTTACCTCTGTCTTGTCCCATAGGAAACACTAGTAGTACCAGCAGGCTATACTACTTGGGTCAGTTAGAAACAAAGAATGGGGGTGGGGTTCACAGTGACCAGTGTGCAGATTTTGGCCATTGCTCCGAATTCTGGCCAACAAAGGCACCACACCAGAGATACTAGTAAATGCCATCATGTTGCAGGAAGCATGTCTACAAGTCTATCAGGCTCAAATCCCTAGACAGTATTCACACACAGCACCAGTGCTCTCCTTAAGGTTTTCCCAGGCCAGGAGGTAACTGCAGATTGGTGATTATCCTTGGAGGGAGCATCTAGCCTCACCCCACCCCAGTGGCCAAGAGGTAATCCAACCCATGCTTTCCTTAAGTCTTCCCCAGGCCAGGAGGTAACTACAGGCCTTAGAGTATCCTCCAAGGGAGCATCTGGCCCCACCCAAACCCAGCTGCTGAGTAGAAACTCCATTAAGCCTCAGTGCTCTGCTTAAACCTTCCCTAGGCCAGGAGGCAAGCCCAAATCCATACAGACCTTTAGAGACAGTCTTCGGCCCTACCCACTCCATGCGGCTGAGCAGCAGCCCCAGACACCTCACCTAACCTCAGAGGCCAAGCACACAGCTCTGCCTAAAGACAGATTCCAGAGTATCTCCTAACACCTGTGCCTGATCAGAAACTAATCAGAGCCCAACGACAGCTCTGCCTAATGGTAGAGTCTGGTCAGTAGTTTCACCAGACCATGGAGCACAGCCAGCAGTACCATTCAGCCTCAGAGCACAGGAAGTGACTCAGCCCAAGAAGAAAGACTAACACCAAGACATGCCTGTTGAGGGTTGCTGCCAGCTGGTGCATCCAGAACCTCAGGATAGACTAAATAGTAAAGGTCTATCACCAACAAAGAGCAACTGTAAAGGCCAGCAGAGGTGGTGGTCTCTTCAAGTGCACAGGTGTACATGTAAAGACTTTTGAAAAATTGGGGAAAAATGCAACTAAAAGAAACTAATAAAGCTCCAATAATGGGCCCAGAGGAAATGGTGGTCTATGGAATGACTGACAAAAAGTACAGAATAATCATCTTAAAGAAGTTCAGGAAACTCCAAGAAAATAAACTTAGAAATTTAAAAAGACTGAAATCATAACATAACACTTTTCAGATCACAGTGGCATGAAATTAGAAATCAATAACAAGGGAATTCCTGGAAAATACAAAAATATGTGGAAATTAAACAACATGCTCCTAATCAATGGGTCACAGAAGAAATCAAAAAGGAAATCAAAAATACCTTGACAAAAATAAAAATGGGAACACAACATATCAAAACTTCTGAAATGCAGCAAGAGCAGTCCTATGTAGTAACAAATACCTATATCAAAATGGAAGAAAGATCTCAAATAAGTAATCCAAGATTATACCTCAGGGGACTAGAAAAATAAGAACAAATCCCATTAGCAGAAGGAAGCAATTAACAAAAAACAGAACAGAAATAGATATTAAGGAAAAAAAAAAAAAAAAAAAAACAGAAAAAATAAAACAACCAAGAAGTGGATTTTTGAAAAGCTAAGCAATATTGACAAGCCTCTAGTAAGACAAATTTGTCTTCTTTTTCAAGAAGACAAATAAAGAAGATCAGAAATGAAAGAAGGACCACCAAAAATGTAATCCACATAAATACATTATAAGAAACTACTATAAATACACCAACAAACTGAATAATATAGAAGGAATGAATAAATTCCTACATACACATAAAACCTACCAAGACTGGATCATGAAGAAATAGAAAACCTGAACAGACCAATAATGACTACAGAGATTGAATAAGTAATAAAACATCTGCCATCAGAAAAAGCCCAGGACGAGATGGCTTCACTGCAGAATTTTACCAAACATTTGAAGAAGAATTAATGCCAATTATTTTCAAACTCTTCCAAAAATTGAAGTGGAAACAATAATTTCTAAACTCTTTTGACAAGGCCAGCATCACTCTGATACCAAAGCCAGGCAAAGACAATACAAGAGAAGAAAAGTATAGGTCAATATCTCTGTTGAACATAGATGCAAAAAATCCTCAGCAAAGTATCAGCAAAACAAATTCAACAACACATTAAATCCCACGGATTTATCACTGGGATGTGAGAATGTTTCAAAACATTCAAATCAATAAATGTAATACACCACATTAACAAAATAAAGAATAACAATTATGTGATCATCTCAATAGATATGGAAAAAGTATTTCACAAAATTCAATATATTTTCATGATATAAACTCTCAATATATTAGGTAAAAAGGGATGTATTTCAACACAATGAATATATGAAAACTCACAGCTATTACGATTCTCAATAGTGAAAAGTTGAAAGCTTTTCCACTAAGATCAGGGACAAAAAAGGATGCCCACTCTTATCACTTCTTCTAAACATAATACTGAAAGTTCTAGCCAGTGCAATTAGTCAAGAAGGAAATAAAAAGGTATTCTAATCATAAAGGAAGAAAGAAATTGTCTGTATTTCCTCACAACATAATCTTTTATAGAAAACTCTAAAGATTTCACCACAAGGCCAGGTGCAATGGCTCACACCTGTAATCCTAGCAATTTGGGAGGTTGAGGTATGAGGATCACTTAAGCTCAGGGGTTGGAGACCAGCCTGGGTAATACAGTGAGACCCCCCCATCTCAAAAAAGAAAAGAAAAAAAAATACTTCACCACAAAACTGTTAAAACTGATAAATTTAGTAAATTTGCAGGATACAAAATCAATATACAAAAATCAGTAATGTTTCTATATACTAATAAACTATCTGAAAATGAAATTAAGAAAGCAATCCCATTACAATAGCAACAAAAAAAAACCACTTAGGTGTAAGTTTAACAATAGTTAGGTGTAAAGTATCTTTATACTTAGGTGTAAGAGATATGTATAGTTAACTATAAAACACTGATGAAAGAAACTGAAGAAAACACAAATAAATGAAAAGATATCCTGTATTCATGGATTACAAGAATCAGCATTATGAAAATGTCCATACTACCAAGGTGATCTATAGATTTAATGCAATCTGTATCAAAATTCCAATGTTATTTTTCACAGAAATGGAAAATACAATCCTTAAATTTGTCTAGAACTACAAAAGATGCCCAATAGCCAAAACAATTCTGAGCCAAAAGGAACAAAGTTGGAGGCATCAAACTCCTTGATTTCAAAACATACTATAAAGGAATTATTATCAAAACATCATGGTATTAACATAAAAACAGACACATCAAGCAATGGAACAGAATATGTTTACAAATCTATTGAACAGAACACTTAATGTTTGTGTACTTTATTGTATCTACATTATATCTTCATGGAAAGGTAAAAAAAGAATATCCAAACAAGAAAGTAAACAAAAGCAGTCCTTTCTGAGTTTGAGGAAACATTGGTATAGCAGCTTTGGAAGAGACAGACTTAGCTCTCAGTTGCAATTCTACCACTTAGCTAGGTAACCTGGGGCAGTCTACTTAGCCAGTACAAGCTCTATTTTCTCTACCTATAAGATGAGGATAATGATGGATCCTTGAAAAATGTTTGTATTAGTTTGGTCTGTTCTCGTGCTGCTATTAAAGATATACTAGGATTGGCTAATTTATAAAGGAAAGAGAGGTTTAATGGGCTCATGTTCAACATGGTTGGAGAGGCCTCACAATCATGGTGGAAGATGAAGGAGGTGCAAAGGGACATCTTATGTGGCAGCAGACAAGAGGGAGCTTATGCAGGGGAACTCCCCTATATAAAACCATGAGGTCTCACAAGACTTTTTCACTCTCATGAGAACAGCATGGGAAAGACCCACCCCACTGGGTCCCTCTCATGACATCTGGGAATTATGGGAGCTACAATTCAAGATGAGATTTGTGTGGGGGACATAGCCAAACCATATCAGTCTGCCCTGGCTCCTCCCAAATCTTATGTTCTCACATTTCAAAACCAATCATGTCTTCCCAACAGTCCCCCAAAGTCTTAACTCATTTCAGCATTAACTCAAAAGTCCACAGTCCAAAGTCTCATCTGAGACAAGGCAAATCCCTTCTGCTTATGAGCCTGTAAAATCAAAAGCCAGTTAGTTCTTCCCAGATACAATGGGGCACAGGCATTGGGTAAATATACCCATTCCAAAAGGGAGAAATTGGCCAAAACAAAGGGGCTACAGGGCCCATGAGAGTCCAAAATCCAGTGGGGCAGTCAAATCGTAAAGCTCCAAAATTATCTCCTTTGATACCATGTCTCAAATCCAGGGCACACTAATAGAAAGAATGGGCTCCCATGGCCTTAGACAACTCTGCCACTGTGGCCTGACAGGGTATAGACCCACTCCTGGCTGCTTTCAAAGGCTGGCTTTGAGTGTACGCAGCTTTTCCAGCTATTGGTGCATCTACCATACTGGGGCTGGAGGACGGTGGCCCTCTTCTTACACCTCCACTAGTCAGTGCCCCAGTTGGAGACTCTGTGGGGGTACCCACCCCACATTTCCCTTCTGCACTGCCCTAACAGAAGGTCTGCACTGCCCTAACAGAAGTTCTCTGCAGCAAACTTCTGCCTGGATATCCAGACATTTCCACACATCCTCTGAAATCTAGGTAGAGGTTCCCAAACTTCAATTCTTGACTTCTGTGCACCTGAAAGCTTGGCAGCATGTAGAAGCTGCCAAGGCTTGGAGCTTGCACCCTCTGGAGCCATGGCCCAAGCTGTACCTTAGCCCCTTTTAGCCATGGCTGGGGTGGCTGGGATAGAGGGGACCTAGGCTGCACACAGCAAGTACTTAGGCTGTACATAGCAAGGGGGCCCCGGGCCCAGCCCAGGATATCATTTTTTCCTCCTAAGCCTCTGGGCCTGTGAAGAGAGGGGTTGCTGTGAAGGTCTCTGATATGCCCTGGAGGCATTTTTCCCATTGTCTTGGTGATTAACATTTGGCTCCTTGTTACTTAGGCAAATTTCTGCAGCCAGCTTGAATCTCTCCCCAGAAAATGGGATTTTTCTTTTCTACTGCACCCTTTGGCTGCACATTTTGCAAATTTTTATCCTCTGCTTCCCTTCAATGCTTCACTGCTTAAAAATTTCTTTCCCCAGATACCCTAAATTGTCTCTCTCAAGTTCAAAGTTCCACAGATCTGTAGAGCAGAGGCAAATGCCACTAGTCTCTTCACATAGCAAGAGTGACCTCTACTCCAGTTCCCAACAAGTCCTCATCTCCATCTGAGATCACCTTAGCCTGGACCTTATTGCCCATATCACTATCAACATTTTGGTCAAAGCCATTCAACAAATCTCTAGGAAGTTCCAAACTTTCCCACATTTTCCTGTCTTCTCCTGAGCTGTTCCAACCTCTGCCTGTTACCCAGTTCCAAAGTCACTTCCACATTTCTGGGTATCTTTACAGCAGAACCCCACTGTACCAGTACCAGTTTCGTGTATTAATCTGTTCTCACGCTGCTAATAAAAACATACCTGAGAGTGGGTAATTTATTAAAAAAAAAAAAAAAAGATGTTTAATGAACTGACAGTTTCACATGGCTGGGGAGGCCTCACAATTATAGCAGAAAATGAAGGAAGAGCAAAGGGACATCTTACATGGCAGCAGGCAAGAAGGTGCTTGTGTAGGAGAGCTCCTCTATATAAAACCATCAGATCTCATGAGACCTACTCACCATCATGAGAACATGCTGGGAAAGAACCACCCCCACGATTCTTAACTTCCCACCAGGTCCCTCCCATGAAATGTGGGAATTACTGGAGCTACAATTCAAGATGAGATTTGGATGGGGACATAGCCAAACTATATCAATGTTATAAGAGTTATAGGGAAATCCTGTAAGTAAAATAGCTAAAACAGACCCAATATATAATGATGTTTACCAAGTAATAGTGATAAAGAAGGCTTCCTTTATCACAAGGAAGGAAGGAAGGAAGGAAGGAAGGAAGGAAGGAAGGAAGGAAGGAAGAAAGGAAGGAAGGAAGGAAGGAAGGAAGGAGCGAGCAAGCAAGCAAGCTTTGGCTGAACATGATACACACAAGCATGCATTATGCACACACATAATTACATATATATTATTTTGAAGGCTGCAAGTACAGGAGGAAGATGATAAAAGCAGTTCTTTTAAAAATGTGTTATGATGTGTTATGATGGTGTTATACAGAAAGGGTTAGAATAGAAACTAGAGTGTAGGAAGCCCACACAAAATTCATTATAACTTCCAATATCCAAACTATATAAATCAGTAAATTTCCTCTCCTGTAGTGAGCTTTAGAGAGCTTCAGAAACTATTTCGTCTTTCTGGATTTTTCTCCAGGTTTCAAAAAGCACTTATTAAGTACCTATTTGCTGCAGAACTAATAAAGAGGGTAATAATCCTTCCTTCCCAGGAACACAGGAGCTAAATGAATGGATATATTTATAAAAATCAATCAACTAAAAAAATGCATATTTGTATTAGACTCAAAAACATAGTGGCTGTGGATTTTTAAAGCTCAGGGTGTACATTGCCAGTGCTGCTCAGATACCAGAAGAATGAGAGGGTCATTTCAGATAAGGTAGTCAGCGAAAGTCTCTCTGAAAGGTGACATCCAAGTTAAAGTAGATTAAAAGGTGGCCAAATGATATTTGGAGGAAGAGCATTCTAGCATATGGAAAGGAGAATGCCTGGTTAAATTTGATGAAACCCCATCTCTACTAAAAATACCAAAATTAGCCAGGTGTGGTGGCATGCATCTATAATCCCAGCTACTCAGGAGGCTGAGACATGAGAATTACTTGAACCTGGGAGGCAGAGGTTGCATGAGCAGAGATCATGCCATTGCACTCCAGTCTGGGCAGTAAGAGTGAAACTCCATCTCAAAAAAAAAAAAAAAAAAGAAAAGAAAAGAAAAAAGGAACGAAAGGAAAAGAAAAGAAAGAAGCAGAGTAAGCTAAAGTAAAGAAATAGAAGATAACAGGGCCAGAGAAATAGTGAGGGGCAGATCAAGGGGGCTATTGACCATGATAAGAACTTTGAATTTTATTTATTATTTTATTGAATTTTCTTTATTATCATTTATAAGAACTTTGAATTTCTTTTTATTCTGAGTGAAATGAGAAACCCCTGGAAAATTCTGAATAAATAAGTCATAACATGTAACTTGACTTTTTAAAAACATTGCTCTGGTTGCTACTTTGAGAAAGGACTTTAGCGGGGAAAGGACAAAGGCATGGAGAACATTTGGTAAGAGGATTCGAAGAAGAGCCTATTGGCTTTCTTCTTTCCTCCCATCAAACAGAACTCCTGGAGAACGACTCTTGAAGACTGGGAGTAACCTCAGAGAAGGGGAGAAAAACATCTCACTTCTCCAGGTGGAACCACATGAGCACCAATGTTGGAGCTCAGAGAGTGAGTTCATGGAAACACCTGACATGTAACCCTGGCATCTGCAGGTATCTGAGAACAGGAAAATAGACGCTTCCTTTCACCTGAAGATATAAAGGTGGCTGGAGCTGCCCCTGGTGGCAGCAAACAGAGGCGGCAGCACGTGAGAACACCCCTTTCCCCACAGCTGAATGCGAGACCTCAGAAAGTAACCTGGCTCGAGCTACCTTACAGAACCTACTTAACTCCCTGGAATGGAGAAATCCAAGAGAAAGAGAGAGGGTGGCCCTTTAGGAGCAGGGCTGATTTGGGTCACAAGAGGTCACCTTTAGAGACACGGGGTGTGCAGTGCCTTCTTTATTAGGGGGCTCTTACAGCCCCTTCTTTATTAGAGAGCCTTTACAACCAGATTACATGTAAGATTTCTTACCTTTTTCTACATTCTCCCTTTTTTTACCATCTACCCTGAAGGAAACAGATAAAGTAGGAAATAAGTTAAAAAAAAGAGAGAGAGATGATGATGTAGGAAGAGTATGGGTTCTGCTTCACCTGCCTTTACTTGATGAACCCTAACCTCGCCATGCTGCTCCGTAAGCTTGACGGAAAACGTTCATCCCCAGAGGACGGCTTGTCATCGGGGCCACTGCTACTCACTTCTCATTATAACCCATAAGGTCACTATAAGGACTCAGGGTGGTCTGCATAATATTTATAGACAACATAGTCAATTATGGAAATAAGGGCTTTTTTCTAAACGGAACATAAAGAAGGTCATTCCTGTCTTCCAGCTGAATTCTGCTGTCTTTATTTGATCTTGACAGAAATTCATCCACAGCTGCTTGCATAAGGTATAAAAAGGATCTCTTTAAACCCTGTGAGGAGACTCAAAATGAGGCTTTAGAATCATACAAATAAATGATAGAGAAATAAATAAGTGGAGAACAAATACATGATAAAGAATATTATTATAGTGTAGACGAATATAGATAATTTGAATGATTATAGACTTTTTTTTTTTTTTTTGAGACAGAGTCTCCTCTACCACCAGGCTAGAGTGTAGTGGCATGATCTTGGCTCACTGCAACCTCCGCCTCCCTGGTTTAAACGACTCTCCTGCCTCAGCCTCCCGAGTAGCTGGGATTACAGGCATGCACCACCACATCCAGCTAATTTTTGTATTTTTAGTAGAGACGGGGTTTCACCATGTTGGCCAGGATGGTCTCGATCTCCTAACCTCGTGATCCACCTGCCTCGGCCTCCCAAAGTGCTGGGATGACAGGCATGACCACCACGCCCACCCTAGACTCATTCTTTCAACAAATTCTTGTTGAGTATTTACTGTGTGGTAGGCACTGAATGTTGAGTAGATTTCTCACAATGAAGATTTTACACCCAGTATAATGAGAGAACTGAAGGTTTTGAACTTTGCCAGTCCTCACTTTAAAAGATCATCCTGGCTGTGGGCTGTGTAGGGGAATGAATTGACTAGCAGTCAAAATAAAGACGAAGCAGAAGATAAAAAATGATGTCTTGAATTTGATGGTGCCGCAAAGGGGAGGAAAATTAAGTCCTTTTTCCTTCTGATTCCGCATACTTTAGAGGGACAAGCACATCCACTGTCAGTTTAACTCCACTTCTATGCTCATGACTCCTGAATGTCTGCAGGTAGAGTTACTTTCCTAAAACCCACACTTCCTCATATCCAGTTGCTTAATGGACACTTCCTTTTAGACAGCACAAACTCAAATGGAACTCTTTGTCTTCCCTCAAAACTTGGTGCCTTTGTGACTTCTCACCATTCTCCCCATCACTGAAAATCAACACTTTGGTATCATATTTGGTGCCTTCCTTTCTGTCCAACTCCCACATCCAGGATGGTGAAGTACTAATAGCATATGCTCTAGAGTCAGAGTACTCAGGCCAATGAATTGGAATCGTGTTACAGGACATTTATCTGGTATGTGGTTGCCATTGCTATGCTCTCAATTGCATATTATATCTTAGGAATTATTTTTAATTTCAACCACTGCATGCCCTGGAAAGTGCAGTAATCCTTATTATACCAACAGTTTCTGTCCAAATGAAATCAACATTGCAGCATTAAGTTTAAGAATGGATATGGTCTGATCCGCCTCAGCTGTGTTCAGAAGAAAAACGTTACTTGTTTACTTAAATACAATTTTTCTCAATAAATAATATGCAGACTCCTGCAGTCCTTATACTGCAAAGCACATCATGATGAACAGTGAGCTATAGTGGCTCTGGAGGAAGAGAAGCCTAGTTTTTCAAGAAAATCTAAAAATCAACCCAGCCAGGGGTAGAGCTGACATTTAGAAAGTACTAACGGAGACTTTGTAGTTATGAGAGAATAAGAAAGTATGACCCACAGGAAAGAGCAATTTGGATGAGAAGAGCAAATGGCGAAAGACGGTACCTACACATGGTGGGAAGGAGGAGATAGAACTCATACAGGATTCAAAGAAGCAGAGGTCAGAGATGCTAATGATCTTCCCTTTGCCCTCCACATCCACCCTCCACCTGCTCTCTGCCTGTATGCACCTGTACAGACATTTATAAGCTCTCCTGTCCTCCTGCTTCCAGTACAGTCAATAAGGTACAGTCAATAAGGAATATGCCCCCAAAAGTTAAGAGAAAGAAGAGAGAGAGGTTGGACTATTTATTCCTTTGGCTCCCCACTGCAGGGTTTTTATGGCCTATACTGTGAACCTCAACTAAAGGCCACAGCTCCTGTTAACAACAGGCCATGGTTATTACACCCCAATTACTGCATTAACCCTTGCATTTTCCCTACATTCAGCCCCTACACCTTTATAAATCATTGCCTTATTAAACTCTGAAATTACCCAATTTGTATGTGCCATCTATTTCTTGGCAGGATCCTTACTAAGAAGAGGTAAAAGATTAGAATTAGAAAACCTGAGAGTAATTACGAAGAAAGGAAGATTAGAGAGTTACATGCTTCAAAAGCCAGCTGCTCCTTTGTTGAGCGAGAAATGACGAGGTCTCCAGCCAATGCTCTTACTCCCATCCCGGTTTTTTCCAGGGACCAGTTAAACAATGTTTACACCTATTTAAGCTGAGTCCAAAACTAGGAAGTGCCTAAATACAAGGTTCATTTAACCTCAGTCATTTCAGGAGAGCATTCTACTAATGTCCAAAATAATCAGGGGATGGGGCATAGAGTGAAAGACTGGCAAAGAACCCACCAAGGGAGCCAAGCTTCTTTCATTATTTTGAAAGACAGGAGATTTTCAAGCTCAGCAAGCTTCCCATTCTGCAGCGAACCTAATGAATGTCAACAGAATTTTAGAATGAACGAAATCCAATTAGGCAGCAGAAACTAACATTTCAATTATTAAGTAAGGTCACATCTCACAGTTGTGTTCTGGACACCCTTTCCCTTCATTCAGTTTGTCTTCCCATCTGCTGCCATTTCCCAGAGACCCCAGACCATTGCACATTCTGGAATGGCCCAAACTTGCCTGCCTACTTGTATTCTGCACAAACAGATGCTATGCCACAGGACCAACTCAACACAGGGAGCTCAGGGACAGTGGAGGTAGCAGCTGAACAGAAGGGTACACAGGGAGAGACTTAAGCATTTTTTAATGCTAATTCTATAGCCAGAGTTGAAAACAACTCTGGCTATGGAATTCCCTTCCAGCTTATAAACTTAGGATATTCCCTTGCAGCTTATAAACGTAGGAAACAGCTTCCTGCATCACTCTACCATCTGGAAACGCAGAATTGCTACTATTTTCTAACAAAGATAGATTATATCACTGCCAATAACATTTTATCTGTCTTAAGGAACACTGCGGGTTTTGACGGTTGTGAGTGAGGGGTAGGGGAAATCAGATTGTCTATGCAAATGAAATATGCTTTAATTATGTAAATGCTGCTAAGGAAAATGTATGGAAAACTACGGTACAACCCACAGATATCATAGTGCATGTTAGTCTAAAATTTTAAATTTTAGGTTAGAGTGAGAATTTTTTTTTTAAAAAAGCATTTTTTAAAGTATAACTTATATTTAAGAAATGTATTTGAAGCCTGAGAAACCTGTTTGATTATTCATATATAATTATAGTATATATACAATATTATCAAACCTCTTTCAGAACTAGATTTTGTAACAAAAACATTGATGAACTGAATATAAAATTAAATTTATAAGTATATGTAGAATTTTTTACCTCTTAACTTTTTTTTCTTATGTCCATTTATAAAACTCTATTATGTGCTTAGCTACAAGTTTCTAAAAATAGAGCCTATATTCACCACTGAACAAAAATGGAAGTACATAATTAAAAGTCGGCCAGGACAAAACTTTAACTACCTGGAAATTAAGAATCGTGGTTCTAAGTAATCTTCAGAACAAATAATAAATTAAGACAAAGTTTCCAGAAAGCATAAAAAGATGAATCCTTCAAACCGTTTATTTATTATTTAGACAATGAACATTTACTAAACACCTACAATACCAAAGAAGAAACTTTTCCAGAAATAGGCTGTGAAAACAAGAGCTCTGAGGAGGACAGGGCCCTTCTCCGAATGCGAGGCAATCACAGGCTTTGTAGAAATATTTGCTAAGGACTTCGAGAGTTCAAAAGAAAAAATTATTAATTCCAATTGATCAGAATACAAAAGAACACTAAAATGGCAACTGAGTCAAGAAGTTCTTTGGGAATGCAGCGGCTTTCGTTAGGGAGGGAAAGTGAGGGAGTGTATCAGCCCGTTTTCACACTGCTATAAAGATACTACCTGGCACCGGGTAATTTATAAACAAAATAGCTTTAAGACTTATAGTTCTGCATGGCCGGCGAAACCGCAGGAGGCAAGGTGAAGGGGAAACAGGCACTTTCTCCACAAGGCGGTAGAGGAGCGAGCGAGTGTGCAGGGAAAACTGCCACTTTTAAAACCGTGAGATATCGAGAAAACTCTCTCACTATCACGAGAACAGCCTGGGGGAAAGTGCCTCCAAAATCCAATCACCTCCTATTAGGTTCCTCCTTCCACACATGAAGAATACAATTTCCAAGGAGATTTGGGTGGGGACAGAGCCAAACCATATCAGGGAAAGTACATTCTAGGCTGCAGGAAGGCTCAAAGACACAGACCAGAGGCAGGAACGTGGCATGGGTGACACAAGTTCAGCTTTACCTGTTAGAAGCTGAGCCTGCAACAGGAAGATGAAAATAACTTGCACACAGCCTTGGGTGCTCAAGCTTTAATGTGAAAGCACCTGGAGATCTTGTTAAATAGAAGATTCTCATTGAGTAGGTCTGGGGTAAGACCTAAGAGTCTACAGTTCTAGCTAGCTCTCAGGTGATGCCAATAACAATGAGCAAGCTGATACTTGCAGCAGTGAGGTGGTAAATGATGCAAGAGTGGGGATCATAGAGACTTGGTGTCCTTGGAGAAAGTAACATTGCCATTAAAATAGTGTCGCAGCCATTAAACAGGATTTAAATTGTAATTCCTGTACTTGTGTATCTTTAAGCAACTTACCAGTGGAGACTTTGTCTTCTCATCTATAAAGTGAAAAAATCATTATTGCCTCAAAGTCTTGTTAGGAGTACATGAGATAATGACTGTAAATTGCTTAGGATTGTGTGCAGCACATAGTAAATACTCAATATGTTGTGGAATTATTTCCCATCACCTGTAACAGGGGAGTACACTTTTTCTCCACTGCTGCCCTTCTCAAGCAGTAACTCACTGACTTTTGAAACTGCTACGTCCTGGTGCTTCCACATTGTACATCCACTGCCTCTTCCTCTAAGAATGAACAGAGCAGAAAGACCAAAACAAGGGGTAGGTACACAGTTATAACATTGAAAATGGTTATAGTGGAAGATAATAAAATATTAACGGGAGTAAGAAGTTATGGTACAGTTTTAGATCATGTCAATTATTAATTAATGAAATGTCAATTATTGTTCCACTTAAAATGAAGGTGGTGTGGAAACAGTGCTAATTTTCAGTAGTTTATACAGAGGAAACAGTTTAATCTAAAAGAAGTAGATTTAAACAAATAAATAAGTAGTCAAGTATGTGATCTAAAATATAGATGAGAAATGCCACTTACAGGACAATGATATTGCTGAAAGGCAGATAAATTACAAAAAAAACAAACCAACCAACCAACCAAACAAACAAAAAAACCCAATATGCCAGAATATCAGTTTAAGGGAAGTTTTCTATTTCTTGTCAAAATCACTGACTCTGCTGAAAAAACTAGACAAGTTCAGAAACTTCCAGATATTTTAGGAAATACTGATCCCTTCCAGCGACTCATTTTCTGTGTTTCCTTTATTAAATTACACTTAGACAATGCCAAATAAATATATGTTATACATACATCTTCATTTGTTACTGTACTCAAAGGTAAAAAATTTATCACTGTACAGTTTACCAGAGGTTGACAAGAACGGGTCACAATGTTGTTGACGGGCTAGATAAACCCTACCCCTAAATTGTTTTAAAGTAAAAAATAGAACCAAAGAGATTGAGAAATTGAGACCTTGTGTGATTGTGTGAATTCAAGAAAAATATTTGTAGCTGACCTTGTTTTAGACTGGTTGAAAACTTTGGAAGAAAGTGGAAGTAAAGCTGTTGCAAAACGAAGAGGAAGAGGAAGAAGAAGAAGAAGAAAGCAGCAGCAGCAGCAGGTCAATGTTGGTATATAAAGAAGAAGCATTCTGCCTTGGTACATAAAGAACATGGATCAAGAATACTTAGTATTTGGTTCCAGGTTTTCACATAAGAAGTCTTTATAACAACAAAGGATTTTTTTTTTTTTTTTACAAAATTTAAGATTCCACTTCCAGTAGGGTAGAGACTGCAGAGAAAAATAACCAGAAAATGAGACTCTAGTTTCCAATTTTACTATTATCATCAGCTAATGTTCAAACTTTGTATTAGTGCCTAACGCCAGAGATGCCACTGATCTTGCCAAATAATACCCTCAACATTCACTAGTCTTTTTTGCTTCCATCCCCTGCCCTCTTCAAGCATGTTCCTGAACACAAATTTTGTTTCTGGTGATATAGGAATCTGCCCTGGTAATCTTCTAATTCTCCTCTCATCATAGAAATTATGCCACTGACCTTTACAACTATGCCTACTACTACTATCACTGCTACTACTACAGTGGAAGAAGAGTAGAAGGGAAAAAAGAGCAGGAAGAGAAGGTGGAAGAGGATACACATTTTTGAGCATTTATCATGTTCCTGATCACACAATTTGGAAGTACCAGGGCAGGATTAAACAGGAAGGCTAATGCCAAATTCCACATACTTATACCGAACTCTTACTGCCTCCCTAGAAGCCAATGATGATCTCTGAGAATGCCCCAGTCAAACAGTTCAATCCCTGGCCTTCTAACTCCAGAGCCCACCTACTTGGCCACTACCAGCTTCTTGCATCTTGTCTCCAGGTGATTGAATGTTTAAGCAATCAATAAAATAATGTGACCACCTCTCTCACTTTGCTAACAAAATCAGAAACAAGGAATTCAGTCATTAATAGTAATCACATAAGTAGGATGCTGACTGACTCCTCCAAAGCTCTTTTCCTCAGAAGCTGTGGTTTAGAGAGCTCATTAATCCTCCCATCCCAAGAATTGGGTCAGCCAAGCTGTACTTCATCCTGGAAGAATTAGATCAGTGGATCCCTGTCAACAGTAGTAAGTCAATAGCTATAAAAACTTAGATTCAAACAGACAAATGTTTAAGTTTTCTTTTGTCCTTAAAACATTGTAGACCACATTGCACAATTGCTGAAAATTAACAATTGAAGTGTCGCAAGTGGGAAAATGAAATGCAGAGCCTCTGATTTGATAACTCTCCCTCCAGATTTATCAAGATTGCTTGTAACGGCATGGATTTTAGAGGGTAAGTTACCTCATTCTCAAAGCCTAAAAGCCTCTTTTTTCAGAAATCTTGACAAGTTAACTTTGGTGGAAGTACAGGTGGGCAGCCACAGGCATGTTGGCTAATGCCAGAATTCTGAATATCCTAGTATCTAAAACAAGAATTCATTATTTCTGATCTTGAGCCAGCTTTGTGGTAAGACATATCGAGAATTTCTTATCATGTGCATTCTCCCTTTCAAGGTTTTAAGTCCATAGCCATTTTATATCTACATGATTAATGAACCTTTGGAAGCTCAGAAATCATAGTAAATCAAGGCCAGAAATAGAAAGATTCTACAGAACCTCCATTCCTACCCTATTAGAACTAGGAAGATTACTTTGCTATGATCTCCGTACCTCTCACCCTATTACTTTAAAATTATAACTTAATACAATTAAATGGCTAGAAGTTAAGGAATTTTAAAGCAAATAGATTCTCAAACCCCTTCAGAAGACAAGTGTATGGATGTAAATGTGGGAAAAGGTAGAAATACAAATGTAGGAAGTGGTACTGCCTGTGGTAATCTAGAGAGTGCATTATTGACCTAAAAAGCCATTCAAGTTTAAAGTTTTATAAACGTTGCGTCAGCCAAATAAATACAAGACCACTAGTTTGTCATAGCTGATCATATTTCTAGAATCTAGCTCTTGGCCAGGCGTGGTGGCCAAGTAATTACACCTGTAATCCCAGCAATTTGGGAGGCCAAGGCAGGTGGGTCGCTTGAAGTTAGAGTTCAGAACCAGCATGGCCAACATGGTGAAACCCTATCCCTACTAAAAATACAAAAATTAGCTGGCATAGTGGCACAGGCTTGTAGTCCCAGCTACTTGGGAGGCTGAGACACAAGAATCGCTTGAACCCAGGAGACGGACGTTGCAGTAAGCTGAGATCGCACCACTGCACTCCAGCCTGGGTGACAGAGCAAGATTCCATCTCAAAGGGGAAAAAAAAAAATCCAGCTTTGTTAATCATTAATTAATTTAAATTTTCTTCATTATGAGTAACAGTTTATATATAGATTTTATAGTTGGAAATTATCATTTCCCCTTCTGTGTGTTATGTAATCCTATATATAATTGTTCAAAGTGTTGGATCAAGCAGTGGAGATGCTGAAAGAAAGGGCAGAACTTCATTCCTTCACTGCCTTCTGGAGGAGTTACTTGTAAATTGTTCAGACTAAAATGTGCTCTGACTGTCCGGTAAAACCACAGGTGTTGAACATGATGGCTGGATTTAACAAGGCCTGCTGAGAAGCCAAGAAAAGCCAAGACTACATTATATTCAGTACTTGGAGGAAGCTAAACATAAATGCTTCAAGTTCCAGTCCAATCATAAAAAAACTTACTTCTGTAAAAATGTGGACTACTACAGTTTTGTAGGAGGCTCTGCATAAAAAATGTGAATTAGATCTAGTACTGCAGGACTTTGAACAAAGTAGAGGTAAGATGTGTTTCCACAGATAATAATGTGATTTCCCTTGATTTTATAACCCTAAGATATTTACCCCATAGATTTTATCCCAGAATCAGTACTGAAATTTAGGTACCCAGCTAATTTATTGTGTACTGGACCTCATGAAAGTTGAAAGTTTAATAATATTGACTATGACTATGACTATGATGATGCTATAATTTGAAATCAGTATGATATCATTATCAATAAAAAAATTGTTCTTGAAACAAAAATTCATCTTTGATAAGACTAAGAAAATCTTGCTACTGTGTTAAGATACTACTGGCACACATTTTTCTGTAGGTTTATTGGTAATTTGTATTTATTTTTTAAAATGTCTATTCATATTTTTGCAAGAGCCTCTGTTTTTAATCAATTAGTTTTAGAGCAGTAATAGAAATGCTGCTCATGGCTTCAGAAAGAAAATTCAAGCCATACAGAAAGAAATAAAAAAATAAAGTCTCCTTTCCTTCCCCTAATCACTTCTCCACTCTGGAGATCTCTTTCCAGAAATTTCCTATGCAGATACAAGCTTATACATGCACATATTAAATTTTAAACACATTTACATATATAAGCCCTACAATTTATTCTTTATCATTTATCACTGTGTTTTGAGAAATTTTTTTCTAAATGGGCAACCCATAATTTCAGTGTTTTGGGAATTAAAATTTAGCTTGTTTCCTTTTTTTTTTTTTTTTTTGCTATTACAATATATAGCACATATGATTTATTTTAGTATCAAGTCTCCATGAAAGTAGAGTAGGTGAAACCTCACAGGCTTAAGTGTATCAATATTCTATTACCTGTGCATAATCAAATTATTCTAACATTTATGCTGTAGCTCTCATAAATCCTAATGGCAGGCATGCCCACGTTATATTATAATGAAGAAAATATAAACATGACAATAAAAACAGTATCACAGGAATGCTGGGAAGATGGCCATCTAAGAACAGCTCAGGACTTCAGCTCCCAGTGAAAGTGCAGAGGGTGAGTGGACGCCGCATTTCCAGACGAACTCTTATTGCCCACAGACCAGGAGATACCCAGGCAGAGGGGTCGCCAGCGTCGCAGTCCCAGCCGGTGCGGCTGTTTTGGCCCCCGTGGGGCTGATTCCGCCCGCGCGGCTGCTGTGACCACGCCCTGTTGCTGCGGTTCTCCATACAAAAGCCACTGGTCTGGGAGCCCTCTTAGCTGGCGAGCAGAGCCCTGAGACGGCAGAGTTGCCCATTCATCTGAAATAGCGAGTCAGGCCAGGAGATTCCTAGACAAAAAATCCGCCAGGAGCCGGTGCCGCAGTTTGAGCCGACTCTGTGAGTCGCAGCACGGGAGATCCCGGCGCCTTTTCAACAAGCGACCGGAAAGCGGGGTCGTTCAACTTAAAAGAAAAGACTCTGAGTCAGGGAGCCAGGTGATCAGGCTCCGTTGGTCCCACCCCTCCACCCCCAACAACAACGAAAACAAAAACAGTAATTGGAAACCCTCTGGGTTGAGCCCTTCAAACCAAGCACAGCTGAACCAGGACAGTCCGGCTCCGTGGGGGAGGGGCTTCCGCAATTACTGAGACTCTCCACCGCTATGGAGGCAGGCTGCCGTTGCCGAGGCAACCCGCCGTTGCCGAGGCAACCTGCCACAACAGAGAGAGTCCGCCATAACAGAGGCGGGGCCACCATTGCCAAGACAGTTCTAACTACACCCATATAAAAAAGACTGCAGGGAAGAGCTCAGGGCAGCTGGGCGGAGCCCACAGCAGCTCAGCAAAGCCCCTGCGGGCAGGCAGAGGCTAGGCCTGCTGCTAGCTGGGCGGGTCCGACCTGAAAGAAAAATCAAAAAAGGCAGTAGTGCAACGGAAACTCATAAAGCTCCAACTCCCTGGGACAGAGACAGACAACAGGTGGATAAACCCACAAAAATGGGAAGAAACCAGTGCAAAAAGGATGAAAACTCCCGAAACCGGAACACCTCTCCTCCTAAAAGGGATCGCAACTCCTCACCAGCAAGGGAACCAGACCGGATGGAAAAAGAGGGTGATGAAATGACAGAATCAGACTTCAGAAGGTGGGTAGTGAGAAACTACAATGAGCTAAAAGAACATGTTCTAACCCATCGCAAAGAAAATAGGAACCTTGAAAAAAGATTGGACGAACTGCTGACGAGAATGGACAGCATAGAGAGGAGTATAAGTGAATTGATGGAGCTGAAAAACGCAACACGAGAACTTCGTGAAGCATGCACAAGCTTCAACAGCCGAATTGACCAAGCAGAAGAAAGGATATCAGAGGTCGAAGATCAACTCAATGAAATAAAAAGAGAAGGCAAGAACAGAGAAAAAAGCACAAAAAGGAATGAACAAAATCTTCAAGAAATGTGGGACTATGTGAAAAGACCTAATCTACGTCTGATAGGTGTACCTGAATGTGATGAAGAGAATGAATCCAAGCTGGAAAATACTCTTCAGGATATTATCCAGGAAAACTTCCCTAACCTAGCAAGGCAGACCAATATTCAAATCCAGGAAATACAGAGAACACCACAAAGATATTCCTCAAGAAGAGCAACCCCAAGGCACATAATCGTCAGATTCACCAGGGTTGAAATGAAAGAGAAAATGCTAAGGGCAGCCAGAGAGAAAGGTCGGTTTACCCACAAAGGGAAGCCCATTAGACTCACAGCAGATCTCTCAGCAGAAACCCTACAAGCCAGAAGAGATTGGGGGCCAATATTCAACATCCTTAAAGAAAAGAACTTTCAACCCAGAATCTCCTATCCAGCCAAACTAAGCTTCATAAGTGAAGGAAAAATAAAATCCTTTGTGAACAAGCAAGCACTCAGAGATTTCATCACCACCAAACCTGCTCTACAAGAACTCCTGAAAGATGCTCTACACATATAAAGGAACAGCCAGTACCAGCCATTCCAAAAACACACCAAATGGTAAAAAAGCATCAACACAATCAAGAATCTGCATCAACTAACCAACAAAACAGCCAGGTAGCATCAAAATGACAGCATCAAATTCACACATAACAATACTATCCCTAAATGTCAATGGACTAAATGCCCCAGTCAAAAGACACAGACTGGCAAATTGGATAAAAAGCCAAAACCCATCAGTGTGCTGTATCCAGGAAACCCATCTTACATGCAAGGATACACGAAGGCTCAAAATAAAGGGATGGAGGAAGATCTACCAAGCAAATGGAGAGCAAAAAAAGGCAGGAGTTGCAATTCTCATCTCTGATAAAATAGACTTTAAAGCAACAAAGATCAAAAGAGACAAAGAAGGACATTACATAATGGTAAAAGAATCACTGCAACAAGAAGAGCTAACGATCCTAAATATATACGCACCCAATACAGGAGCACCCAGATACATAAGGCAAGTTCTTAATGACTTACAAAGAGACTTAGACTCCCACACAATAATAGTGGGAGACTTTAACACCCCATTGTCAATATTAGACAGATCAACCAGACAGAAAATCAACAAGGATATCCAGGACCTGAATACAGACCTGGAACAAGCAAACCTAATAGACATTTACAGAACTCTCCACCCCAAATCCACAGAATATACATTCTTCTCAGCACCACATCACACCTACTCTAAAATTGACCACATAATTGGCAATAAATCTCTTTCTTCCTCTTCTTTATTTTTTTCTCAAAAAAAAAACAAAACAAAAACAAAAAAAAACCAAAAACAAAAAAAATTAAAAAGAAAAAAATACAAAAATTAGGCTGGGCGAGGAGGCTCACACCTATAATCCCAGCACTTTGGGAAGCCAAGGTGGGCGGATTACCTGAGGTTAGGAGCTCGAGACCAGCCTGACCAATATGGAGAAACCCAGTCCCTACTAAAAAAATAAAAAATAAAAAAAAAATAATTGGCAATAAATCACTCCTCAGCAAATGCAAAAGAACAGAAATCATAACAAACAGTCTCTCAGACCACAGTGCAATCGAATTAGAACTCAGAATGCAGAAACTAACTCAGAACCGCACAGCTTCATGGAAACTGAACAACTTGCTCTTGAATGTTGACTGGATAAACAATGAAATGAAGGCAGAAATAAAGATGTTCTTCGAAACCAATGAGAACAAAGACACAACATACCAGAATCTCTGGGACACATTTAAAGCAGTCTCTAGAGGAAAATATATAGCAATGAGTGCCCACATGAGAAGAAAGGAGAGATCTAAAATTGACACCCTATCATCAAAATTGAAAGAGCTAGAGGAGCAAGATCAAAAAAACTCAAAACCTAGCAGAAGACAGGAAATAACTAAGATCAGAGCAGAACTGAAGGAAATAGAGACACAAAAAACTCTTCAAAAAATCAATAAATCCAGGAGCTGGTTTTTTGAAAAGATCAACAAAATAGACAGACCACTAGCCAGATTAATAAAAAAGAAAAGAGAGAATAACCAAATTGATGCAATAAAAAACGATAAAGGGGATATCACCACAGATTCCACAGAAATCCAAACCATCATCAGAGATTATTACAAACAACTCTATGCACATAAACTAGTAAACCTGGAAGAAATGGATAAATTCCTGGACACCTGCAACCTCCCAAGCCTAAACCTGGAAGAAGCCAAAACCCTGAATAGACCAATAACATGGTCTGAAGTCGAGGCAGCAATAAAGAGCCTACCACCCAAAAAAAGCCCAGGTCCAGATGGGTTCACAGCTGAATTCTACCAGACATACAAGGAGGAGCTGATACCATTCCTTCTGAAACTATTCCAGACAATCCAAAAAGAGGGAATCCTTCCCAAATCATTTTACGAGACAAACATCATCCTGATACCAAAACCTGGCAGAGACTCAACAAGAAAAGAAAATTTCAGGCCAATATCCATGATGAACATAGATGCAAAAATCTTCAATAAAATACTGGCAAACTGATTGCAACAGCATATCAAAAAGCTCATCCACCATGATCAAGTAGGATTCATCCCGGGGATGCAAGGTTGGTTCAACATACGCAAGTCCATAAACGTGATTCACCACATAAACAGAACCAAAGACAAAAACCACATGATTATCTCGATTGATGCAGAGAAAGCTTTTGACAAAATTCAACAACACTTTATGCTAAAAACCCTCAATAAACTAGGTATTGACGGAACGTTTCTCAAAACAATAAAAGCTATTTACGACAAACCAACAGCCAATATCATACTGAATGGGCAAAAACTGGAAGCATTCCCTTTGAAATCTGGCACTAGACAAGGATGCCCTCTCTCACCACTCCTATTCAATATAGTACTGGAAGTTCTAGCCAGAGCAATCAGGCAAGAAAAAGAAATAAAGGGTATCCAAATTGGAAAGGAGGAAATCAAATTGTCTCTATTTGCAGATGACATGATTGTATATCTGGAAGACCCCATCATCTCAGCCCAAAATCTCCTGAAACTGATAAACAACTTCAGCAAAGCATCAGGATACAAAATCAACGTGCAAAAATCACAAGCATTCCTATACACCAGTAATAGACTTCAAGAGAGCCAAATCAAGAACGAACTGCCACTCACAACTGCTACAAAGAGAATAAAGTACCTAGGAATACAACTAACAAGGAACGTAAAGGACCTCTTCAAGGAGAACTACAAGCCATTGCTCAACGAAATAAGAGAGGATACAAACAGAGGGAGAAACATTCCATGTTCATGGTTAGGAAGAATCAACATCGTGAAAATGGCCATACTGCCCAAAGTAATTTACAGATTCAACTCTATTCCCATCAAGCTACCAATGACCTTCTTCACAGAACTGGAGAAAAACACTTTAAACTTCATATGGAACCAAAAGAGACCCCGCATAGCCAAGTCAATTCTAAGCAAAAAGAACAAAGCAGGAGGCATCACACTACCGGACTTCAAACTATACTACAAGGCTACAGTAATCAAAACAGCATGGTACTGGTACCAAAACAGAGATATAGACCAATGGAACAGAACAGAGGCCTCAGAGGAAATACAACATACCCACAAGTATCTGATCTTCGACAAACCTGACAAAAACAAGCAATGGGGAAAGGACTCCCTGTTTAATAAATGGTGTTGGGAAAACTGGCCAGCCATGTGCAGAAAGCAGAAACAGGACCCCTTCCTGACACCTTACACCAAAATTAACTCCAGATGGATTAAAGACTTAAACATCAGACCTAATACCATAAAAACTTTAGATGAAAATCTAGGCAAAACCATTCAGGACATAGGTGTAGGCAAGGACTTCATGACCAAAATGCCAAAAGCAATGGCAACAAAAGCCAAAATAGACAAATGGGACCTAATCAAACTCCACAGCTTCTGCACAGCAAAAGAAACAGTCAGTAGAGTGAATCGGCAACCAACAGAATGGGAAAAAATTTTTGCAGTCTACCCATCTGACAAGGGGCTGATATCCAGAATTTACAAAGAACTAAAGCAGATCTACAAGAAAAAAACAAACAAGCCCATTCAAAAATGGGCGAAGGATATGAACAGATACTTTACAAAAGAAGACATACAGGAGGCCAGCAAACATATGAAAAAATGCTCATCATCACTGGTCATCAGAGAAATGCAAATCAAAACCACATTGAGATACCATCTCACACCAGTTAGAATGGCGATCATTAAAAAATCAGGAAACAACAGATGCTGGAGAGGATGTGGAGAAATGGGAACACTTTTACACTGTTGGTGGGAATGTAAATTAATTCAACCATTGTGGAAGACAGTGTGGCGATTCCTCAAGGACCTAAAAATAGAAATCCCATTTGACCCAGCAATCCCATTACTGGGTATATATCCAAAGGATTATAAATCATTCTACTACAAGGACACGTGCACACGAATGTTCATTGCAGCACTGTTTACAATAGCAAAGACCTGGAACCAACCCAAATGCCCAACAATGATAGACTGGATAGGGAAAATGTGGTACATATACACCATGGAATATTATGCAGCCATCAAAAACGATGAGTTCACATCCTTTGTAGGGACATGGATGAACCTGGAAACCATCATTCTCAGCAAACTGACACAAGAGCAGAAAATCAAACACCGTATATTCTCGCTCATAGGCGGGTGTTGAACAATGAGAACACATGGACACAGGGAGGTGAGCACTACACACTGGGGTCCGTTGAGGGGAAATGGGGGAGGGGCGGAGGGGTGGGGAGGTGGGAAGAGATAGCATGGGGAGAAATGACAGATACAGGTGAGGGGACGGAAGGCAGCAAAGCACACTGCCATGTGTGTACCTATGCAGCAATCTTGCATGTTCATCACATGTACCCCAAAACCTAAAATGCAATTTAAAAAAATAAAATAATAAAATAAAATAAAAATAAAAAATAAAAAATAAAAAAAATTAAAAAAAAAAACAGTATCACAGTAGATGACTGTACTTGTTAAATGTATTCTATGAACATATTCGTTCATGCAATTGGAATAAGGTTTAGCATACCTTGATTATTTTCAGGTGCAAGGAGAGTACTGTATACTCTCTTGTAGTATATAGATTTTGTATACTACAAAATACAAATTTCACCAGTATGACAAGCATACTTATACCCAGATGAGAACTTCTGGCTACTTTTTAGACAAAAGAATTCAGAATCCTTTGTTAACAGGGACAAAGACAATTGCTTCAGCAATTAAAAGTTACTTGGTATTTGACATCCTTATAAAAGAACACAAATCTTCACTGGAATCATGATTTGACATATAATGGACAATGTTATTGTCTCTACAACCAAGTGAAAATTGATTTTTAATTATGTTTTCTGCATCAAAATTTCTGCTGACCAAAATTTCACCAAGATATAATAATATTTCAAATATTTTTATTTCTGTTTAAGCCTGTCAATATTCTAAGCATCAATAAAATAGCTCTTGCTCTTCAGCAGTTTTTATATGAATAGATTATAATTTACTATTTTCATCAGATAATTTTATATAACTATCCAGCTAGATGCAAGATTTCATGAACTAAAAGGAATTTATTTACATTTTTAATCCAACCCAATTATTTCAAATGAAAATGTCATGGTGAAAATATGCTGAAAATTCAAAGGAAATTTTCAAGAAACCTATTAGATTGAATTGTTACTAGTATAATTACTAGTGTAAGTAAAGTCATCAGAAAAAAATTGAAAAACATTTCAAACTATCTGCATATCTGGGGCAACTGTTTATTTTTTAAATATTAAGAAATGAATGCAAGTTTTTGTAAGGTATATTTTTTATTATTTTTGAACATTTCTTATCACACTCTGTGTGTGTGCGTGCAAATGTGCACATATGGTAGGGTGTTTTCTCTTCAAATTAAAAATTATAAAAATTATTTCAGGAACAAAATAAACAAATTCACATAAGGCACTGCAACTCAACAATACTCATGTGGCTAAAATAAAATAGGAACTAAAAAAAAGGAATAATTTTGTTAATATCTAATCATGATAAAAGTGATTCTAAGTT
Organism: Saimiri boliviensis; assembly: GCF_048565385.1. Classification (NCBI taxonomy): domain Eukaryota; kingdom Metazoa; phylum Chordata; class Mammalia; order Primates; family Cebidae; genus Saimiri; species Saimiri boliviensis. The sequence goes on from NC_133456.1 coordinate 69,309,810, forward strand.
TGCCTGACTTCATTTATGTTTGGTTACATCATCATAATTAAGTTACATAGTTATAGAGAAACATTTTATCAAATAGCATGAAATTTAGTTAACAATGAAGGTAATACCCATAATACAATGACAGTGAGGTTTTTTAATATTAAAGAGGAGGCATATTACCTATTTTGATTAATGATGAATCCCAAACTTCAAAAAATGATTACTCTGACTTACTCACTGAATATATTTCCCTTCAGATAGGCTCAATGTGTAGTTTATCCTACGTATTTTTTAAAAATTTATTTATTTATTTATTTTGGCTTTTTATTTCCATAGGTTTCGGGGAAACAGGTGGTATTTGGTTACATGAGTAAGTTCTTCAGTGGTGATCTGTAAGCTTTTGGTACACCCATCTACTAAGCAATATACACTGAACCCAATTTGTGGTCTTTTATCCAGCACCCCCTTTTTACTCTTTCCACCTAAGTTCTCAAAGTCCGCTGTGTCACTCTTATGCCTTTGCATCCTCATAGCTTAGCTCCCACTTATGAATGAGAATTAAAATGGCAGTTGTGAATCTTACTCAAGTTACAAATCCGTGAATATCACTTAGAACCCTACCCCAAATTTCTACTCTGTAAATTGTAGGTCTAGCTTTCTGCCATGGACTGAATGTTTGTGTTCCCTCGAGGTTGACAAGTTGAAATTCTAACCTCAATGTGATGGTAGTAGGAGGTGAGGTCTTTGGGAGGTAATCAAGTCATGTAAGGAGAAAACGGTCATCTGCAAACCAGGAAGACACCAAATCTGCTGACACCTTGACCTTGGACCACTCTGCGTCTAGAACTGGAAGAATAATTGTCTACTTTTAAACTACCCGGTCTATAATGCTGTGTTGTAACAGTCCCAACTATGACGGTCTCTCCCAGTCTAATCTACAGCGTCAGTAAGGAGACCATGTACCCCATTCTGCCTAGGATAATTCTGGTTTACACCTAACGTTGCTGCATATTTGACAGTCCCCACGTCCACTTTCAGAACAGTCGCAGTTTAGAAAATAAATTATGTGGTGCTTTTTGTATAGAGAAGCAGGGCACGTGGGTACAGTCATCCTCACATTTGCCATTGTCACACTTTGTGACCTAATTAAGAAGCTTATCGGAAATATTTGGAGCAGTCTTCCGCTGCTTAGTAGAATCACCTATGAGCATTACTTAAACTTTACTCCTATGGATAAATATCCCACATTTCTGATACTCTGAATACCTTTATCAAAAAACATTTTTGGAAATAATCACCTCTTGAATTTTTTTTTAAAACTTTCCTTCTGAACATATACCTAAATAATAAAACACCTTTTTTTGAGAAACCAGATGAAGCCTTTATGCCATATTCTGAAGGAGTATCAACAATCCTATGTATGCTTCCTTTACTTAATAAATACTGAGAATTGGTGTGTCAGTTACTCTGTGGGGCACTCTTTTGGATTGGTGGTAAGGAGGGAGTAGTGAGAGCAAGAAATTCAAACTGAAAGGTAGAAACTTTCAGTTAAATAGAATATACATTTCAGTAAAATGACATTGGAGGAGAGCATAGTAGGCAAGAGACATCAACAAAATTTCGAAGAAGAAAAGCCAATATAGAAATGACGAAATGACTACAGGAAGTGGAGATCCTGGTGCCTGCATGGCTGGATAATAACAAACGACTTTTCCCATGGAACCCCAGAATGAAGACAACAGAAAGCCAATAAGCAATATATTTTAGTAAAATGAAGACTCAAATACAGAAAAAGGAAGAAATGGGCAACTTCAAAAACAGAAAACCTAAAATGGGAGAGCAGTAAAGGAAAGCCCCTGGAGCTCCCAGTAAGAGCAAGTGCAGCCTTGCAGGGGCACGGACGGCTTCGAAGGCGAGTTCTGCAGGACTGTTTGGAAGACTTCAGAGATTTGGTGAAGCATTTGAAAACTTAGTAAAGGGCTCATTGAAAATAATTGCCATTATAATAACTTTAAAGTTGTGGCCAAGGGACAACAAAAATTAAAACTACTATACAGATTTTTTAAAAAGTGGAAGCAGTGAATGTGGATTAAAAATATAATGCACCTGTAATTCCAGCACTGTGGGAGGCCGAGGCGGGTGGATCACAAGGTCGAGAGATCGAGACCAACCTGGTCAACATGGTGAAACCCCGTCTCTACTAAAAATACAAAAAAAATTAGCTGGGCATGGTGGTGCGTGCCTATAATCCCAGCTACTCAGGAGGCTGAGGCAGGAGAATTGCCTGAACCCAGGAGGCGGAGGTTGCGGTGAGCCGAGATCGCGCCATTGCACTCCAGCCTGGGTAACAAGAGCGAAACTCCGTCTCAAAAAAAAAAATATATATATATATATATATATATATATATATATATATATATATAATGCAAACTCTACTCAGGTGTGAAAATTTAACCTATAGTAAATCAAGTGGTGAAGAAAATCAGCATTGTACCCACAGTAAACTTCTTAAAATATTCAGTAAACCATGCTGTAAAGAGCCAAGTCATCACTCAGGCTTTGTTGTCCTATTTAAGAGCACAAACAGAGTAGATGTAACATAATTCTGAAGGGTTCTAGGATTTCTGGAATGATAAACGAGCAATGGTTTCAGCTTAAACTCACCAACTGCATTAGTTCTTAACACGAGAGTTAGTCTGTCCTTTAAAGCTCTGAAGCCAGGGATTGACTTCCCCTCCCTAGCTATGAAGTCCTAGATGGCATCTTTTCCAAGCATAAGTCATTTCATCGGCATAGAAAGTCTGTTGCTGAGTGCAGTCACCTTCTCTGTGATCTCAGCTGGATCTTCTGCGTAACTTGCTGCTTCACGTTGTTCTTCATTGTTACGGCACTGCTCATTTCCTTAAGCCTCAAGAAGCTGGCTCTGTTGGCTTCCACCTTTTCTTCTGCAGCTTCCTCCACTCTCTCAGCCTTCACAGAATTGAGGAAAGTTAGGGCCTTGCTCTCGATTAAGCTTCGGTTTAAGGAAATGTTATGGTGGGTTTGGTCTTCTGTCTAGACCACTAAAACTTCCTCCATGTCAGCAAAAATGCTGTTTTGCTTTCTTACCCTTCGTATGTTTGCTGAAGTAGCACTTTTAACTTCCCTCAAGAATATTTTCTTTGCATTCACAACTTAGCTAACCATTTGGCATAAAAGGCTTGCTTTTCAGCCTATGTTGGCTTTCAACATGCCTTCCACACTGAGCTTCATTATTTCTAGCTTTTAATTTAAAGTGAGAGATGTGAGATTCTTCCATTCTCTTGACCACCTAGAGGCCATGGTAGGGTTGTTACTTGGCCTAATTTTAATATTGTGTCTCAGGGAATAGGGAGGCCTGAGGAGAGGGAGAGAGATGTGACAATGGCCAGTGAGTGTAGCAGTCAGAACACATACAACATTTATCAATCAAGTTTGCTATCTTGCTTGAGCATAGTTCATGGTGCCCCAAAACAGCTACAATAGTAACAAAAAAATCACTGATCACAGATCACAATAACAGACAAAAGAATACTGAAGTTTGAAATATGATAATTACCAAAATGTGACACAGAGACACAAAGTGAGCATATGCTGTTGGAAAACGGTGCTAACAGACCTGCTTGAAATAGTGTTGTCACGAACCAATTTGTAAAAAACGCAATACCTGCGAAGCACAGTCAAGCTAAATGCAATAAAATGAGGTATGCTTATATAAGTTTAATTTATTAGGTTTACATGAGTTGGTAGAGTGCTCAGAAAGTTTTGTTCATTAGGGTTACAAATCTCCCCTCTTAAATATTTCAAGGGCTAAAATATCAAATTTCAAAATTGTGAATAAAATTTTAATGTTTAAGGCAATTTAACAAACTGTATAAAATGAAACAATTTGTTTAAAGAAATGTAATCTGTTTAAACTGAACTAATTGAACTTTAATCCAAGAACAATTAAAAGAAAATGTTACTTTTATTACAAAATATACTTTACTTTAAAATATAATAAGGCATATGAATTGAACTTAAACACTTACAGTAAATCAGGTTTTGTAACTTGCATCTTTAATAAACAGAATATTAGTTTAAAACTCAAAAGCTGTAAGAAATTCTTTCCATGCCTGAAGCCTCTTAGACTCACAAATGTTCACATTAACACTAACCAAATAAAAAGACAATTCTTTACTTCAGGATTACAAACAGTTATATGAGCATGTAAGCACAGTAATAGTGTACCACCTGGATGCGCAGTATATAACATTTATCTAATATGGCACTATTGAAATGACAATAAATCCTCAACTGTTTTGAGAGGAAGTCAATAGGTAATGTCTAAAATTGATAGACCAAAACATAGCAATGCAAGTGTATCTTTTTAGAAATATGAAGGTTAATGTCAGATAAAACCCCGCTAAGACCTGAAAATGCTTCCTTCTGAAATGGAGAACTAGAGTGGGTCAGATAACCTTTAGTTTAACTTAATTTTTTTAACTATATGCATGTATCATTTGGATAAAGAGAAAGTAATTTCAAAATAATAAAGTATTGTGCAACTGATATTATTAACACTTCTAACAGTACATATACTACATATGTTTCCATTGCCAAACTTACAGATATATAAGCATATTGATACTACATATAAATATGTAATGTTATACAAAAATATGTAGTTAAAATTTTTATTTCAAAATTAGTCATTTAAAAACAATTAGTCTTACTACTTCATAATTATACTTCTCTGGGCCTCAGTTTCCTTGCTTTTGTGAGCAATGTCTTCCTAATAAAATTACGGGAAAAGTTAGAGGTATTTATAGGAGAAGCTTTTCTAATTAAAATGTAAAGTGCTATATGAATATAGATGTTTATTCTACTTTATAACTATGGTACCCCAAACTATGAGGATCCTACTAAGCCAGAAAATTTAAGGATTTTAAAAATGAGAACTAAAAAAATAAAACCACAGAAATTAAGGATTAAAACTCTTGTTTTATCTGAAAAACAAAGTAACTAAAATAACAGTTTCAGATGCATACACAGATGAAGAATCTTTATGCATAATGTGTCATGAATTTTTTGCATATTGTTTCAAAGTTTCAAGTGTCCACTGTGTGCCTCCCCTGTCCTCCAGCTTCCCTGTATTTAATCCTTTCTGCATTGATTAAGAGACACACTACCAGGAGAACAGTTTAGGATTCAAAACTTTCAGGAATCAGGTTTTTACCTCCAAAATTCTAATAGGCTTGAAAGGCAAGGTTTTTAGTTGCAATAGCTGGGCTCATAAAGGAAAGAGGAGTGGTTTATGAGCTTCAAAGCCTAGCAGCCTGGCAGTCTCAACATATAAAGTTCACGCCATAAACCACACAGTGTGGAATAAGGAATGAGGACATAGAAAGAGTTTTTCCCACACACATGAAAAGATTTTTTAAAACCCCATTGAACTAAAAAGAAAGGAATCTGCAAAGAGAGAGAAGCAGAGAATCTGGGCTCAGACATGAAGCCCCAGGAATGTGGTGATAGGAAAACAGAAACCCCTAACAAGCCTGGGGAATTTATAGAGGAAAAGAACTAGTATTTTAGTCCCAGAATATAGCCAGGGGAGACTGCAAGACTTTTAAGAGAAATCACACAAGCAGCCTAGGATCTAGTGGAACACCCAGGGAGAGAGTCAAAGATCTGAGAAAACCTCACAGGCCAGAGCTGGTATGAGAGTAACTCAGACACCTAGAAATGGGTGGCACAAGAGGCCTGGGGAGAATCAGTGAGGCAGACTGAATCATATGGTTTCAATGAGGGGATACTGTCAGGGAACGTGATCATGGCCATACAAACCAGAGATCATGGCAGACCCTGGACAGCAGATGGCAGGGGACGGAGAAAACTGCCTGGCAAGGAAACGAACAGATGACTGCAAAACGCCAAAAGACCAACGTCAGCATGACATAAGCACCACTCCTCGCACGCATCCTGCCTGGGCTAACTTTAATTTCCTCCTGGGACAAGGAAAAAAGTGGTAAAAGAAGAACCTTAATTGATGAATTATTTTTTTTAAATGAGACAGAATTCACTAATATCTACATTGACCTCTAAGTAACTAGATTACATTCTCCAGCAATGGCAGGAATGGAGCCACAAGACGTTAAGTACAGTTACAAAGAAATAAATTGTCATATTTGCACATCCAACTTCCTAACTTCGAAATTTGAAACCACTGCAATAGCATAATGATCTGACTCTTCATCTCCACTAAGACAGAACAAGAGAGAAAAACTTTGGCTGATTTTCCAATTATTTGATATTTTCAGTTATCTATAGTCCTCTCCTCCCCCCCAACGATTATGTTAATTCAAGAGTAACTGCAGGATGTGCAGGTTTGTTGCATAGGTAAATGTATGCCATGGTGGTTGGCTACAGAGTATCCCGCCACCTAGGTATTAAGCCAGCATCCATTAGCTATTCCTCCTGATGCTCTCCCTCCTCCCACCCTCCCACAGGCCCCAGTGTGTGTTTCCCCCAAGTGTCCATGTGTTCTCATTTAGCTCTCACTTGCAAGTGAGAACATGCACTGTTTGGTTTTCAGTTTCTGAGTTAGTTTGCTGAGGATAATGGCTTCCAGTTCCATGTATGTCCCTGTAAAGGACATGATCTTGCTCCTTTTTATGACTGCATATTATTCCATGGTGTATATGTACCATATTTTCTTCATCCAGTCTGTCATTGATGGGCACTGAAGTCAGTTCCATGTCTTTGCTATTGTGAATAGTGCTGCAATGAATGTATGTGTGCATGTATAACTGAATGATTTATATTCCTTTGGGTATGTACCCAATAATGGGATTGCTGGGTCAAGGGGTATTTTTGCCTCTAGGTCTTTCAGAAATCAGAATACTGTCTTTCACAATGGTTGAACTAATTGACACTCCCACCAACAGTGTAAAAGCATTCCTTTTTCTGGACAACACTGCCAGCATCTGTTGTTTGTTGACTTTAATAATAGCCATTCTGACTGGTGTGAGATGGTATCTCATTGTGGTTTTGATTTGCATTTCTCTAATGATCAGTGACATTGAGCTTTTTGTCATATGGCTTCATAGAATGAGTTAGGAAGGAGTTCCTCCTTTTCAATTTTTTTGGAATAGCTTCAGTAGAAATACTACCAGCTCTTCTTACTACCTCTGACAGAATTCAGCTGTGACTCCATCTGTCCTGGGCCTTTGTTGGTTGGTAGGCTATTTATTACTGCCTCAGTTTCAGAACTCATTATTGGTCTATTCAGGGATTCCATTTATTCCTGTTTCAGTCTTGGGAGGGTGTATGTGTCCAGGTATTTATCCATTTCTTCTCAGTTTTCTAGTTTATGTACATAGAGGTGTTTATGGTATTCTCTGATGATTGTATTTCTCTGGGGTCAGTGGTGATATCCCTCTTTTAATTTCCGATGGTATTTATTTGATTACTCTCTTTTCTTCTCCATTAGTCTAGCTAGCAGTCAACCTATTTTTTTTTTTCCAAAAACCAGATCCTGTATTTGCTGATTTTTTAGAAGGATTTTTTATGTCCCTATCTTCTTCAGTTCAGCTCTGATCTTGATTATTTCTTGTCTTCTGCTAACTTTAGGGTTTGTTCTTGGTTCTCTAGTTCTTTTAGTTGAGATATTACATTGTTAACTTCAGATCATTCTAGCTTCTTGATATGGGCATTTAGTGCTATAAATTTCCCTCTTAACATGTCTTTAGATCAATCCCAGAGACTCTGGCATATTATCTCTTTGTTTTCATTAGTTTCAAAAACTTCTTGATATCTTCCTTAATTTCATTGTTTTTTCAAGAGTCATTCAGGAGTAGGTTTTTCAATTTCCATGTAGTTGTGTGGTTTTAAGTGAATTTCTTAGTTGTGAGTTTAAATTTGATTGTGCTGAGGTCTGAAAGACTGTTATCATTTTAGTTCTTTTGCATTTGCTGAGAAATGTTTTAATTCTAATTATGTGATCCATTTTATAGTAAGTGCCAAGTGGCCATGAGAAGAACATACATTCTGTTGAATTTGGGTGGAGAGTTCTGTAGATATTTATCAGGTCCACTTGATCCAGAGCTGAGTTCAAGTCCTGAATATCCTTGTTAATTTTCTGTCTTGATGATCTGTCTAATATTGTCAGTGGAGTGTTGAAACCTCCCACTATTATTGTGTGAGAATCTAAGTCTCATTGTATGTCTCTAAGAACTTGTTTTTAAAATCTGGGTGTTCCTGTATTGGGTGCATATATATTTAATGTAGATAGCTCTTCTTGTTGAAATGAATCCTTTACTATTATTTAAAGCCATTCTTTGTCTTTTCTTATCTTTGTTGGTTTAAAGTCTGTTTTGTCAGAAACTAGAATTGTAATCTCTGCTTTTCTCTATTTTCCATTTGCTTGGTAAATTTCCCCCATCCCTTTATTTTGAGCCTATGTGTGTCTCTGCATGTGAGATGAGTCTCTTGAAGACAGAATATTAATGGGTCTGGGTTCTTTATCCAGTTTGCCATTCTATGTCTTTTAATTGGCCCATTTACATTTAAGGTTAGTATTATTATGTGTAGATTTGATCCTGTCAACATGATGCTAGCTGGTTATTTTGCAGACTTGTTATGTGATTGCTTCATAGTGTCACTGGTTCTTGTACCTCAGTATGTTTTTGTAGTGGCTGGTAACAATTTTTTCTTTCCATATTTAGTGCTTCCTTCAGGGGCTCTTGCAAGGCAGGTCTTGTGGCAACATACTCCTCTATTCCGATATAAAAACTTGTGAACTGACCATATTAGAAATTTCTTTGCTACTTTATTCCAAGAAGAATTCTCATACAGAGTCATAATGCATCCCAGATGTTTTTAGTTAGACAGTATTTTTAAATCTAAGGGCATGGAATACACACTACTGGAAATAGGCAAAACAATTTTAGGTGGCACCTAAGTGTACACTTTTTATCTTAATGTGTGTTGAAAAAAAATTACTTGAACAACAAAATGTTATTGCACAAACATTTTTGCTTAAGACAAGGCTAAAGTAAATATTTAAGTTTAATGATTTAATTCAATCTAAAGAAGAGTAGTAAGGAAATATTAAAGCATATAAATATAGCAAAAAATAAAGAAGATGCTAAACAGAAGACTGAAGTTTGTAAAGCACTGTACTAAAGTGACAGATTAATTATACAATTTTATCTGTACTATTTATTTATTTATTTGAACCTGTCACCCAGGCTGGAGTGCAGTGGTGCAATCTTGGCTCACTGCAACCTCTGCCTTCTAGGTTCAAGCAATTCTCATGTCTCAGCCTCCCAAGTAGCTGGGACTACAGGCACATACCACCACACTCAGCTAATGTTTGTATTTTTAGTAGAGATGGGGTTTCACCATGTTGACCAGGCTGCTCTCAAACTCCTGACCTCAAGTGATCACCTACTTCAGCCTCCAGAAGTGCTGGGATTATAGGTGTGAGCCACTGTGCCCAATTGATTACAAAATTTTAGAAAGGAACGTGGGCTGGATACAGTGGCTCACACTTGTAATGTCAGCACTTTGGGAGGCTGAGGCAGGTGGATCACCTGAGATCAGGAGTTGAAGACCAACCTGACCAACATGGAGAAACCCAGTCTCTACTAAAAATACAAAATTAGCCAGATGTGGTAGTGCATGCCTGTAATCCCAGCTACTCAGGAGGCTGAGGCAGAAGAATCACTTGAACTTGAGAGGTGGAGGTTGTGGTGAGCCAAGATTGTGCTGTGGCACTCCAGCCTGGGCAACAAGAGGGAAACTACATCTGAAAAAAACAAACAAAAGGCTATAACATCTTGCACTGTTCAATGTTTCCAGTCTTCAGTTTATTCATCTATAAACCAAGAAGACTGAATTAGAGAAATCGTTAAGCTCCTTATCCTGAAATTCTATTATTTGATAATAGTCTTTACAGCATTTTTATGGGTATCAATCTTATTTCGGCACTGTCACATGCAACAAGTATTGAATGAGCTTCTTCTACATGCAAAACAATATGATGAGTCCTTAGGATACATCAGTGAACAAAACTCATGGAGATCCTTGCCTTTATGGAGCTTACATTTTGACTCACATCCTGTGAGTACATTATTATCTCCATTTCACATGGGAAGAATTTTAAGGTCAGGGATGTTGGCAATTGCCCTAGATAAGTTAGTAGGAAGCAGAGTTCAGATTCAGACTTAGGGCTTCTGATTCACAGACTGTGCTCTTTCCATGTTACATAAATTGTGAAGGACATGATTCAACAGGGAAAGAACTTAGAGAAAAACAGAACCTGCTGCTAACCTAGATGCCTATTAGATAACATTATCATATGCTCTTACGTGGGGTCTTTGATGATGCTGATCATTTTGTTAAAGAAATGAAAACCCCAGTGGCTCTAAATAAGGAATAGGTCTTATGAAACAGATGGCCCAGCAGATGGCAGATTGCTCCTTTTCTTCTTGGCATCTCCCGTTGAAAGAATGTGATATGCACGATGGTTAGGTATGTTTGACTTCTTGGTTCTTAACTAGCGGATATTTCTGGAACTGATGCTGCTTCCTTATTCTGAGTTCAACAAATTCATAAGTATAATCTGTAGCATTTTCTTTTCTGTCACTCTTCTCATATTATGTCCAGTTATGTCAACTTTAATTAAAATATTTACATAAAAATGACCTAAAATATGTCAGATGTTTTAGGATAACTAATTAAAAGTAATTATTAGAAGCCCCCAATTTCTACCAATAAAATGGATAACAATGATAACCTTTGGCCAAGTCAACAATACATTAAATACATCTTCCAAGCAACAGATCTGATTAAGTAACAACAATATGCAGACCACTGGGATAGGTGCTCTGGGAGGTGTGAGGATAGTGAGAAGTGACTGTGGTCTTTAAGGATTTTACAGCATTGGAAAGGCTTAAGGGAATGTGCAAAAGAATGATAATGCAAGGCAGATCGTGGTAATGACCATTAAGCCGGCTCAAAGAAGAATCTGGATGTTCAGAGAAAGGATAACCCCCTACTTTTGCCTGGATTGGGAAGGGATGAGGCATGTAAGAATTAGGCTGAAAGTGGTTGTTAATTTGCATGATGATGAGAATTGCTACAACTAGAAATAATAAGGAGGACTTCCGGATATCATGTGTTAAGTGTACAGGTCTGCTTAGAACATGCCTCCTGACTTCCCCATAAATCCTCACATGTCCAGTGACACATGGCAGTTATCAACTTTTATCCAATTTACAGGCAAGTTATCAACTTTGGTGTTTTTTTGTTTGTTTGTTTGTTTTTGTTTGTTTGTTTGTTTTTTGCCTGCATCTTTACTTGCCTGTTTTGAGACAGGGTTTCACTTTGCCACCCAGGCTGGAGTACAGTGGTATGATCATGGCTCACTGAAGCCTTGACCTCCCAGGCTCAAGCCATCCTCCCGCTTCAGCCTCCCTAGTAGCTGGGACCACAGGCACATGCCACCATGCCTGGCTAATTTTTCTTATTGTTTTTTGTAGAGATGGGGTTTCACGATGTTGGCCAGGCTGGTCTTGAATGCCTGAGCTTAAGTGGTATGCCTGCCGTGGCCTCCCAAAGTGCTGGGATTACAGGCGTGCGGTACCATGCCTCTCCAGCAGTTATGAACTTTGACTAGAAGGTAAGATATATGAAGGAAATGGATTGTGATGGCCTTGCAAATCAAAGCAAGGTATCTGAGCTTAGATTAGATTGTAATAGGGAATTATTTAATAATTTTGTGTAAGAAGATGGCATAATCCATGCTATTTTCAGCATGATTACTTTCTTAAGAGTTGGGTTAGTTTCTAAGAGACAGAAGCAAAAGGCAGTGAGACCAGTTAGGAGGCCCTTGCCATGGTTGAGAGAAGAGATAATGAGGATCTGAAATTGATCTGGCACTTGTTAGAGGAAGAGGCAATGAACAGGAGAGATGGTGAGGAGGTTTTAGTGATCATTTTCCCAGTAAGAGGTGAAAAGTCTATATCTTTTGTAATAACTGCAGACTGAGAGTTGATCGAGGTTGACAGAGATGTTAAGTAACACATCACTAAATTCTTAGGAGTTCTAGGGTTGACTGACTTTCTAACTTCATAAATTGCTAGAAAATTTTCAAATATAGAGAATATAAATGTTAATATATATGAATATATATATACACCCAAACAGTTTTAGTGCCTCTTATACACTTTATTATTTAAACACAACCTAAAAGGTGAAAACCTAAAACAGAATTAAAGATCAACTTTCTTTAAAATATTTCATGTTATGTAATATAGGGTACCCTCTGATTCTTCACTGTGATTATATATAAGCATGCAATGTCATAAAAAGCAAGTGTTATTAAATACTATTAGATTTTTCTCTAACCAATATTCTATTCAATAGAATATAAATATATTAAAAATAAACTTAATTTCTTATAGTATATGTCACCCAAGAGCCTTTATGAAAGCAAATCTCTTAGAACTAAAACTCTAAGTAAAAGCAAATATATAAATAAATAGTACCCATGGAATGATATGAATGGAATTCGACATGGGAAAGAATACCTTTTTTTTTTTTTTTTTAGTTCAACACAACCCCATAGAATGAATCTGGGTGACAAATTATCTTCAGCATTCATACATGACCTTGTAATTTCTATGAGATCTTTCTCTACATCACTTAAATGTTTCAATTATATATTCATTTGTTCTCAAACCTTTCCCATGAAAGGCATCAGAGTTAGGCATGGTTCTCATTTAAAGTTGAAGAAATTAAGAAGCAAAGCACTAAATAACTCAAAAAAGTTTCTACTATAGGTAAGAAACAGCAGTACTGAATCTTGAGACTAGGCTGTTCTAAGTTGCTGATCTACCTTTTTTTTTTTCCACTTAATACTTTAACATAGTTTCACCTTTTTTTGTGGCTCAGATTTTTTTTGCTATGCGAAACCGTATAGCAGTACATAACATGTATACTTATTAAAAATACTGCCTCTGGAACTAGAACACCTAGATTCTAATCCTGGTCCAACTATTTAATGGCTCTAAGAGTTTAGGCAACTTACTTATGTCTCCACTCTTTATACTCAGTAAACCATGTTCCTGGGGGGTTTTCCATAACAATTTCAACACAAACAATTTCAACTGGAATGTTAGTTATGTGTATTACTGAATAGGTATATTAGTTATGTGTATTATTGAATAGGTATTATTGACCATCCCAAAGCTGGAATTTCCCACTTTCTTCAGAGTCTACAAGCTTCCTACCATGTAGTTTAGAAGCTCTCCTTCCAGACACACATACCTTTATCCATGTCCTTCCTTTTCCTCTAACTTTTGCTCACTCACACCCAGAAATACTTATTCATTTCTTACACAGAATGGTTTCCCTTGAGGCATCACCTTCCACCTAGCAAAGCAGTTTATCATGTGTTTTTTTAAGCAAGACCATACTCTTCACAATAGGAACTCTGATGTCAGTCAATAAAATATTATTTTTTTCTGTTACATTTATAAAATGAGTTTTTATGAACAAAAAAATTGAATTCAATTATATACTTAATTTAATCTGTTTCACAAACGTTTATCAAGCTCTTGGTAGAAGTTTTCAGGAAATTCAGACAACTCAGTCATGTGTACAGCCCTGGAGAAATCTGGCTTTTTTAAGCCAGTACAAACACATGGGCAAAAGGATAAAGGGTATACAAGAAGTCAAGATAAAGTGCTATGAGAGTTTAGATTTATATAAACTTCATTTAAATGGAACTAGGAAAATGATTTAAAGAATTGCTAATTCCATGCTCAATTTTGAAATGGCTGATTGTGAATGAAACCAGACAAACTATTCAGCAGTACAAGGAGAGTACTAAAGTTCATGTCTCTTTTAAGGACTTTACCAATTGTTTTAACTTTGAACTTCATACTCAGAGTAGTAGCAGATAGCTTACAAAGAACTGCAGTTTTGCCATAATCAATTTCCTGCAATAACTAGGGCATGTAAGCCATGTAAATAAGGCAAAATAATGATGGCTGTTAAGGAAACTGTACATACTAAGAAAAAAGGCAAATACACATGCAAAGAAGTTGTTAACATATAAAAAATTTTTTAATAAAAAATGTGTAGGTTTTATATTTTTTAGGTAATTTGATTTTTCATTATTTTGGCAGAAAGATGATCAAAATGAAATGATTCTGCTAAATTAAGAGGACACCAAGAGGGGAAAAACAACTCTCTTGGTAATCAGCTTTAAGTAGAGAACAGTGACCTGTGACTACAGGGGAGAAAGAAATGGAGCCATGTGAAGCACCACTGAAACAAATTAGGTCATTAATCCTCTGACTATTGAAATGAACAACATACCTAAGTGAGTTATCTATCTAAAACGATATCACCAATGGTTCTATGCAGATGTCGAAAGGAAGATTTTTAGATACTGAATTTATTTTTTTCCCCAGCTGTTGGCTTTTAGGATGTCTTTTCAGATGCAGAATGCCTCTGAAGGGTTTTAGAGGTAAATTTTTCATTAAGAATAGGCATTTTTGTATGATAACAACTCTATCACATGGTTAATTAGAATAAACACCTTCAACATTCAATACCTGTTGATTAAATGCCCACTCTATAACAGCCCTGCGCTGGGGGTAGTTGGACCAGACGGTCCCGGCCCTCCTAGAGCTCACTGTTTAGCCAAGAGGGGCCTACTTCCTTACTAAGAAGCTTTGTTTCTTTTTTCAATGACTCTAAATACTGTATTAGAATTCTTTTCTTAAACTAAAATCTGCCTCCTTAAAACTTTTATCCACGTTATACCTTCTGGAATCCTGCACAATAAACTGAATCTGTCCTAAACCTGATCTTACAGGCAAAGGAGCTTTTGAAAGATGACTTCATCAAAGTCACTAAAAAAATGCTAATAGGACAGAGCCAAGTATAGGATCCTGAAGACTACCATTACTAAATTCATTCATAGTTGACATCATTTTCCACATACTGAAAATACTTTATGCAAAAACATGTTCATTGTTAAAAAAAATGGAAATATGTAATAGTAAAAGAAAGGTTAAGAAACATGGCACATGCACACACAAAAGTGGGTAACAGTGAGGTGATAAATATGTTCACTTGTTTGTAGTAATCATTTATATCAAAATATTAGGTTGTATACCTTAAATATATAGATATGTAAATATAAAACAAAGATGGTACATTTATTTTATGTAGTATTATGCAGCTATGTCAGAGGCATATGAACCAGGGCAACTCCATCATGAACAGGAGCTGGGTAAAATGAGGCTGAGACCTACTGGGCTGCATTCCCAGCCAGTAAAGACATTCTAAGTTACAGGGTGAAAACAGGAGGTCAGCACAAGATACAGGTCATGAAGACCTTCCTAAAAAAACAGGTTACAGTAAAGAAGCCGATAAAACCCTCCAAAACCAAGACAGTAACAAGCATGCCCTCTGGCTGTCCTCACTGCTACACTCCCACCAGGTCCATGACAGTTTACAAATGCCAAGGCAACATCAGGAAGGTACCCTACATGGTCTAAAAAGGGCGGGGGCATGAATACTCCACCCCTTGTTTAGCATATCATCAAGAAATAACCATAAAAATGGGCAGCTGCCCTGTCTATGGAATAACCATTCTTTTATTTCTTAAACTTTCTTCTGCTTTGCACTGTGGACTCGCCCTAAATTTTTTATTGCACAAGATCTAAGAACCCTCTTTTGGGGTCTGGAGGGACCCCTTTCCTGTAATAGTTATTTTTATTTAACCAATATTTACACAAGAGTATGTAGGATATAGGCTTGCACAGAGTAAAATATTAATTGAGGGAAAAAACTCTGTAGAAACAGACTAGTTCCACTACGAAGCTAGTAAAGTAATTTTTAGAGTCATAAAACTAAAAGGACAAAGAATATGCAAAATAAGACAGCAGCCAACAGATGATAAAAATAAAATTTTGCATTTGAAAAATAATGAATTTAACAGAACTAATAATAATAATAATAATAATAACAAATGTCCCCAGGGGAGCCAAAATGTTAGCTGTTTTAAAATGTATAATCCCAGAGAGGCTCAGAAACAGGATGTAATAATAAAAGTAGAGTTATCAGTGAGAATAAAAACAGAAGGACTAGTTAGAATCTATCCATATATGTGTACACATACATACATATTTACTTTCATTGTCTTTTATTTTAAAACATAAACCTAAACATGAAAATGTGTTCAAAATTCTGAAGGAGAAACAGTCCCTATCTAGACTTCTATTCCTGAAAACTACTAATGAAAGTAAAGGTAAAATGAGGATATTTTCAGATACGTACAGTGCCAAAATTTTACTTCAGTGAATTCTCAAAAAGCTACAGAAGGATATGTCACACCAAAATAGGAAGATAAATCTAGAAATAGGAAAACATGAAATCCAGAGAAAAGAGGGACCCAAAACTGGAAAAAGGTAAAGATAATCCCTGGGATGCCTACAGAGAAAAGTAAATCCCAAGAAGCCAGCTCAGCAGCAGGTTCAGAGAGACACTTACCCATTATGGAGACTGAGGTCAGATGGTGCCAAAGATGTCACCCAGATACATTACCAAGGAAAAGATGAAACTGAGAGATTGGCTTATATGAATAAATGACAACCACTTTACTTAATAAAAAGTACATTAAAAACTAGGCAAATAAAAACTACGCAAGTAAAAATGTTTTACAAGAAAGGAAATATGATCAGAGTACACTGAAGAGCTAGGCTGAAAACTGTACTTATATAATCATCATACTAATACAGAAAATTAAATATTTAACAAAATTGTTACATAATATCAGAGAAAACAAAGTCAGTGTGGGTATGTTTGCAAGTGGTGGGGGATGGGTAGACAAGAATAAATTCTCATCTTCCATTTCAGGAAATAAACAGATCTGAAAAGTCATGTAATCATAGTAAAAAAACAAACAAACAAAAACTATTATTTATAAATAACAGAAGTAAATGCCAAAAGAAACCGCTTAAGCAGTAAGAGTTACTTCTGAGATTCAAAGCGAAAGGGCAAGTGACTGCTAACTTTCATTACAAACCTTGCAGAACTATTTGCCAAAATCTTTTTAAAATTAATGATATTTGTATGTTTGATCTAATTAATATTACATTTAAAAATGAACTCTAAATACATTACAAAATATAAGGTCAAGAAATACACACAAATGTCAATAAAATTTATATTTAGATTATTTGTTTTGTTATACTTTTCTGGGTGATCAAAATTATCTTTGCTGAACATATACAACTAATGTGATAAATTAAATAAAAAGGAACTAAGTGTGGCATAACTTGTTCTTTGAACACCTTATGTTTCCTAATATTTAAGACATTTTTTTCTTTACACACAAAGCTACTCTTCAATATGTCTCTTCCAGAATTCTTATAGGAATTGTCATTAAATTCACAATTCTATTCCTAGAAAATACATCTTCCAACTCCACGTTTAATACGCATACACACACTTTTGATAATTGAAACATTTATGTCTCTGTATACTGTTCATCCGTGTTCTGCATGGCTTTTCAAATATCACAAATAATTGGCCTGTGACCGTAACCACAAGTCCTTTCAGTACCTGGGGATTCAGTTTAATTAGGACTGAGCATCTGAATTTAAAACAGCCCAGCACTCTCTTACCTATCATTTCATTGTAGTCTAGAGTTGACTCTCTTTTCCACTCTGAGGACCCACCTTTCAATTAGGAGAGGTAAAAATTTAAATACTCCTTCTAAACATTTAAATTTATATAAGATTTGAGTTTTCCCTTCAATTTAATTTAGATTATTAGAAGAAGTCTGTTTATGAAGAGAGAAAATTTCATTTTTAAAGAGTTGATTTTATGTAAGACCTTAAAATATCAAATATAGCTTCATACTGTCTTTCACATTCACCCCCCTATGTCACCTCCTGCCACTGCCTGAGTTCAGATTCTCATCATGCTCCTCTGGATCACTAAAATGGCCTTTATACTGTTCTCCTGGGTACCAAGATTTCCCTTTCCAGACAATCATCTGGAATTGAAACCCTACTCCAAATGGCTTTGTGTTTTCCTGCCTTTAGAGTCTTCCTTATGATGCTCAAATGGTTCTGATGCTTGAAACCTCTTCCTCACTCCTAAAACTGTTAAAGTACTGGATCATTTTTCATGGCCCAACTCCAATTCCAATTCTATGAACCATATCCAACTCTTACCATTTAACAATATTCTCACTCTATAGCTATCTTCCCTCAGAAACACTTTTTGTACCTATATTATTGTTCTTATAACAATCTGTTTTGAATTAAATACATTTTGGGGTTTGACTAGTATAGTGCTTTACTAACAGTAGGAGCATAGTTGTAGAATTAAATTTTAGCTCAGCTGGCACCATATTGGATCAAGTCAAAACTACCTGATAATAACAAAAGACCTATTAGAAGACTGCTGAACTCGTAGCTATTCTAACTCTTACCTTTCAAAAGAAATTGTTTTATTTTTAAATTTATTTATCTTATAAGCATTTGGCAATTGTTTAAATTTCAAGATTCCAGTTATTATTTGGTTTAGAGAGAATGTTAGTTCATGTGGGCATATTTATCTTATTTTCTTTGGCTCATTTTTGCTTCATTTATTATATAAAGATATAAAAAAAACTATTTTTTATATTTTTTAAACATTTTTTATATCAAGATGAAAGAAAATTAACCTGTCCACTGAGGTGAATAATGCCTTAAAGGGCAAGTCAATGCCTGTGGAGCTATAAAATCCCTTTGTTGCACTCTATTTCCTCATGAAACATTTGAAGAAAATGAATAGAAATGAGCTCAAAAGGGCTCCAATACTTTATTACATCTTTTAGTATTTAATAAAACTTGTAACTAGGAGAGTGAGCTGTACTTTGAATTTCAGGTTATTTTTTGCAAAACTGACCAGAACTCTGTCACCAAAACATTAGCCAACAAAAAAGGCTTAGAATTAAGACTGCCAATAATAATCCCATAGTCATTTTAAAGTCGGGCTTCCCTCAGGCCCCATGGAAAGGCCCTCTTTCCATTTTATATATTGTTACAAAAATACACTATTTAAATGTGGTAGGCTTAATCCACTGGAATTTTTGCACTTCTTAGTAAAATTTTAATTAAGAGGTCTCCTGCCTGGGTGCAGTGTCTCACACCTGCAATCCCAGCACTTTCAGAGGATGAAGCAGAGGATGGCTTGAGCCCAGGAGTTTGAGACCAGCCTAAGCAATATACTGAGACAACTGTCTCTACAAAAAATTTTAAAAATCAGCAGAACATGGGGGCACACACCTGCAGTCCCAGCTACTCAGGAGGCTGAGGCAGAAGCCTTGGTGATTGATGCTGCAGTGAGCCATGATTATGCCACTGCTCTCCAGCCTGAGTGAATGGGCAAGACACTGTCTCAAAAACAAAAACAGAAATGGTTTCCTGTAAGAGCTTAATTAAACTTAAGAGTGTAGCTAAATTGTATTCTTTCTTATCCTCAAACAACAAACTATAATATTTATAGCACTTCTCCAAATGATTGGAATAATACATGTTCAGAGCATCCTCAATTTTATTAATATGTTCTGTATTAGTCAGGGTTCTCCAGAGAAACAGAACCAAGCATAAAGGAGTCATACATATTATATATAGAATTGTTATATATAACCTCTTAGTGTAGGAGAGATGATAGATAGATAGATAGATAGATAGATAGATAGATAGATAGATAGAAAAGAAATTTATTTTTAAAGAACTGGCTCCCATAATTATGGGGAATGGAAGTCTGAAATCCGAAGGGCAGTTTGGCCAGCTGGAGAAAAACAAGAATTGAAGTTGTAGTCTTGAGTCTGAAATCTGTAGGGAAGGCCAGCAGGCAACAAACTTAAGCAGGATTCCTTCAGGCAGCAAACGCAGGAAGAATTCCTTCTTCTCCAGGAAATGTCATTTTTTTAATATTAAGACCTTCAACTGATGGGATGAGGCCCATTCACATTATGGAGGATAACCTGCTTTACTTAAGGTTAACTGATTATAAATGTTAATCACATCTACAAAATACCTTAACATCAACATCTAGACTAACGTTTGACCAAAAAACTGGCCACCATAACCTAGCCATGTTCATATATAAAATTAAGTCTCACATGTTCAGTCAGCAAATATTTATTACCAGGGTTCTAGTAGGTGCTCAGTAAATATTGAGACACACACCTTACCCTTAAGGCCATGCTGTTATCATGTAGCAGACAAACAATTACATAACAGTGTGCAAAGTGCTATGCCAAAGTGCTAGGGGCCAGATAAAAGGCATCAAACTGAGCCACAGTAGTTGTGAATACCACTAGAATAAAGGTAATGCTTGGACAAAAATCTGAAGAATGAGTAGGAGTTAACTGAGCTAGGAAGGACAAAGAAGTGGAGAAAAGTCAAATGCGAAAGTGATCTCTATAATAAAAGCCCCAGGTGCATTTGGTTTGGAACAAATAATGCAGGTTCCAACAATGCAGAAAATTGAGCTGAATAAACGGTCAGATACCAGAACACAAAGGATTGGATGTGTCAAGGCATAGCCTCTGAACCACATCCTGAAAGCTGTAAGAACTCATCTAAAACAAGTTATATAATCAAATTAGCATGTTAGAAAAATGAACTTGACTACAGGACTAAGACTGCAGAATTAGGAAGGTGAGAATGGGGAATGACCTTTTTGGAGAGTGACAGAAGGTAGCTGAAAAAATTGTGAAGACCTGTAGCAGTGGGGTAAAAAGGAGCAGACAGAAAAGGAGATTATAGGAAGCAGAATCAGTAGGACGTAGTGACTGACTGACGTGGACTGAGGGAGACAGAGGTATTTGTGCTACTTCAGACTTGGGGTATAGATAAATAACAGCATGCTAGTGCCGTTTCATAAGTATTGGTTAAAGGGGTAAACCATGATGAGAAATAAAGAATAAGGTGAAAGGGGAAAAAGTGAAGAATACCTCAGTAGTTACAATGATGTATTTCTATGCCAATAACAGATGGTGAAACAATTTCATACATTTCTCCCTAATCTTCTGAAGTTCCTTACCCATGGCCAAACCAAGCTTTGTGTGGAACAAAACAGGTTTCCTAATAACAAAAGTAAAATTTTAGGGTAATTTTTGTCCTTAAAAATGTATTTGCAAAATAAATTACTCTGCTAAAGTTATCTTTGCCACCTCAAAAACAAATGTACAAAACACTCCAAAATTATAAACAAATTAGGTGGTAAGTAAGGCAATGGTTAGCTTCCTGCCTAGAACTGGAAAACAACATTTTTCTCTGATAATTAATAAAAACAACACATAATAAAGCATATAAGAATCATGCATAATCATTTCAAACTCAAATGTTTTATTTTCAGATGCAACAGGCAAAATACTACATTTCAATCAATGTCATCAGAACAAACTTAGAAAAAAATTTACAACATTCAGACAAGAGGGCTGACTAGACGCAGCCGCGTGGAACAGCTCCCCCGAGGGACCAGGATAACTGGCAGACTTCTGGCAGATCTTCGGAGGGAAGGCACTGAGAGTGGATGGGGGGAAGACACAAAAGCTGGGCTGACAGAAGAAACTTGAGAATGCTACATGTGGCTACTGCATGACAGGACTCATTCATGGCCCCAAAAGACTCCAGGCGAATGAAAGAGTTGAACTGGCAAGGAGCAACCTGCTCTCACCAAGGGCCTCTGGCATCCTGGCAGGAGGAGACCCACTGGCCACCATGGACACTGAGTTGGCAGGGAGAACTTAAGTGGTGAGGCAGCAAGCAGCCAATGGGGAGCCCAAAGGTTTTGGTGCAGGAACATCTGACATGGAGCATAGCCAGGGACACCCATCCCCCTACACTCAAATTGCTCCCATAGGAGAGTTCGGTGCTAGGGGAACTATTGGACTTGATCTCTGCAGGGCAGTCTTGCCTATCGGAGGAGGCCAGTCTGACCGTAATACCCCTTGGTCTGCTGTCTTCTCCTGAGGCCCCAACCTGCCTGTGTCTGCTTGAGGTGCAACTGCAGGTGCCCTAGAAACCTGCATCATAGCTCCTGTGCTGGTGATACCTGACTGGCAGAGAGCTCCACCAGGGTACTCCTGTAGCCACACACTAGCCTGACCACTACTTCACCTCATTACAGCTTCCCCTCGGGGATAGCAAAAATCAGTATCATTAAAATGGCCATAATGCCCAAAGCTACTTATAGATTCAATGCTCTTTCTATGAAACGATCAATGACATTCTTCACAGAACTAGAAAGAACTATTTAGAAATTCATATGGAACCAAATAAAACCCCGAATAACTAAGGCAATCCTAAGCAAAAAGAACACAGCTGGAGGTATCATGCTACCTGACTTTAAACTGTACTACAGGGCTACAGTAACCAAAACAGCATGGTACTAGTTCAAAAACAGACACACAGACCAATGGGAAAGAAAAGAGAGCCTAGAAATAAGGCCACCCACCTACAACCATCTGATCTTCAACAAAGCTGACAAAAACAAGCAATGGGGAAAGACCTCCATATTCAATACATGGTGCTGGGGTAACTGGCTGACCATATGCAGAAGAATGAAACTGAACCCCTTCATTACACCACATACAAAAATCAAAGCAAGATGGATTAAAAACTTAAATGTAAAACCCAAAACTATAACTCTGGAAGACAATCAAGATAATACCATTATAGACATAGGAATTGGCAAAGATTTTATGACAAAGATGCCAAAAATAATTGCAACAAAAGCAAGAATTGACATATGGAATCTAATTAAACTGAAGAGCTTCTGCACAGCAAAAGAAATCATCAACAGAGTAAACAACCTACAGAATGGGAGAAAATGTTTGCAAACTATGCATCTGACAAAGGTGTCTAACATCTAGACTCTATAAGGAACTTAAACGTTATCTACGAGGAAAAAAAATCCCATTAAAAAGTGGGCAAAAACATAGACACTTTTCAAAAGAAGACATACATCCGGCCAACAAACATATGACAAAAGAGCTCAACATCACTGATTATTAAAGAAACAAAAATCAAAACCACAATGAAATACCATCTCACATCAGTCAAAAAATAACGCTTGTGAGACTGCAGAGAACAAGGAATGCTTACACATTGCTAGTTCCATCATTGTGGAAAACAGTGTGACAATTTCTTAAAGACCTAAAGACAGAACTATCACTCAATCCAGCCATCCCTTACTGTGTAGATACCAAAAAAATATACAAATTGTTCTATCATAAAGGCACATGCACATGTGTGTTCACTGAAGCACTATGCACAATAACAAAGACATGGAATCAACCTAAATGCCCATCAATGGTAGACTGGATAAAGTAAATATGATACAATAGTCACCATGGAATACTCTGCAGCCATAAAAAAGAATGGTATCATGTCCTTCACAGAAACATGAATGCAGATGGAGACTATTATCTCTAGAAAAATAACACAGAAACAGAAAAACAAATACAGGTTCTCCCTTAAAGTGGGAGCTAAATAATGAGAACACATGGACACATAGAGAAGAACAATAGACATTGGGGCCTACCAGAGAATGGGGCAGTGGGGAGAAAGGAGAGGATCCGGAAAAATAACTCATGAATACTAGTCTTAATATCTGGGTAATGAAATAATCTGTACCAAAAAACCCTACGGTGTAAGTTTACCTACATAACAAACCTGCACACATGCTCCTGAACTTAAAAGTTAAAAAGAAGAAAAAAATACAAAATGGTATATACTTACTGCAAGTGTACATACAGGCAATTAAAATAATGATTTTTTACAACAAAGATATGTCATTGTGCAATTATAACTCATCAAGTGATTATGAAGGGAACAGTAATTCCCCATATTGAAAACCTATAAGCTTTGTGTGAACAACATGTATAAAAACAGTGAAGGTTTTTATTGTAAAATAAAGAGCCTGATTCTTGTTTTTTAATTTATTTAATTTATGTTGGATTGTTGACAATGATATTCATGAGGATAATGCATATCTAAATTACTTCTATGTACTTTTTCCTTAGTTTCTTGAGATATAACTTACATACATAAATTTACCATTGTAAATTATACAATTCTGTGTTTTTTAGTATACCATATTCACAAGAAGCACAACCATAAGCACTATCTAATTCCAGGACATTTTCATTACCTCAAATGGAAACCCCATACATACATAATTTTAAAGAAACAGAACAGTAACTGTATTTACACATCTAAACAGTGTGTTCATTCAGATGTATTAGTACCAGAGCAAGAAATAAGGAAGTGTTGCAGAAGTAAACACAGTCGGAGGTCATTCAAGCATTATCCAAGATAAAGGTTGCCCAATGAAAATAAACAACTGGTCTTCCTGTCATGTGTATTCTTACTACTGAGATGCATAAGTCAAGCTATAAAAATCTGATAAAATAAAATCTGAATTAAAACTTTTTTCTTTGATTATATTACTTTACCATTTCATGCTTAAAATTTGGGTTCTGGAGTAGATATCAATTTTCAGTCTGCCCATATTCATCTCTTCTTCTGACCAGAACTCCACATTCCCCAAACTCCCCTCCTCATTCTTCAAGCAACTGCTCCTTCACTTTACTTCAGCTCTGTAATTCTCATAGCACCTGCCATATTCTTAAAAACCCAGGCTGTAGTTACCGTAGAAAACAATGGGAGATAGAGCTAATGAATGGAGAGAAACAGAGTCCTGATGAAACCATTTGAGACCTTGAGTCGAACTTTACCTATACCTGAAAGCCAGACATACCTTTTGAACTTTTAATTATATGAGGTATTAAACTCTTTATTTTGCTTATGCCAGTTTGAATTTCATTTTCTGAAGCTCACAATCTAGAGTCCTAAATGATACCATCATTATAAAATGTATAGAGGATCCACTGTCTCTAAATTATCCATGAACTTGAAGCTCTAGACACATGAACTGTTTCTGATTTTGTAAAAAAAAAAAAAAAAAAAAAAAAAAAAAATTAACTAAAACACCAAAATACTAACATAGAACTGCCCTATATAAAGCAATCAAATCTGTATTAGTCAGTTCTCACAATGCTATAAAGACAGTATCCAAGACTGGGTAATTTATAAGGAAAAGAGGTTTAATTGACTGACAGTTCCACATGCCTAGGGAGGCCTCAGGAAACTTACAATCATGGTGGAAGGCAAAGGAAAGCAAGGACCTTCTTCACAAGGAAGCAGGAGACAGAAGTGCAAGCAGGGGACACACCAGACACTTATAAAAACATTAAATCTTGTGAGAACTCTCTCGCTATCACAAGAACAGCATAGGTAAACCTGCCCCCCTGATCCAATCACCTCCTTCCCTCTACACATGGTTGATTATAGGTCCCTACCTTAACAAGGAGGGATTATAATTCGAGATGAGATTTGGGTGAGGACACACAGCCAAATCATACCAAAGTCTACTTTTCAAATCCATTTAAGTCTACAAATGGCCAAGTGAAAATAACACATGCCTCTCAAATTATGGTAATTTTCAAACTGTGAACAGAACTAGAAAAAGCTTTTATCTCTCTCATTTGCCAAGTTAGAGGAAATGGAAGTGACTTTGATTTTTTTCTTATCTCAATTCATACAGTGACTAATAAAGTGTAGTTTGTACTAACTATGCCTATGAGAAATCCTTGAAGTTGACTGTCAACATGCTGTCCTGTAATTTAAGATGGCAGCAAAATCTCAGAATAAAATCATGCAGATTAGCCAGGAGATCATGAGTGTACCCTCAAAATATCTCAGGTGATTAGAAAAGCAAATGTTTCTCAAAGTCAAGAATACCATACCCCCACCCGCCATGGGGCTTTTTTTGTTTGTTTGTTTTGTTTTAAGAAAATGACTCCAATGTTTCATTATTGAGTTACTAAACATTCATAAATGCAAGTCAGAGACAAGTAGATAATCTCCAAAAGTGAAATGAAAAAAAACAAATAAAATTTAGCTTAATTATGCATTAAAATGAGCTTCTGAATTCACAGTTCAAAACCAAGATAAATTATGTATGGAACCGAGTTATGCTACTGCTTTGATGTCAAAACCAAAATGTCTCACACGGTCCACATGCAGAAAGTTGTCAGCAAACAAAAAGACAAGCATGATTAATTTTGACAATGATTATATTTTTAAATTTATCCTAATGTTTCTAAAAACTTTTATCCAATGGCAGTTATTTGCCTTCCTCTTTCCTACTATAATTTGACTACTTAAATCTGCTACTGGTGTTGGTCAGGGATAGAGTCTCAAATATTTGATTGTTTGAGGTCACACAGAATTATTTTAAATCAATATTCTGTAAATCTTGGGGAACAGAAAATCTTTCTATACTCCTACAAAATCCTGCACATAATAAAAATAATATGAATAATTAGGTCATCCTAAAATTTTATACCATGCACAACCCACCTCATCAGGGTACAGACAGAAACAATTTGGGGAAGTTTCTAAAAATAATCTGCCTGTACAATCTTTATCAGTCAAAGCATCAGAGGACATGACATCTGAACTGTCTTATAATGCATCATCAAGCAAAAATGATGGGTAAGTGTATTATATACAAAGGGAACACAGTGGTTCTCAAGGGAGGGTTCTCCCTCCAGACAGCATTCAGCAATATCTAAAGGTATTTTTCATTGTCACAGTTGGAAGGGTGGTATTGGCATATAGTGGGTAAAGAACAGAAGTACTGCTAAACATCCTACAATGCACAGGACGATTCCCCACAACAAATTACCCGGGCCAAAATTTTAATAGTGTCAAGGTTGAGAAACCCTGAGCTAGAGAAAAGAAAGGGAGAAATAAACGAATAGGTTTAAAGAACAGTGCATATATTATCTATTAGTTACCTATTAGTTATCTACAAATTACTGCAAATTCAGCAGCTTAAAACACACATTTATTATCTCAGTGAATTTCTGTGGCTCAGCAATCTGGGCACAGGTTATCTGGATTTTCTGCTTAGGGATTACAGTCCTTCATAAGAGGCTGCAATCGAGGTGTCGTCCAGGGCTGGGGTCTCATCTGAGACTTGACTGGAGAAGGACCTGCTTCCAAGCTCACATACTAATTGGAAGAATTCAGCTCCTTGCAGGTTCTCAGACTGATGTCTTCGGTTTCTTGCTGCCTATCAGCCAGAGGTTATCCTCTATTCTTTACCATGGCGGTGTTTCCCTGGGCAGCTCACACACAATATGGCAGCTTGGTTTCTTTCAAAGCCAGCAAGAGTCTGTTAGCCTCTCTAGAGACAGGCTTGCACAATGACTAGCAAGAATAGGAACTCAATAAATAGTGTTGAATTAAGATGAAATAAACATAAGATATTCTCTTTTTTTTTCAGAAGGAGTCTCACTCTGTTGCCCAAGCTGGAGTGCAGTGACGTGAGGTGAAGTGTTTATAGACAGAATACATACAGTGAAAATTTGAGCTTAAAGCTTTTGAAGAAAGAGAAAAGAGGTTTAACTGACCCATGATTCTGCAGGCTGTATAGATGGCATGGCCGGAAAGGCCTCGGGAAACTGAAAATCATGATGGAAGGCAAAGGAGAAGCAGACACCATTTTTACACGGTAGTGGAGGAGAAAGAATGCAAAGGGGGAAGTGCCACACGCCTTTAAATCATCAGCTCTCATGAGAACTCTCACTATCACAAGAATGGCAAGGTGGAAATCTGTCCCATGATTCAGTCACCTCCCAATAGGTCCCTCTCCAACACTGGGAATTAGAATTCAAAATGCGATTTGGGTGGGACACAGAGCCAAACCATATCAGATGGCATTTCTAGACCAGGGATGGCATTTCTGGACCTGTCCTGGTCCAGAGGGGAGCCCACTGCCCCGAAGGGTAAGCCCAAGGCAAGGCAACATGCAACACAAGCTGACTTAATGCTTTGGGGTCTTAAGGGAATATTGGTTGGTAGTCTGGCCATCGTCCTTATGCCCTAGCATGGTGGTGGCTACAGGATGAGGCCCCTCTGCCTTTAAAAAGAGAAGGGAAAAATAGGAGGACTTCATCTTGTGGTTTGAGTGCAAGCTCAGCTGTAATACAACAGAAAACCAGGTAGACTTCTAAGGTTTTTGACTCTAGGCCCTGACTCCCAGACAGCTCCTCTGGACCCACTTAGGGCCTAGGGAACCTTGCCTCCCTGAAGGGAAAGATACAGACCTTGTTTGCTTTGCCACTTGCTGATTGCGGAGCCCCAGGGCCTTGAATGGACATAGACAGCAGCCAGAAAGTGGCTAAGGCAGTTTCTGCGAATCAGTGCTGTGCTGGCTTCAGGTCTGACCCAGCACAGTCATTGTGGTGGGCACCACGGTGGCACTGTGTCACTCAACCCCTAGCTTTAGGTGGGTCAGAACAAAGACTGCTTGTTTGGGAGAAAGTAAGAGAAGAAACAAGAGTCTCTGCCTGATAATCCAGAGAATTCTCCCAGATCTTGTCCAAGACCATCAAGACGGTACCGCTACAAGTCGGCAAGTGCTGCAGCATTGCTGGGGCCCCCTAAAGTCAATACAGCTTAGATCACCACACCCAAGTCCTTTTAGATATCTGGACAGCCTTTCCAAAAAGGACCTCTAACAATGATCCAAGATGGTGAAGACTGCAATAAATACCTAACTCTTCAATCCTAGACACTGAAGAACCTCTGCTAGCATCAACACCCTCCAGGAACACATGACTTCACCCAGTGAACTGAGTAAGGCACAAGGGGCCAGTCCTGGAGAAACAGAGATATGTGACCTTTCAGGCAGAGAATCCAAAATATCTGTGTTGAAACAAAATGAAAATAAAGAAGGAATTCACAAAGAAGGAATAACACAAAGAAGGAATTCAGAATGGTATCAGATAAATTTGATAGCAAAGAGATTTAAATAATTTAGAAGAATCAAGCAAAAATTCTAGAGTTGAAAAATGCAATTGTCATACTGAAGAATGCATCACAGTCCTTTAATAACAGAATGAGTCAAGGAGGAGAAAGAATTGGTGAGCTTAAAGACAGGCTATTTGAAAACACAGGTCAGAAGAGATAAAAGAAAAAAATAAAAAACAATAAAGCACACCTACAGGATCAAGAAAATAGCCTCAAAAGGATAAATATAAAAGTTATCAGCCTTAAAGAAAAGGTAAAGAAAGAGATGGGGTAGAAAGTTTGTTCAGTGGGATAATAACAGAGAACTTCCCAAAACTAGAGAAAGATATCCATATCTAAGTGCAAGTTGGCTACAGAACACCAAGCAGATTGAACCAAAGAAGACTACCTCAAGGCATTTAATGCTAAAACTCTTAAAAGTCAAGGAAAAAGAAAGGGTCCTAAAAGAAGCAAGAGAAAGAAACCAATAATATAAAATGGAGCTCCAATATGTCTGACAGCAGACTTTTCAGTGGAAACCTTACAGTTCAGGAGAGAGTGGCGTGACATATTAAAAGTGTTGAAGGAAATAAACTTTTACCCTATAACACTATATTCAGCTAAAATATCTTTGAAACATGAAGGAGAAATAAAGACTTTCACAGACAAACAAACGCTGAAAGATTACATTAATACGAGACCTGTCCTACAAAAAATGCTAAAGGGAGTACTTCAATGAGAAAAAAAGGACATTAATGAGCAATAAATAATCACTTTGATGGCAGTGGCTTCTGCCATCATGCCAGCTGCAGCAGGGAAGCGTGGCTGGGGCTGTACACTTCATGGAGCTGGTGGGAGCCCTACCTCTTCTGAGTTGGGGCAGGAGCTCCCTGGGTGCCATTGCAGCCACCCAAGGGTAGCTGCAGACCCAGGCCTCCTGCTCCATGGGGCAGGCAGGAGCCCTGCCCTCCAAACTGCAGCTGTGGATCTGAGCCTCCCTGTGCTCTGGGAGAGGGGCTGCGAACAGGCAGGATCTGCCTTCCAAGGTGCAGCTGCAGCTGCAGGACCCTCAGCTGCAGACCTGGGCCTCTAGTTCCATGGATTAGGTAGGAGCTGGGGACTACCACGAGTCCTGCCCTCATGAGTTGGCAGGGCAAGAGCTCCTGGGTGCAGCTGCAGCCCCTCTCCCAGGTACAGGAACCTGGGCATCTCTGCAGCCTGTACCCTTGGGGGCCCCAGGAAGGACCCCCCAATCCCTGCAGGCTCTGGGGTATCTTCTCCTGCTGCCTGACCTCTCTCTGCTCCTAGAGCCTACTCTGATCTCTGAGCAGGGATTGGGGTCAAGCCCCAGGGGCTATGAATGGCAGCTGGAGGCAGGCAGATTCCTGGACAGAACACAGGTCTCCAGTAAGGCCCCATCTTTAGACCATGGAGGGCCTGAAGCCTGGGGACTGGAGTGCCAGACCCGCAGACTGAAGTAGGGATTTCTGGTGCCTCTTCCAGGCCACCTAAGGCTGCCCATGGACTAAGTGGCACACACTTCCACCTTTCTGAGGTACATAAAAGCCCTGGGCTCAGCCAGAACAAGGCAGGAGATGATCAGAGGATAAAGAGGGCAGAGAGACAATGGAACAACCCCCTGCAGAGAGGACCTACACTCTCTGCTGAAAGCTGCAGATGATAGGACCACCAGCTGCAGAGAGGAGCTACCCTCTCTGTTGAGAGCTGCAGATATGACCTGCCAGCCGAGAGAAGCCACACTCTCCAGGGCTTCATATCCACTGAGGGCTGCAGACATCAGGAAGACCAGCAGCAGACAGAAGCTACCCTCTCCAGAGCCTCCTCTCTGCTGAGAACTAAACACTTGACAATGACCTGCCCACAGAGAGGAGCTACGCACTGTGGGTCTCCTATGAGCTGTTGTAACACTCAATAAAGCTCATCTCCATCTTGTTCACTCTTCCCTTGTCTTCGTACCTCATTCTTCCTGGACAATGCAAGACAAGAGCTTAGGCAAAGGCATTACAGCCACAGAGGTTTCCAGCCAGCAAATTGACACCCAAAAGATCTCATAACAATCTGAAGGTACAAAACTCACTGCAATAGTAAGTCATACAGAAAAACACAGAATATTATAACACTGGAACTGTGGTATGTAAACAACTCTTATCCTAAGTAGAAAGACTAAAAAATGAACTAATCTAAAATAATAACTACAACAACATTCCAAGACATAATCAGTACAATAAGATATGAATAGAAACAGCAAAAGTTAAAAATTGAGTGGATAAAGTTAAGGCATAGAGATTTAATTGGTTTTCTTTTTCCTTGTTTGTTTAGGCAATAGTGTTAGTTATTATCTGATTAAAACAATGGGTTATAAGATACATTTACAAGCCTCATAGTGACATCAAGCCAAAAACATATAATGGATACACAAAAAATAAAAAGCAAGAAATTATATCATATTACCAGAGAAAATCACCTTTACTAGAGGAAGATGGGAATGAAAGAAAGAAAGAAGAGAAGACCACAGAACAAAAAAACAAATAACAAAATGGCAGGAGTAAGTCTTTACTTATCAATACTAATCAATAATTTGAGTATAAAACTAAAATAAGATATCATCTCACCCCAGTTAAAATGGCTTATATCCAAAAGGTGGGCATTAACAAATGCTGGCAAGGATACAGAGAAAAAAGAAGGCTTGTACACTGTTGAATGTAAATTGGTACAACCCACTATGGAGAACAATTTTGAGGCTCCTCAGAAAACTAAAATGTAGCTACTATATGATCCAGCAATTTCATTGCTGGGTATATACCCCCAAAAAAGAAAATCAGTATATCCAAGACATGCCTGCACTCCTGTGTGTGTTGCAGCACTGTTTACAATAGCTAAGATTTAGAAGCAAACAAAGTGTCCATTAACAGACAAACGGACAAAGAAAACATGGTACATACACACAGTGAAGACTATTCAACAGTAAACAAGAATGAAACCCAGTCATCTGCAACAACATGGATGGAAATGGAGATCGTTATGTTAAGTAAAGTAAGGCAGGCAAGGAAAGACAAACATTGCACATTCTTACTTAACTGTAGAATCTAAAAAACAAAACAATTGAACTCATGGACATAGAAAGTATAAGAATGGGTACCAGAGGCTGGAAAGAGTATTGGAGGGCGGGAGGGAGGTAAGAATGGTTAATGGGTACAAAATAAGTAAGATACACATGATAGCACAATAGGGTGATTATAATCAATAATAACTTAATTGTACATTTTAAAATAACTTAAAAAGTGTAACTGGTTTGTTTGTAACTCAAATGCTTCAGGGGATGGATACTCCCATCTCTATGACGTGCTTATTTCACACTGCATGCCTGTATCAAATGTCTCATGTACCGCATGAGTATATACGTACCTAATATGTACCAACAAATATTTTTAAAACTTTAAAAATTAAAAATATGTTTTAAATAAAAGCACATTAGACTGGAAGAACAGAGGCCTGGGTCAGAGATTGTACAAACACAGCCCCATAGGTCTGGTTTTCCCTACATATGTGTTTTGTTTGACTCGTACTGTTTTTGCTTTTGTTTTTGTTCCTTGAATTTTTTAATTAAAATATTTTACATATAATTCTGAATTTCCAACTTTTATTTAAAAAGCTTATGAGGCTGGGTGTAATCCTAGCACTTTGGGAGGCCGAGGAGGGTGGATTGCTTGAGCTCAGGAGTTTGAGATCAGCCTGGGCAACGTGGCAAAACCCTGTCTCTACAAAAATAAAAAAAAAAAAAGCCAGGTGTGGTGGCATGCATGCCTTAATCCCAGCTATTTGGGGGGCTGAAGTGGAAGGATCACTTGATCTTGGGAGGCAGAGGTTGTAGTGAGCCAAGGTCAAACCATTGTACTCTAGCCTGAGTGAGACCCCATCTCAAAAAATTAAAAAATTTAAAAATAAAAGGCAGATGATCTGAGTATATTGAGCCCCCATTTTCACATATAAATAATTAGTTTCAACTGTGTGGCAATGAACCTTTCCCCTATGCTATTTACCGCATTTCCCATGACCTACTTTTATGTTATATTTTGTAACACTACGTTATGTCTCTTACTTGCCTTTTGACAGTTGACTCTGTGACCACTGGCCTCAAACAAGTCATTCAATCTCTTTTGGACTCAATGTCTCCATATGACATTGGAGGAATGGGTGCTTAGGGCAGTTGACATCTTCACCTCTGAATTCTTCAGACTCTACTATTTATTCTAAAATTCAGAATACTCTCTTGTTAGAAGTAGACTGCCTGCTGTAACTTCTACTGTCAGTGAAATCTCTTTGTGACTATCATTAAAGTAAATTTTAAAATAGCTTTTTAATGCTTTTAGTCACAAAAAAGAATTCACTAAAAAATGCACTAAAAAGAAATATACTTCAATCTGAAAGCCCTCAGGATGGCTTACCTGGTGTCAGAATTGATTTGGAAAATTTTGACTGAATGAACACCCGCCCTGGCAAGAACACCAAATTGAACAAGTATGCATACAAGAAAGCACCTTCATAAGAACTAAAAATCACAGAACACCAAACTGAACAAGTATGCATACAAGAAAGCACCTTCATAAGAACTAAAAATCACAGTACCTGGTTTTAACATTATATCAGATGAGAAAAGGAAAGACAGTATTGAAATCAAAATGGATTAAAGACAAATATTATACCCCAAACTACAAAATTATAGAAGAAAACATTAGGGAAACTCTCCAGGACATTGGACTGGGCAATTTGTTGAGTAATACTCCAAAAGCATAGGCAACCCAAGCAAAGATGGGCAAATGGGAACACATCAAGTTAAAGAGCTTCTGCACAGCAAAGGAAACAATCAATGAAACGAAGGTAAAAATTAAAACAGTTAAATTCATGGAGATGGAGAGCAGAATGATGATTACCAGAGGCTGCTAAGAACAGTGCAGGGGAGAGAGGGACCTTGGTGTGGTTAATGGGTACAAAAGTCTAGCTAGATAGAATGAGTAAGATCTAGTATTTGATAGCACAACAGGGTGATTACAGTCAACAAAAACTTGTTTTATTTTAAAATAACTACAGGAGTATATAAATGGGATGCTTGTAACACAAAAAAAATGATAAGTGCTTGAAGTGATGGATACCCTATTTGCCCTAATGTGATTTTTTTCTTAATTTTTCTATTTTATTCCAATGGGTTTTGGGGGAGCAGGTGGTGTTTGGTCACATGGATAAGTTCTTTAGTGCTTTGGTGCACCCATCACCTGAGTAGGTGAAGAGCAACTGTACCTAATATAGAGTCTTTTATTCCTAATCCCCTCCTGCCCTTCACCCAAGTCCCCAAAGTCCATTGTATTATTCTTTGCATCCTCATAGCTTAGCCCCCACTTATGAGTGAGAACATAAGATATTTGGTTTTCCATTCCTGAGTTACTTCACTTGGAGTAATGGTCTCCAATTTCATCCAGGTTGTTGCAAATGCCATTATTTTATCCCTTTTCATGTCTGTGTAGTATTAGTATTCCCTGGGTGTGTGTGTGTGTGTGTGTGCACATGCGCATGTGTGTGTCACACTTTCTTTATCCACTCATTGATTAACAAGCATTTGAACTGGTTCCATATTTTTGCAATTGCAAATTGTGCTGCTATCAACATATGTGTGCACATATCTTTTTTGTATATTCACTTCTTTTCCTCCGGGTAGATACTCAGGAGTGGGATTGCTGGATCAAATAGTAGATCTACTTTTGATTCTTTAAGGAATCTTCACAGTGAAAAGGAAACTACTAGTGATGGTACTAGTTTATGCTCCCACCAGCAGTGTCAAAGTGTTCTTTTTTTACCACATCCACACCAACATCTATTATTTTTTGATTATGGACATTCTTGCAGGAGTGAGGTAGTACCACATTGTGGTTTTGATTTGCATTTCTTTGATAATTAGTTATGTTGAGTATTTTTTTATATCTTTGTTGGCCATTTGCATGTTTTCTTTTGAGAACTTTCTATTTGTGTCTTTAGTATACTTTTTGATGAGATTGGGTTTGTTTTTTGTGAGTTTTTTTTTTTTTTTTTTTTTTTTTTTTTTTGCTGATTTGAGTTCCTTGTAGATTCTGGATGTAGATTCTTTGTCGGATGCATAGTTTGTGAAGATTTTCTCCCATTCTGTCGGTTGCCTATTTTCTTTGCTATTTCCTCTGCTGTGCAGAAGCTTTTTAGTTTAATTATGTTCCATCTATCTTGGTTTTTGTTGCATTTGCTTTTGGGTTCTTAGTCATAAAGTCTTTGCCTAAGCCAGTGTCTAGAAGGGTTTTTCTGATGTTATCTTCTACAAGTTTTATGGTTTCAGGTCTTAGATTTAAGTCTTTGATCCATCTTGAGTTGATTTTTCTATAAAGTAGTAGATGAGAATCCAGATTCATTCTTCTGCATATGGCTTGCCAATCATCCCAGCACCATTTGTTAAATATGGTGGCTTTGTAAGTATGTGGCTTCATTTCTAGGTTTTCTATTCTGTTTCATTGACCTATGTACCTATTTTTATACCAGTACCATGCTGTTTTGGTGACTCTAGCCTTATAGTATAAATTTAGGTAATGCAATGTCTTCAGATTTGTTCTTTTTGCTTAGTCATGCTTTGGCAATGCACGTTCTTTTTTGGTTCCATATAAATTTTAGAATTATTTTTCTAGTTCTGTGAAAAACGATGGTGGTATTTTGATGGGAACTGCGTTAATTTGTTGATTGCTTTTGGGAGTATGTTCATTTTCACAATGTTGATTCTACCCATTCATGAGCATAGGATGTGTTTCCATTTGCTTGTGCCATCTATGATTTCTTTCAGCAGTGTTTTGTAGTTTTCCTTGTAGACATCTTTCACCTCCTTGGTTAGGTGAAAGATGTCTACAAGGAAAACTACAAAACACTGCTGAAAGAAATATTCCTAAGTATTTTTATTTTTTTGCAGCTATTGTAAAATGGGTTGAATTCTTGATTTGATTCTCAGCTTGGTCACTGTTGGTATATAGCAAGTCTACTGATTTGTGTACATTAATTTTATATTCTGAAACTTTACTGAATTTATCAGTTCTTGCCCTTATGTGATTATTATGCATTGTATGACTGTATCAAATATCTCATGTACCCCATAAATATATACACCTACTATGTATCCACAAAAATTAAAAATATTTTTTTAAAAAAACGCCACAGTTTAACAAGACCCCCTGGTGATTTATGTGTAGATCATAATTGGAGAAGCTAAGGTTTGAGTATATCCCCCAAAACTTGTGTGCTGGAAGCTTAATCCTCATTGCAACATTGTTGGGAGGTAAGGCCTAATGACTAGTGGTGATTAGACCATGAGAGCTTTACTTTTATGAATGGATTAATGTCATTATCACTATAGTGAGTAAGTTATCACAAGAATGGTTTCCTTACAAAAGGATAATTTTGGCCCCTTTTTCCTCTCATGTACCCTCTCTTCGTGCTTCTGTCATGGACGATGCAGCAATAAGTCCCTTGCCAGAAGATCCTGGACTTCCTAGCCACCAGAACCCTAAGCTAATACACTTCCGTCTATAAATTATCTGGTGTACAGTAGTATGTTGTAGCAACATAAAACAGAGAAGTATCGGTTTTGGGCACAACGGAAGAGTAATGCGTAAGCCTGAGCTCTAATAATCCTGATTCTGCCACTGACTAGCCATACTAAATTTTACCTTAGTTTCCTCATCTTAAAAGTGAGATTAAATAATAACCTCCAGGGATGTTCTGTGATTGTATTTACTTATTGCATCTGAAGGCCAGAGTAATCCCTCAATAAATATTTGTCAAATCTAGCTACAAAAAAAGTTGGAACCATTTAGTAACCCCTTTAACTTCCACTTTGAAGTTAAAACTGAAATGTATTTTCACAAATCATTTTTTTTACCATGAGCTGAATCTGTTCATTTTTATTAAAATGTAGAATTAGTTTCTTTGATGTTTCTTCTTAAATTCTCAAATAGAGATTTAAAAAGAAATTATTTCTTCCCCTTCCCTCTCTCTTACTTCAATTTATCTTTCCTCTAAACACGAAAGAAGGGAAGAACCTTAAAAAGAAACAAATCAAATGAGCACGATAGTAATTTTTCAGAACTTCGAAATATATATCAGTAAATTAAACTCTTTAAAAGCAGCACATGTAGCCCTGAAGAGGTCCTGCTATTAAATGGTTAAATAACAAGACAGGAGCACAAAGCAAACTTGTCCGTAGCATGTATGCAATAAAGTCTTGATCTGTTCAAAGGGAGATGGCAGCAATATAGCCAAAGAGCAGAAGAAGCTTGCCAAACTAAATAAAGAAAATCAAGACAGAGAGCAGAAATAAATGTTAACAAAGATACCACAAAGGTATCTTGGAGTTATGGGTCAGGTGGAATAATCCTTATCTGCTTCTTCGTTTGAAGGGCAGGTTAGAACAGGGTAATTGGAGATCACATGATACATGACTAAAGGTTCTGTGTAATCAGGATTTACAATATCCTGATTATTCCTATCTTACTCTTCCTGAAAAAAGAGATGTATTAGAGGTATATGGCTAAAATATTGCATGTGGGTGATCAATAGCCCCAAGGAGCACCTGATGTCAGACCCTTTGGTTAACTTGGGACCTCAGATTTTGAAATATGGACGAAAGCTACAAACTCTAAAACAGTCAATTATACCCATAATATAAAAGAAACTGTTCTTCCAATTTTGGTTAACAATGGGTTTTTTCTATATAAATTATGATCTTATCAACTGAATTCATATTTTAAAAATTCATTTTATAAAATATAGTTTAACTCAAATGACTCTCCATTTACAACCTGCTTGTGGATCTTCAATCCTTCTTGCCAATGCCACTGGATTATCAGTCCTCACCCACCAAATGGCAAAGCTTCTATCCTTTCCGATGTCTCTTAGATATTCCGAAATGGATGGGGGCTATCTCACATAGAATTTCCACAGCTTCCTGTATCTCTGTTATCCTTATGCTCTGGCACTTTACTCTTGGCTCATTCTGCTTGGCACAGAACCCACATGGTGTTAGTGGCCTCTGACATCCTTTGGAGCATCTACCTTCTCAAATTCTGGTGCTTGGGATGACATCCGACATGCCTCCAAGTTCCTGTCATAAGAACCACCTGAACCTTGATTCTGGTAACCCACACATTGGTGTTAACCCAACCTTGACCTCCAGTCCTCACCTCTCTCTGACTGGTAGATAAATGATTTCCACATTTTCATCCCTTCCATGAGAAGGAAGAAGGAAACTGACAGCAGAAATGTTTGGGCTCATAGTAATAAACTGCTTTTAACT
This sequence comes from Saimiri boliviensis, assembly GCF_048565385.1. Taxonomy (NCBI): domain Eukaryota; kingdom Metazoa; phylum Chordata; class Mammalia; order Primates; family Cebidae; genus Saimiri; species Saimiri boliviensis. The sequence continues at coordinate 69,348,117 of NC_133456.1, forward strand.
TCATCACATTAACTATCTCTTTTCTGGAGTCACAAGTGACCACAGAAGTCTGAGCTGTGTACATTTAAGAGCAGCCTCACATTTGTACCCTGCATCAATGCTCTCTTCCCATTGTGACAGACTCTCAATTGTTGTGGTAATTCTTTTCTCTTGGGAGCCCTTTTGTCTCTTATTTTACTCTAGTTTCCTTTGAAGATTCTAATGAAGCCATTTTTTATCCTCCACAAATGTGAGTAAGAGTCTGACCCTGATGTCACATAAAGCCAGAGGCGGAGTTAGAAGTACGAGATAGACTGACCGGTGTTTGATGCCTTGACATGCTCAGTCCTGACTTCACTAGTCCCAAATTTTAAAACTAATTAATAGCACATTTTGAATTATGAGAGACGTAACTTTATCTTAAATGGTCCTAGTCAACATTTTACATGCAAATATTATCTCAAATATTGACAGCACTTGTTTCATGTCTCAGATCAATTTCAATGTTACTTGCTAAAAATGTGAAGGTAGGATATGAGCCCAATAATCAGACTACGAGCTCACACCTACCATTAATTCTATTTGCAAATTAACATACTAAATAAAAATGCACTCATAGTCTTTAACTTTCAACAATATACATTTTTAAAATAAAGGAATCTTGGTGAAGATAAGGACAACTACTTCAATTTATTTTATTTTTTAATAATTTTAACTTTTATTTTAGAAATGGGGGGTACATGTGCAAGTTTGTAACCTCGTCATATTGCATGACTCTGAGGTTTGGGGTACAACTGATCCCAACACCCAAGTACTGAGAACAGTACCCAATAGGTAGATCTTCAACCCATCTCCCTTGACCTTCAAGCAGTCCGGAGTGTCTGTCGGTCCCATCTTTATGCCCATGAGTAACCAGTTTTTAGCTCTAACTTAAGAGTGAGAACATGCCATATTTGGTTTTCTATTTTTGGGTTAATTTCCTTAGGATATTGGCCTTCAGATGCATTCATGTGGCTGCAAAAGATGAGATTTCATTCTTTTTTACAGCTACATACTATTCCACAGGGTGTATGGGCCACATTTGCTTTATCTCTTCGACTGGTGATGGACACCCAGGTTGATTCCATGTCTTTGCTACTGTGAATGGTGCTGCAATGAACATACGCATGCATATGCCTCTCTAGCAGAATGATGTATTTTCTTTTGGGTGTATACCCAGGAAAGGGATTGCTGGGTTGAATGGTAGTTCAGTTTTGAGTTCTCTAAGAAATCTTCAAACTGCTTTCCACAGTGGTTGAACTAATTTACCACTAACAGTGTATAAGTATTTCCCTTCCTCTGTAGCCTTACCAGCATCTGTTTTTCTTTGACTATTTAATGATAGCCATTCTGACCTGTGTGACATGGTATCTCACTGTGGTTTTGATTTTCGTTTTCTAATGGTTGGTGATGTTAAACATTTTTTCATATGCTTATTGGAATTGTGTGTCTTCTTTTGAGACCTGTGTTCATGTCCTTTGCCCATTTTTTTAATAGGGCTGTTTTTTGATTGTTGATTTGTTTAAGTTCCTATAGATTCTAAATATTAGGCCTTTATAAGAGGCATAGTTTGCAATTTTTCTTCCATTCAGTAGGTTGTCTGTTTACTCTGTCAATATTTTATTTACTGTGCAGAACTGTTTACTTTCATTAGGTTCTGCTTGTAAATTTTTGGTTTTATTGCAATTGCTTTTGAGGGCTTAGCCAAAAATTATCTGCCAAGACTGATATAGAGAAGGGCATTTCCTAGGTTTTCTTCAAGGCTTTTTCTGGTTTTAGGTCTTCTATTTAAATATTTAACCCATCTTGAGTTAACTGTTTTTTCTTTTTTAATTCTAACCTGGCCTGGTACAAAATGAGTCAATTTTTTTATATAGTAGAAAGTAGCAGTCTAGTTTCATTTTTCTGTATATGGCTAACCAATTATCCCAGCAACACTTATTGAATAGGAAGTCCTATCCCCATTGTTTATTTTTGTTGGCTTTGTGCAGATGGTTGTAGGTGTTAAGCTCTATTTCTGTTTTTTTGTTTGTTTGTTTGTTTGTTTGTTAATTCTGTTCCTTTGGTCTAGGTGTCTTTTTTTTTTTTTTGTACCACTACTATAATGTTTTGCTTACTGTAGCCTTACAGTATAGGTTGAAGTCAGGTAGTGTGATGCCTCCAGCTTTGTTAACATCCTAGACCAGATGGAGTTACAGACAAATTCTACCAGATATATAAAGAACTGTTATCAGTTCTGCTGAAACTATTCCAAAAAAATTGAAGAGGAGGGGCTCCTCTCTAACTCATTCTATAAAGCTAGCATCAGCCTGATACCAACATCTGGCAGAGACACAACGAAATAAGAAAACCTCAGACTAATATTCCTAATGAACACAGATGCAAAATTCCCCAACAAAATACTAGCAAATCAAATCCAGTAGCACATCAAAAGTTTAATACACCCTGATCAAATAGGCATTATTCCTGGGATGTACAGCTGTTTCAACATATGCAATCAATAAATGTAATTTACCACATTAAGAGAATTAAAAGAAAAAGCTGTATGATTATCCCAACAGAAGCAGAAAAAGTATACAATAAAATCCAAAATCCCTTGATGATAATAACCCACAACAGACTAGGCATCAAAGGAACATACCTCAAAATAACAGGAGCCATCTATGACAAACCCATAGCTAACATCACACGGAACAGGCAAAAGCTGGAACCATTCCCCTTGATAAGTGGAACAAGACAAAGATGACCTCTCTGACCACTCCTGTTCAATATAGTACTGGAAGTTCTAGGCAGTGCAATCAGGCAAGAGAAAGAAAGAAAATGAATCCAAATAGGAAAGGAAGAAGTCAAACCATCTCTTTTCACTGATGATATAATTCTATACCTAGAAAGCCCTAAATACTCCACCAAAAGGCTCCTAGAACTGATAAATACCTTTAGTAAAATTTCAGGATACAAAATAATGTATAAAAATCAGTCTCATTTCTATACATCAATAATATTCAAGCTGAAAGTCAAATCAAGAACACAATCCCATATACAGTAGCCACACGCAAAAACTGAAATACCTAAGAATATATTTAACCAAGGAAGTGAAAGATATCTACAAGAAGAACTACAAAACACTGCTGAAAGAAATCAGAGACAACACAAATAAACGAAAAAACATTCCATGCTCATGAACTGGAAGAATCAATATCATTAAAATGGCCATACTCTCCCCCAAATTTTTGGATTCAACACTATTTCTATCAAACTGCCAAAGTCATTTTCCAAAGAAACAGAAAAAAACTATTCTAAAATTCCTATGGTACATCTTAAAGATAAAGAAATGAAGACCCATAGAGTTGAAATGATTTCAAAAGTCACTAGTCTTGAGCTCAAAGTGAAACCTCCTTATTCTCAATTTGGTTATGTTACTTTTACATCCATTACTATATAAAAATAGCCTCTGATGTTGAAGTATTTTGCCACAATGATCCATTCATTTAGCCAGTAGATATTATTAAAGTATCTTCTATGCATCAGATGATGTGAAAGAAAAGTGATCTACCAGAAGTGAAAATATCAGTTCAAGCTTCGGGTCTTCCAAACCTGATGTGTGTAGAAATTATGCAAATGAATGGCATACTTAAATCATTGTAGAATGAGCCATATCCTACAATGACAGATTGCAATTAAGTCATTCATAAGATATCTTTCAGTTCTCAGCTTCTGTAATTCAACTAAACAGCTATACATGTGTTCTAAAAAAGAAAAAACTCATGAACGAACATTTACAGTTTCACCTGAGACCAAATGAAAGATGTTCACCTGACAGATTTAAGTCACTTGATAACATCTGATAATTAATCTTTTTGTAAATGAAGAGACTACGACAGATTACTACTTGTCATTTTGTTCAAACAAATCAAATGTCTAGTAACTTAAAATAATAGGTATAGTGCATGCCTTATGTATTCAACTGTATATTTTAAAATCTAGAAAGATAAAATGATTTAATCAATGCTTCCTTTTAAGAAAAAAAGATGTTTGATAGACCTAAACATTTAGAATTAGGCTCCCAATTTCATTTTATGTAGAATCTCTAACAGAAATCATAAATTAAATTTGACACTCCATTGAATTAGATCAGCTCCAATAGACAATCTCCAAGGTCAACCTAGGTTTTAGATGTCATATAAGTAAGGTTGAAGGGGAGGAATAGGTTTTCACAAATCATTTAATACTTTAAGAAATGGCAGAGGGTTAGATTTTTAAAAATAAGCCTAAATGTGTTCCAGATCAGTTCCTATAGATAAATAGTATGGCTGCCCACCTTTTTCTGATGACAAAATAAGAGACTATGTTTAATCCTGGTTTTCTCTTATAAATCTATTACTGTGGATATTTTAACCAAACTTTTTCTTTTACAAATAAGAACATCACATTTTAAAGAGATGGGTATTTTTCAGGCATTCACACAGTTAAGGCCAGAGCTTAGATTCTGTACTCTTGGCTCCCTCCCAGTTTAGGGGATAGTTTTTAAAATATGATTGCAAGTATTTCTCATTACATTTGGCATTGTAAACAGGATCTGAGAGACCAAATGATGAGTCAGGAAGGAGTATCTGTGGAGGAAATCTCAGAGTTGGCAACACGCATGTGAAGTGGACTTATCCAACTGCTCAACCTCTGTGGGCCCCCACATAAGTACAGGAACACTTGGAAAACACTGGTGGAGACTGAGCACCTATTGCAAGAAGCTAAGATATTAAGGACAATAAGGATAGTAAAGGCACTGTTGTTGCAGTAAGGCTAGCTACTAAGAAATCATTAGAGCAGCCAAGAAAATCCTAAGCAAAAAGAACAGCGGGAGGCATCATGCTACCTGACTTCAAATTATACTGTAAGGCTACAGTAATCAAAACAGCATGGCACTGGTACCAAAACAGAGATATAGACTAATGGAACAGAACAGAGACCTCAGAAGTAATGTCACACATCTAGAACCATCTGATCTTTGACAAACCTGACAAAAGCAATAGGGAAAGGATTCTTTATTTAATAAATGATGTTGGAAAAACCGGCTAGTCATATGCAGAAAGCTGAAACTGAATCTCTTCCTTACACCTTATACAAAAATTAACTCCACATAGATTAAAGATTTAAACATAATACCTAACACCATAAAAACCCTAGAAGAAAACCTAGGCGACACCATTCAGGACAAAGGCACAGGCAAGGACTTCATGACTAAAACACAAAACACAATGGCAACAAAAGCCAAAATAGACAAATGCAATCTAATTAAACTTAAGAGCTTCTGCACAGCAAAAGAAACTATCATTAGAGTGAACTAGCAACCAACAGACTGGGAAAAATTTTGCCATCTACCCATCTGACAAAGGGCTAATATCCAGAATCCACAAAGAACTTAAACAAATTTACAAGAAAAAAACAACCCCATCAAAAAGTGGGCAAAGGATATGAACAGACACTTTTCAAAAGACAACATTTATGCAGCCACCAAACATATGAAAATAAGCTCATGATCACTGGTCATTAGAGAAAAGCAAATCAAAACCACATTGAGATACCACCTAACGTCAGTTAGAATGGTGATCATTAAAAAATCTGGAGACAACAGATGCTGGAGAGGATATGGAGAAATAGGAATGCTTTTACACTGTTGGTGGGAGTGTAAATTAGTCCAACTATTGTGGAAGACAGTGTGGTGATTCCTCGAGGACCTAGAAATAGAAATATCATTCGACCCAGCAATCCCATTACTGGCTATATACCCAAAGGATTATAAATCATTCTATTATAAAGACACATGCACACATATGTTCATTGCAGCACTGTTTACAATATCAAAGACTTGGAACCAACCCAAATGCCAATCAAGGATAGACTGGATAAAGAAAATGTGGCACATATATACCATGGAATACTATATAGCCATAAAAAAGGATGAGTTAATGTCCTTTGTAGGGACACAGATGAAACTGGAAACCATCATTCTCAGCTAACTGACACAAGAACAGAAAACCAAATACCACATGTTCTCACTTATAAGTGATGTTGAACAAAATATATAGACACAGGGAGGGGGACACCACACACTGGGGCCTGTTGTGAGTTGGGAGTGCTAGGGGAGGCATAGCAGGAGGTAAGAGGATTGGGGAGGAATAACACTAGCAGAAATACCTAACACAGATGACGAAAAGATGGATGCAGCAAACCACCAACACACGTATATACCTATATAACAATCCTACACAATCTGCACATGTACCCCAGAACTTAAAGTATAATTAAATAAATAAATAATAAATGAATGGAAATCATTAGAGTAGGAAAGGGAAAATCAGTAGAAATTCCTGCAGAGGTTCAATATTGTATCGGGTTTTTTAGGACTCCAGCTTGTTACATATCATGGCCCCTTCTTGTGTGCATTTTTAAACTGATGGGCAAATTACAAAAAAAAAAAAATAGATAGATAGATAGATAGATAGATAGATAGATAGATATATCAGAGCTCAAATGGTCAAATGCTTAACCCACACTATCAAGTTGAGTCTTCTACTACTTTCTATTTCTCTCTCTCCTTTTCTGCCTGCTTTGAGTCTGCTATTTTTAAGTTGCTCATGTTGAAATAAAACTCACTGTTTATGGTAACACTAATTCAAGGTTATTTGGGGATTCTGTTTTTCTTATGCAGTTCAGCCAGTTCTAGCCAAATGTAAATAATGAAATTCATTTGAAACTGAAGAAAAAAAGGACAAAAGAGGTTTTTAAAAATCAAACTGCCATGGAAACTGCTTTACCCAAAATTTTGATCCACAGCTTTTTTTGGATTACCTAACAGGGTAAATAAATTTTAACTATGTCAACAGGACCCAGTTTTATAAAAAATAATTTGAATCCAGCTGTCTTTTGTAATATAATGAGCTTGTGATGCTGTCTCATGGCTAGAACTCCAAGGTGAAAGTTATTGGATCTTTTTATGTGTATATACATGTTTAAATGCGTTTATGGGTAGGTACATGTATTATATTATCTGTTATATCTAGCACTCTACCAAATTAGCTTATAAATAAATAAGTTTATAATTAATAAATTAATGTTATAAATTAATAACTCATAAATTAAATAAGGTCAAATGCTTTCCAAATTCATATAAATTCAACAATCTTTGGTAAATACACTGGCTTTAATATTATTAGTAAAATAAAAATATGTCTTCAAAAGTGTCAGAAAATATTTTTGTCTTGAGTTGCTAATTAGATACATTTTACATATGCGTCTGCTAGATACTTTATGGTGTCAGGGTTGGACATGAAGGTTATAAGACTGTAAACCCAGCCAAAAACAAAATAATCTTGTTTGTGTGATTTTTTTATAAGCAAGACTAATTTGATATTGTTCATTTAATGGAATAATGGAAACAGCTGGATTTTTCTGAGATACCAGCAAAAATGCCCATGTTTAACTTGAAGGTTCTTGCTTAGCTCAATACCTGATATTCACAAGCTATGAAAACAGTTAACAGATAAAGAGCTTGCAATGCTATTTAGCTTTATATAATGTCTTGCTTCTCACTAGAAATCTAGATAAACTGCTAAAAGTGAATAGACTGAGTAAATGTAAATGAGATCAATGCTTGTGAGAAAAACTCATGAAACTCTTTAAAATTATTTTAAGCACTCATTGAATGTCTTGATCATTTCCAATTTTTTTAAAAAAAGGTTGTAACATGAGGGAAGCACTGGCGGACCTCAGTGAGCTCAATAAAAACAAGGACCATGTCCAGAAAGTAATTAAGGAACAAAAGGGGGTGACGGACCAAACGGGTGTCTGTGCACTTGCCCGCCCAAGCGGGAGGGCACTCTGAAATCGCCCAGACGATCCAGAATTACGAAAGTACACTGTCAGCATGACCCACAGCCCCTGCAGCAGCCTATGTGGCCTGTGAAGAAGTCAGATGGTGCCTGGAGAATGACTGCAGATACCATGAACTGGACAAAGTGGTGTCCCTCGTACATGCAGCTGTGCCCAACACTGCTCAACTGCTAGAGCAAGTGGTCTGTAAGCTGGGAAAGGTCCATGCTGTGACTGACTTGTCTAAAACCATTCCTAGTATTCCTTGAGCAGAAGATTCACAAGACCAGTTTGCCTTCACTTAGTAGGGCCAACGACAGACTTTTTAGGTTCCACCACAAGGGTACCTGCACAGCCCCATCACATGTCACAGTATGGTTGCAAAGGACCTGTCTAGACTCTCTTTGCCTGCCTCGGTCTTCCTGGTTTACTATATTAATGACATGCAAACCTCAGAGTCTTTGACAGATTTGGAGATTGCTTTACAAACTATTTTGGATGGCCTAACGGACAGGGAATGAGAAGTGAACCCCAAGAAGAAACAGAGGCCCAGTGTAGCCATCAAATTCCTGAGAGTCATCTAGTTGGATAAGATGTAAAACATACCCAGAGCTGTCATCAGTAAGGTACCACAGCAGCCTGCTCCCCAGATCGTAAGCACACTCTGGGTTGTCCTGGTTTTACTGGGCTACTGAAGAATACTCATTCTTCATTTGGCACAAACTCTTCATCTTTCCTTCAATAACAAAAAATTAAAAATGGGACTGTACACATACAGAGCAAGAGGCATCTGACAGAGCAAAAATATCCGTAAAGCAGCCCAAGCATCAGCTGCCCCATTGCCACAGGGTCCTTTTGTATTAGAAGCCACCAGACATGCCACAGGGATGAGCTGGGGTTTGTGGCAAAAGCAAACAACAGTAATGTTACCTCTTGGGCCTTTATCTCAATTGCGGAAGGGGTCTGAATCCTACTATTCGGTCCTGGAGCAGTAACTCTTGACTCTGTGTAGGACACTGAAATGAGTGGGGTCTCTCGCCAGAAAGCAGACCACCACACAAAACTGCCGACTCCTGAAAAGGGTGAAAGAAAGGTCTCCCAGCCAAGCCCAGCCCTGGAGTGGCACAATCGCTTGGCGGAAGTGGCACCCCTGTCTTTGACATAGGGGTGTCTTGTCCACTTGGCCTTTAAGTCAGGCACTTCAGGAGGTGTTAAGATCCATCCACTTTGAACAAGGGGAGGCAGCAGACATGGCAATGCAGCCACCTACCATGTCAACCATCATACATGAGGGGACCCAGCTGACCCCCACTAGGCCTGGTACACTGATGGGCCCAGCAAAGTCACCCAACACCGATGGTCAGCAGTTTATGGTGCACGCAGATACTGACATCATATGGAGAGAACGGGGACCAGGACAAAGCAGTCAATGGGCAGTTTAGACACTCATCACCTGCGAGGCCTGGCTGCTATTCACTTACACAGAGAGTTGGGCTCCACACGGAGGACTCACCATGTGACTCCATCAATGGGCCACAGAGAGTTGGCAGGTTCGGGGCAAGCCCCTTTGGGGAATGTCCATGTGGTAGGACATTTACATAAGTTATAAGAGAAGGATGCCCAACTTAGGTGGGCCATGTGGATACACACAGCCCCAGGTTGCCTCTGAGCAGTCAGGAGGCAGACACCCTTACTCATGTTTGGCCAATCTGCCGGAGCCCATTGGAGGAGGCTGCCATATGGGTGCATCATGGGAGCAGCCACCAGGGGCAGCGATGGGTGGGCCATGCCCACGGCAGCAGGCATCGCTATCCAGTGCGGAGATGTCTGGCAGCTGCTCAGGACTGTGAGATCGGTTCATAACTGCCACCTGGAAAAGCTCCCTCCACAGTAACTCACATCCATCAAGCCATACAACCTGTGCGAGACTGGCAAGTCAGTCAGACTGTCCTCCTGTCCCCAGGTAGAGGGAGAAGGTATGACTTAACTTGTACCACACATGGCATCACTCCCTATGAATGGTTGGGTAGGCCTGTCAAACAGGTGCCACAAACTCTCAGGATTACCTGAGACTCCAAGCCATGCTTCTGAAGCAGACGGCAGGCTGTGCTCCTGAGAACAGAACCTGCCAAGTGGCGATGGCTATGTGGACCTGACATTGACCCAGAAAGTGCCCACATACTGGGTCAGTTTTATTGCATTGGAGGGCACTATGAAGACTGATAGAGGACACATGCTCCCAGCTATGCTTCTTTATAGAGGTCTGAGAGCTTTACAGTATCAACACATGGCAGTACCGATACCTACAGGAGTAGGAGTAGTGTTGGCAATGTGGGCAAGGCTGGAAACTTACCAGTTGGCTATTATGCCCACTCGCGGGGAGGGAAACCATGTGTAGTACTGTAAGCTAGGCCTGAAGTCTATGCTGCCCTCCCTAATAGGGACAATGGGAGACAATACAGCAGTAATAATGTTACAAGGAGTGGACACACCCATGAGGGTTCCTACTAAACACCTATGTTTATGCCAACAGGCTGTTGTTCCTGCTATCCATGGAAGCTGCCCTGGAATGTAACTACAGTAGCAGTCAGCAGCCAGTCCAGTTATTGGGTATATGGATAGTTCCCCTATGAAATGAGAATGATATGCCTTGCAACAGTCTGCCTTTCTCCCTACAGAATTGGAGTGTCTGGTGCAACAGCACCAATAGTGCAATCCAGGTTCACTAGGGACTGTCTCCACCCAGAAGCCTAATGGCCAACTTGATGGAGACCCAACAACATGTGCCCTTATACACACTACCTGTTATACCTAATCCCTGATAAAAAGGACAATGTCACAGATGCTGAAATAATTTGTCAACCTAGATGCATGATACAGCCCAATTAGGTTTCTTTGACTCATTCTCAAATTGGTTACATACCTTACCTACCCATTGGAGTTATGTTTGCTAATAAGCATTATAATTAAAGTTAGCTTCTGGTTTTTATGCTGTTATGCATACTGTGGATACGACCTGTGCACACAAGCCATGTCTATATGTTACAAACATGTAGAGTTCTTACGCTCATACCCCACACAGAGACTCTTACACAAGATTTGTGGAAAGAATGTAAGAGCTGATGGATTGCAGTGTGACACTTCCTTCACCATGTTACTCAAGAGTGTATGTCTGCTGCCTGAACCCTGGAGGCCACACTGTGAGCCAAGGTCATGGCTCCGAGACAAGGAACAGGTGTCCCTAAGAACACAAACATCTGAGAGAAAGTATATGAGAAGTTACCAGGGAACAGTCCCGTAACACATACACATACACACAACACACATCTACACTCACATACATCTATACACACACACACACACACACACACACACACACACACACACACACAGAGCAAAGAGCCAGAACACTAGCTTTAAAGCAGCTTACAGATGGGAGGCAGGATCTCTAAAGATGCCCTGCTGCCATCCGGGAGTGCCTCATACGTAAGACCTAATAAACTCCTCTGCTCGCTATGCTGGACTTGTCCGAGTCATTTTCTGGTCTCTCAGCTCCCTCACAGTTTGGGGGATGGTTTTTAAATATAAGTGTTGGTTTTTCTGATAACAGTTATTATCACCACAATGGTAAATACATTTATATCTACTTATCAACAATTAAAAATAGACTCAAGACGTATATTATGTAAACAGTCTTACATTTGAAGTTGCTTTTTATTTAACCTCTTAATTCCTCTTTTCCTAAAAAACAGAGTGCAGAAAATAGAGTCATGGTTTAAAACACATCTGTCCAAGGAAAAAAGCAGAATAAAAACAATAATAATCATTCAAGAAATAAAATGAGATATTTCTTGTGTATCAAGCTGGCAAAGTTTTTGAAATGATAATATCTAGTGTTGGCAGGGCAGGTGTGGTAAAATAGGCATGCTCATTTATTACTCATGGAACAGACTTTTTAGAAAGCAATTTGACCTTAACAGTGCTCATATCATTTGACATAGTAGTATCGCTTCTAGAAATATTAAAATTCAAAATAAAAAGTATTTATCTACAAGAATTTCAGCATTATTTATAATACTAGGAAATAGGAAATAACCTAATTGTCCAAGAATACAGTAAGGGCTAAATCAAATATGATAAACATGTGATATTATGGTACCAGCAAAGAATCATTAATTTGAAGAATATTTAGCCACATAAATAAGTGCTTCTCATGTAATGTTTAGAGAATGGGGCAAAAATAGTATCACAATTTTATAACATAGTGAACAATAAAAAGCAAGAAAAGATAAAAGCTTAACAGTAATATCTGTTTATGAAGAGTTTATCCTTATGTTTATAGATATGAGTTGGTAGACCCATTTTTATCTATTTAGTAATACACACACAATATACAATATACAATGAATATACCAAAGAACAGAGGCTTAATCAACTAATTATCTTTGTTCAGGGAATATCCCTTGAACAGAATCTGTAATAATGAGTAGGTTTCTAGATGGAGAACTAGTAGAGACATTCTTGAAGGAAAAAATTACATATGCAAAGCCACTGAGTTATTTGTATTTCTAGTATCTAGTTCAAGGGCAAAATGCTCAATTAGTGTTTGTTGAATAAGTCAGTCAGTCATAAAGAAACATGACTTCTTTCTCCCTGAATGTCCTTTGTCTTCGTATTTCAGTCATTAAAGGTTAACTATTACAATACCGTGCTGTGTTTCTGTCTTTGTTTGGGCTTCTAAAACAAAATGTCTTAAACCTGGTAATTTATAAATATAAATTTATTTCTCATAGTTCTGGAGGCTGGAAAGTCCAAAATCAAGACCAGCAGATTCACTGTCTGGTGAAAGCTCACTCTCTATTGATGGTGCCTCTTGCTGCATTCCCACATGGTGAAAGGGCCAGGAGCACATCCTTCAACCTCTTTTATAAAGGCACCACTGTGGCTTGAACATGTCTTCAAAGCTCATGTGTTTGAAACTGGAACCCCAAAGCAACATCGTTAGGAGGTGGGGCTTAATGAGAGTGATTCAGCTATGACGGCTCTGCTCTCATGAGTGAATTAATGCTGTTATCACAGCAGTATGCTAGTTACCATGGAAGTGGGCTCATTTTGAAAGAAGGAGTTCACATACCTTTTCTGTCTCTTGCTCATGTGATACCTTACACCATGTTATGATGCAGCAAGAAATCCCTAAACAAGATGTCAGACCCTCAATCGTGGACTTCCCAGCCTCAAGAGCATCTCATATAAATCTGTACTCTGTATAAATTACCCAGTCTTGGCTATTCTGTTATAACGGCACAAACAGATAAAGACAAGCACTAATCCATTCATGAGGGCAGAACCATCACGATTTAATCATTTTTCAAATGATCTAACCTTTTAATACTATCATATGACTATGAGGTTCCAACATATGAATTGTAATGGAACACCAACATTCAGATCATACAAGTCAAAAAAATTCCAGGATAATTAATTTTATATCAGTTACACTTTAGAATTTTGCTTCCTAAAATCATCTTGAAATTCTTTAATCTCATCAGTAATTGATCTCCAAATAGTTATGTAGGATGAGTGAATTATGGAAGACCTCACAGAGAACCAATCAACACGTCTTAAAAGTATTAACTCTATTTTCTTGCCCTTTATTTTAAGAAACAGCTGACATTTAGGCCAATGTCAACATTTATCTACTCATTAGCTATAGATCCAAAGAATGATTTTAGACACCTTTAAAAATAAAAAAAAAAAAATTTTACCATAAGGGATCTTTGATACAATTTGGGCTTATTTTTAAAATATTTGTTTGCTGTTGTGTACTCTCCTAAAAATACAAAAGTGATATGCTGGCAATGTCAACTGCAAAACTGATACTTTAAAAATGTGCACTGCTACTTAACTCCTGAGTCATTACTTAACTTTTTAGTATCCATACAGTCAGCAATTAGGAGATGGAAAGTTTGGATGGAAGCTTTGTAGTGGTTTTCCAATCTAATGAAATCTGACAGGAAAAACGTCTACTGAAAGGAAGAAGGAGAGGAATGCAATCTCAACCTAGGTGAGATTTAAACCAAATGAGAATTCAATTTCAAACATTTATTTTATTTATTCATTACTAAAATAATGTCTACTGACATCTTCTTGTTGTAGCTATTTTCCTGACTAGATAGCCTCAACCTGCCTTCGATATTGAGCCAAGTGAAATGCTGCAGCAAAGGCAAAGGATTCACTACAGGGTTGGGAAACTAATATAAGACACCCCCACATAAAGCTGGATCCCCAAGGAGCTAATCCCTGAAACCATATAAGAGTAAACAGGTATAAAGAGGTATTTGCGTTAGTGTTTGGGATAGTTCTGACACCAAAGAGTAACTTTTAATTGCGAAAGGTCCAACCCCTGTTCAAAGGAGCAGAGGTGGTCCCAATGTTTAATGACACATCCAAGGGAAAACCAAATGGCCTCACTCCACACCGTAGGAATGAAGCTTTAGAGAAAACTGAGTGATGCTTACTCTTGCAGACTCAGAGGACTCTCCACTCATGAAATCTGCGCTATCAATAATGCAATCTGTGATTTCGTTGGAGCAGAAAACAACAAAAAAAAATGACAGTTTTATTAAATCAACCTGGCTTATTTATGTTTTATTGGTTTTTTAGTTTTGTTTGTAACTGATTTGTAAGTGTTTTAGATGGTTGTTATGTAAAACTTAAATATATGAAGGGTTTTCACCTACTTCTGTATTTGTATATATCTTAACGGTATTTTTAATTTATAATGTCTTTTTTTTTTTTCTCCTGAAAGAGATATATACTTTCTGTGGCTTTGACAAGCACTGGCTTGTCATTTGGCTTCCTGTGTAGATCCGCCTACAGGGCAGATCTGTCACCCTGGCCAGAGTGTGCCAGTAACTGCTTCCCATGGCAGTGAACAGTGGCTATTACATGTCGTGAAAGTAGCATTCCTGCTTACACATCAATCTCTATGAACTGGTTTACTCTATTAATCTCTCTATTAAATGGTTCTCCTCTGAGGTAGGAATTCATCTTTGACAGATCATGTTGAACTATGTGAAACTGCCAGTCTTGTAGGCCAAAAATTGTCAAATATCAATCTTCTTATCATATAACTTAATACATGTTCAGGCTTCTTTTCCTTCAAGAAGGAAAGCCTGGCCTAAACCAATATGAATGCATCAAAATAGAGACCTCTGGGCAGGTAATTAATCTTCCCTGATGCTATCCTAACTTTGACCAATGCCCTTCAGTCATATTAGAATTAATGGGTAAAGGTTTATTCTTAAAAGAAAATGTGGTGAAAAAAGCAACTATTGGACATATTGTTAGTCCAAGATAAATACCTTTTAAAATACAGAATGAATATGAAATTAGACAATAAAAGTGAAACATTGCTTGAGAAACTACTTAGCCATTGATCAGAGAGACCCTTTTCTTGATAGGTCAGAAATCAATCAATATTTGTATAAGGCAGTGAAAGAACAATTTAGAGCTCCTATAAACATCCCCATCAGTCAGAATGGTTTTTCAATTATTTTTGTTTTCTATTCAAAACAATATTAAGACATAACCAAATATTACTCACACTGTTTGCATGACCCTTTCTTGTGAGAGTCCTTTCCTTCTATTGTTTGAAATTCCCCAATAATGGCAACCGACCCACATCTAATTATAGGAGAGGTGGACAAAGAAGGGCTTGTTCACAGTTAATGCTTCATTGGAGCTGAGATGATCTTCCTCCCTTTTTTGTACAGAACATGATTGTCAGTGACAATATACAAATGCTACTTTTCCGGTTTTAATTGGGGCAGTGAAATGTGCATTTCACTTTCCTCCTATAGAAATGATTTGGCAACAAGCATGACAAAATCCTCATGATGTCGGGCAAGACACGCAGAATCTGAAGAATGCTTCATGTTCTTGTTACTTCCCATGTTTACTGTTTACATTTCTTAGGAGGAAAACACCTGAACCTTGTGTACAGTAGGTCCGTGTCCATTTCTTTTCCCAGATGAAGGATTATCCCTTGACAGGCCAATGCAACTTGGCCTGAGAAACAAAATATTCTAAGACTTCCCTGGCATGACACCAAAAGGTTGAGGTTAAGAAAGAGGATATATGTTCACAAAAGAAAACAATGTGATATGCTGGATCTATGAAAAAGAACTGAGCAAAATTATAATAAATGGTAAAATATTTCTGAGGTCCTGTGATACTAAAGTTACTCATTTTTCTTTCACTTAATAATAATTCATAACCTATTATATATAAGCTATCGTATTAACATTGCATTTGTGCAAAAGTAATTATGGAGTTTACCATTACTTTTAATTGGCATTTAATGGTATTTGCCATTACTTTTAATTGGTATTTAATATTGGCAATATTTTAATTGGCATTAATATTACATTGGTGCAAAAGTAATTGCAGGTCTTGCCATTATTTTTAATTGGCATTTAATGACATTTGCTATTACTTTAGATGGCAAAACCCACAATTACTTTGACACCAACCTAATATAAGTAATATTTATTGAGTACTTACTGTGTGTGAAGCACTACACTACATATTTTACACAGTATATCAAAGATACAATTAATAATTATAGATATTATTATTATCACTATCTTACAGAAGAAAAGTAGGAAGCTAAGGAGGTTAAATGACTTGTCATATGTGGCAGTGCTGAGATTTGAATTTACATTTGACTTTATTTTTTTGCTATTATACCCCCAAGAACCACCTAAAAACATTTCAAGATTGAAGAGACACAGATACTGAGAGTGCCAAACAAAGCATAAATCAATACTCTGTTAAGGTAAATATAAATCATTTTTAAGTTAGCCATCTAAATTTCATTTGGGGTCAAAAGCATAAATATTAAAGTACTCTTGCTGCTGACAGCAATGTTTCCCTGTCTCATCTACAGCCCTTGCCAACAGCCAACGTCATGATAAATTTCACAGGGTAACAGGAACACTATCATTGTTTTGGTCAGTGTGGAAATTTTCCTGCTGGTTCTTCAGTTGCAGCCTTTGGCAGTGGAATTACCTCTCAAGTCTAAAAAGCCTGCAGTCTGTACAATGCCCCAAACTGGGAGTTTTCCTGTGTACGACAAACAATAGCTAGGAGTTGCAGCTACTCAGTTCTATTTTGACTTCCACGGCAGTGAACTTAACTGTGATCATTTCATAAAGACATTTGATTATTGATGTACTTATACAGTAAACTTTTACTGAGTACTTACTCATGTAATCTACATGCAGGGAATTTTGTTCATTTCTTTAAATATAGTCTCTTGTAACCAAGAAAACATAACCAACAGTAGCTTGCGTATTTACCTTGGGTGACCACAGCACATTTAGGACCATTTCTACAACTCAGTTTGCATATCCTCTAAGGAGACATGTGAAGAGTATCTGCAACTATTCCCTGGCTCTCTGGATACCTCAGACATTACCAAGAGGGTTAAATGCCTTTTTCACTATTTTTAACCCTCGTCCCAGGTATATGCTTCCTATATAGTTTGTGTTAAAAGAGTAATAATAACTCTGTTGGGTAAGTGAGCTTTCTATCATTTCAAACTTTCATAGGATATCTTTAATAAAAGAACAGCATTCTGTGGGTCAGAGGTTCTGATTCTACTACTGACAATATGTCAAACCCACCATCTGTCTACCTAAATAAGCCACAATAACTGACTGCTTCCATAAGAGTCGGTGGAACTGAAGGGATGGTAAGAGTGTTAACGGATAGTACCCAATGTTCCTTAGTATAGCCCCAGCGACTTTCAGCTCATTTCTGAAAACAGAATGAGCAAGTAGACCAGGTCTTTCACCAGACAGCTCGTGATGAAGAAGTGGGCTTTTACAGTCGGTGCTGGGAAGTGTTGGTGAATGGCCCAACCCCTGTAGACCTAGAAACTATGGAGAAGATGAAAAAACTCTGTGACCCTGCTGTCAGAATGGGTTCTGAAGTTCCAGCAGGCATGACAGAGTCCAGAGACTAGATGAGCCCATCTAATGAGCAGACTAAAAGATAAAACAGACTGTAGTCAGCAAAAGAAAGTACAATAATCACAATGTACCTGGGATCATGGGAGAATAAACACAGGTAAGCTAGATGGAGGCTTCCAAAAGAAGGAAACAGTTAAAGCCCCCACTTCATAAGCAGTTGAAGTACTCTTAGAGGGAGTCTGACAGCAGTGCACTCATGGAAGTGTGTAGGTAAATAAAATCTTCGTCTGGGCTTGGGAGGAAAACGCCAGACTTTAGAGGCATACCTACCAAGAGCACACAAGGTCAGCACAGGACACAGCAACGACAGACTAATGTTGAGTCTGACAGTCACAAAATTTCCCAAGAAGAGCTCTTAAAATCACCCTGCTGCTCACTCCTTACACCAGTCCTCAGACTCTCTGAAACTGATGACTGCCTTTTGCTCAGAGAAAATCCATTTATTTGATTCTATTTTTAACACTTTCCTTCAACTCCTAAGCTATCTATAGCAATATTTTTCAAATGGTTCTACATATGACTCCTTTAAATAAGACTCAATGAACAAACTTTAAAATGGTGACAAGATCACTCAAGCCTTACCTCAGCAGTCTAGTGACGGCACAGACCCCAAGACCACCTGGCTCCCTTCTCTCGTTTTACATGTAAAACACTAAGGTACAGGGAGACTTATTTGACATGGCACCAGCAGCTAGAGATAACATTCAGACCAGAATCGACATCAGGAACTCACGCCTAGTACAGTACTTTCTTTTTCCCTGCACAGAGATTCCCTCATTCTGCTGTCCTTCCTTCCTATTTCCCATGTTGCTCAAGACTTCATAAAACAATATTCTTATCAGCGTGTATTTCCCAGATAGCTTGCTTACTAATTCTCTCTTACTGAAATCAATGTCTTGCTTGTTAGACTTCTGAACTTTGCTTGCTATTGCTAAAAACAAAACAAAACACAAATGTAATTTATACATGTATGAGCCTATTTGACTCAAAAGTTGTCAAATACAATTTATGTGCAAGAGACACTGTTAATGACCAATGACAATATTTCAAAAATCTTTAAGTGACCTTGTCAATGAGGGATATGAAATGTGACAGGATATAGAAAACTCAAGAAATTCAAATTAAAATAAAGGCAGAGGTGTAAAAACGCAGTGAAAATGACCCAAGTAGGTATTCCAGCTCAGCCACTAATTAATTCTGCAACCTCTGTCAACTCGCTTAACTTCTCTGTGGCCTAGATTACACATCTGTCAAAAGCAATTTTTTTAACAAGTTGAAATTGTTGAACTGAATAGCCTAAAAAATTCCTGAATTTAAATGAAGCCTTCAAAGCTCCATATAGACTATACTCCAATTATTAGCAATAATAAGGTCTAAGGCATAAGCACAGCTTATGGACAGAGAAATGTGTGATAACAGCTAACTTAGAGAACAATAACCACATGCCACATTGCTGAAGAGCTATATGTAAACTAGTACAATAGTTGCCACATAAACTCAATCCGGTAAGCGCCATTGTTTTCATCCCCACTTTCCAGATGAGTATACTGAGTCGCAGTCAGCTTAGTGGCTTGTTGATGTTACACATATAGTAGTGGCAGAACTAGGGTTGGAACCCAGTCTGACTCCAAAGTCATGCCCCTCTGGTGATGGGTAAACTGACACATGTAGGTAGCTGGTCATGGCAGAGATTAAGAGATCCTGAAGGTCTTTTTAGGTAAAAACTTCTGTAACAGCATCCTTTTTTAGGATTGGTTTCTCAGTTTATAGTAGTAACTTGCCAGTATTCACCGAGGTGCTCAAGCTAAAACTCAGAGTCATTACTGATTTTTGCCTTTCTTTCACGCCATAACCCAACTTAGCAGGTCTTATTAGGTTTGCCACCAAAATAAATCCAGATTCCATTTCTTTCCACTCTACACTACC
The DNA here is from genome assembly GCF_048565385.1 of Saimiri boliviensis. NCBI lineage: Eukaryota > Metazoa > Chordata > Mammalia > Primates > Cebidae > Saimiri > Saimiri boliviensis. Next base: position 69,367,964 of record NC_133456.1, read on the forward strand.
ACTTAGTGCATGTCATCTGCGTCATCACCAGGAAACTGCAAGGGCCTCCCTGTTGGCTTCTGGCTTTTCTACTTCCCCTTCTATGGTCTCATCTCCCTGTAGCATGCTGAGTAATCATTTGTAAAACATAGAGATCACACTCAAAACCTTTAGTGACTTTCCATCAAATTTGAAATCAAATACTGCAGGATCCAGCCTGACTCTCACCTCATCCTTACCCTCTCCCTAACTTATTCCACTAGCTTTCTGGCTGCTCTTCAATTACGTGAACTCACCCCCAAGTTCGGTCCTGTGAACAGGCATTTCTATTTGCCTGGAACGTTCTTCCCAAAGACATGTATACATTTGACACCTTCCTATCATTCAGGTCCCTGACTAAATGTCTCTTCCACAAAACGCAATTCCTGACTACCCTCCCTAAAACAACTCAGCCCTTCTTTCACAGGCGACACACCTTGGACTTCGTTTCTCTTCATAGCATTTACAGTTACCTGAAATTACATTCAACACTTATTTGATAATAACCTTAAGGATACACACCTAGGGTGCTTTTTTAATGGTTTTACCTTCAGTGCTTGGACAGTGCATAAACAGTGGTGGCTATAATAGTAAATGCTCAATAAATACCAACTACATGAATTAATTCCCCCAAGCTCCATCATTTTTTGATACCATGAAACTCACAGGACCTGACATTGTCAGATTCTGAATAGACTTCCTCACCCACCTGTCTTAGGGCAGCCTGCCTGGAATTGTGGCCCATTACAGCACCTTTCTCATGGAGGTAAACGTTCCACCTGCAGGACCACACCTGTCTCATTTTCTCTTTTCCCAATGATGGTGTGAGGAGGCTTTGCTGTTTTCTCTTTCCTTTGAGGTAGACACATTTATTTCATTTCTCATTATTCAGTTCGTTTTGTCATGGAATATATTTTGCTATCTAAATAAAACTTCCTGAAGTCTTTGAACTTCTGTGGTGATGTTCTGCATTCTTTCCTACCATAATATAACTGCTGTGTATCTGTTAAATGAGAGTTAACTCATTAGCATTAAGCACTAAGATAATTACTGCATTAAAATCCCCTGCCATGTGGAGATGCAGAAATGAAAGCAGACCCCTGCTTTCTCTGCTCATCACGACCTGTGGAAACTTTCTAGGCTTCCCTGAGAATTCTTGTTAAGTAACAAAAGTAAACTTGTGCAGCAGCCCTTTATTTTCTAGGTATTGCCTATTCGTCATTAAAAATGAGAAGTTGCTGGCTAAGACTGAAGTTTGTTAGCTCAGACGGAAAATTTGGAATAATTACTGATATTGTGCATTGTTAAAACCTTTGCTAAATTAGGTGGCATGCATACATAATGTATGGAAAGGTAAGGCTGCTGCTTCCACGAACCTGACTTCTTCATTAAGAAGAATCAAATAGATTAAACACAGCTAACACAGAGAAGTTGAAAAAGAAGCCCTTATTTCCAGTGATCCTTCAGGAAAAGGCCTTAGAAGATTCCATTCACATGCTAAAAGCATCCATTCATCCCTTAGATATCTATAGAAATAAGGAAAATTTAGTGAGTTAATACAGTGGAGGTAACCCTTTTTTTTTTTTTTTTCATTAAATATCCCACTGCAACATCTAGGATTTGCCATCTGGATGTACAGGCCATAATAAAATTAAAATTTTCTATACTGGCTGATATCTCAGTTCAACCACAACAGTTATCTCTCCATTTCCAAAGCAACATGGAAAGCAAGTCTTTTTATTTGCTAACCAGAGCTGTGAATTCAAACCTCTAGAAATAGATTAGAAGTTGTGCTCTCCTGCTTACTTTCTACTGTGACTAGGTCTATACATTTTAAACTGTATTTGGAGGACAGAGTAAAATTTCTGTGGTTCTGTCATTAAAATAAGTAACACAAAAGCAAAATATAATCACAATGAATCAAGGAATTAAAGTGAGATACTTGGTAATTCATGCAAAGGGCAAGATAAGTTTCTCTGCTGTTAGCTTCAAAGGTTATAGGTAATAAATTAAAAATTATAAGCAAAATTAAAGAATTGAAAGAAAAGCATATAACTCTTGAGACTGATTTAGGTAGGTAATTTATCACTTCGTATCTCTCCCAGGAGAGGAAATAGAGAGACTGTGGATATTGTATTAACGAGTGACATTCAAACTATTTTACAACTAACACAACACCAGCGCCAATCTAGGAGAGCAGACTCCAGCCTGAAAGCAGAAGTAGGCCCCTGAGTGCCTCTTTTGCAGCAGGCATCCACCATTTAGTTGCTGATTATGGGAGCTCTTGTGGGTTCTGGGAAAGGATCCAGGGCAGCCAAGGGGGAGGAAGAACTGGGGAGGACCCACTCAGAGATTGTGGTGCAGAAACTCTTTACCAACCAGTAATGAAGGACTTTCCATATTTTTAACACCTGGAAGAGCCATACAATGCATTACCCTTGGTGCTGTCATGAGCTTTCCAGAACTGAGGAAAGAGGAAAGGAAGAGAAAAGAGGAGCGATGACATATCATTTCCTACAGAACAACTTACCCTTCACTTCTCTTTCCTTAGTGAGAGCCTACTCATCTTATGGATCCTCAATTCACATGTTACGTAAGAAGTCAAATTCCCCAATACCAGCAGAAACCTCTACCCTACTTGTTCTCATTCTCTCTCTGTGTACGGATACAAGTGTGTGTGTGGTCATTTGCTTACTCTCTCTTTCTCACACTAGACTCTAAGACCCTGAACACAGGGACCTTCTCTTTTTGCTCAACATTTTCTTCCTAGCCACTAGAAAAATCACTGATGCACAGTAAGTATTCTTAATAAATGAATAAATGGAAATCTTAGTTTGATTTTTTAAATGTACATGCTACATAAGGCAAAATAAAAGATAAATTAAACTGACTTCATTATTAGTCCACTCACAGTAAGCGAGAGAGTTCTGCAAGTAAAAAAAGATCTAGTCACTGTGCTACGTGTTTCAAATACTGTCTATCTGTCAAACAGCAGAGGCTGAGCTCTTAATCTCCACCTATTTTGCTTCTCACATTTAATCCATTTTATGTGGGTAAGCTGGCAGATATTTTGTGCTTCTGTATAGGATTGGATTAAGTATGCATAAGAACCAAAGTAGTGCATTATAAGAAAAGAGGTAACTTGCGAAAAACCGCGTCAGACTTTTTCAGGTTATCTATTCCATGAGCAGATGGTGCACTTCTGAGGAAATATCAGGATATATTAAAGAAAATGTTCAGGCAGCTGATGTTCATGTGGGTGCCGATTTCTGGCTACCACAGATGCCTGTTGCTTCCTGACATCTGCCACATTCCTCTCTAAGTACCAAAAAACATACAGCTGACAGAGTTGCACAGATAGTGGCTTTGCGTATCAATAAGTTGTACTGATTAGTCCTATAAGGCATTATCTAACCCGGAACTCAAAAGCTGAAGTTGATCTCTCAGATACTGCCTAACAACAGAAAGAGCAGAGACACTGGAATTAAAGAAGCCTGAGCTCATTATCTTGGGCCTCCCATTTATGTGCTATGTAATTTTGACAAACATTTTTCACCTCACAGAACTTAAGTTTCTTTATTAGTAAAATAATGTAGTAAAATCTTAGGCACTTAATAAATGCCAGCTAAATATCTAAACTATGCCAAAATTTGATGTTGTAGAAATAACGCCTCGATTGCCTGATGAAATCAAACAAAATGAATTTTAAATCTGGGGGTTTTTAGGATAGAACTGGGCCTATGGGTGGTGCAGGCTTGAAACCAAAGGAGCACTAGAAAGGGCTGGCATCTGTGCTTGGGCTGGGAGGACTGAAGGCAGCCTCACTTTGCAGCCCTCCCTTGGAAAAGGGTTCAGAGGAGGTGAACAGCAGGGTGTGAATGGGGGCTGCCAAGAGAATAGGTGAAAAGGGATTCCAGGGGATGGGCTCTGAGGCTAATTTCATGACTGCTTCTTCTGTGGTATAAGACTTCAAGTTTCAAATTGTAGTGTTATGATTAGGCTCACAGGAGAAAGCAGATGCACTAAGCCAAATGCCCACTGAGTGGTGAAACCAGAGGAATTCTCTAAGAGGTCTCTAGTCATAAAGGAAGGGAGCTGTCCTTAGAGGTCAACCCTCTGAGGAGGTATGGGAGCTCAAGTAGATTCCCGCCCCCCCCGCCCCCCACCAAACCCCTGGGCTCATGTGGCCAAAAACTAGAGGTCCGGGAGCATCTACAGGAAGGCAGCAAGTCCCTACTTCTGCTAGACAGACAAAGTCTGAGGTTACGCCTCCAGAAGCCTTGAGGAAAGAAAGTTCATTTTCTTCTTGTCTTTTAATTGTCCAGGGAAAAAACTCTAAGGAAATTACCTCGGATCACTGAGTTAACACCTCTGCTAATATCTGTTCTTGGTTTGGAACCGTATTTTTTGCCACAGCTGATTGACTGTATAAGTAGTCGTCAAGTTTTCCCTTTTATGAATTAGCACATCATGTTTGAAAAAATAACCCTTAATTAATTTTGTCCCACGCCAACTGATTATTACTGGGCTCACTGTCTTCATGTATTCCAATCATTAGACATTCATAAATAAGAGTTTTGTTTAATACTCTGGGGGATCATACTTCTAAGATCTGTTAAGAAAATGTGATAGTTAATTTTATCTATTAACTTGGTTAGGCCATTGTACCCAGATATTTGGTCAAACACCACTCCAGATATTGCTGTGAAGGTTTTTTTTTTGACATAAGATTAACATTTAAATGAGTAAAGCAGATTACCCTCCATAATGTGAGAGTACCTCATCCAATCATTTAAAGGCCTCAAGAGAAAAAAAAGACTCATATCTCAGCAGGAAGAGGGAACTCTGTCTCCCGACTGCCTTTGGACTTGAGTTGCTACACCAGCTTTTCCCTGGGTGTCACCATTTTGCCAACCTACCCTGCAGACTTTGGACTTGCCAGCCCTCACAATCACGTGAGCCAATTCCTTAAAATAAATCTCTCTCCCTACACACACACACACACACACACACACACACACAACCTATTGGTTCTGTTTTTCTGGAAAACTCTAATATAGAAAGCTTTTAAAGTTGGGGACTGCTAGTGTTACAAAAAGGGGGTCTTTTAAAGTGTTATAATTCAGGCCAGGGGTCAGTCAACTTTTTCTGTAAAGGGCCAACTAGTAAATACATTTAAGGCTTTGCAGGTCATAAGATCTCTGTAGCAACTACAAAGCTCTGCCATTGCAGCACAAAAGCAGCCATAGATAACACATAAACAAATGGGTGTGGCTGTTACAATAAACTTTTATTTATGGACACCAAAATTTGAATTTCATGTAAGTTTCACATGCCACAAAAAATGAGCTTTCTTTTTATTTTTTGATGTTTTAAAATGTAAGAATTATTCTTACTTCACAAGCCATACAATAACAGCCCAGGGGCCACAACCTGCTCATCCCTTGTCTAAGCTGGTAACTCTGACTTAAACTATAATCTTTGGCCTCCTGAGAGCTGCAAGGTTCCCTGTGGTAGGATCTGATTCAAAATTTTAAGTTCTTTCTTTGGTTGTTAAGGACTGAATAAATGAGACAAAATGCTATATACTTATTTTTATGTATATAATTATATAGATAATACGTATATAATTATCTATATAATTAGATTATAATCATTAGTTTATAGTACATAAAAATAAGTATATAGCATTTTGTCTCATTTATTCAGTCCTTAACAACCAAAGAAAGAACTCAGAATTTTGAATCAGATCAGAATTTCATAGTACATAAAAATAAGTATATAGCATAATGCTTAATAAATGATTTATTAAGCATTACTTAAATTTGGCTATAACTAAAACCAGTTGAATACTAAAATCTTTCCCCACCTCTGAGCCTGTTGAGCTTTCACAGTACACAGATTACATGTTACAGTCCCTAAATTACTTCACAGACATTATATACCATCATAACCATAACATACTGTTCTTTTATTCTACATCACTTACCATACTTGTAATTCATTAAATTGTTTAAAGTCTGTTGCTCTCAGTAGACTCTACACTCCATAAGATCAGTGGCCATGTCTCGTTTTTCATCAATATGAACCCAGCTCATAGCATGTCTTATACATTGTAGGTGTTCAGTATATCCAAATATATATAGATGTCTGTATACGTATATATACACACACATCTATACGTGTGGGCTAAATGAATGAATGAATGAATTCTGGTATTAACTGCTGCAATTCTTACTTTTTAATTATATAGAAGTAGTTACATAGAAGTTTCATGGTCCAGCACTGTGGCTCACAACTATAATCCCAGTACTTTGGTAGGCCAAGGTGGGTGGATCATTTGAGTTCAGGAGTTCGAGACCAGCCCCTGGCCAACCAGTGAAATCCCGCCTCTACTAAAAATACAAAAAGTAGCCAGGCATGGTGGCAGACACCTGTATTCCCAGCTACTCGGGAGGCTGAGGCAGGAGAATCACTTGAACCAGGAGGTTGCAGAGAGCCAAGATTGTGCTACTGCACTCCAGCCTGGGGCACAGAGCAAGGCTCTGTCTCAAAAACAACAAACAACAAACAACAACAACAAGAAGTTTCACTTAGGTTCAACATTATCAATCCAGTTTATTGGTGATTATTTGATTACCCTATTGTTTATAATGATAAATGTTTGTACCAGCAGTATTTTGGGTCTGTAATTCTGCAGTGGTCTTTAAGTATGAAATATGTTTCTAATATGAGTTATTCCTATTTCCACTGTTAAAACAGCCATCTAAAATTTACTGCTGGAACGTGGGAGGAGTAGGAGCAGTTAACATAGATACTTTATTGTTACCTCCAAGTTCTTATCCCACTGGAAATGGGCAAAAGTTTGATGGCCATTGTATTTGCCAGATATTTTGATGACAGAAGCATGCCTCACTTAGATGACACCCTTTGGTTCAGGGGCCCATGGACATTTGGTTTTTACAAATTCTTGTTTCTTCTCTACCAATACACTTTTGGAACGTTTCTGCTAAGCCTCACCTCAGCTCCACTTAAGGTGATGCAACTTGTGCTAGCTGTTTATAAGGCAAAAGTTAAAAAGAAAGGAGTCCCAAGATAATGCTTCCAAATCACTGGGTCTCTGTGTTTTTGTTTTCACAGACATGCACGTACAAAAGAAAGCTCCAGGGGAAATGGTGCAGATGTTTGTGCCTTAAAATCTGGGCCTACTGTGAGATAAGAGAAAGGCTTCCTTGGAAAATGTCGGTACCACTGATCTGTACTCAACAGCTCCTGATACAGATTTAACCTAATTAACCTCAGTATTTCCAGCACTTAATCCAGAAAGATCCAATTCCAGCAACTCTAATTTTAAACTGTTTCAGTAAGGGCAGCATTAAGGTAATTTAGGTAAAAACAAAATTTAAGCAAAACAAGGAAAGGGGATGTTAATTGCTTCAGGGAAATGTGTTAACTCCCTCTTCACTGAATGTTCAGTGGCTATTTGTTCTAATTGCTCTTTAGTGACTATTTATTGCGCACATTACACAAGCTGCTCTTTAAAGTTGCTGATTTGGAGATAAGAGCAAAACTGCAAAACTACCAGTAAGTTCACCAGATGTAAAAGATTGCTGAAACCCTTTCTGTTCTTTAGTCTCTTGACAACTTCTGCACAAAGTTCTCAATGAATCTAATAACATGGTTCTGTCAAACCCCAGTATGCTACTCTGATATGTACTTGGAATTTAATCTCCAAGTTTTACATAGGTTGGCCTAATTTGCAAAGTTGAAAGAAGTGCCTAAATTGTTCCTGAGACTGTAACAACTATTCAAAAAGAGATAATCTTGTCAAGTTGTGATGTCTAGTTACTGCAAGTATGTGTGTTGTTAAGTGTTTGGAAAAGGAAGAGCTGCTTGAATTAAAACTGTTTTTGTATTTTCCTTATATTAGAGGAAGAATATTCTAGTATATCCCTTCCATCTCCCGCAACACCCCCCACCCAACACCTCCATACACAAAGACTGCCCAAGTCTTGTCTTCTGTCTTTAGCCTAACTTCCACAACGTAACATCTCTCAGAGAACCTTTCCGCCTCTCCACGGATCCAGATTCTAACTATTTTTTCAATTCCAGATCAAGCCCTCCTACATCCAACTTCTTCCTGAGTTGCCTTCCAGATTTATCAGCCTATATCAATTCTCCTTTTCACTAAAGCATCGTCTCCATCTCTCACTGTATCTCTTATTTCTTGGTTGTTTGCTTTTACTAAGCTGTTTCACTTCTCCACTTCTCCATAATCAGAGTATAAACTCCAGAAAGACTAGGAGAGTGCTTCATTTCCTTTCAAACTAAGAGAGAAGTATTAGCAGGAGCTATTTATTGGGTGTTATAAGTACACTAGCACAAACAGGGAGTCAGGAAAACCTCCACAGGAGACACCCAAAAGCAACATTCTCTCATATGTAGCTAGGCCTCTCTGTTTAAACCAATGATGTAGCAAAGGCTCTGGCTCTTTTTGTCTTCCTTGTGCCTGTACTTACCTCTTTTTCCGAAAGCACATTCACCTAATAATCATTTTGGTTTTGCATCACTGATATTACTTCCTTCCTTTCTTTCTTGCAAGAGCAGATAGAGCTGGGCTAAAAAACAAGTCTGCTATAGGTTTAATGTGATCTCTGTTATATTTTTATTTTTCTCTTATACCTCTGTATTATGCATGCTGTGGTACTACTGCATATGGATTGGTTCCAGGTCACTGGCTGGCAAACCCAAACTCCAGTTTTCAAATGGTATTTTACTTGCAGACTTCACCGTCTGTTGAGCAAGTATGTTATTTGCATCAGAACAGATAAATAAATAATAATGCAGCAGACCTACCACCTAGGGATTTGTGTGTTCTGCAAGCAAGTGGTAGCATTATATCTACTTTATGAGCAGGTGGCTGAGGAAGTAGAAATTTATGTATCTTAAAAGCATAGAAATGACCTGTTAGGGTTTTTTTCTAAATTAGAAAAGGGGCTTTCTCGCTCGAATAGTACATCAATGTTCACAGTAGCATTATTCACAGTAGTGAAAGATGAATGCAACCCAAATATCCACCAATAGATGGAAAAACAAAATATTGTCCCTATATACAATATTATTAGCCTTAAAAAAGAAGGAAATTCCAACACACACAACCTCGATGAACCTTGAAGAAATTCTATGAAGTGAAAATAAGTCAGCGACAAAAAGACAAATACTGTATGATTTCATTTATACAAAGTACCTAACGCTGTCAAATTCATAGAGACAGGAAGTAGACTGGTGGCTGCCAGATGCTGGAAAAAGGAAGGACTGGGGTGTCAGTGTTTAATGGACCTAGGGTTTCAGTTGCACGAGATGAAAAAAGTCTGCAAATGATGGTTGTGCAGCCATGTCAATATACTTAAGGCCATAAACTGTACACTTAAAACGGTCAAAATGGTAAATTTTGTTATGCCCATTTTACCACAATAAAAAGGGGGGCCTTTCTTGATCAATGTCAATAATACTTTTTTTTCCTCAAAAATAATGGAAAAATGAAAGAGCAAGCACAGGATCCTGTTCATCTCTTCACTTGGCTCATCCTAGCCTAGCTGTTTCACTGACTGGTTACATAAATAATTTCTACATAAGGTTTTTAATAAAAAAAAAAGCTGTCTAGAGGAAATGTATTTTAACACCATTTTAAAATTTGAAACTTTTCTTTTTTTAAAATTTATTTTATTTTACTTTAGGTTCTGGGAACATGTGCAGGTCATGCAGGGTTGTTGCATAGATGCATACTATATCCAGCATTTCTCCCCATATTTTCCCTCCCCACCCTTCCCACCACCTGCTTTCCCTCCCCTAGTCCCCCCAACTGTCCCCAATGTGTGATGCTCCTCTCCCTGAGTCCATGTGTTCTCATTATTCAACACTCACCTGTGAGTGAAATGTGCAGTTTTGGTTTTTCTGTTCCTATGTCAGTTTGCTGAGAATGATGGTTTCCAGATTCATCCAAGTCCCTGCAAAGGACACCAACCCACTGTTTTTTATGGCTGCGTAGTATTTCATGGTGTATATATGCCACATTTTCTTTGTCCAGTTTATCATTGATGGACAAAGGGCTAATATCCAGAATCCACAAAAAACTAAAACAGATATATAAGAAAAAAACAAGCCCATTCAAAAGTGGGTGAAGGATATGAACAGACACTTTACAAAAGCAGACATATATGAGGCCAACAAACATATGAAAAAATGCTCATCATCACTGGTCATTAGAGAAATGCAAATCAAAACCACACTGAGATACCACCTCACACCAGTTAGAATGGCGATCATTAAAAAATCTGGAGACAACAGATGCTGGATAGGATGTGGAGAAATAGGAACACTTTTACACTGTTGGTGGGAGTGTAAATTATTTCAACCATTGTGGAAGACAGTGTGGCAATTTCTCAAGGATCTAGAAATAGAAATTCCATTTGACCCAGCAATCCCATTATTGGGTATATACCCAAAGAACTATAAATCATTCTGCTATAAAGACACATGCACATGTATGTTTTTTGCAGCCCTGTTTACAATAGCAAAGACCTGGAAACTTTTCTTTTAATTGGCATCACCTTCACATACCAAGTAGGCTTCTATTTACTCCGTTTCTAAATATTTCCCACACTGTTGGTCATCTGAAATTCCATGTGCAAGGACATAAAACTTGTGTTCCACAATGAAAAACAGGAAATAATATACATATAATAACCTAGGAATGAGAAGAAATGTTCTCAAATTCACTATACCCATGTTGCTCACAGTATAATCTTCAGCATACTGCATCACAATAACTAGAGAAACGATTAAAAATCCTATCCCAGACCTACCGAATTGGCATCTATGGAACTAGGGACTTGTAACCTGCATTTTAAATTGGCTCTTCCATTTATATTTATGCACACTAAAGTTTGAGTGTCAGTAACCTAAACCACAAGTGAGTGATACAACTGTAAGGAATATTTCTCCTTAAAAATGCTTGAAAAGATAAAAAACCATAAGAGTAATGGGAGTCTGATTGGAGGGCAGAAACACAAGACTGGGTATACCAAAATCAAAATTATAACACATCCTTGCCCAAGCTTATCTTTTTTTCTTTTTTAGACGGAGTTGTGCTCTTGTTGCCGGGGCTGAAGTGCAATGGTATGATCTCGGCTCACTGCAACCTCCACCTCCCAGGTTCAAGCAATTCTCCTGCCTCAGCCTCCCGAGTAGCTGGGGCACAGGCATGCACCACCATGCCCAGTTAATTTTGTATTTTTAGTAGAGACAAGCATCTCTCCTTATTGGTCAGGCTGGTCTCAAACTCCCAACCTCAGGTGATTCACCCCCCTCAGCCTCCCAAAGTGCTGGGATTACAGGCGGTACTCACTGATTCTTCAACTAAGACAAATAACATCAGAATGATGTCACAGACTTAAACAACAAGGAAGCAAAAGTTTTTATTGGGAGATACACCAAAAGTAATAATCTGTATGAACTGTTTTTGGAGAACTTGAAGGACCCGCATAGTGTGTCATGTATCACTAGCGTGTTATGGTAGGAACAAAAACAGGGCATCCAGTCTCTTTGTATTTTCATCTCTGACCAGCCTGCCCAAACTCAAATACAACTTTGTATTATATAGTGTTTTCACTTCATTTGAATTGCCTAAGTAACCTCTATCTAGGACTACCCAAAGACCCTTACACTTTGCTTCTCTGCAGTTTTGTGCCTTAAATCTTTGAGAATTATAGTGTCTTGTGGCTATATCACATGAAAGGTGTCAAAGCCATTAAAGAATGCATGGAGTGGTTTTTGCCTCTTCAGGAACTACTTTTCCAAAAAATAAAAAAATAGGTAAAAATATTGTCAGTGCTGCAAAAGCCCCAGTGTTCACATAGCCTTTTTGACAGTCTCACTATGTATCCTACAGTAAGAATTTTGGAACATTATGACTGCAATATGTTTCAAAATCAATGTGGTTTGCATGATAAGACTCATTTCTCTTCAACTCTCCTAATGTACATACTGTGCTTTCATTCTGGTTTTTCTTGCTTCCTGTATGTCTACCTTTAACTCTTTACCTCCAAATAAAGAATGTCATCTCTCACCATGACTATATAAGAACAGCTCTTTTTTTAATCACTAGTTTCATTTGTGTTCTGTCAGCAACTTCAAAGCGTATCGTGAATAAATCACTTTGGGGCATTTAAGGAACTTCCATTTTCACTCCCCACCCCATGCCTGGTGTTTCATATCCATGTCATACTCCCAGGTACTCTGGGTTCAGAAAGAAGCAGCTGTCTGTGTAGCATGTGAGGACACTATCCATGAGACCAGAGAAAGGGAATGGAAGAGGCTGGGAAGAAAGGAAAGAGTTCAACTGAAATCAGAGGTTTCAAGCTGGTGATAAAGACAATCATGATACCACCAGCAGAGACAGAACAGAAAAAAACTTGTTTTCAGAGCAAGATGATGCATTTCATTTTAGATATGGAATTTTCAAACTGACAGGATTCCAAATAGAAACATCTGGCAGATAACTGCAGATGCAGTACTGCAGCTAAAAAGAAGGTTGATACTAGAGATGGTAATGTGATCATTTTCATTTATGCAATGGTTACGTCATTAGAATAGATGAGATATCCACAGAGGAGGGAAGAGAGACAAAGCAGAGCATGTGGCTAGATCTTTAAGGAATGAAGAAGAGGAGAAGCCAGTGAAAGAAAGAGGAAGGGAAAAGGTAATCAGAGAAATTGGATAGGAACTCTAGTAGCTCGGAGTTAAAGAAGTCAAAGGAGGAAGATAATCAAGAAAGTAGAGATTCAGTTGCATGAAGCAGCAGGAAAAAAAGACCAATGAAAATAAGGATCACAAAAATGTTAGGTGCTTGCCTCATCAGCACATATACTAAAACTGGAATGATACAGAGAAGATTAGCATGGTCCCTGTGTAAGGAAGACATGCAAATTCATGAAGTGTTCCATATTTATTAGGAGGCTATTGGTATGTTTTAGTAGAGCCAGATTTTAGGGTAATGAGAGAATGGGAAGATGGGTTATGACACCATCAGCAGAAATAGAAAAGAGAAGAACTGGTTTTGAGAGCAAAATGATACATTTCATTTTAGATGTGGAATTTTCAAACTGATGACAGGATATCCAAATAAAAACTAGCCAACAGAAATACAATGTGAACCACATATGTAATTTAAAATGTTCTATTAGCCACATTATTTTTAAATCACTCTTCTTTTTAAAATCCTTCAATAGCTCTCCATTTATCCAGAATAAAGCTAAACTCTTTAATATACGAAGTCCTCCGAGGACAGTCTCCTTTGCTTCCTCTAGCCCAGCCCTAGCCTGCTTACTCCACAGCCATATTGGGTTTCTGCAGGCGCCTTACGTGTGCCACGCCATCTCATATCTCTGTATGTGTTCTCCTCTGACTATAGTTGTTCCCCTGACAAGTATACTAGTTCTCCTGCCCTTTCTATTCCTACTAACCCTTCAAGACTCAGTTTGTGTTTCCTCCTCTGTGAAGTCTCCTCTAAATGCCAAACTAATTCTTCATTTTTAACACCCTGCATCTTTCTTACAGCACTTATCACTCAGCACTGTAGTTTCTGGAAGCAACCAAGATATCCTTTAGTAAGTGAATGGCTAAACATACTGCGGTACATGCATACAATATACTATTCTTCAGTGATTTAAAAAAAGATAAATGAACTATCAAGCCACCAAAGACATGCAGGAAACTTAACTGTATATTGCTAAGTGAAAGAAGGCAGTCTAAAAAGGCCACATATTATTTATTAACATCCTTGAAAAAGTAAAACTCTGAGCACGGTAAAAGCTTAGTGGTTGCCAGGCTTAGGGAGGAATGGAGGGATGGTGGAGCATAGGAGATTTGGGAGGGTGATGAAACTATTTCGTGTGATACTGTAATGGTGAACACATGCAATTATACATTTCTCAAAACTCAGAACTTTACAAAACACATATGTTCATTGCAGCACTGTTTACAATAGCAAAGACCTGGAACCAACCCAAATGCCCATTGATGATATAGACTGGACAAGGAAAATGTGCTATATATACACTATGGAATATTATGCAGTCATAAAAAGGATGAGTTTATGTCCTTTGTAGGGACATGGATGAATCTGGAAACCATCATTCTCAGCAAACTGACACAAGAACAGAAAATCAAACACCACATGTTCTCACTCATAAGCAGGTGTTGAACAATGAGAACACATGGACACAGGGGAGCATCACACACTGGGGTCTGTTGGAGGGGGTTAGCAGAAGGACAGTGGAGGGAGTGAGGAGGTTGGGGAGGGATAACATGGGGAGAAATGCCAGATATAGGTGACAGGGGGATGAAGGCAGCAAACCACCTTGCCATGTATGTACCTATGCAACAATCCTGCACGATCTGCACATGCACCCCGGAACCTAAAGTACAATTAAAAGAAAGAGTCAATCCTAATGTAAACTATAGACTTTTGTTAATAACAATGTGTCAGTATTGGTTTATCAAGCGTAATCTAATTTAAGAGACGTGAACTATTAACACAAGGCAGTGTAAGAAGCCATAGCATTTCGGAGGGCTGGATTACTAGAGGACTTGTCTTAATAGTTCATTTATCTTACAGTAGATTACACTGTCCTTAAGAGCAGGAATCATATCTCTTTGTACTTCTGAATCAACGAGGGTGCCCAGCAGAATTCTACAGCACAGGAATCGTCTATCTATCTATCTATCTACCTACCTACCTACCTACCTATTCACTGACTTATGACTGAGGAGTAAAAACCCTACCATATTTGTCAGGTTTGAGCTTTTCCTTTATTTGGAAGGTGAAAATCCACCTTTTGACTTTCATAAACTGAATCCCTAATTCCTATTACAGAACTCTTAGGTAATGTTAATGATAACATTTATATTCTTACTGTTTTATCTATTATATTTCCCTGAAGACTGGCACCTATTTTTTAAGCTTGTTGTTGGAAGGGACTGAAAGGAAGTATGCTACACATATGACAGGATACACCTGGTGACCCTATGGCTTAGATTGTTTTCTTAGGTTTGGGCAATCCAAACATTTTGTTTGATTAGCACCATTAGCAGATATTGTGGTTCAGAAGAATGTGGAAATCACATATTTATTACTAGTTTGAACTGTAGTCTAATATAAAACAGTGCTGTAAGCAAAGAGCCAGGGAAAGCCAGAAGAGATGAGAAAAGTATCTTAACTAATTTAGTAAAGTATTCTCTATTCAAAGCATAAATAATATTTTGCTTCATGTTGACTATTGAATATACTCCACAGCCTCAAGCTAATATTGAATAGACACTGTTGTTAATCCACTACATATGTTCAATGTAGTTAATCTTTTAAACGTTGTATCACTAAAAAGGCTCATCAGGGCTCATCAATTCAGACTAATTGAAGAAAAGCCTAACATGGTAAAAAGTGTGAATGATAAGTCATCTTAAATTAATCTTAATACTTAAAATATACAGAGTAATTACACAATACCTAGTTGACTTCTTCAGAACTTGCTTCAGTGAATAAATTTGAAATTAGCATACTTGTTGCTGTGTTCCTCTGAACTATACAAAGACCTATGGAAAATCTGTTCTTCTAAATCATGCGATGTAAATTCACCGACTGCAGATTTCAGTGTGCATCTTAAAATTATTTCCTTTATTCATTTATTCACAAAAATTGAAGCAGTCCTCTTTCTAACACCTGGAGAAGTGAAAATATAAATTTATAAGAGCATAATGATGCTTACCTAGAGATACTACAGATAAGAAAGATGCAGGTTTCCACAATGGCTGCACTAAAAGGCAGTTTCTGTGAGTAGTAGACTAGAAAATAATCCAAAATCTTAAATTAAGTCCCCATTCACGTAGATGCTAAAAGCTTTCAATTCCCTTCATCACAGACTTCCTAAAATTTCATGTATTACAAAAATTCTAAAATCTTAACATGATACTCAATTGGGCATTAACTATCAAGCAATAACTCTTCAAATGGCAAATCTTATTTTGTCTTTTAGAACTGCTGCATTTTCCACTTATTCTGAATACTAAAATGAATGGAGTATGTATCACTCTGGCTCCTGGAAGAAGGAGATGGCTCACTCAAACTGTATAATTGACAAGAATTTAATAGAGACACTATTTACAGAAATATGGGAAGCACTAAGGGAAATCAGTTAAAGATAATGTTCTGTTCTAGGGCTTGGAATTGTGAGATGGTAAAACTCCCCTGGATCTGACAGTGTACAGGGAGAAGATGGCTACTGACATTTGGAAAGGAAAGGACACTTGACAAGACCAACAGCCTTTAAAAGAGGAACCATCCAACCTATTGTGATCTAGCAGGGAGAGCCCCTAGGGTATTTATGTTCTGACCTCCCCCTCTGGGGAGATTTCCACTTGCTGAACAGAATCAGAAGTCAGAGGGCAAATGTGTTATTTGATACAATACTTATAGGCAAGTTCCCTTGGACACAGAGAAGGTTGAAAAAAAAAAAAAAGTAGAGAGTGAATCTGGAGAGAAAGTGGGAAATGTTCAAAGCAGTAGCACTCTTTTGCTGCAGGTAACAGAAAATATAATCAAGCTCACCTAAGCAAATAAGGAGGGGATTCATTGGCTTGTGTATCTTAAAAGTATAGGAGTACCTCTATCTTCACACCTAGCTCAGCTTGATCCCGAATCTCAAAGGATGTCCCTGGGATTCAGTATCTTTCCATCTCTCAGCTCTGTTCTCTTCCATGTAGACTTTACTCAAAGCCTCCATGTGGTAGCAAGATATCTGATAGTAGTTTCAGCCTGATATTCCAAATAATAATAATAATAATTAAATTAAATTAAATTAAACAAATAAAACTTAGGTTCTTTCAACACTTTAATCGGAGATCCTGGGCTTGACTACTGTTGTTCTAAATCAAGTCACCTGCCCATTCCTAGGCCAATCAATTTATTCATAAGTATTAAGCAAGATGATTGTCCTGTCCTGAGTCACATGCCTGTCTTTAGACTCTATGCTACAGACCAAACACAGCCCAAGGTCAGAGACGGAGGAAGGGAGAGTCCTTGGGTACTGTTACCAAAACTAGAAAAAATAGATGCTAGTTACCAAAACTAGAAAAAACAACAAATGACCACTAAAGTCTACAATACTGCATTTGGAATCCAATTCATCTCTTAGCTCTCAAGTATCATGATGTTCAGGAATATAAGAGCCTACCAGTTTAGGCTAAGTAGCATTTACAAATATGGTGACAATTTCTACCTTCTGATTTCCACATTTTATGCCAATAAAGATGTGAAACAAATATTTATATCTATATACATTTATAATAGACATATGTATATATAAAACTTGCCATATGCAACAATTTGATTTGTTGTGCTATTAAATATTTCTACTGCCTTTCTCAATTTTATAAGCACTTTCCACAACACAGGCATTCTCTTTAGGCTGCTAACCCCTGAAAAAAAAGAAAGCCATTTCTATTTTTGTTGTTAGTTATATTTTCTTCCCACATTGGCATAGGAAGATGAATTAATGAGTCAATTTGATGTTAATTATAAAATGACACTTTGGGCTATACTCTGAAAAGGAAGTGTAATTTCTTGCCCAAGATGAAAGGTCATGAAACTAAAGATCACATAGTTACGAAAATTTAAAGCTGGAAATTCGCAAGTTATTTTAGGCATTAAGAACCAACAAAACCCAAGTGACTCTAAATTAGATAGCATTTTATAATAACATCTTGTTTAAATGTAAGTTTATGTCCCAGAGAAACTATAGTATGATGAGACAGCAATGGTAGAGCTGCTGTATTTTAACCAGAAACAGTACTACAGGAACTTGCAACCCACAGTGAATTTTTCCAAGTGAGTGGCAAGAAACTTTTAGAACTGTGCTTAGATGTGTATTTTCCTTAAATCATCCTGATGTTTAGAGAAGAAAAGCTTTAACCAAGTAGACACAGCATTTCGTTTTCTCAGATCACATTGATAGGGTAGATGGAGATTTTTTTTTATTGCAGCTGCGTATCTGCTGATAAGACAAAGTGAAGTATCCAAGTATTTAATCATCACATCTTTAAAATGGTAGAGAAGATCACTTCTTTTTAGCTGTCTATGATGCTTTTTTCACCTTTCCTTTCAATAACATACCTACATATTACTTTGTAAATTGCTTACCTACAAAAAGTGCATTAGCTTCTCACAGATTTGTTGGCTGGTTTCATGTTTCTCTACAGAAATAAGTATGTTTCTAAAATTATTTAGTAATGAATCTAAATCTACATGTTTAGAAGATCAATTGGAGAGCAGAATATCATTTTATTTTAGTCTGTTTAACAAGAAACAGAGACGTACCAAAACAAAACACACTGAGACATACAAAAATACACAGTACACTTAGCACATTTAAGATTGCCTTCTTTCCACCCTCTTCCTCTTCCCTAGTTGTTGCTGAGCTAGGAGTCTTAACCAAATGCCACCATGCCATCCTGATAGAAGAGTGTGTACTTTGAATCTTAACCATTCTCATTCTTAAGAGCTGGTATCCTTGGAGATCATGTTTCCCCACTATGTTGATCATCTACTGAGATGTGGCAGCATTTTCTTCTGATCTTACCACGTCTTTCCTAGGGGTTTCCTCATCCAGGCTGAGGAAACAAATAATTCTCCTCCGAGTCTGTAGAGTTCTCCTTTCTCACCTATATTCTGTGCCCTTTCTTTCTTGTGGACATAAAGAAACATCCACTGCTTTTTCACATACCTCTTGGACTCCACAGGGTCCCAGGTTGTCCGCAGGTATTCACTGTGCCAAAGCATCCTTTACGCATTTTCTGATCCATTTAAGTTGCTACAGTATGGTCAACCTCGGCAAGGCTACTAGAGCTCCAGAGAGAGAGTGTAAGACACAGAGACTAGACCCATCAGAGGAAGATGGGGAGAAGAAATTTACCTCTCCTCTCTTCCTTCCTTGTACTTGCACCAGAATTTATTCCAAGGCAGAAATCAACAGAAAAAAAAAAATGCCAAAGTTCTTTTTCCTTTCTTCTGTCTCCATTCCTACTCTCAATTTTTATACATATTTATAATAGCTCTTTAAAAGTCCAAGTCCATTAATTTCACCTGTTTCTAGAACTTTTACTATTGACGGATTTTTTAACCTGGTTATGGGTTACATTTTCATGGATTTTTTGTATATCTAGTAACTTGTGATATCTATATATGTATTGGACATGCTGAATTACATTGTTTATTTTGAAGCTTCCTTTTCAACGTTGTTAAGAAGGGTCTGGAATAGATTTTACTTTAAGGCTAGTTTTAGCCCTTCTTCTTAGGACTAAAACCAAGAAGGAGTATGGCCTTTTGGGGATCTCTAGTGAATTGCCTGAGTGTGCCTCAAGGTCTTTCCACCCTAGTCGCTTAGAATTCAAACCGTGCCAGCCCTGTGAAATTCTGATATTTGTTCAGCTTATAGCTTTCCAGTAGTTACACTTTCCCTTGTATTTGTTCTTTGGCCTTGTGGAGTCTCACCCTATATTTGTGCAGATTAGTTATTGAATACAAAAAAAAAAAAAAACACCTATGCAGATTTCTGGAGTTATTTCTCTGCTTAGCTCTCTTCTCTATGGTCTTCAACCCATAGATTTCAGCTGTTTGTGCCTCTCCAAATTCTAATATCTGTCTCATCATCTTAGCAAGGCTGCCATGCTCTATCTGGGTTTCATCTCTCTGCTCCTTTGCCCAGTAAGTATTTCTCACAAGAAAACTTGGAAATCATAGCAGTTATCTAGTTTATTTTCTTCTCTCAGATAGCACTATCCTTCATGGCCAGTTGTCCAATATCTGAAAGCAGTTGTTTCATATAATTTTGTTGCTTCCTTCTATGGCAGGGGATTTGTTTATGGCAAAAGGTTTAGTCTAGTACCCGTTACTCAGTCATAGCTGCAATCAGGAGTCAAGGCTTTGGATTTTCTTCATGTATGCTATTATTGAAAGTCCCTAAAACAATAGTTACCCTTCTATGGTAAGTGCCCAACTGAGAAAAGGATCACCATTTAATCATGTAGACCAGGAAAAAAAATCAGTAATTCCTAAGTCATGGACCATACCTTATCCCCAGTTGCCATAGGTCTGCAAACTACAATTATTGTCAAATTTTATTACTACTGCAATGACTATCATCCAGGTATGTGACTAGCTAAGATAGGGCTGGAAGACTGATTGACAATACAGGACAAAAGATAACTTACCGGAACAAAAGAGAAGATGGATACAGGAGCTACAAATGACTTCCAGAAAAACAAACAAACAAACAATAAAACTAAGTATGGCTCTTTTCCAATTAAACTGAAAAGAGTTCCCTAGGGAGCTGGTATTTGATGGCTGCATGGTCTTTAAGAAAATAAAACATCAGAGAGTAAATGGATGCTAAAGTGAGGAAGATCTAAAAGAATTTTCATACCTCCCTCCAAGACCTGAGATGTGACATAGTAGGGCTAGCATTGGAGACGAAGTGTGTCATATGCCCCAGGTGAGTATGGGTCTTGTATGGATCTTAGAGAAACTGAAATGAACACCTATGATAGAGCTTCAGGAAAATTCAAAGTTCCATACAACCTAAATGGACAAGCAGGCCAAAAATATCATATATGAGTTCTCAGAACAGTTAAGTCGTCAATGTTTCAAAAAGACAAACAGGTTTGTAAAAGACAGACTGCCCAGAAATATCTCAGCAGCAGCATGCTGTCTATTAGCTATATAAACTCTATTTCCCAGTTCAACTCTCTTGCTCCATGAGCACTGGGAAAAGAGTTTATGTAAACCAAGACCATTCCATAAAACAAATATTCTAGTAAATGGTACAGAAATTTCACTGACAGTTTGCACAACACTAGCTCCAAGGGTCCTAGAGAGACTATTCTGTTATGCAATTCAGAAAATGAGTTATCTTTAAATTATCCTAAAATAAAAGGTAATGGCAACAGCTTAGAAATATTTTAATTATACAGAGATAATCAAAGTGATGGTATTTATTATTGTGAAATTATACTATTTTACTGTGAATTTTTTTCTTCCCTAAATCTTTAAATTATAAAAAGGTACTAGTTATTTTATTCTGTGGAGCTGATGAGGCTATACAAAACAGTATACTTTTCCTTTCATATCTAAGTCCATAGGTTTATAATTAAGGAAGATTCCTTAGGATGAAAACAAAACCAGCAATAACTACTCACGCTATCTTTTTTCAACTGGGATTTTTCTATGATTTGTTCATTACTGAATTCCCAGCACCTACAGCTATTTGGAACAAAGAGGTAGTCAAATAAATGTTAGGTGAATTTCTAAATTACAGTTCTCATATTCATGCGAGTCACCATGATGCCAATGAAAATGAATACAATAAATTCTGGATTATTGGCTAATGAAAAGACACAGGAAAAAATAACAACAAAAACATAGCCAAACAACTTTCCTAACATAATGATGTTTCTTTTGTTTGTTAGAGGTAAAATGTGGCCACAGAAATAGACATGAAATGGGTAACAGCAAAATTCTAGGCTGCTACAATTAAGAATGATCTTTGAAAGCTCAGAAAAGAAAGTCACCTAGAGTCAATAATACATGTGAAATTGGTCAGTGCATTACCCCAAATTTTTTACTCAGTGCTCAAGACATAAATTATTTTTCAGAAACCACTATGGAGAATAAGAAATATCTTTAAGTTCTAGATCTTGAAAGAGACAAAATAAAAAAGCATTATAAGATGAGAAATTCTGTTGATAAAGGCCTTTGAATGAACTTTAAAAAATTTTAGACCAAAAAATTATGAAATCTCTGCAATTCACATTATAACTCTGACATAAGTAAGAAACAATGATTCAACTCAGATTGATGTTGACTGTGTATAAGTATGGAACCCAGTAAATGAAATGAGGCAGAATTTCTATAGATTCCTAGTTACTTCAGCTGTTCCTCAAATTATGTGGTTTCCAGCTGCTTCACCATCATGGGGTTGTAATGCTTTAAATAGGCTTCATTGTCCTAAAATATGGCATTGAAGTAGAACATAATTGCGATGGTTAATTATATGTCGACTTGGCTGGGCCATAGCGCCAAGATATGTGATCACACATTATTTGAAATGTTTCTGTGAGGGTATTTTGGGGTGAGATTAACATTTAAATTGATGAACACTGAGTAAAGCAGATTTCCCTCTATCATCTGGGTAAGGCTTCGTTCAGCTAGCTGAAGACCTGAATAGAACAAAAGATTGACCTTCACCAAGAAAGAAGAAAATCTACTAGCAGAGAGCATTCAGACTTAAACTGCAGCATTAGCTTTTCCTTGGTCTCCAGCTTGCCAGCCTACCCTGTGCACTTTGATTTACCAGTCTTCTACATCGCAGGAGCCAATTCCTTAAAACAAATTTCCTTCTAAATATACACATACCCATCTTATTGGTTCTGCTTCCCTGAAGAACCATAATAAAGGAAATATGCAGATATTTATCCCATAAGCGTGGACTACCACAGAGAGACTATCCCTAGTCACAGATACAATGAAAGAAACAATTATTAACACAAGATAAAAGACAAAATCCAGATTTAAACCTAGAGTGGTAGATAAAGGACAAAAAGAGAAGATTACATTTGTTTTTAGCCGACACATCATTCAACTCATATTTGAGCTACTTTTAAAACAAACAAAAACCATCCATAAACTCAAGTAAAAAAAAAAATCCACCTCTGTGCTTCTGAAGTATCTAATCACCATGATCCCTGAACCTGTATAGAAAGCACTTTTATTTCAGGTTTAACCTGCAATATGGGTGACTTTTTTGTTATGTTACCCTTTGTCAGTTGCTGTAATACCCAAGGACATGTTTTGTTTATCATAACTACCTCCCAAGCCAACAGACAGTCCCAATGCCTAGAACTGAAGTTTATTTCCAGCCCCCAACTTCCATCCAATCTGGTTAGCTAAGGCTTTCTCAGCCACATGTATGACACACTATGACCCATCCATTACTCTGAGTGAGTGTGGTATTTACACATAAATATTTGTACATATTCATTCAAATACATTTATTTAGTATCTACTACGTGCCAGGCACTGAGCACAGAGCCATGAGGTATAGAGTACAGAGCCATGAACAAGACTGATATGGCCCTGCCTTCATGGATCTTATATTTTAGTGGGGAATACAAGTAATCAATAAGGAAATAAATTGTGATAAATGTACGATAGAAATAAATGGAGTGCAGTGAGAGAGAAGTACCCCTTAAGTTGAGAACTGTAGAGAGAAATTAAAGTGAGGGAAAAGTACTTCAAAAAACAAGCAAAAAGAAAAGAAAAGAAAAAACAAAGAATAAAGAACAAAAAAGAAAAGAAAAAAAAAACAAGTACAAAAGCTATGAGGTGGGGAAAACTTGATGCATTTAGAAAATACCAGAAAATCTATGTGGTTGAATTCTGATGATTGATGAAAAAAGTTGAAAATGAAAATGAGTTAGGAAACATAGGCAGAGACCAGATTGTAAAGGGCTTTATAATGTGTTACTTGGGCAAAAAATGGAGCCCTCATGAAGTTAGAAATAAAATTACTTTCTGAGAAAGTAAAACCACAAAAGATCAAAGCATAATGAACAAGAAACACCACCTGTGGAAATGACTACAATCAGAAAAGAAAGTGTGTGTGTGTGTGTGTGTGTGTGTGTGAATTAGAGAAATATACAACTGTTTTTCCTATGTCTAGGACGTTAGTCTAGACATAAGAGTATACTTTAGAGTGATTATAGACATAGAAAAATTTGATTAGCATATTATTATATCTTTAGCTGAATCCTGATCAGTGATATAGAATCCTGCCAGAAGAAGTAACCTGTTAACAAGTCTAAGATATTCCTTAAAGCAGGGGTCCCCAACCCCGACCACAGACAGGTACCAGTCCCCGGCCTGTTAGGAATCAGGCCACATAGCAGGAGGTAAGCAGCAGGCAAAAAGAGCTGAGCTTCATCTATTCTTAACAGCCACGCCCCATCGCTCACATCATCCCCTGAGCTCCACCTCCTGTCAGATCATTGCATTAGATTCTCATAGAAATGAGAACCCTATTGCGAACTACACATGCAAGGGATCTAGGCTGCACGCTCCTTAAGAGAATCTAATGCCTGATCATCTGTCACTGTCTCCCATCACCCCCAGACAGGACCATCTAGCTGCAGGAAAATAAGCTCAGGGCTCCCACTGATCCCACATTATGGTGAGCTGTATAATGATTTCCTTGTATATTACAATGTAGTAGTAACAGAAGAAAAGAGCACAATAAATGTAATGTGCTTAAGTCATCCCAAAACCATCCCAACTGCCCTAGTCCATGGAAAAATTCTTCCACAAAATCACTCCCTGGTGCCAGAAAGGTTAGGGACCGCTGCCTTAAAGGTAACCTCTGTAGCCATCATTTGCTGTATGTGAGGGAGAGGGGGCTGGAGACAAAAAGGAAAAGTATTACTTGGTTGAGTTCTCAGTAGCTTCCTGACACTGCTTCAACAAGGGTAACTGTGCTGTCATCTATTTTATATATTGAACTTCCATTTTAAGAAAGTTAAAACAAAACTAAACAGTGTATTTGAAAGTAGTTTTCAAATACAGACACACATAGCATATTCTCAATATATTTGCATAAGCATATATGCATATTTTATATATTATGTGTGTACGTGTGTGTGTGTACGTGTGTGTGTGTACGTGTGTGTGTGTGTGTGTGTGTAAAGAAAGAGACAGATTAAAGGGAGAAAGAAAAGGATGCCCAGGTAAGCAGAGTTTTTGATTGTCTTAGAATAATACACATGTAGAGGAAATGAATGTATAACATTATACCATTCGATGACATTAGTCATTAAAATCCCCCAACAGGTTGCTGCTGTTCTTATCTGAGGCTTACAAACAAGCTTCTGACTGAAGCTGGCTTTCCATGGGAGAATTTATTGACAGTCAATATTAGTTTCTGATTCACACAGCATTTATAGTTCACCTGTAATACACTGTCAGTGTGATTTCTACATCAGTGTTTAGTCAGACTAGTACATATCAGTATTTCAAGCCTTACTTGAATTTCTTCACTTGAATAACTAAGGATCAGTGTCCAGAACTCAATCTACCTCATGGAACTGCCAACTGAGACTTCCGAACCACAATCAGTCAATCTCTCTCTGTGGCTTGTCCATTTTCTAACTACAGCTAAAGGAACTATAAAGAATCACATTCATTTAAAGATACGAACCACAGTAGGAATCCACACTTACCAGCACTGCAATACAATAGGAAAATAACTTCATACTGATTTCATAGAAAAAGAAGCACACTGGCTTAAAGAGAGATGTGCAGTTTTAGCACTTGAACTGTTTTCATCACAGGACACTGAATGTTAAGGGTTAGATCTCAAAGTTCATCTCATCCAACCCCTTAGTTTTAAAGGTGGCAAGAGAGGCATGGAAGATTAGATTATTTACCCAAAATATGGCTGGGATGCCAGGTCACGTTCTTTCTACTATGATAACTCCCTATTTCAAAATAGTTTGCCCACACTCAATCTTCTTGTAGCTGTTGAAACTTTATATTCTCATTCTATGCAATGAAAGGTAAATTTTAAAAGGAAATTGTATTTCCTAAGAAATAGGAAGATACCCTATACAACTTTCTCCCTTTCATTATGAGCAATAGGTATTTGATCAATTCCTGCCTAGATAACAGCCAGTGATACTTTTATAATGAAAGTCATAACGTGTCCTCCTCCTTAAAACCCTGAAGCTACTCCCAACTGGGAACAGTGAAAGCCAAGTTCTCGCAATGCCCTGCAAAGCCCCACACCTCCATCCTCCATGTTTACTCTGTTCCTGCCAAACCATCCTTCTTGCTTTTTCTCAGGTATCTCAAATACCTTTCTGTCCCAGGACCCTTGCATTAGCTGTTCCCTCTACCTGAAACTCTCCCCTCAAACAACCTGAGTGACTAACTCCTCATCTACTTCAAATTGTTGCCCAAATGTCACCTTAATGAGATCTGCCGCAATTATTTAAAACTACTATACCCATCGCTCTGTACTTCGAATGCCCCTTATCCTAACTTACTCCTTTCTCTATAGGATCTATCACCTTCTAATATATGCGCTACATCATTTTCTTATTTATTATGTTTGTTACTCATTAGATGTCTCCCTCCAGAATAAAATCTCTGTAGAGGCAGGGAGATTCGTGTATTTTTTTAACTATTATATCCCTAACGTCTGAAATAGAGCCTAAGCCCCAAATATTTATGAAATGAATAAATTAATGGATTTGACAATTTGACCACTATGTCTACAGATAACGAAATGCTATGTCTAATGTGGCCCAGAACAAGGTTAAATCCTTTCCCCGATATACTGGATCTTTCAATGAATTCCATTAAGAAGGACAATGTACTAAACCACTAATGTATTTCTACTCCCTGAAAGTCTCCTTTGGTGCTGTCACCAATAAAATAAAAAAGAGTTACTGTTGAATAATTAGATAGATGACAAATTACTTTCATTTTAAAGGAAAGTCTAAATTGCATTAAAATAGGTATCAAAGCAATCCAGAATGTATTGACAAAGAATACTATTTATTGAGCATTAAACTTTCAATTCTTTTCATGATAATACTGACATGTTCTCTGGCATAGTATTCTGAGAAACTGCTACAAAACAAGCATCTAGGAGGGTGTGTGTGTGTGTGTGTCCTATGAGCAGCCATGACCAAGAACTTCATAAGTACCTTAATCTATTCCATATCATTATTACATACATCTTTTAACTTTTTTTCTAACAATCGTGATAGATGTAATCTGAAACATCTTCATTCAAATCCTAATGAGATATGAAATGATTTAAATTAAAATAATATCCTCAAAATATTTATCAGTCAGTAAAAGGTGGAGACAATATCAGAGATAATTATCCTAAAATGACTCTATATACTAGAGTCAGAGTTTCTCATCCTAAGCCCTTGTTTAGTTAGCAGGTTTTCTGGTGAAGGGGATAAAACTGGATCCCATGATGATCTTACAGCACCCTCAAGTGGATTTGACTGACAATGTTTCTCTTCTGGAAGAAAGGTGCTAGTCTATGATATGAAATATAGAAGGTGGTAGAATCTTTTCAAACGAAAACTTTGGAATGAATGAAGATGTGCCAACCCTTATCAGAAGGGCTTGCAGTTTGAATTACTCCTCTGACAATGGGGATAGATACCTGGCTGAGTTAGCCATAGTTTCCATTTAGTATTCCTCACTCTTTGCTGAGTCACTTCAGGACAGCTTTGAATAGAGTGTGGAACACAGATAGCTATCTTATATGACAGCAAATCTGTAATCTGAACCTTTTGCACCATGTGCTTAGAAATGAAACCAGTAGCCCCATTATTGGAAAAAAGAGTTCGAAGTGATTTTAAATAATAACGTAGTAACAGATATTTTTATTAGTCACAGTTCACAAGAGAAACAGACAACAGGAGATACATACACACACACATACACACACACACACATTATGAAGACTTAACTCATACAGTTACAGAGGATTATGGGAGCTGAGAAGTCTTGTGATCAGCCATCTGCAAGCTGGAGACCAAGGAAGGCTAATAGTTGGCATTATTTAGTCTGAGTCCAAAGGCCAAGGAGAGCCAATGATATAAATCCTAGTCTGAGGGCAAAAGAAAATAAAAGAAGAGGTCCCAGTTCAAATAGAGAGGCCAAAAAAAGGCAAATTTTCCCTACTTTTGCCTTTTGTTCTATTCAGGTCCTCAATTAATTTTTTTCTTTTTCTTTTTTTTAGACAGGGTCTCACTCTGTTGCCCAGGGTGGGAAAGGCTCACTGAAGCCTCAACCTCCCAGGCTCAGAGGATATTCCCTCCTCAGCCTCCTGGGTAGCTGGAACTACAGGTATGCAACACCACATCTGGCTAATTTTTGTATTTTTTGTGGAGACAGAGTTTAGGCATGTTGCCAAGGCTGGTCTTAAACTCCTGGCCTCAAGAAATCTGCCCTCCTGGCCCTCCCCAAGTGCTGGGATGACAGGCATGAGCAACTAATCTTTGCCCCTCAACAGAATTGATGATGACCACCAACATTGGGGAGGGCAATCTACTTTACTGAGTCCACCAATTCAAATGCTAATGTCATCTGGAAACACTCTCACAGACACACCTAAAAATAGTCTTTAACCAATCATCTGGACGTCCCCTGGTCCAGTCAGGATGACACATAAAATTAACTACAGGTTGAACATCCCTATTCCAAAAATCCAAAATCCAAAATGCTCCAAAGTTGGAAATTTCTGAGCTCTCACATTAATTCCACAAGCAGAAAATTTCACACCTGACCTCATGCAGTAGATCCCAGTCAAAACGTAGGAATACAACACAACACTGGGTCTATTCAGTGTCCCAAGGGGAAAATTATCTTCACGGTCCAGGTGCAGTGGCTCATGCCTGTAATCCCACCACTTTAAAAGGCCAAGTTGGGAGGATCACGAGGTCAGGAGATCGAGACCATCCTGGCCAACATGGTGAAACCCCATCTCTACTAAAAATACAAATAAATTAGCTGGGCATGATGGCACACACCTGTAATCCCAGCTACTCAGGAGGCTGAGGCAGGAGAACTGCTTGAACCCAGGAGCCAGAGATTGCAGTGAGCCAAGATTGTGCCACTGCACTACAGCCTGGGTAACAGTGCGAGACTCTGTCTAAAAAAAAAAAATTATCTTCAAGTTATGGGTATAAGGTGCATATAAAACATAAATGAATTTTGTGTTTAGACTTGAGTACCCAAGGTATCTCATTACGTACATGCAATTTTTCATTTTTAAAATGGCAGAGTAGAAAAAGTAAAGGCTATTAGTTGGTGGCTTCTTAGTGTATTAGTCAAGACCTTTGGTTCCAAAGTACAAATTTCCTCCATCTGGCTTAAGCAACAAAAGGGATTATTGTCAGGAAAATTAAGAGAGTAACTGGAGAAGAACAAAGCTGCAGAACTGGCACTACCTGACTTCAAGACTTAGTATAAAACTATAGTAATTCCCTATCCAGTCTATCATCGTTGGGCATTTGGGTTGGTTCCAGGTCTTCCCATGGAATATTATGCAGCCATCAAAAACGATGAGTTCACGTCCTTTGTAGGGACATGGATGAACCTGGAAACCATTATTCTCAGCAAACTGACACAAGAGCAGAAAATCAAACACCGTATATTCTCGCTCATAGGCGGGTGTTGAACAATGAGAACACATGGACACAGGGAGGGGAGCACTACACACTGGGATCCGTTGGGGGGAAATGGGGGAGGGGCGGGGGGTGGGGAGGTGGGAAGAGATAGCATGGGGAGAAATGACAGATACAGGTGAGGGGACGGAAGGAAGCAAAGCACACTGCCATGTGTGTACCTATGCAACAATCTTGCATGTTCATCACATGTACCCCAAAACCTAAAATGCAATAAAAAATAAAAAAATAAAAAATAAAATAAAATAAAATAAAATAAAACTATAGTAATTAAGACAGTGTGGTACTGACAAAAGAATAGATAAATAGATCAATGGAACAGAATAAAGAGCCCAGAAATAGACTTCCATAATACATAAGTACCATCAACTGATCTTTAACAAAAGTGCAAAGGCACTACAATGGAGAAAAGAGATTTCAGCAAATAGTGCTGGAACAACTGGATATCCACATGCAAAAAAATGCATCTATACACAGGTCTTACATCCTTCACAAAACTAACTCAAAATAAATTATAGATCTAAATGTAAAGCTATAAAATTCCTAGAAGATAAAACTATAAAACTCCTAGAAAATAACAAAGAAGAAAATCTGGATGACTTTGGGTTTGATGATAACTTTTTTTTGAGACAGAGTCTAGGTCTGTTGCCCAGACTGGAGTGCAGTGGTGCGATCTTGGCTCACAGCAATCCCCGCCTCCTGAATTCAAGCAATTCTCCTGCCTCAGCCTCCCGAGTAGTTGGGATTACAGGCGCCAGCCAGCTAATTTTTGTATTTTTAGTAGAGACAGAGTTTCACTGTGTTAGCCAGGCTGGTCTTAAACTCCTGAGCTTATGATCTGCCCACCTTGGCCTCCCAAAGTGCTGGGATTACAAGCATGAGCCACCACACCCAGCCTGGTGATGACTTTTTAGATACAATACCAAATACATGGTCCATAAAAGAAAAAAAATTGATAAGCTGGATTTCATTAAAATCAAAAATTTCTACTCTGCAAAAGATACCATTGGGAAAATATAAAGAAAATCCACAGGCCAAGATAAAATACTTGAAAAAAGAAAAAAACTATATCTATCTATCTATCTATCTATCTATCTACACACATACAAAAAAAATTTTTTAACTCAACAATAATAAAGCACACAACTCAATTAAAAAATGGCCCAAAGATCTTAACAGACACCACACCAAAGAAGATCTACAGATGGCAAATAAGCATGTAAAAAGATATTCCACATCATATACCTTCAGGGGAATGCAAATGGAAATAACAAAGAGATACCACTACCCACATATTAGAATGGCCAAATTTCACCACCCTAGCATCAAATGCCAGTGATGACGTGGAGTGACAGGAACTCTCATTAATTGCTGATGGGCGTGTGAAATGGTACAACTGCTTTGGGAGACAGTTTGGTGCTTTTTTCACAAAACTGAACATATTCTTACCACACAACCCAGCATTTGTACTCCTTGGTATTTATGCAAAAGAGTTGAAAACTTATGTTCACCCAACAAGATGCACATGTATGTTTATAGCAGCTTTGTTCAGAATTGCCAAAACTTGGAAGAAACCAGTATGTCCTTCAGTAGGATAATGGATAAACTGTTTTATAAATCCAGCAAATTGAATACTATTTAGCACTAAAGATATATGAGCTATCAAGCCATGAAGAGACATGAAGGAAACTGAAATGCATACTACTAAGTAAAGAAGCCAGTCTGAAAAGGCTATATACTATATGATCTCAACTATATAACCTTCTGGAAAAGGCAAAAATATAGATGCAGTTAAAAGATCGGTGGTTGTAAGGTTTTTCAAGGAGAAAAAGAAGAATAGACAGAGCACAGAGGATTTCTAGGGTGGTGAAACTATTTTTGTAATACACTATAATGGTGACCATGTCATCATACATTCGTCCAAACCTACAGAATGTGTGACACCACGAAAGAAACCGAAGATAAACTATGGACTTTGGATGATAAAGATGCATCAGTGTAGGGGATACATGGCAAATTTTTTTTTTTTTTTTTTTTTTTGAGACGGAGTTTCGCTCTTGTTACACAGGCTGGAGTGCAATGGCCGATCTCGGCTCACCACAACCTCCGCCTCCTGGGTTCAGGCAATTCTCCTGCCTCAGCCTCCTGAGTAGCTGGGATTACAGGCACGCGCCACCACGCCCAGCTAACGTTTTGTATTTTTAGTAGAGACGGGGTTTCACCATGTTGACCAGGATGGTCTCGATCTCTTGACCTCGTGATCCACCCGCCTCAGCCTTCCAAAGTGCTGGGATTACAGGCGTGAGCCACCGTGCCTGGCCTACATGGCAAATTTTTTACCTTCTTTTCACTTTTGCTTTTAACCCAAAATTGCTCTAAAATATAAAGTCCATTTTTTTTTTTTTTTTTTTTCTAAAAAGAAGAGAGTCTTAAAAAAGTAAGACACTGAAGTTAGAAGTATCATAATAGACTTCTAGGACCTTGTTTGGTATCCACCATTCCTGACACACACACGTGCCACCCTTGACCCCAAATAAAGGTGAAGCCTTGTTAAATCTGTTGGCATCAGTATCAAGAACCAGAAACAATGTATCTGCAAGCATTTCTCATAAAGTCATGGATTATTTGTAGATCCTTAATAATTGGTTATACAAGTTTCTGAGATGTTAAAAAAAAAAAAAACAGACTTTATCTTTTGCAGAGGATGTCACTAGCTGCACAAGTTATTTGTGGAAACTTGGGAGATCCAAGAAAAGCTACAATGAAATATGCTGCTTCTCCCACTTCTTTATGTGGCTACCTTGTTTCACCTAAGTTTCTGCATTCTTTGCTAAAGAAATGAGGAATTTACTCTGTGTGAGTGGGTGTATGTATGTGTTGGATGCAGAAAGAGGCACCAGGGGTTTCTTCCCACCAATCTATAGCCTACCTGAAAAGACACGCTTACATAACCAAAATGTCTATAATTAAAATATCCCTACCTACCTCCATTTCACACTTGCTGTCTCCAGAATGCATCTTGCTTTTTCACACCTCACTTCTTTAATTATATTGCCCTCTGTGCCTGGTCTGCACATAGTTGCCTCCCCCTCTCTTTTCTTACCCCCAGTAACTCCCACTATCTCACTTCACAAAGAGGGATCTATGCAAACACCCTAGTAGGTGTCCACAATAGCACTTACCACTATGCCATATTTGTTTCTTCTTAGGTCTAATCCTGTGTTGCCACTCAAGAACCAGAAATGCTTTCTTCACCTTTGTATCTCTAGGGTCTAGAGTGTTTTATTAAAGAATGTACATATGTGTTTATTTGGAAATGGAATTTAACATCACAATAAAAATAGGCACAGGAACCAGCCATCAAAGATGTTTTAGATGTCTTGCCTTCTTCTCCCCACCACCTCCCACACTTTTCCGGTCCCTCTCCTTAACATATTCATTTAGTTATTCATATTGCTTAATCAGAAAAGTTTCTTGGAAAAGATATTTTTTATGTTAAGGCAAGAAGTAAAAAAGAAAAAAAGTATTTTCTTCCTGTGCCCACTTGAGAAGCCCCATATGTGGTACTGGTTTCTCTAAAATGAGAAGCAAAGCTAGTCTCATTTCCTTTCCTAACTCTCTCCAGTCCTATGTCAAAGATCCAGTGCTCTGTGCCCTTTAAAGTCAAAGGGGTGTCTGTCTCAAAAGAAAATGAATTCAAATACACCTGTAATTGTAAAAGGCTTTATCCTCTGCAACAGGAGTGGTATTCTGGAAGTAAAGAATAAGACTGCCTTTGGCACCCAACTAATGTGGCTACCTCCACATAAGGAACTAACCAAAGACAGAAAATCCCACCCTGAGTTATGAGTACACTTTCTTGAAGTTCACTTCTTCTGTCACTACTCTGCAAACAGCAGTCATACAAAATGTCACTCTTGGTAAGTGCTGCTTACCCTCAAAAAAGGAGGTGCTTTCTATGTTCACGGTCACTTGAGAGATTGGAGACATGAGGTGGGGGAGGGTTGCCCTAGTGTTGGAATTAGGAAGAAGTATAGACAGATACCACAGTGATTAAACCATGCGCTACTCAAGAACGGCCTCAGAAGGTGACATTCCCAGCCTAAGTGTCACTGTTTGACATCTGGTTCTCGGACAGATGGTTTCTTAGTCCCTCCAAAAAATTAGGTCCTTGATCACAGACTGATTCTAACACAAACCACGTATTTACCAACATGTAAATATTTACCAAGATTTTTAGTGGTCAGCTTTCCTTTTCAGTGACAGCACTCTTTCCTAAAAACAACCATTCTCTGGAGTTACGGCTTAAAACAAGTCAGTTGGTACCATTTATTAAAGTTGATAAACCCAAAGAAGCTTGAAGTGTTTTTGTGTGTGTTTGTTTGCCACGATTTTGGTTCATTGCAACCTCTGCCTCCTGGATTCCAGCGATTCTTGTGCCTCAGCCTCCTGAGCAGCTGGGACTATGGGCATGCACCAACAAATCCGGCTAATTTTTGTATTTTTAGTAAAGATGGGGTTTCGCCATGCTGGCCATGCTGGACTCTGAATTCCTGACCTCAAGTGATCCACTCTTGGCCTCCCAAAGTGCTGGGATAACAGGCGTGAGCCACCGCACCCGGCCCCAATTTATGTTTTACACTTGCATTCTTGTCTGTCGCATTTTGTCAAGTCTCAGTAAACTATTTACCTGGGTTTTCCACAAAACAGTGTGACGATATCGATTATGTCCTGGGCTAGACCTCCTATACAAAAGTGGTAACACAGTGAAAGGCAAGTTTTCCTGAAAGACACACACGGTGGGAAGCGGGGGGACAAACTGCCACCGTTTATTTTTGTTCCAGAGAACTACAGTGAACTATTTATACTGAACATATTTAAACGGTACACATTTTATACCAGAATAAAACGAAGCTACATTATGTCAAAATTAGGGTTCGCTAGACCTTCTGCATGACAAAACACTCAGTCCGGCAACTCTGCCTGTGACGATCCATTAACACGTTTGGGATCCCGACTCCAGCCTCTTACCAGCTGTGTGACACTTAGCCGTTCACCGAGGCTGTCTGAGCTCGTGTCTCTGCTCTCCCAAATGGAAGCACAGTGTCTACGCAGGGGTTACGTCCCCAAGCCGGTAGGGAATGCGGGACCTACGCTGAAATTCCCCTTGAAAGTCACCGGAGTCGCCCATCACTGCGCAGGTGGAGTTTCGCTCCACATCCGCGAACGGTGAGTACGACAGACGCTCAATTCCGAGCAGCCGCCCAGAGTAAGTAGGAAACACACGTCCGCGTGACAGGGACCGCAAGTCCACGTGGCGCCTGCACCGGCGAGATGCTACAGCCGCTCCGGCTTCGGAACTCACACTCACTACCAGGAAGCGGGTGTGGATGGCGGGCGCCACTCCGGATTCACACTCACTACCAGGAAGCAGGTGTGGACGGCGGGCGCCACTCTGGATTCACACTCACTACCAGGAAGTGGGTGTGAACGGCGGACGCCACTCTGGATTCACACTCAGTACCAGGAAGCAGGTGTGGACAGCAGACGCCACTCTGGATCCACACTCACTACCAGGAAGCGGGTGTGGACGGCGGGCGCCCCTCGACATGCTCAGCACATGCCCGCGTCCGTCCTTCCCTCTGCCCTTCCCGGGGCCGCGCTCACACACACGCGGTCGCGGTTCACGGAGGGCGGGAGCTCGCGCGGCGGCCTCGTCCGGGGCGCTGCCCTGGCGCCGCACTCAGAAGCGCCTCCATGAACACGAGGAGGAATTATCATTACCCCAGGTTGGAGCGCGAGCTATCTCGCCGTTAACAGCGACCGCACGTACATCACTAAAACCAAGCTGCTCACACACGTCACTTCCGGAAGCCCCAGTCCGCCTCGGGCCCCCGCAGCGCCGCGCCCAATCCGCCGCGGTTCCGTAGTCTCGCCCGGTCTCGCAAGACCGAGGCTGAGCCCGCCTGCGCCGCCGTGGGGGGGGTGGGGGAGGGGGTGGTCCGGGAACACTTCCGGGTGTCACCGTCCGAGGCGTGTACTTCCGGCAGCCCCCGGAAGGCTTCTTCCGCCTCCGGAACCACCTGGCGCAGGGAGCTGACGCGGAACCCGGGGCGGTCAGCGCGTCGGCCGCCGGGCCCGCGGTCCCCGGCCATGGACCGTGACCTTCTGCGGCAGTCGCTGAATTGCCACGGGTCGTCTTTGCTCTCGCTGCTGCGGAGCGAGCAGCAGGACAACCCGCACTTCCGGAGCCTCCTGGGGTCGGCCGCGGAGCCAGCCCGGGGCCCGCCGGCGCAGCCCGCGTCGCAGGGCAGGTGAGGGGACGCGGGGCGGCTGCGCGGCGGGAGAGGGGTCGCAGCCCGGGGGCCGCGTCTCGAGCCGGGGGACCCGCGGCCGTGAGCCCCGGAGGATCGCGCCGGCGCCCGGGGCTGCGGGGGCTGCGGGGCGCCCCTGGTGTGTGCCAGGCCGTGTGCGCGCTCAACGTTCTCTCAGATTCCTGAGCTAAAGTCCCTCAGGCGTTCGTGTCTGGGCTGGAGGCCGCACTTTGCTGCCCACCCTCCGTCTCCAGGTTGGTTAATGAGGGAATGCCTGGGTAAAACTTTTTTTTAAGTTTTGGGGTACATGTGCAGATCTTGCAAGATTGTTGCATAGACACACACGCCACGGGGGTTTGCTGCATCCACTCCCCGCCCCGCGTCACCCGCAGGAGGTGTTTCCCCTGTTGTTGCCCCTCCCCAGTCTCCCCACCCCCAACCGTTTTCTCCCGGGGTGTATGGGCTGGAGCTTAAGATGGAGCAGAATGGGCGATGAAAACCATTAGCCGAAGGTTGGAAGTAAAAAGGCTTTGCAAATTTCATATATATTTTTTTCTTTTTAAGGAAAGAGAAGAGAGTTGACAACATTGAGATACAGAAATTCATCTCCAAAAAAGCGGATCTGCTTTTTGCCGTTTCCTGGAAATCAGATGCACCTGCAACTTCTGAAATTAACGAAGACAGTGAAGGTGGGTTTAGCCTTAAACTCTGGAAGATTGCGGTTTGGTTTAACAGTGCCTCAGGTGAAACGGAACTGAAAACAACTGGTAGTGATTTTGTTAATTGTTTTTTTTAGATCACTATGCAGTCATGCCACCTTTAGAGCAATTCATGGAGATACCTAGTGTGGACCGGAGAGAGCTGTTTTTCCGAGATATTGAGCGTGGTGATATAGTGATTGGAAGAATTAGTTCCATTCGGGAATTCGGTTTTTTCATGGTGTTGATCTGTTTAGGAAGTGGTATCATGAGAGATATATCCCACTTAGAAATCACAGTAAGTTATTCTTGTTACTTGGATTGCTTCTATTTTTGTTAAGTCATATCAGTGCAAGAATTAAATATTTGCATGCAGTTGTACCCAAGTATACCTAACAAAATACTTTTGGGAATTACATGTTAATTGTAGAAAAATCGTTAAAAAAAAAAAAAAAAAAAAAAACATTAGTGAAAGTTAGTTACCCAGTTTCTCCCTCTATTTCTGCTTTGGGGGCATTTTTTAATTTTAAAATCTGGTTGGTAGGCACAGTGTCCTTTTTAAAATGCTCCAAGGGGTATCAGTGGATATGGTGAGGTTGATTGGTATTCGGACTTATTTCTTGTAGTTGAACATACGTATTCTTAATTAGTTAATACTTGGCATTGGATTTTTTCATGTGGATAATGTAGAGAGAAATTTGTGTCATTTACATATTTACAGTAATTAAATGCAAGTGGTTTGAATATTATAATAAGATACTTTGCCCAAGATGAATAGTCCTGAATTTGAACTAATGTGTGATGACAAAAGGTTGGGTATTTGCTATCTATCTAGGCAGATGAAAAGGAAGAAAGGCAGAATGTGTCACAGACTGGATAACAGACAAAAACTTTGGAAATTCACGTTTCGTTTTCATTGGAAAACTTATAGACAAATTTTAGTTTGCTTTTGAGAGCGTAGTATATAGTCATAATCCATCATATTTGGTTCCTGAAACTAATGGAAAGTTTCATGGGATTTTGGTTTTTTAACTGAACATATTTTACTGTGTTTGGACATGGAAATTACTTTTAACTACATCCTCATTTAAATTTTTACTTTAGGACATTCAATTATTAGCTGTTTAATACTGAACAACTAGGATAAAAGAAGACACTGTTCTTACCAACGCTTGAAATGTCTGGTGTTTCAAAATACTTCTCATTACAGGCTCTTTGTCCCTTAAGAGATGTGCCTTCTCACAGTAACCATGGGGATCCTTTATCATATTACCAAACTGGTGACATCATTCGAGGTGATTAGTTTCATCATACTAATAAAAAAGTGATGATTGTTGAATTTTTGTTTTTATTAATTTTAGAAAATACAGTCTAAGAGGATAGTGTTTGGGAAGTTTTATGTTTTTTATATTTATATATTATGTTAGTTTACATTTCTTACTAATCAGCTTAGTTTTCTCTCTTTTTGTTCTCTTAAGCTGGAATCAAGGATATTGACAGATACCATGAAAAGCTAGCAGTATCTCTGTATAGCTCTTCTCTCCCACCGCACCTGTCTGGTATTAAATTAGGCGTAATTAGCTCTGAAGAGCTTCCTTTGTACTACAGGTAATTTATCCATATTATTTCAGCAGTTCATTACAAAAGTCTCTTGAATTGAAGAATACCAAATTTTGTCAAACTTGACAACAAAGGGGAATTTTAATTTCACTTATTGCAAAATGCATTCATTTTATTTTTATAACCATTAAATCACTTCAGACTTGGTAAAAGGAACCATATTATAATATTACCACACCTTCTTATGCAAAAATGGTATTAGTATATCAGCCTCATATGATAATATTGTTTCTTTACTGGAAATGGAATGTCAAATTAGTTATTTTACAATTTTTGTGTTTGTGTATATTTTCTTTAAGGAGAAGTGTTGAACTGAATAGCAATTCTTTGGAGTCCTATGAAAGTATCATGCAGAATTCCTTGGGATTTGTTAATCCAGGAGTAGTTGAATTCCTTCTAGAAAAACTAGGAATAGATGAATCAAATCCACCATCTTTAATGAGAGGCCTACAAAGGTATAGTAAATCAGTATTATTCTCTTAGGTGGTAAGGGGAGTGGGGCTAAGCTCAGAAGCTGCATAGCTGAAGGATGTGTATGACTATCCTAAGCTACCTAGTAGCGGGCCTATGCCAAAGGGTGAATGAAGCAAGTGATCCCATCTTCTGAACTGGACTGTCTTGTCAGTGATTAGATGTGTACCATGAGACCAAGTAGAGAAGGATGCAGAAACTTTATAAGAATTTTATATGTATACTAAAGAAAACTACTGTTTAACAAAGTTCAAACATTTTGCTATGTAAATAGAATGTGAATTTCTTGCTTGGGATTCATGCTTTCAGTGTTGAGTGCCTGTCAAGCAGAATGAAGTATGATTAATTAAAAAATATTTTTGATTTAACTTAAAAAAATTTTTTTTTAATAGCAAAAATTTCTCTGAAGATGATTTTGCTTCTGCATTGAGAAAAAAACAATCTGCATCTTGGGCTTTAAAATGGTATGAAGACTGTCAACAATTGCATTATCTCATCTAAAAGCTTAGGGCAAGGCAAGCATGCTTATATCATCATTAAGACTGAAATTTGTTTGAGATAAAGTGATGCCTTTTTCACATGAGCTTTTCTTTCATTGTTAATTTTTTTAGAATAGATTTACGTTTTCATTTTATAAGATGTAAGTAGTCTTAAATTTTACACTTACCAGACTTAAGTTTTATTTAGCATTTCAGTTTTCTCAAAAGGAATTAGCATATTGTTATCTGGGTTTCACCAATATTTGTTATGAAAATGTCCAAAGGGGTGGGGAGGTGGGAAGAGATAGCATGGGGAGAAATGACAGATACCGGTGAGGGGACGGAAGGCAGCAAACCACACTGCCATGTGTGTACCTATGCAACAATCTTGCATGTTCTTCACATGTACCCCAAAACCTAAAATGCAATTTTTTTTTTTTTTTTTTTTTTTTTGAGACAGAGTTTCACTCTTGTTACCCAGGCTGGAGTGCAATGGCGCGATCTTGGCTCACTGAAACCTCCGCCTCCTGGGTTCAGGCAATTCTCCTGCCTCAGCCTCCTGAGTAGCTGGGATTACAGGCACGTGCCATCATGCCCAGCTAATTTTTTGTATTTTTAGTAGAGACGGGGTTTCACCATGTTGACCAGGATGGTCTCGATCTCTTGACCTCGTGATCCACCCGCCTCAGCCTCCCAAAGTGCTGGGATTACAGGCTTGAGCCACCGCGCCCGGCGTCTAAAATGCAATTTAAAAAAAAAAAAAAATGTCCAAAGGCAGAAGAATCCTTCTTAGGTATATTGCGAGTATTCTGAAAACTAAATATTTGCCAAGTTTGATGACATTTGCTTTTCAAACTTATTCACACTAACATTTTATTTAGATATTTTTTGAAGTGTTTGTGATGCTTTACAAATATCTTTTTTAGTGTGAAGATTGGAGTTGATTATTTTAAAGTTGGACGCCATGTGGATGCCATGAATGAATACAACAAAGCTCTGGAAATAGACAAACAAAACGTGGAAGCTTTAGTAGCCCGTGGAGCATTGTAAGTGAATCATGCATGGATTATAAGAATGTTTACCAGGTAAACGCGTACACGATGTATGAAGAGCTCGTGAGATACAGCCCTTTAATTGTGTTTCTTGTCTCTAGATATGCAACAAAAGGAAGTCTGAACAAAGCAATAGAAGATTTCGAGCTTGCATTGGAAAACTGTCCAACTCACAGAAATGCTAGAAAATACCTCTGCCAGACACTTGTAGAGAGAGGAGGGCAGTAAGTGTCAGATTTTGTTTAATAGTAGAGGTCTAATGTTGAACAACCACCAAAAGATTTTGAACTTAACATAAGGAAATAGTTTAAGGCACTTAATTTAGAATACTCTTGGTTCAAAAAATAAATGGAAAAGTGCAAGAGAGTTTGGTTTAATAATGAAGAATTTAATTTCTAAATTCATCTCATCGTTTGAGTAGTATAATGTCAGAAATAAGAATCGAGTGGTCTACAGCTAATTGTAAGATTTTGCCTTTATATTCAGCTTATTACTCCACTTCGTTTAGTAAAATCAACTCCAGTCTTCACACTAAAAAAGATATTTGTAGTAAATGGAAGAGCAAGTTAAGAACAAAACTCTAATTATGTTATTATCTTGAGATGCTGGCATAATACCTAGCATAGTAGTTTGTAAAATATTTAGTGATTGACACACCAGTCTAATTTAGAAAGTATTTCGAAGAAACGTAATGCTAGCCATTCCAGTTTGTGATCACAAATTCCAAGTTAATGAGATTTTGTAATATTCGTTTATAATTCAAAGGAACTTCTATTTAATGGTTGGAGCAGCATTTCACATTCTTACTTGGTAGACAACTAGTACCTACTTACATGTGGTGGTGTTACAGCCTTGTGGTGGTGTCCAGTCACCTAAGCCAGAGATACTGCACATCTTTGACCTGTCCTTTGTTTCCCACATCAGTCTGCTGACACGAAAGTGATCCCATTGTATTTGTTTTACAGTAATTTCTTTTTCCGTCTAAGAAGCAAAAGCACTTTGCAACGTCCTTTGACTGCTCTATGTCCAAACTTTCCAATTCCGGTTTTTCACAACATAGACTTGTGAGCTACGTCTAATGATTATGCTATTTACAGGCGTATTGTAATATACATGTGTGTTGGGATTTCCAACATTTTCTGTAGATAAATTTTCATAAACTACTAGAGGAAAAGGCCTGACAGTATAATTCTGTGCTAAAGTTCAGTATTATACTAAATTTGTGGATACCCGTTTATCTTGGGTTTTCATGTATTACTGTAAAAATGTGCCAGTATTGGACATAGAGCTTTAGCTGCTAGTAGTGGATTTCTGTTTATGTGGTCTGTGAAATAAATTACAATAAAAAGCATATTATTTGGGTGTTCTTCATGTTGGAAATAATTTACTAAATGAGGTTTTTCCCTAATAAGCTTTCTTTTATAAGCCTCTGACCTGTATGCATACTTGCATACTTTTGTTATTTATACAAAAAAGCTAAATCTTTCTTTCAAATTTAGGTTAGAAGAAGAAGAAAAGTTTTTAAATGCCGAAAGTTACTATAAGAAAGCTTTGGCTTTGGATGAGACTTTTAAAGATGCAGAGGATGCTTTGCAGAAGCTTCATAAATATATGCAGGTGATTCCTTATTTCCTCCTAGAAGTTTAGTGATATTTGAAATTAACACCCAAACTTAATTTTCTTTTAGGAAAACTATTCTAGATTACTTAAGTTAAGGCTATATGAAGTTTCTTTTTAGGTACAGTTTTTCCTAATTGGGTTTGACATTGCTTTATAGTGCCTCTGTTTTTGTCCATACTTGAAAGTAAAAATAGCTATGAGGAAACTCCTATTGCCTAAATATGGTATGTGGTTTTGAGAAATGTCCCTGTAGTAAGCTTACCTGGTGGTTTTAAAATTATCGTTGTTGCTGCTATGAGCTAATTATAAAAGCCTTTTTGAGACATACTTTAAATTGTCTTTTCCTGTAATACTGATGATGATGTTTTCTCATGCATTTTCTTCTGAATTGGACCATTGCTGCTGTGTCTGGGACATCTGCTGCTGCTCCTCCCCATCCACAAACTGGAAAATGATTTCCTATGTAATCATGCATCCAACTGGGCTGTGCTATTTTTAAAAATGGTTTGTATTCGAACATGGTGGTTCCTCCTTCAATTCACCTTAACGGAATGTCTTTATTTGAATTTTATGTGTAAAATGTGTCTTCATTTTTCAATTTTTAAAAATAATCATTTTTTATTTTTTTAACCTTTCTTGCATTTTGGGTTATGGGTACCACTGCAATGGCTTCCCCTTTTTTGATGGAATACCAACTGCAATATGGTCCTCAATGCTGCTCTGGCCATTTCAATGATTAATGCCAAACATCTGTATGATTAATTTCTTTATGTTAAAAAACTGCTTAATGCTGGCTATATGGTTTTACTGAATTGGGCTTCTGGTTGGGGGTGGTCTTTTGAATACTGGGTTTTTTATATATTCTGCTATTTTTAACGTGTGGTTTTTTTCGATATCTGGGTTCTAAAAGAAATCTTTGGAATTAAGAGAAAAACAAGCTGAAAAGGAAGAAAAGCAGAAAACAAAGAAAATAGAAACAAGTGCAGAAAAATTGCGTAAGCTCTTAAAAGAAGAGAAGAGGTAAACTATAATATTCAGTATTTTTAAACTTAAGGCACCTACTGAACTGAACCTAAAGTGCCATACTGGAGGTAAAGTAAATAAAAATATGAAAGTATTTCAAGTGGTAATCAATGACTGTTAAGAATCTTTAGCAAGTATGTGTTCCATACATTTTTCTGAAGTTGCTTTAATTGTATTTCAAGAAGAAAGGTTTTAGAACTAGAGCAGTGATTCTCAGCTAGGAGTGGATTTATTCCCCCAGGGACCTTTGACAACATCTGGAGACATTTTTGATTGCAACTAATAGGGTGCTACTGCATCTAATGTGTATTGGTCAGGGATGCTATTAAACATGCTGCAGTGCACAGGACAGCTCCCATGGGCCCACCCCCGACAGAGAATTATTAGGCTGAAAATACCAGTAATCAGGTGAAGCAACCATGAACTAGAGTAGCCAAGTACAAAACTTGAATTCTCTCCTATATGTGTTCAGTAGTCTTAAGTTTTTAAGGTAGCGGTGAAAAAGTCTCTGTCTTTCAGAAATGATGGATTTACTTAAAATGATACATGTCTGCAAGCATTTTTTCCTCCCAAAAGTGCTTAATGGTAATATGAGATCTTGTAGTAGCTGAGATTATTATATCATGTATCTGAACCACAGTTTTATAAAATCTTTAAAGGAAACAAATAGGACCCACATCTTTATGAATAATTAAGAAACATTTTTGTACATACATGACACGGTAAACTATATTTTTTTTAGGCTAAAGAAGAAAAGAAGAAAATCAACTTCTTCCTCTTCAAGTGTTTCTTCTGCTGATGAGTCAGTGTCTTCATCATCATCCTCTTCGTCTTCTGGTCACAAAAGGCATAAGAAACATAAGAGGAACCGTTCAGAGTCTTCTCGAAGTTCCAGAAGGCATTCATCTAGGGCATCCTCAACTCAGATAGATCAGAATAGGAAAGATGAGTGCTACCCAGTTCCAGCTAATACTTCAGCGTCTTTTCTTAACCATAAACAAGAAGTGGAGAAACTCCTGGGAAAGCAGGCTAGGTTGCAGTGTGAAAAGACACAGATCAAAGAGAAAGATAGATGCCCTCTCTCTTCATCTTCACTTGAAATACCGGATGATTTTGGAGGTAGGTCTGAAGATCCAAGAGGTTTTTATAATAGCTATAAAACCCAAGCAGGTAGTAGCAAAACAGAAAAGCCATATAAAACAGAAAGACATTTTTCTAGTAGAAGAAATTCCTCAGATTTTTTCTGTAGGAATTCAGAGGACAAGATACATGGTTACAGGAGATTTGAAAAGGATATAGAAGGAAGAAAGGAGCACTATAGAAGGTGGGAACCAGGTTCTGTGAGGCCTTCTACCTCACCGGCAAGCTCAGACTACTCTTGGAAGTCAGGTGAGAAATACAGAAAGCATACTCCCTCTGGATCACGTGATTTCAGTAGACATGAGCAAAGATACCGGTTAAATGCAAGTCAGGGAGAGGATGACAGAGAGGACAATTGTGGGGAGGGCGGCAGAACAGAGGTTCCAGAGGAAGCTGCGTTCAGTAGCAAAGGACACTCGGAAGGCAGTGTTAAAAAAAATTTACCTCAGAACTTACTCAATATATTCAATCAGATAGCTGAATTTGAAAAAGAAAAAGGAAATAAGTCAAAAAATTAATACACCAAGGATATCAGCGCCATTACACAGAATGCCATTAAGTAAGGTTTTGGGTGTTTTTAGTCGTAACAGTTCAGTGCAGAAATCTCTGCTCCTAAAATTATGTGTCGAGATCACAGGAAACAAATGCTTTTAAGCTTTTCTCAAATTTTCTTTCAGTCATAGGTCCCTGTCACAGCTTGGTTTTTAGGCTTTTTATGTATGTATTTATGTATAGTATATTACAGTTTGAATTTCTTTGCTTAAAGATAATTCTCTGAAAGTACTGTTTCTTCTTTCTGTTACGGTATATGAGAATTCCTGGGTCCACTTACCCTGCTGTTTGAGAGAAAATTTGTGCATTGAACACATGGATCATTTTTATCAAAAATGATTACATTTTCTTTTCTGTTAAATTAAAGATCATCAGCTTTTG
Organism: Saimiri boliviensis; assembly: GCF_048565385.1. Lineage (NCBI taxonomy): Eukaryota > Metazoa > Chordata > Mammalia > Primates > Cebidae > Saimiri > Saimiri boliviensis. The sequence continues at coordinate 69,412,705 of NC_133456.1, forward strand.
AAAGATTATATGTTCGAGTATTTCTTGAACACTTTTATATTGATCAGTTTAATTATTACATTTTTGCCCAGATTTTTAAAAATTTTTAAATGGTAGACAGATTATATGTCTTCATTTTCCTCTAAAGCCCGATTTGATTAAAAGTGGTTGTGAACAGTCATTGGCTTGCACCCAGCATAAGTGCCTGAGGAATAAGACCATAAAAGTTGAATAGAAGCCCATTTTGCTGGTTTCTCCATTCTTTTTACCTGTTGCTAGCATTGTAGCGATAAAAAGCTTTTTAACTTGAAATATTTGCAAGACCCTTAGGGCCTATATTCCAGGCAAGAGTACATCAGAAAAGAAAATCTTTTTAGCAAAACCATACCAGTAGCAGAGAAGCACGTTGTAAACCCGGCTTTTCTCTAGGGGAAGAAACTTGGGAGACTGTCAGAGTGTTGCAGATGTTCAGTCCAGGGCACCAGGCATGTTGTGAAATCTGACCCGCATTTCTCCACCTCACACTGCCTCCTGTCCCTTGATGCTTCCCTGGTGAACCCTTCCTCAGAGTCTGAATAAATAACTAGACCAACCAGAGCCTGGTTTTACTCAGAATAAGTTCCAGCAGCTAGAGCTGAAGAACAAAGAAACTCCCCGAATCTCTGAAAATAGTATAGTATATTCTGTGGGAGATAGAGATAGGAGTTGTAGGTATTGGGTTTATGATGTCATTGGGTCTTTGCAGTTTAAGATTCTTGAAGCCGTAAATTATAACAGGCTTTGGATACTGTCACACACAATGATGCTAGATAAGTAGGTGGGTAGCTGGGTGTCTACAGAAGTCTAAGTAAGGGAGAATAATACAGGAAGAAGATACTTTGATTCCCTGTTCTGTCTTGCAGTTCTTGCCAGCGGTAAAATGTCCAGGCTTTAAGTACTGGGTGTGTATTTTGTATCTGTCAAACTCCAGGGATGAGGGCCTAGTGAAAAGTCTGAAATCTGTGTTGCAAACGCAACAGGGAAGAGAGACCCTGATCAAGAGCAGTAGAGTACGGTGGTAGAAATGGGCTTGGTCACTCAACGCATTACTCTTTGCACCAAGAAGCAGCTTCTTTTAAGAAATTTGTCTTAAAAGAGTCCTTAATTCTATGTATTAATAGCTCCAGTATCATCTTTACATAGTTTACTATGTAATGGTGTTTATAGAGTGAAAACTATCTCTTGGCATGTTTGACCTTTTGGAATACCTAGTACAGCTTACAGTTTTCAACACACCATTTAAAAAATTTTTTTTCTTAAATTCATATAAATTGAAGGAGGTACAAGTGCGTTTTTCTTACATGGATATATTGTGTAGTGAAGTCTGGGCTTCTAGCTTAACCGTCACCCAAATGTTACACATGGCACCCATTACATAATTTCTCTTCCCTCACCCCCTCATAACCTACCAACATTGGTGTAGGCATGTTCATGATTAAGACCTCAAAAGTACAAGCAAAAGGGGCCGAGTACAATGGCTTATGCAGCCCTTGAGCCTGACGCAGGAGGATTGCTTGAGGCAAGACATTTGAGACTGGCCTGGGCAACACAGCATGACTCCATCTCTACAAAACATTTACAGATAAGCTGGGTGTGGTGGTGCATGCCTATAGTCCCAGCTATGCAGGAGGATCACTTGAGCCCAGGAGTTTGAGGCTGCAGTGGGCTCTGATTGTGCCACTGCACTCCAGCCTGGGTGACAGCGAAACTGGTGTCTTAAACACAACAAAAACAAAATGGGACTTAAGTAAACGAAGAAGCATTTGCACAGCAAAAGAAATAACACAGTGAACAGACAACCTGCAGAGTGGGAGAAAATATCTTGGTCTCCATAAGCAGAGTAAGTGCGACTTTTGGATATGAGGACAACTGTCCAGGATGGAGATGGATTGATCCCCTATTGCACCGTTTATCACGAGTACACTGAAGTTAGAACTGTCATTAGTACACTGAAGTTAGACTTGTATGCTGGCCTAAGAACCAAGCCATTCTATGGATGTGCTAAGCTCTGGGTAGCGACTCAGTAAGTAGAAGTTGTTACATAGTGCAATTTCTGTGCGTCGAGCCCTGTGCGTCCTTTTTGTATTATCCAGTGATTTCTTTCTGCGTCTGTATTACAAATGAGGAAAAAGGAAGCAACTATCGAAGGTTACAGAGCTCGTGAGATAGAACCTCTGCCTGCACAGAACAGTGTTTAGTGTTACTTCAAGATTTAAGTAATTCTCAAACTAGAATAGGGCTGAGAGTAAGAACTTTGGTGAGCAAAGTGGCTTTAATCAGTTTTTAGTTCTATAAATCTCATGCATTAGAGCAATACTTCAGCCAAAAATTTTATTACCTGGCTTTTTTTTGCCCATCTTGTTCTTTGGACTTTGCTATGCCTTTCCCTCACTATTTCTAAAAAAAAAAAATAATCAGGAAAACTATTCACTACCATTACTGCTTTTCAGAAAGAAATACCAAGAGCAGTTCTAAAATGACAGTTGTAATGAGTTTTTTTTCCCGTGGGTTTAAAGGAGACACATGTACATTCATGAATTCTAATACATTTATTTAAAATCCAGTTTTATAATATTCCACATTCTATTCCAAGAGTACAAAGTGTTGGGCACATGTTACGATGAAGTGTTAACTGGGAAAACTACTAAATTTGGCAGTCTACCTCCAACTGTAAACTTAATCAAATCATATCTAGTTTTCATTAAATTGTTTATTAAGAACGTTTCAAAAATGTATTTTTTATACTTGGCTGTATCTGTAAGGAAATCTTTAATGCTTTTGATTTCTTTCAAGGTCAGAATGAAGTGATTTTTAGAAATTTAAGCTGCATTTTAAAATGGATGTACAGTGTTTTATCAATTGGATTTTTGGGGGGAGAGTGGGGGTTCATGCTATTTTTTGGTTAAAAATTATACCAAAAGAAGAAACTACCTTTAATAACTTTGCTCCCCAAAAGTCTGAGAAATAGTTACTTTGAATAAAGAAAACCTAATTTTGGTGTCTTAAGGGGTAAGTGAGATTTTAACATTGTAATAAGCTCATAATAGTAGAATAAATCTTTAGAAATTTCTTCCTGAAAGATTGTTACATTAGAAATGAGTGTAGTTTGTGAAATAATAAAACAAACTATTTTCTAACACTACGCACATCAGAGTTATAGGGAAATACAGGGTTTTCCCTATGCTTGTATGACCTGTAGCCTTGTCAAGAATCTGCTATTAATAAGTTTTTACACTTTCCACTAGATAAAATGTGTTGGATCATTTTGTATTTTGAAGTATGATATTTTTATTTTTATGTTTACAACTTTTTGAGAAGAAATTAAAGTGTTTATTTGCTGCTTTTTTTGCTCTTCCCATTACTAGAGCTACTGCTAGCACTAGCTGGCCTGGAAGGGCTGCCTGCTAGTGAAGAGGAGGCCGGGAAGTTAAGCTCTAATACTTTAACTGAAGTCTGAGAAGCAGGTGTACTTGTCCTCCTAGATGACCTAGAAGAAAAACCAGAATTATAAGTTTAATGCAAAGTTTATATTTTAGTATAGACCCCTCCATTATTGGCAAAAGATACCGTAATTCCTAAGTAAAGAGATTTAAAAAGTACATATTAATAGTGTTAATAAATTTTTTAAATGACCATTAATAGATATCAAAAAATTTAAAAAGGGAAAGAAAGATGAACATAGATGAGTTTCACATCAGTAGAAAAGTGGTTTAATTGTGTTTCTATATGGTAAAAATGCTTTCAACTATAATCAGTTTTTTGGAGTTGGAATCATTAAATTTCCAAGACATTGGAAAGAGGGGCAATAGGATTTTGGTGCTGGCAAGAACAATTAAAATGATTCCCTTTGTAATTTAGGTGAGAAGCATACTGATGGGTAAAGTGGAAGTGGTGGGATCATCTGAAATACAGCTGTAATTCTGAAATGATAAGTTTTAAATATACATATTTTATGAAAGTACAGGGATGTTCAATTACATAGAAACTTTTTTATACTTAAACACTTTTTTAGGGGCCTCTTCATGAAATCTTTACATGGACTAAGGAATAGTAATTTAGTGCATAGCTACTAAATGCAGGAGATTGTGAATTCTAAATTTAGGATTATTATTAATAAGTTTTTGTCAGCACAGCATGAGAATGTTGGTTTAAGCATTTGGTGATAGAATTGTGGGTAACAATAAACTGCAGAAGGAAAAAAATGTTTCCTTTTTAGCAAAATAAAGCTTCATAAAGTCAAATCCTAATTATGTAAAATAGCACAATGTGGTTTTAATCACAAAAATCATATTCTATATGTCTGTACATCTAAGCTGCCCTTACAGGTTTAAAAGATAATCCCCCAAGTTTACCCCCAAATGTTAGACGTAGCCCCCAAATTTATTTCTGCTTTATCCTACTGAAATAGCTGATAATCACAGAGCACTTGGGTTATATTGGAAGTAGTGACACCAGCAGAAGTCAGAACGAAATTCCGGTTCTGCTGGTGGTTTCTGCATCTAATGTCTATGATGCTGACTAGTGAGACGTCTGAGAGTGCAAAGAACACAGCAGTGGGTGCATGGGCCTGTCCCAACAGCTAGGGTGACATAGAGGTGGCTGGGATCACTTAGTGTACAGATGTGAGTTAAGGAGATTGTTTTGTAACCTTCCACTTACCTTGCTGATGGTAGTGAAGTGTGTGAAGCATATCTAGAACTCTGGTGACTGCCTTTAGTACTAGCTGTAGGTAGGTCTAACCCACTCTGGAGGAATATTCAATAGCAGTCATTAGTATTACTATTTTTTTAGAGGAGAAATATTGTTAATTAGATATCACTTCATGATGAATGCCATAAAAATTTCATTTTCATGAAGTGTTTATATTTAATAGGAGGTGCTGTATATTACCTGTTGAAAGTATGTTTGAAGGATAATACGGATCTCAGCATTTTCTTCTGTGATACCAACTAACATTTCATCAATAACCTTTTGAAAGTGTTTGAGTTCACGAAGTTTGATATCTTGTTCTTCCAGTGATTCACCTTTTGTGTCTTTCAAAAGACGGATTTCCTTTGTGAGTTTTGCACACTGTTGGTAAATAAGTCAATTATTCTATAAAACTGTGTTCCAGAATTTAATATTTTTAATAGATAAAGGAGGATTTGGGACTTCAAAAATATGACAGGTCAGTTTTTCAAAATATCAATACCTGTTTCGTCACTCTTTCTAATTTTGGCTTCTGCTCCTCCGTGTCTTTATTTAGTTGAAATGAATAAGCCTGCTTCTCTGATAATTTTTCTTTGACATTATTTGCTAAACGTTCTAGAACTTCTAATGTATTTTCCATGCTCTGTAGAAAAAGTATTACTGTATTTGTTAGAATCTGAAATTGACTTTTATAACTTTGCATTTATCAAGTATTCATTGAATTTTAACTCATTTCTGTACATATATACATTATTTCTGTTAGTGACTAATAAGTACAGTGGTGGACCTCTTAACATCATGTCTTGGTCAGTGATAGACTGCATATATGATGGTGGTCCCATAAGATTACAGTGGAGCTGAAAAGTTCCTGTGACCTAGTGACATTGTAGTGTTGTAGCACAATACAGTACTCATCAGTTTGTGGTGATGCTAGTGTAAACAAATGCGCATTGCCAGTCATATAAAAGTCTAGCACATATGATTATGTACAGTGCATAATACTTGATAATAAATGATAATACTGATTTATGTATTTACTATACAGTATACTTTTATCATTGTTTTACAGTGTACTTCTATTTATTTAAAAAAGTTAACTGTAAAACAGACTCAGGCAGGTCATTCAGGAGGTATTCCAGAAGAAGGCATTGTTATAGGAGATGAAAGAGCTCCATTCATGTTACTGGCCCTGAAGAGCTTCAAGTGGGACAAGATATGGAGCTGGAAGACAGTGATACTGATGACCCTGACCCCGGGAAGGCTTAGGTTTATGTGTGTGTATATGTGTCTTAGTTTTTAACAAAAAAGTTAAAAAGTAAAAATTAAAAATAGAAAAGAGCTTAGAGAATAAGGATATAAAGAAAGAACATTTTTGTGCAGTTGAACAATATGTGTTTAAGCTAAGTGTTATTACAAAAGTCAAAAAGTCTTACAAAATTAAAAATTTTTAAAGTTAAAAAGCTATAGTAAGCTAAGGTCAATTCACTATTGGAGAAATAAAATGATTTTTATGAATTTACTTTAGCCTGGGTGTACATTGTTCATCGTGTCTACAGTAGTGTCCTAGGCCTTCACGTTCTCTCACCACTCACTCGCTGACTCACCAAGAGCAACTTCCAGCCCTGCAAGCTCCATGTCTGGGAAGTGCCCTGTACAAGTGTACCCTTTTTTTGTCCATTAGACTGATTTTTATTGTACATTTTCTATGTTTAGATTTGTTTAGCTGTTTAAGTACCATTGTGTTACAGTTGCCTATAGAACTCAGTACAGTAACACACTGCAGATTTATAGCCTAGGAACAGTGAACTAACCATCAAGGTTTGCATAAGTACACTCTGAGGATGTTCACTAACAAGCACTCCCATTGTTATGCAGTGCACAACTGTGTAATGGTTTTGTGGATTAAATTTTGTATGTAATTCAACTGGAAATTATTTTTATGGTATTTGGGAAAAAATGTCAAAATGGAATTTTCAAAAATTCATAGTGTCTCTTCAGCTTTATTAGTAAAATCAATTTTTATGTAGTTTTTTTACAAGGCACATTCTTTTACCTTTTAGTGATTTGCTTTAGTAACTACTTTGTACTAGATTTTTTTTTCTTTCAAACTCTTTAAGGAGCAATCTTAATGTGATCTGTAAAAAATTAAAGTTCCTTAAAGGGTTAATGGGTACATCATAATAACTGTGATCTACCAACTAATAACAAGTAATTGGCAGTGCTTAGCACTGAGATTTTAGTTTGTCTGAGACTTTGAGCACTTGTTTTTGTCTGCTTTAAATGAGACTGTTCTCTCTCACGATCTGCTTCCCTAAAAGAGATTCTAAATAACTGTCTTCCTGGTCCAAGATGAAGAGGATAGAAGTGGTAGTAATGATAGTTGACTTTTACTGAAGGCATATTACTAAAATGCCTGTAGAATTTACCTGGATGTCTTCTTGAAGTTCTCTGATTTGTCTTTGTTTGTATCTGTATTTTTCATCAACAGCTCTTTTCTGTTCTTCTAGTTGAATTTGTAGCTCATACTCATCACCTGGAATGTAGAACATTTCTAGTTTAATTTTCAACGTACTATGTAGAAATCAGTTTTAAAGTATTACATAAGTTACACCAGTATTTGTTATGAAAGGTTAAATTTTTTATATCCACTGGTAGAAAAACACTATAGACATGTAGTAGCCATTTCTTGTTTGGTCTACATAAAGCAGCAATATGGTGCCTTTTTTTTTTTCACTTTTTGAACTGATTACCCTAGAGAGGTGATATGCCATACCAAACCAGAAGTAATATGGAAGCAACACCCTAACAAACCACCTACCAAAAAAAAAGGTGTGAGGGGAAGAAAGAAAAGGGATTAGTTTTTCTGATCCAATCAAACATAGTACCCTTTTGTTCTTCTCCATGTCTCAGTGTTGCATTTATCTATACACTTGTCACTGCATATATATGTGTGTGTGTGTATATGTACGTATATGTATAAATGTATATATATATAATTTAGACTCCTACATACTGGACGGAGTCACTTTTTTTAAAGATTGCTTGTAATTGTTGTTACAGCTGTTCAGCACTTGCAGGGTGTTTTCTAGAGCGTAGATTTCTTTTTCAGCTTTGTTGATTTTAGCATCCAGAGAGTCACCTTCCCTTTGAAGTTCTTCTTTTTCTTGAGCAGCCTGTGAAGTACAGAATAGAACTGGGTGAATGAAAGTATTTACGATGGGAAGAAATGCCTAATGTTTGTCTTTGGGGCAGAAAACCAGTTAACTTGTAACAATAACAGTTTATCTTACGGCCTACATAAGGCACAATGCATTTATGTCTTACATTTGATACAGAATGGAAGACCAAATTATCAGCCTTCAAAATATGGCACAGAGGATACAGAGTTCAAAACTATGATGGAAATGTAGTACCTAACCACAGCTTACCAAATTCTCCAGCAAAAATTACCAAAGAGTTAATCATGTATAAATATTACTGGGAAGAGAAGTAAGTTAGCTAGAGGTCAGGTTTGAAACTGGATATTAAATCAGAAGAATGTTTCTGGCCTGAAAGAGGTTCAGGAACACTTTCAAAATTGAGGAGTAAAAGATACATATTTTAGGAGTAAAAAGGTATTTTGCCACAATTTAAAAGAAAATTTTAAAAACTATTGTGATAAATGTGGCTGAAAAAGATGAAGTCTGTGAATTGCTAAAGACCAAAATTATAAGAGTAGACATACTCAGTGACTTTTTACCAGGGTACTGCTGTCACTGGGCTAGGTTCTCTAGAGTTGTACCTGAACAGTTCCAAAGAACTTCCTAAAGGTTGTCATAGATAGTATGCATACTTATACATATATGTGTGTGTATGTATATATGCAAGAAAATATTTAGTCAGAATCACTAATTTCATTTTAATTTATTCAGCTCTTAGATGTGTTTATTTAAACCTGAGTGTAGTCAATTAGAAAAACTAAGTTTTTTCTGATTTTTTTTATTTGCAAAAATTTAAGGAGTACAAGTATTTTTTGTTACATGGCTATTGTGTAGTGGTGAGGTCAGGACTTCTAGTGTACTACCCATTATTGGAATACTGCACATTGTGCATTATGTAATTTCTCTTTTTAAAAAATTTGAGATGAGGAGTCTTGCTCTGTCGCCCAGCCTGGGGTGTAGTAGTGTGATCTCAGCTCACTGCAACCTCTGCCTCCCGGGTTGAAGCGATTCTGTGCCTCAGCCTCTCCAGTAACTGAGATTACAGGCACGCATCACCACCTCCCGTTAATTTTTGTATTTTTAGTAGAGATGTAGAGACGGGGTTTTCTCATGTTGGCCAGGATGATCTGAACTCCTGACCTCAAGTGATCTGCCTGCCTTGGCCTCCCAAAGTGCAAAGTCCTGTGAGCCTCATCAAAATTTAACATAGACACTCCCCCTTCCTCTTTCAGCTTTCAGGATGCCAAGATTACCTGGCCTTTTTTCTAATCTCACGAAACACTCTTTTGTTTGTTTTGTTTTGTTTTAAAGAAAGAAAAAAAAGGAAGAGAAAGAAAAAAAAAAAGAATGAAGGAGAGGAAGAAAGAGGGAGAGAGAACGGAAGTGTTGCTTTATTGCCCAGGCTAGAATGCAGTCTAAAAATGGGTATTGAAAACCTTTTATACCAATAATTGTGCTTAATAATGGAGACAGGAAAAAATGGGGGAAGAAAATAACAAAAAAGCAGCCAACCAATCTTTCATTTAAACCTGTAAGTAGGTATGATGTGGTGCTAATAAGAGTGTATGTTTTGTGTATTTAAAGTGGAGAGTTCTATAAATGTTTATTAAGTTTACTTGTTCCAGATCTGAGTTGAAGTCCTGGATATGCTTGTTAATTTTCTGTCTCGTTGATCTGTCTAATATTGATGTTGAAGTCTCCCACTATTATTGTTTGGGAGTCTAAATCTCTTTGTAAGTCTTATGTATCTGGGTGCTCCTGTATTGGGTGCGTATATATTTAGGATCGTTAGCTCTTCTTGTTGCATTGATCCTTTTACCGTTACGTAATGTCCTCCTTTGCCTCTTTTGATCTTTGTTGCTTTAAAGTCTATTTTATCAGAGGTGAGAATTACAACTCCTGCTTTTTATGTATTTATTTTTGCTCTCCATTTGGTTGGTAAATCTTTCTCCATCCCTTTGTTTTGAGTCTTTGTGTATCCTTGCATGTGAGATGGGTCTGGATGCAGCATACCAATGAGCTTTGGCTGTGTCTTTTGATTGGGGGATTTAGTCGATTTAAATTTAGGATTAATAATAATATATGTGAGTTTAATACTGCCATTTGATGTTAGCTGGCTGTTTTGCCCATTAGTTGATGTAAATTCTTCATTATGTTGATGCTCTTTACTTTTTGGTATATTTTTGGAAAGGCTGATACTGGTTGTTCCTTTCTATGTGTAGTGGTTCTTTCAGAAGCGCTTGTAAAGCAGGCCTGGTGGTGATGAAATCTCTGAGTACTTGCTTGTTCCCAAAAGATTTTATTTTCCTTCGCTTATGAAGCTTAGTTTGGCGGGACATGAAATTCTAGGTTGAAAGTTCTTTTCTTTAAGGATGTTGAATATTGGCATTATGTAATTCTCATCCCTGCCCCTCTGATACCCCCAGCATGCTTCTGAGTTCCAGTGTCTATCACTCCACCTCCATGTGTACACATTATTTAGCTCCCACATATAAGTGAGATCACATGGTTTTTGCTTTTGTGTCTGAGTTGTTTCTTTTAAGATAATGGCCTCCAGTTCTGTCTTGTTGCTGTAAAAGACAGGATTTCATTCTTTTTTATGGCTGGATAGTATTTCTTTGTGCATAGAGACCACATTTTCTTGATCCAGTCATCCATCAATGGACACTTACATTTAATCCACGTCTTTGCTATTGTAAATAGTGCTGCAGTAAACGGAGTGGGGCTATTGTTTTGATATAATGATTTCTGTTCCTTTGTTTAGATTACTGGATCAAAGAGTAGTTCTATTTTTACTTTTTTGAGAAATCTTAATTCTGTTTTCCATGGAGATTGTGTTAATTTACATACCCACCAACAGTGTATAAGCATGTTCTTAGCCCACTTTTTTTCTTCCAACTTTTAGGTTCAAGCGGTAGACATGCAGGATTGTAATATGGGTAAATTACCTGTCGTGGAGGTTTGGTGTACAGATTTTTCTGTCACACATAATAAGCATACTTTCTCCAGTATATGTTCTCAGTTTTGTCAAAGATCAGTTAGCTGTATGTGGGTTTATTTCTAGATTCTCCATTCTGTTCCATTGATTGTGTCTCATTTTATACCAGTACAATTGATGCTTTGGTTACAACGGTCTTACGGTATAATTTGAAGTCAGATGATATAGTCCTGCCAGCTTTGTTCTTTTTGCTTAGGATTGCTTTGACTATTTGGGTTTTTGTGTTGCATATGAATTTTAGGATTGTTCTAATTCTGTGAAAAATGAAATTGGTATTTTGATAGGGATTACCTTGAATCTGTAGATTCCTATGGGCACTATGGTTGTTTTTAACAGTATTAATTCTTCCAATCCATGAGCATGTAATGTTTTTACCTTTGTGTGTGTCATCTATGGTTTCTTTCATCGGTGTTTTGTAGTTTTCCTTATAGAGATCTTTTACCTCCTTGATTAAATACATTTCTAGGTCCTTTTTTTGGTATCTTTTATAAATGGAATTGCCTTCTTAGTTTGGGTCTCAGCTATATCATTGTTAGTGTATAGAAATGCTACTGATTTTTATACCTTGATTTTGTATCCTGAAACTCTGCTAAATTCATTTATCCAATCTAAGATTTTTTTTGGTGGAGTCCTTAGGGTTTTCTAAATTAAGATCACAGGTAATTTGAACACAGATAATTTGACTTCCTCTTTTCCTATTTGAAAGACTTGTATTTGTTTATCTTGCCTGATTGCTGGGGTTAGGACTTCCAGTACTATGTTGAATAGGAGTGATGAAAGTGGGCACCCTTGTCTTGTTTAAATTCTTAGGGAGAATGCCTTCAGCTTTCTCCCTATTCAGTATGATGTTGGCTATGGGTTTGTCATAGATGGCATTTATTATTTTGAGTTGTGTTCCTTCTGTGCCTAGTTTATGAAGGATTTTATCATGAAGGAATACTGAATTTTATCACATTGCTTTTTCTACATCTATTGAGATGATTATATGATTTTTGTCCTTAATTCTGTTCATGTGATGTATCATATTTATTGAGTTGCATATACTGAACTGTTCTTTCATCCCTGGCATAAAACCCCCTTGATCATGGTGTATTATCTTTCTGATGTGCTGTTGGACTCAATTTGCTAGTATTTTGCTGAAGATTTTTGTGTCTATGGTCTGTGTTGATCAGGAATATTCATCTATTTTCTTTTTTGTGTTGTGTTCTTGTCTGGTTTTGATATCAGTGTTACACTGGCCTTACAGAATGAGTTAGGGAGAATTCCCTCCTCCTCAATGTTTTGTAACAGTTTCAGGAGTATTTGTATTAGTTCTTGGTATACTTGGTAGAATTTGGCTGTTACTACATTTTATCTTGGGCTTTTTTGTTGTTGTTAGGACATTTTTTATTATTATGGATTCATTCTTGCTATTTACATTATTGGTTTGTTCAGGATTTTTGTTTCTTCTGGTTCAACCTTGGGAGGTTGTATTATATGTTTCCAGAAATTTATCTGTTTCCAGGAATCCATTTCCTCTAGGTTTTCTAATTTATAAGGTAATATAGTCTCTGATGATCTTTCCTATTTCTGTAGTTCAGTTGTAATGTCTCATTTATTTCTGATTTGGTTTGTTTAGATCTTTGTTCTTGACTAGCTAGTAGTTTATCAATTTTGTCATTCGAAGAACAAACAATTTCCTTGATCACTTGCAAATGTTTTTGTCTCCATTTATTTTGTTTTGCTCTGATCTCTTACTGCTTTTGTTCTGCTAACTTTGGGTTTTTTTTTTTTTTTCTTGTTTTGTTAATTCCTTGAGGTGCAGTGATAGATTGTTAATTGATGATTATTCTACATTTTTTATACGGGTATTTAATGCTATAAACTTCCTTCTTAGCAATGCTTTTGCTCTATTCCACAGGTTGTGGTATGTAGAATTTGGCTGTTACTACAACTTATCCTTGTCATTCATTTCAAAATTTTTAAAAATTTCCATCCTGATTTCTTTGTTGACCCAGTGATCATTTAGGACCATATTGTTTGATTTCCGTATGTTTCTAAGATGCCCAGAGTTTCTCTGGGCATTGATTCCCAGTTTTTTACTGCACTGTGGTCTGAGAAGATTTTTATTTATTTATTTATTTTTTCAAGACTTGTTTTCTGGCCTAATACATGGTTTATCTGGGAGAATTTTCCATGTGCTTATGAAAAGAATATATAGTATACAGTCGTTGGGTAGAGTGTTCTGTAGATGTCTGTTACATGTCCATTTTGTCTAAAGTCTGATTTAAGTCCAATGTATGTTTGTTGACTTACTGTCTTGATAATCTGCCTAGTGCTGTCAGTGGGGTGTTGACCTACCATTATTGTATTGCTGTCTAATTCTTTATTTCAGTCTAGTAATAATTGTTTTATGAATCTAGGTGCTGCAGTGTCACGTGCATATATATCCCTTTATCGCTATGTAATAACCTTCTTTGTCTTTTACTGTTTTGATTTAATATCTGTTTTATCTGATGTAAGTAATGCTACTCCTGTTTGCTTTTGGTTTCTGTGGAATATCTTTTCCACCCTTTTACTTTCACTGTATGTTTGTCTTTACAGGTTAAGTGAGTTTCATATAAGCAGCATATAGTTGGATCACATTTTTTTATCCATTCCACTGTCTGTTTTACTTGGATCATTTGATCCATTTACATTCAGAACTAATATTGATATATATGGTTTTGTTCCTGTCATATTTTCAATTATTACCTAGTTGGTTTATAAATTTTTTTTTCTCTGTGTGGTTGTCCGTGTTTTGGTGGAATTCTTTTGTGTTGCCAATGATTCCTTTCTCTTCCTCTTTTGTGTGTTTGTTTTATAAGACCTTTGAGTTCTATATATAGCTTTCGTCTCTTTTCATGATGGTGAATACTGACATTTTGTTTCCATTTTAAAACTCCTTTGAGCATTTCCTATAGGACTGGTCTAGTGGTAATGAATTCCCTTAGTGTTTGCTTGGCTGAGTATTCTTTATGAGGCTTATTCTTGCTGGATATAAAATTGGGGGTTGACAGGTGTTGTGTTTTGTTTTGTTTTGTTTTTTTACTTTTAGCTTTGAAAATTCTACACCATTCTTTTCTGTCCTGTAAGATTTCTGCTGAGAAATCTGCTGTTAACTCTGACGGGATTTCCTTTATAGGTGACTAGATGCTTTTCTCTTGCTAATTTTAACTTTTCTTTTGCAGTTTCACTTTGACTGTAGACATTCTGATTACAATACACCATGATGAGGTATTTTTTGAAATGTATTTTCCTGGGATTGCTGAGCCTTTTGTATCTGGATGCCTCTCTCACTAGACTTAAGATGTTTTCATCAATTATTTCCTTAAACAGGCTTTCTAAACTTTTTTCTCTCTCTTACCCCTCAGGCATAACTGATAATTTGTAAGTTCAGTCACCAAACATCTTGAAGGCTTTATTCTTTTTTTTTTTTTTTAATATATATACTTTAGGTTTTTTGGTACACGTGTAGAATGTGCAGGTTTGTTACATAGGTATACACGTGCCATGGTGGTTTGCTGCATCCATCAGCCCGTCATCTACATTAGGTATTTCTCCTAATACTATCCCCCCACTTGCCCGCCACCCTCCAAGAGGCCCCAGTATGTGATGTTTCCCTCCCTATTTCTATGTGTTCTCATTGCTCAGCTCCATTTTATGAGTGAGAACATGCACTGTTTGGTTTTCTGTTCCTGTGTTAGATTGGTGGGAATGATGGTTTCCAGCTTCATGTCCCTGCAAAGGATGTAAACTCATCCTTTTTTATATGGCTGCATAGTATTCCATGGTAGATATGTGCCACATTTTCTTTATCCAGTCTTATCATTAATGGGCATATTCCATGGTGTATATGTGCCACATTTTCTTTATCCCGCCTATCATTGATGGGCATTTGGGTTGGTTCCAAGTCTTTGCTATGGTAAACAGTGCCGCAAAAAATACACGCATGTGTGTATGTGCCTTTATAATAGAATGATTTATGTTCCTTTGGTTATATACCCAGGAATGGGATTGCTGGGTCAAATGGTAATTCTATTTCTAGATCCTTAAGGAACTGCCATACTGTCTTCCACAATGCTTGAACTAATTTACGCTCCCACCAACAGCGTAAAACCATTCCTATTTCTCCAAATCTTCTCCAGCATTTGTCTCCTGATTTTTTAATGATTGCCATTCTAACTGGCATGAGATGGTATCTCAGTGTGGTTTTGATTTGAATTTCTCTAGTGACCAGTGATGATGAGCCTTTTTTCATATGTTTGTTGGCTGCATACATGTGTTCTTTTGAGAATTGTCTGTTCATATCCCTTGCCCACTTTTGGATGGGTTGTTTTTTTCTTGTAAATTTGTTTTAAGTTCTTTGTAGATTCTGAATATTAGCCCTTTGTCAGATGGGTAAACTGCAAAAATTTTTTCCCATTCTGTTGGTTGCCAGTTCACTCTAATGATTGTTTCTTTTGGTGTACAGAAGCTCTTTAGTTTATTTAGAATCCATTTGTCTGTTTTGGCTTTTGTTGCCATTGCTTTTGGTGTTTTAGTCATGAAGTCCTTGTCCATGCCTATGTCCTTAATGGTTTTGCCTAGGTTTTCTTCAAGGGTTTTTATGGTGTTAGGTCTTACGGTTAAATCTTTAGTCCATCTGGAGTTAATTTTTGCATAAGGTGTAATGAAGGGATCCAGTTTCAGCTTTCTGCATATGGCTAGCCAGTTTTCCCAACACCATGCATTAAATAAGGAATCCTTTCCCAATTGCTTGGTTTTGTAAGGTTTATCAAATATCAGATGGTTGTAAATGTGTGGCATTATTTCCAAGGCCCCTGTTCTGTTCCATTGGTCTATATCGCTTCCATTGGTACTGCTTTAGTTTAAGTACCATGCTGTTTTCATTACTGTAGCCTTGTAGTATAGTTTGAAGTCAAGTAGCATGATGCCTCAGCTAGCTTGCCTGCCTGCCTGCTTTCCTTCCTTCCGTCTGTCCGTCCATCTGTCCATCTGTCCGTCTGTCTTGGCTATGGGCTATCTTTTGGTTTCATATGAAGTTTAAGGTAGTTTTTTCCAATTCTGTGAAGAAAGTCAGTGGTAGCTTGATGGGGATAGCATTGAATCTATAAATTACTTTGGGCAGTATGGCCGTTTTCACAATACTGATTCTTCTTCCTTTTTTGGAAAAACTTCCATGGATGTTTTTCCATCTGTTTGTGTTCTCTCTTAGTTCCTTGAGGAGTGGTTTGTTGTTGTCCTTGAAGAGGCCCTGCACATCCCTTGTTAGTTGTATTCCTAGGTATTTTATTCTCTTTGTAGCAGTTGTTTATGGGTCAAGTGATATTTCTATTTCTAGATCCTGAGGAATGGCCACACTGTTTTCCACAATGGTTGGGCTGATTTACACTCCCACCAACAGTGTAGAAGTGTTCCTGTTTCTCCACATCCTCTTCAGCTTGTTGTCTCCAGATTTTTTTAATGATCACCATTCTAATTGGCATAAGATGGTATCTCAATGTGGTTTTGATTTGCATTTCTCTATTGACCTGTGATGTGCATTTTTTCATGTTTGTTGGCCACATAAATGTATAATTTTGAAAAATTCTGTTCATATCTTTCACCCACTTTTTGATTGGGTTGTTTTTTTCTTGTAAATTTGTTTAAATTTTTTGTAGATTCTGGATATTAACCCTTTGTCAGATGGGTAGCTTGCAAAAATGTTTTCCCATTATGTTGGTTGCCAGTTCACTCTAATGATTGTTTCTTTTGGTGTACAGAAGCTCTTAGCTCTTAAGTTTAATTAGATCCTGTTTGTCTATTTTGGCTTTTGTTGCCAGTGCTTTTGGTGTTTTACTCATAAAGTCCTTGCCTACGCCTATGTCCTAAATGGTATTGCCTAGGTTTTCTTCTAGGGTTTTTATGGTATTAGGTCTTATGTTTAATTCATCTGGAGTTAATTTTTGTGTAAGGTGTAAGGAAGGGATTCAGTTTCAGTTTTCTGCACATGGCTAGCCAGTTTTCCCAACACCATTTATTAAATAAGGAATCCTTTCCCCATTGCTTGTTTTTGTCAGGTTTGTCGAAAATCAGATGGTCGTAGACATGTGGCATTATTTCCGAGGCCTCTGTTCTGTTCCATTGGTCTATATCTCTTTCATTGGAACTGTTTTGGTTCCAGTACCGTGCTGTTTTGATTACCATAGCTTTGTAGTATAGTTTGAAGTCAGGTACTGTGATGCCTCCAGCTTTGTTCTTTTTGCTTAGGATTGTCTTGGCTGTGTGGGCTCTTTTTTTGTTCCATATGAGGTTTAAGGTGGTTTTTTCCAGTTCTGTGAAGAAGGCCAATGGTAGCTTGATGCAGATAACATTGAATCTATAAACTACTTTGGGCAGTATGGCCATTTTCATGATATTGATTCTTCCTAACCAGGAGCATGGAATGTTTTTCCATCTGTTTGTGTCCTCTCTGATCAACGAGACAGAAAATTAACAAGGATATCCAGCACTTGAACCCAGATCTGGTTAATTTTCTGTCTCATTGATCAGTCTGATATTGACAGTGGGGTGTTAAAGTCTCCCACTATTATTGTGTGGGAGTCTGTGTCTCTTTGTAGGTCATTAAGAACTTGCTTTACGTATCTTAGTGCTCCTGTATTGGGTACGTATGTGTTTAGGATAGTTAGCTCTTGCTGCATTGATCCCTTTACCATTATGTAATGCCTTTGTCTCTTTTGATCTTTGTTGGTTTAAAGGCTGTTTTATCAGAGATTAGGATTGCAACCCCTGCTTTTTTTTTTCTCTTCATTTGTTTGATAACGTTTCTTTCATCCCTTTATTTTGAACCTGTGTGTGTCTTTGCACATAAGATGGGTCTCCTGAATACAGCACACTGATGGGTCTTGACTGCTTATCCAATTTGCCAGTCTTTGTGTTGATTAGAGCATTCAGCGCATTTACATTTAAGGCTATTTTTTTTTTAAATTTGACCGGATTATTTTTAAAGACCTGTCTTCAAGGTGTGCGAGTCTCTCTGTTGCTTGTCTAGTCTATTACTGGCTCTTTCTTTTGCTTGTATAGCCTATTAATTATTGAAGTTTCAAGTGTGTATTATAGTTCTTTCAATTTTTCAGTTCTAGAATTTTTTTTTTGAGATATCTATTTTCTTTGGAAATTTCTTGCTCATACCCTGAATTGATTTCTGATTTATTTGTATTGGTTTTCAGATTTATTTTGCATCTAATTGAGCTTCTGTATTTTGAATTTTTCATCTGGCATTTAAAGATTTCCTTTTGAGTGGGATCTATTGCTGAACAGTTGTCATATGGTGGGTCACAGTTCCTTCCTTTTTCATGGTTTTTGTGTCCTTCTATTAATATATGCATATCTCATTTAACAGTTGCTTCTGCTAAATTGCTTTTTTGTGGGAGGATTTTCTCCTGAAGATGTACATATGTAGTTGATGTCTTGATTTGGGGTGCCTGTGGTAGTGTGGTCTTTGTATGATTTCTTAGGCGTGCTCAGGGTCATTGGTATCTCTGATTTCCTCAGTGACTTGTATGGTTATTAGTTGAGCCTTGGTGCAGAAGTTTTGCTGGGATCTAGGATGCCAGGTACACCTGTCTTTGGGCCCAATTGGTAGAAGTGGTGGGCTGAGTGTTTCTACTCCTGGGCCCAAGAGTGGCTCATGCTGTTACTGGTATTAGTGGGTCCTCGAAGGCTGATTCTTGGGCCTCTGGGTATCTTGCTCAGATGGTGGTAGTGGGAACGGTGGGCCAGACATGTAGGCAGGTTTTCAGGTCCCTGGGCAGCTGGTTTGATGGCAGGTATCACAGCCCTAAGAAACTAATAAAAGGGTCAACAAGCTTTGTATGTAAAGGTCAGATAGTAATTAGACTTTATGGGTCATTCAGTCTATCAAAACTACTTCATTCTGTCATTGTAGCATGCAAGCAGCTCTAAACAGTATGTAAATAAATAAGTACATGTAGTTTGTCTTCCAATACTTATTTACAGAACAAGTGGTGGGCAGCATTTGGCTGGAGTGCGTAGTTTCATAGTTTGCTGATGCCTAATCCACAACATTCAGAAAACACAACAGTGGTTAGCATTGTAATCAAATTCCTGTTACCCACAGCCAGAGTATAATATACATATCCATCAGGACAGATCCCGTTGTAGATAACGTAGGAAAGATAATGGGCCGGGTGTGGTGGTTCAGGTCTGTAATCTCAGCACTTTGGGAGGCCAAGGTGGGTGGATCCCAAGGTCAGGAGATTGAGACCAGCCTGAACCAACATGGTGAAACCCTGTCTCAACTTAGCCAGCGTGGTGGCGTGCAACTGTACTCTCAGCTACTCAGGAAGCCGAGGCAGGAAATGGCTAGGAGGCAGAGGTTGTAGTGAGCTGAGATCATGCCACTGCACTCCAGCCTGGGTGACAGAGCAAGACTCTATCTCAAAAAAAAAAAAAAAAAAAAAAAGTGGTGGGGGTGGGGGGGGGCGGGAATCAATTTTGATTTGACTGAATTTAAATCCTACATTGACTATATGAGAAACAGAGTCTGCTACATTGAAAAACAGACTTATATTGAAAAAAAACAAAAATTAACTTCTATTTGGCAATTTACATTTTTTCCAGCAGTGAAAATGCCAAAGTACTATTTTCAAATAGTTAAAAATTCTCAAATACGAACAATGAAGATTTTATTCAACTTGTTAAAGAGCCAGAAAGGTAGACTATTTCAAAGAAGAATATGAAAAATATTTTATATTGTAGACATATAGAATCAGAAATGCTGAAGTGAATTTGCTGGTAGATGCAAAACATATTAATATATTTTAGTGTAAGAAACTTTAATGCATGGGTTATCTTTTCTACAGAGCATAGTTGTATTTCTACTGGCCAAAAATCCACTTACATTGTTAGCAGCAAGAATCACTTATGTTACTGTCAGGTATCTTCCAAGTTACCATCTATTCCTACAGAGTTGTAAAACAAGTCAATAGAGGGTCAAAGGTGTGCACTCCTATAGAATCAGATGATAGCTGAAGGGCCCACTAGAAAATGCCAACACTTGGGTGTCACTATGCAGTGGCATCATTGCACCCATGGTTTGCTTTTCTCTATTTTTCAGGCCATAGATAATTTTTCCTCATACAAGCTGTACTGCGTTTAGTTATAAAGTTTCATTTTCACATATCTGAGACTTGTGAAGTGTTACCAGTAAAAGTTTAAGCATGCTATACAACAACAACAAAAATGGGACTAACTGCGGCAAGCTGTGGATCCCAGAGAAGATGGAAGATAAGAAATATGGCATCAGGAAGATGAGGAAGTAACTGATAGCCTCAATTCATTTAACATAATCATTATACTGCATTTTACCCAGCACTTTCACTGTAAACAGAAAGAATATTCTTTTTTCATACAAAACTTGCCTGCTTTCCTATTAATCAGCATCATCATAGTAATAACAATAATATTTATTGATGATCATTTTGTGCCAGACACTGTCCCAGGAGCTTTACATATATTTTCTTACTTCTCCCAACAAAAGTAACAATATTATCCTCTTCATTTTCTGAGTGAAGAAACTTAGTCACTGCATGATTAAGTAACTTATGCCTGGTCACCTACCTAAGCAGTGGTAAAACCAGGATATGGACAAAAGCACACTTAATGCCAGTACTTTTAGGTAACCCATCACACCGCTTGTTAGAAAAACTTAACTGGAATTGCAACATCTACCTGTTTCCCAACACCTAAAAAATTAGAGCCTACCCTTTATCCTTCAGGAACTTTTAAAACCTGAGAAGAGGAAATTCCTGTTTTGACAGAAGCCTGCGGTATTACAGACTGACAAGTTACAAGAAAGATTTGAGCGCTGTGACTGATTTCCCATGGGGAGGGCAGAATTTCAAGCAGCAAAGTGGCAGGCATACCATACTTGCTGCATTTGTTAGGGGCAGATACGAAGAAAAGCTACAGGAGAAAATTTGGGCGATTAAGTTGGTAGAAGTCAAAGGGAGAGCCATTCTTTAAAGGTGTGGTACAGGGAAATTAGTAAGTTACCAGTTCCATTTCTTATTTTTAGCATTTTGAGTAATTTCCTAGATCTTTCTGTAAAGGAAATTACTCCTGTTCAGAGTATTTTCTACATGGGAAAGTTGGATATAGCAGTGCTCAGAGAATAGCATTCAGTTCCACAGCACTCAATGAATTTCCCCTTATGGGTAAAGATAACCATGGGATGGCAGACAGCCTGTCAAACATCAGAAAAAGATTCACCTGGTCTGTCTCCCTGTAATAGGAAGGCAGAAGACAACCCTCCTCCTCTCTGAACAGCTGCCCTACCAGGACTGCAATGGTAAACTGGAGTTTAAAATGCAGAGGTGGTGTAGCTCTACGAAATGCTGAGGTGAAGCCAGAGTGTGGCATAGAATGGGAGCCTATAGTCAAGTGAAGCCAAAGCTTTGAGCCTCCGCTGTTGAGCAGATTGTCACATGCATACCAGAGACACTTAGGTAATAGGTCTTAGAGAAAAAGATCAGAAATCTTGATGAGGGGAAATGACATGACACAAATAGCAGAAAGACAAAAGTGTCAAAGAATGGTCAAGTAGAATGACCTGAAAAAAAGAGGAAGAGTTCTGGAGGAAGTTAGCAAGTTTTGGGAATCAGCGGGCAGTGCCTTGACCTCAGGGACTGGAGGTGTACGGAATGAATAGTGCCTTCAGTATCTCCATTTAGCAATAAATGTTTTGGCCTTTACTGAGTGCAATAGTTAGTGGCCCTAATTAAGTGAAATAGTTGCTAGATTTCATGGAGGGGAAGTTGCGATTTTGTTTTTGTTTTTTAAATTCAGAGGATTATAGTGAATGAGTTAACAAAGAAAAATTGATACAATTGCAACTGTGAATCAGTTAAAATCACCTTGATTACATAGTACGCCTGTGTTTTCTCCTCTTCTCCTTCAGGAGGCAGCATAGCGACAGTCAGAATTTCATATCTGTTCTTCAGCTTATCAATTTTACTTAGCCGCTCATGAAACTCAGTGCTAATAAGAAAAAGAAACACTGAGAAATGAATAACATACTTTAGAACTTTTAAGGGACTATCAGGTGTTCTTATTGAAGACATTTGGATTTGTGTTACTACTAAACTGAAAAGGTTAAATGCGTTCTCACTTTTTAATTTAATAATTTGGTGTGACGGGTCTGATATTTACCCTACTGGAAACCTGACAAGTTAGCCTGCCAGTTTCACGTGTCTTTTACTGGCAGAAGATACAATTGCCATTTCAGAGACGAAGGACTTTATTTCTTAAGACACAGCAGGTAGCATAAGATTCCTCTTTGCATTGATTCCCCTTGCTCCCTACATCCCATGGGGGCAGGAAGGGGCTTAAATCAATGCTGCACACAGTAGATTTGCATCGCAGCTGAGGAATCTCAAGGCTAGGTAACCCAAATATTTGCTGCAGAGGGAGATACTACCTCTAGTTTCTGAGGCTGTTTGCTGTGCAGACATCTTTAAAAAGCCCAAACAGGGAGGTTGAGATTTGTCTTCCCAGATTCTTAAATCCATTGGTTACTTTCTTTTATTTCAGTAAATTTATATTTTATGAGCTATTTTTTGGAACTTACAGTAATAGTAATCTTAATATATGCATGACAATATGGAGAGTGACTAAGTTCTCTCCTACAAACTCAGGAAAGTAAGCTATCTAACCATGGTGAAAAAGAAATCTTCAACCTACCAGCTTTTCTACTGCTAGAGAGAACTGATGATAAAATATATTTAGTATCAGAAGTTAGTTTTTTTAATATTTAATTATCACTCATTTCCTCAGAAAATATTTACTCATCCTTTATGTGATCATAAAACTTGCTGGACTTCAAGTTTAAGACTGTGGACCAAGCACAGTGTATGGCTCTTCCTTTCTAAAATAAAGATTAAACAAAACAAAAAAACAGCAACAGAGCAGTTATGAGAACAAGAAAGACACAGTAATTTTTCATGAATTCATGGAAAACAGATGGGGTAAAATTAATGGAAAAGAACAGACACACACATGGAAGACCACTGCAGGAGCAGGAGCTATTTTCCACCAAAGAAGTCTGAAAAACATCCAAACTCAGGAATAAAAATAAAAAGAACAAGAGTTATCTCTGAGGCTATAATCAACACCTCTGGGCCATTCCCCTCAGCCCTCTTAAGTATACAGAAATGTCAGGAATGCTTTCTGCTCCAGTGATAACTAAAAGATTTGCCAGAGTTCTGAGCATCTATATTGAAGCTAGACAAAGAGGTAAAAACATGAAGTAATTCTAGGCCTCCACAACAACAGTAGAAATAAATGAAAAAGAAAGGCAGTTTTACCTAGGCATGAGATAAAGTCTTTATCACTCAAAATAAACACCTCCTAACTTTCTTTAGCCATGAAGCCCTAACCCTGCTTAATAGCTGTTATGCTCTTTACAGGACAGACTAGCTCAGAGCGCACAATCAGCCCTCCCATTTAGAGAAGCGTTCTGTGGGAGAAAACAGGAGATCCACTTAATTGCAGAGGAAACCCTTACCAGTTAGGTACCAATATCCAATGATTATTAGGCATGAATTGATAAATACTAACAGAAAGCTAACAGCATAAATGGAAAGAACAAAATGAACAAAGAACAGGCCTGAGGTGAACACAATGCATAGAAGACAATTTTCATTCTTCTAATTAGCACCCTCTAAATGAGAAGAGAATATTGATTCCAGAAACACCCATAACAAGATGGGCAGCTATGAAAATAAAGGACCAATGACAGAACAGCAGTGCTTGCACATAAGTTTTCAGTGTAAGCGCGCGCAGTGAAGAATAAAGATTAATGAGCAATCTGGAGAGACAGACAAGGGGGCAGATTTGGCAGAGGAGAGGGGAATTGGGAGAGAGAGATTAAGAATATCTGAGAGAGTAAAATACAAGGAGCAAAAAGAAACCTGGAGGACAGACCTGAAAGGGCCGACATCTACTAAAAATGAACCACAGAGAGACAACAGAGGAGAGTACGATGGTAAGAAAAAAATAGAAAAATATTCCCCTGACCTGAAGAAAAACTTGAAATAACTAAAAGAGACCACACAGAGAGGAGTTCAGCTGCTCTTCCCTGGGAACCCCCATCCCCTGGCTCTTCACCAGGCAGGGGTCCCAGCCTGTGACCACAGAACAGTTGCTCCACCCTCGGCTGAGTGTACCTACTGGTAGTGGCCTGGAGTTTTCCTGAAGACACTCTCAGAAGCATGTGACAGCCCCTCTGCCACTACCACAGCAGCAGTTCTCTTGCTGCTGACCTTGGTTTGAAGAAACACCTGAGCTTACAGCACGCTGCAGTCATAAAGAGAAAACACCACTCTCATCTCCCGACTCCCTTAACTCCGTGCTCCCCAGCAAGCCACAAGCTCACACCAGCAGTACAGCGACCGCACCCCACCAGCTGAACGCTCCCAGTAACAGCAGCTAAATGTCTCTCAAAGGTGAAGCCCCAGGGCAAGCAAAAGCCTCTGTCACTGGCTCTGCAGTGGTACTACCCCAGCCATCCTCAGATGAACCAAGGAGCAAAGCCCTAAGTACCTCATCCATATCTGCAACAAGCTGCAGTTGAGCCAAGGAGAGGAGGCCAGTCCATCCCCCATGGATCACATGAACCCCTGCTGCTCATCACCAGGCAGGTATCCCCAGCTTGGGCCACAGCACAGACCCCTCACCCTGGGTATATTGCACTCCGATTACTGACCTGCACCTCTCTGGGATGGAGCCCTCAGGAAACAAGCAAAAGATCCTCAGCCACAACCACTACTAAGGTACCTTCCTCTGCTGCCTTCAAGTTGGAAAAGAAGCGTAAACCCTGAGATCACCCCAGACCCGTGGTGGGCAGCCCAGGAGCACCAGGCCATCATCTACAACCAGCACTGAGGTGAGGGAGGAGCCCACACTTTCAGAGCATTGCGGGGGAGCATGGCTACAACTGTGAGGAAATAGAGAGGAGCCACCAGCCACACAAGAGCCTACCTACTGAACCCGACACACCAGCCACACAAGAGCCTACCCACTGAACACGACACACCAGCCACACAAGAGCCTACCCACTGAACACGACACACCAGCCATGTAAGAACCTACCCACTGAACCCAATACACCAGCCACGCAAGAGCCTACCCACTGAACACGACACACCAGCCATGCAAGAGCCTACCCACTGAACACGACACACCAGCCACGCAAGAGCCTACCTACTGAACACGACCTACTGCATCACACCCCAAGCTTCAACACCAAAAATACTTCCTAACACATCCGCCTGTGAAACCAAAGATGAGATGTCAGCTACAAACAGAGACCCCACACAAAGCCTAGGCCCTGTGAAAACATCCAGAAAACAAGTCTGTTGACTGTACTCAGTCTACACCACAGTTAGAGGAACAACTACTGTATCAGTCCATATCCAAACTGTTTTAAAGATACCACCTGAGACTGGATAATTTACAAACAAAACATTTAATTGGCTCACAGTTCCACATGTCTGGCATGGCCTCGGGAAACATACAGTCATGAATGATGATGGAAAGCAAGGGGGAAGCAGCACCTTCTTAACAAGGCAGCAGGGAAAGAGCAAGAGGCGTGAAGCTTCCAAACACTATTAAACCATTGGATCTCATGAGAACTCACCCACTCTCATGAGAACAGCATCATTTGCCTCCCACGACGTCCCTCCCTTGACATTACAGTTGGAGATGAAACTTGGGTGGGGACACAGAGCCAAACCATATTCTGCCCCTGGCCCTTCCTAAATCCCATATTCTCATACTTCAAAACCAATCACACCTTCCCAACAATCCCCCAAAGTCTTATTCCAGCATTAACTCAGAAGTCCAAGTCCAAAGTCTCATCTGAGATAAAGCAAGTCCCTTCCACCTAAGAGCCTGTAAAATAAAAAAATGAGTTGCTTCCAAAATACAGATGGGGTACAGGCATTGGGTAAATATTCCTGTTCCAAATGGGAGAAGTTGGTCAAAACAAAGGGGCCACAAGCCCCATGCAAGTCCAAAATGTGGCGGGGCACTCATTAAAGCTCCAGAATAATCTCCTTTGACTCCATGTCTCACATCCAGGGCACACTGATAGAAGGAGTGGGCTCCCAAAGCCTTGGGTAGCTCCATCCCTGTGGCTTTTCAGGGCACAGCCCCTGTGGCTAATTTTACAGTCTGACATTGAGTGCCTGGCATTTCCAGGTACATGGTGCAAGCTGTCAGTGGTTCAACATACACAAATCAATAAATGATTCATCACATAAACAGAACTAAAGACAAAAATGACAGTATCTTAATAGATGTAGAAAAGGCTTTTGATAAAATTCAACACCTCTTCATGTTAAAAACTCTCAAAAAATTTGGTATTGAAGGTACATAACTCAAAATAAGAGCCATCTATGACAAACCCACAGTCAACATCATATTTTTGAAAACCAGCATAAGACAAGGATGCCCTCTCTCACCACTCCTACTCAACACTGTGGGAAGTCCTGGCCAGAGCAGTCAGGAGAGAGAATGAAATAAAGAGCATCTAAATAGGAAGAGAGGAAGTCAAACTATCCTTGTTTGGAGATGATACGATTCTATATCTAGAAAACCACATAGTCTCAGCCCAAAAGCTGCTTCAGCTGATAAGACAACTTCAGCAAAGTTTCAGGATACAAAATCAATGTATGAAAATTACTAGCATTCCTATACAGCAACAACAGCCAAGCTAAGAGCCAAATCAGGAATGCAATCCCATTACACAATTGACACAAAAAGAATAAAATACCTAGGCATACAGCTAACCAGGGAGGTGAACAATCTCTACAATAAGAATTACAAAACACTGCCTAAGGAAATTAGGAGAAAGCTGGTTTTTCATGGACAGGAAGAATCAGTATCATTAAAATGGCCATGCTGGCCAGGTTCAGTGGCTCACACCTGTAATCCCAGCACTTTGGGAGGCAGAGGTGGGTGGATCACAAGGTCAGGAGTTCGAGACCAGCCTGGCCAAGATTGTGAAATCCCGTCTCTATTAAAAATACAAAAATTAGCTGGGCATGGTGGTGGGGTGCCTGTAATCCCAGCTACTCAGGAAGCTGAGGCAGGATAATTGCTTGAAACCGGAAAGCAGAGGTTTCAGTGAGCTGAGATCACACCACTGCACTCCAGCTTGGGAAACAGGAGCAAAACTCCACCTCAAAAAAAAAAAAAAAAAAAAAAAAAAAAAAAAAAAAGCCCGTAATAACCAAAGCAATTTACAGATTCGATTCTATTTCTGTCAAACTACCAATGACATTCTTCATCGAATTAGAAAAAAAACTATTTTAAAATTCATATTGAACCAAAAAAGAGCCTGAGTAGCCAAGGCAATCCTAAACAAAAATAACACAGCTTGAGGCATCACGTTACCCAACTTCCAAGTACACTACAGGGCTACAGTAACCAAAACAACATGGTACTGGTACAAAAACAGACTAATGGAACAGGGGAGCCCAGAAATCAGGCTGCATGTCTACAACCATCTCATCTTCAACAAAACTGAGAAAAACTATCAATGGGGAATGGACTCTCTATTCAACAAGTGGCTAGCCATATGCGGAAGACTGAAACTGGACCCCTTTCTTATGTCATATCCAAAATCAACTCAAGATGGATTAGAAACTCAAATGTAATACCCAAAACTATAAAATCTCTGGAAGACAACCTAGGCAGGGTTATTCTGGACAGAGGAATGGGCAAAGGTTTCATGATGAAGATGCCAAAAGCAATCATGACATAAACAAAAAGTGACAAATGGGATCTAGTTAAAACTGAAGAGCTTCTGCACAGCAAAACAAACCGTCAACAGAGTAAGCAGACAACCTACAGAATGGGAAAAAATTTTTGCAAACTATGCATCTAGTAAAGGTCTAATATCCAACATCTATAGGGAACTTAAACAAATTTACAAGAAAAAATACAACCTTATTAAAAGGCGGGCAAAGGATATAAACAGACACTTTCCAAAAGAAGACATGTATGCGGCCAACAAGAATATGAAAAAAAGCTCAATATTATGGATGATTAGAAAAATGCATATCAAAACCACAGTGAGATACCGTCTTACACTAGTCAGAATGGCTACCAGTAAAAAGTCAAAAAAATAACGTGCTGGTGAGGTCTCAGAGAAAAAGGAATGCTTATACATTGTTGGTGGGAGTGTAAATTAGTTTAGCCATTTTGGAAAGCCATTCAGTGATTCCTCAAAAAACTTAAAAACAGAAGTATCATTCAACCCAGGAATCCCATTACTGGGTATATACCCAAGGGAATGCAAGTCATTCTATCATAAAGACACACATGCAAGAATGTTCATCATAGCACTCTTCACAGTAGTAAAGACATGGAATCAACCCAAATACCCATCAGTGACAGATTTTTTAAATGTGGCATATATACACCATGGAATACAATGCAGCCATAAAAAAAGAATAAGATCTTGCTTTGCACGGGAACATGGATGGAGCTGGAGGCTATTATCCTTAGCAAATTAATGCAGGAACAGAAAACCAAATACTGCATGTTCTCACTTATAAGTGGGACCTAAATGATTAACTCATGGACACAAAGAGGCAAACAACAGACACTGGGCCTATTTGTACGTGGAGGGAACAGAAAAAATATCTATTGGTACTAGGCTTAGCACCTGGTTGATGAAATAACCTGTATAACAAACCCCCATGACACAAGTTTACCTGTATAACAAACCTGCACATGTACCCCTGATCCTAAGACAAAAAAAAATTTTAAATAACTAAAAGAGTTTACCCAGGAAGGGTCAAGAAAGAGAAACTTAAAAATGGCAAAACACCTGGACACAGACAAGAAAGTTATGAGACACCAAGGATAAAGAGAGTATCCCAAAACTCCCAGAAAGAAAACAAAACCTAGTTTCCCTACAAAATAAATTTATCTCTAATCAGATTTCTCATAAACAACACTGTAATCTAGCAGAATATGAAACAATGTTTCACAATGATCTCTAATTCAAGTTTAAGGGAGAATAACTATATAGTAAACATACAAGGATTGCAAAATTTCAGAAAACAGCAGTTCAAATAAACAAATTCAGAATCATATTCCAAAAAATGAAATACAAGAAAATAGAATGATAACAAGGGATACATGAAAAAAAATTAAGAAACGAACATAGGTAGTTTTAAGTTATTGCTGGCATTTGGCTGTACAGCTTAGTGCACATTAAGGAGTTCTTTAAAAAGTACAGACATAAGATTAAAAACACTAACAAGAAACTATAATCACTGTTTCAACAATCAGTGAATGATGGGAAGAAGAAAAGAAGAGGCAAAAGATGCTAAAAGTCTTATTTTTTAGGAAGGGAAAATATTACAAACTAATTTTCAATATTCATAGAGAATTAAGGTTTCTTTTAAATCTAAGAATAACCAGCAAAATAATTAAAATTAGAATGTATACGTTCCAAATAAAGAAAAAGCAAAACAAAATTCAGTAAAACCAACAAAAAGCAGGAAAGACAGAAATAATGAATACATGGCAATTTCTTAATGTTTCCTGAAAGGTTAAATATGTACCTACTACATGATCCAGCAATTTTACTCCTAAGTAAGAGAAAAGACAACATATGTCCATACCAGGAACACATATGTTCACAGCACCTTTGTTTATAATAGCTAAGAACTGGGAGCACCTCAAATGTCCATCAGCAGGTAAATGGATACACAGATTGGAGCAAACACATTCAGTGGAATACTGCTATTTACCAAGAGAAAGCCAGGGTCAGCAAACCATCCTGCCTGCCACCTGTTTTTGTGTAACCCACAAGCGAAGAATGATTTTTAAATTTGTAAGTGGTTAGAAAAATAAAAGAATTATGTTTCATGAAAATTTCAAATTTCAATATTCATAAAGTTTTATTGGAAAATAGCCATGCTCATTTTTTGACATATTGTCTGTGGCAGCTTTCAGTCTACAGTGGTAGAGTTAAGGTATTAAAACAATGACTGGAACCAGCCTAAATGCCAATCAACCAATGAGTGGATACAGAAAATGTGGTGTATATATACACCATGGAATGCCACTCAGCCACACAAGGAAGAAAATCAAGGCATTTGCAGCAACTTGGATGATGGAGTTGGGCAACATTATTCTAAGTACCTCAGGAATGGAAAACCAGATACTGTTATGTTCTTGTTTATAAGTGGGAGCTAAGCTATGAGGATGGAAGAGCATAAGAAATGATCTAATGTACACACTGGGGTCCGTTGGGGGGAAATGGGGGAGTGGAGGGGGGGTGGGGAGGTGGGAAGAGACAGCATGGGGAGAAATGACAGATACAGGTGAGGGGATGGAAGGAAGCAAAGCACACTGCCATGTGTGTACCTATGCAACAATCTTGCATGTTCTTCGCATGTACCCCAAAACCTAAAATGCAATAAAAAAAAAAAGATCTTGAGGTATCACTATCCAGAACAGTCAGAGACGTCACTAAAATGAATACCTAATACCCATCCCTTTAAATGAGTTTGAATAAGAATCTATGAAAGAAAAAAAAAAAAAGAAATGATCTAATGGACTTTGGGGACTTATCTGGGGGGTGAGAGGGGCCTGAAGGATAAAGGTCTATACCTTGAGTACACTGTACACTGCCTGGGTCCGAGTACACTGTACACTGCCTGGGTTCGGGTACACCAAAATATCAGAAATTACTGCTAAAGAACTTACCCATGTAGCTAAAAACCACCTGTTTCCCAAAAACTATCGAAATAAATTTTTAGAAAACTAATAAAACATAGAACTGAAGTTCAAAAAAAGAGAAAAAAATCAAAAAAAGAAAACAAACAAAACTAATAAAACAAAGACCGTATGGCCTGCAAGGAACTATAAGTTGCTTATCTAGCTCTTAGAGAAAAAGTGTGTCAACCCCTGATAAAAAGGAATGTATAGTGATATACACAACAGGGATGAATTTCAAAATACTGTAATTATGCTGAATGAAAAAAGCCAGACAAAAGACGGACCTACTACCGGATTCCATTTACATAAAACTCTTGAAAATGCAGCCTGAGCTATATGGATAAAAAACAGATCAGTTGTCTGGAGAGAGAAACATTGGGAGGCACTGAAAGGAGGAATTACAGTGGGGTACAAGGAAACATGTGGAGGTGATGGAAACACTGTCTTGATGGTGGTGATGGTTTCTCTGGTGTATTATACATGTCAAAACCTATCGAATGTATGCTTTAAATATATGCAACTTATGTATCTCAAATATACCTCAATAAAGTTTCAAAAGTAAAAGTCTATGACCGTTGAAAGAAGAAAAGCAAAAAAGAAAATAATGGCAATATTAACTTTCTGTGGGATGAAGCTAATACTTAAAGGTATTTTTTCAGACTTGAAAGCTGAAAATTAATAAGCTAAGCATCTGAAGAATTTAGGAAAAGAACATTTAAACCCCCATTTAAAAGAAGGAAAGATAGGAAAGGCAAGATCAGAAACTAATGAAATAATGAATGGACAATAGAAGATTCTGATAATAGCAGATCCTTTCCAAATAATGTTAAAACTGATTAACTTGTGGTGAGACTTACCCTGCCCCAAAAGTCTACAGTGGTAGAGTTGGGTTATTAAAACAATGACTGGAACCAGCCTAAATGCCAATCAACCAATGTCAGAAAAATAAAAGGAGTCATCTCTAAAAATACTACAACTATTAAATAATAAAATCATATTATAAACAACTTTATGGCAATACATTTGAAAATTTGGATATAGAAAACTTTTCCTAGAGAAAAATAAAATTTACCAAAATGGAATCAATAAGAAATACAAAATCTGCATTGTCCTATAACCAGTAGGACTATTCAACTATTTCAACCAATAGCTGAAAATGTTCCCCATAGAAAACTTCAGGCTCCCAATGGCTTTGTTTCCAATGAGGTCTTTGAAAAACAAAAAAGATATAATTCCACTCTTTTAGAAACATATTCAGAGTAGAGAAAAATAAGAAATACACACAAGTCATTTTATGAAGGCAGACATAATCTTAAGAGCTTGATAACCTGACAAGGACAGTAGAGCAAGGAGAATTATGGGTTTGTACACATGAACATAGACGCGAAAGTTGTATGAAAATATTCCCTAACAAAATCTAGATGTATGCAAAAGATAATATGTGACAGACAAGTTGGGTTTATTCTAGAATGTAAGGTTGGTTTGACTTTGAAAAATTTATCTGTATGTTAAACACATTAACAGATTGAAGAAGCTACATCTTGTCAGTGAATCCTGAGAAAGCATATAATAAAAGTAACATCCATTCTTGATTAAACAAATTAAAATAACCTCTTAGTAAATATTAAAAATAGATGGGAGCTCACTTAATATGGTAAAAGATATCTAAAAGAACCAGAAACAAACTACAGTAAACCTTATACTTAATGAAAAAACAATGAAAGCTCTCCCTTTGACATCAGGAAACAAGACAAAGATAGCTGTAATCAACACTGCTCTTCAGTACTGAACTGGGAAAAAAGAAAAGTTATAAAGATTGGAAAGCAAGAAATAAAACTTACTGTTTGAAAACAATATAAATTACATACAGCATATAGAATTAGAATCTACTGATTGTTCAAACAGGATTGTTAAGCAAGGTTGCCGAATATACAGAAATTAACTATTTCTACATATCAGCAACAAACCAAAAATGAAATTGACAGTAACATTAAAAAAAAAACCTGTAGCTGGAAATAATCTTTGCACATAAAGGTGTGCAAAATTTCTATGACAAAATCACTTCAACAGATGCAGCTATTATCTATTTTATAAAAGACATGTTATTGGACTTTAACAAAAACCATAGATGAAAAGCAATTCCAAGTAGATTCGTGATCTTAATGTAAAAGGGACAATCCAAAGAATGAAGAATTAACCAAAGGAAGCGCCTAGATTTATGACTATAACATGCCCTGTGTCTTATGTGAAAAGCCATTTCAAACGAATAAGAAAAAGATGCACATCCAGGATGTTAGGGGGCAGCCAGTTCTCCAGACATCACCCTTATTTTTTTTTTCAAAGTTCCTCAGCAGTGTTTTAAAACTAAAAATTACCTTATGTTTTCCCGTTCTTGATCAACATATCTTATTTGTGATGCAAGCATTGTTTTATGAACCTTAATTTCTTCCGTTCGCTCTTCCATAGCGGTGTATAATTGCTGTTTTCTTTTTTCCAGGGAAAGAACTTCTTCTGCCTTACTGTGAAGCATTTCTCGAGTACGCTTAACTTCAAGTTTTAAAAGATTGTCCTCTATCATCAAATCCTATCAACAAAATGGTCAAATATTGAAATTGTTTTTTATTACAAAACCAAGATATTTTTCTTTCTATTACTACATAAGTCAAACTTGAAAATATACCTTTTTCTAATTTAACCATTGACCAAGATATTAACTAGGGCTGAAATTAAATTGTTCAGAGTCATAGGTTTTTGTTTTTTTTTAAGAAAAGGGTTTATGGTTATTTCAAATCTTTTTATAATTCAATGTTGAAGTCAAGCTTTGCTATTATAAAAAATAAAAGAAGAAGTTATTCATATAATTAAACTTAATACCATCTAGAAAACAAAGTCCTATGAATGGCCATTTTTATACTCTGAATCTCACAAAATAATGTGTAAATATATTTTTATCTTAAAACAATTCAGTCATGAATAGAATACTCACATAGAGTACACATATCGATCAGTTTTCAGAATAGAAATCCCAGAATCAAATGCTCCATAATATCAGATTTTGTTATTTCATAAATATAGCTTTTCAGTTGGAGAGATTAGATACTTACATCTCACATGTACCAAAAATATATTCCGGATGAATGAAAAATCTTAAGAGATAACACTAGTGTAACTACTAGACATAATAAACATTGGTCTGATTTTTAGTGTAACCAAGAAGTTTCTAAGCATAAAAATTTAAAAGAAAAAAGAAACCTAAAGATTTGATGTTTAAAGAAAAGTTTAATGTCACAAACACTAAATAAAACTGTAAAGATAAATGGGGAAAATATTTACAATATTTATGACAGAGATAATATTTTTACATATGAAAATATTTTGTAAAGCAATTTATGTATGTCAACCTCCCAGTGGAAAAATAGGCCAAGAATACAAAAGAGCTCCAAAGAGAAAAAATATGGAACATGACCTAACAGAGAAAGTGTTTCAAACATTTTTATTTAAACAGAAATGTTTGAGGCCGGGCGCGGTGGCTCACGCCTATAATCCCAGCACTCTGGGATGCCGAGGTGGGTGTCAAGAGATCGAGACCATCCTGGTCAACATGGTGAAACCCCGTCTCTACTAAAAATACAAAAATTAGCTGGGCATGGTGGTGCACACCTGTAATTCCAGCTACTCAGGAGGCTGAGGTGGAAGAATCGCTTCAACCCAGGAGGTGGAGATTGCGGTGAGCCAAGATTGTGCCATTGCACTCCAGCCTGGGTAACAAGAGCGAAACTCCATCTCAAAAAAACAAAAAAAAACAAACAAAAAAATAAGTGCTTGAAAATTTATCATTAAGCAAAATATTTTTAAACCGCCAACTTTAAAAATGCAGACTAAAACAATGAGATACCATATTTGACTATCAAATTGCCAACAATTTTCTAAATTAGGATATCCAGCCTCAGTGGTACTGAATAAAACAGAATGCTTACAGGAGTATTAATGATACCCTCTAGAAGGTAATTGGGATTGAAAATAGTTTCAAGACATTAAAAATATTCATTTCTTTTTCAACTGTAATTATGTAGGTAGGAATTTATCCAAAGGAACTAATTGAATAACTATACAATGAACAACTAATTGAATGACTGCATTGTACATGTAGTACTATTTACAATAGCCAACCATTGGAAAGAAACAAAATCCTAAAAAATAGGGGACGTTTAAATAAATTATGGTAACTTCATTCAAGGCACTTGTAGAAAACTTTCAAAACTATTTTTCAAAGAATAGTTAACGTTTTAAGAAACATATGGTATGTAGAAAATTT
Organism: Saimiri boliviensis; assembly: GCF_048565385.1. Classification (NCBI taxonomy): domain Eukaryota; kingdom Metazoa; phylum Chordata; class Mammalia; order Primates; family Cebidae; genus Saimiri; species Saimiri boliviensis. The sequence goes on from NC_133456.1 coordinate 69,447,749, forward strand.
TTTAATACACCATAAAAAGCCAAATTCTTTAAAAGACTGGAAGGAAGGAATAGACTTTAACACTGTTTATATTGGGTATAGTGATTACAGTGACTTTTCATGATTAGCTGTATTTTTAATTTGTCTACAATTAACATGGAAACATGGTTTTCAATACTATATATGCATACAATTTCACTGTACCTGCTTAAAAGCTTTGGCTTTATCAAGTTCTTTCTCTGATCTGTCTATGAAAAGGTTTAGTTCATTTATTTTGGTCATAAGGGACTGTTTTTCATCACTACTTTTACTGTTTGACTTCTTGATAAAAAAAAGATCATTCTGCAAAAAGAAAAAAGGCATATAAATGTTTTAAATATTAACAAAAATATTAAATACATACTATATTATACATCACATTAAATTATATACTCAGATATTTATAATAATCCTATTTTATCTCTCTTCCTGCTATACATTCTATAGCATTAATATTCTCATATTCTAAATAATCAAAATAATGTCACATATTGAGTACCTACTATAAAGTATTGCACTAAGATACAAATTCTAGTTCTCCCAAATGTCCTAAAATAATATTAATTTCTCCCCCATTTAATAGATGAGTAAACTAGAGCTCAGAAAAGTTAAAATAGCAGTAATGGTATAGCCTTGAAATCTAAAACTCATTCTGATCCAAAAACAAGTGTTCTTTTTCCACCAAACAAGGGTAACAATTTAAAAATATTTCATCAGATAACAAACTACTCCAAACCAAAATTTTGGCTTTTTTTTTTTTTTTTTTTTTTTTTTTTTTTGAGACAGAGTTTCGCTCTTGTTACCCAGGCTGGAGTGCAATGGCGCGATCTCCGCTCACCGCAACCTCTGCCTCCTGGGTTCAGGCAATTCTCCTGCCTCAGCCTCCTGAGTAGCTGGGATTACAGGCATGGGCCACCATGCCCAGCTAATTTTTTGTATTTTTAGTAGAGACGGGGTTTCACCATGTTGACCAGGATGGTCTCGATCTCTTGACCTCGTGATCCACCCGCCTCGGCCTCCCAAAGTGCTGGGATTACAAGCTTGAGCCACCGTGCCCGGCCCCTGGCTTCTTAAAATAAGAGGAAAAAAATAAGTAATACCTCTCCACCTTTTACAGCCCTCAAGGAATTTAGGGCAATTCTTTTTATAACCACCAGATGACACTCATCAATAGCCTTTCCAATGGTAAGTAACATTTAGACCCTGCTAAGTTCTCACCCCATTCAAGTCCATGCTCACTCTCTCACTTTTACTCTCTAGTCAAACTTTAACATAGGTTTTATATTACAATAAACATAATAAAATGCCTAAAGATGAAGACGTTCTTGCCTTATTAACAGAATCGAATCTTTTCAAATATTATCAGTAAAGATTTGAGTAACAACTGCTGACTCATAAAACAGCAGCTTCTCTGTAGACGGCATTTGAAAGACAACGGGCAATCAAGTTATTTGTTATGGAAGATATAAGATAGAAAACTAGAACTCATCGATGTTGTGAACAGTGTACTCTTGAAGAGTACTTAGAAGTCAAATGCAGCAGGTATCAAATCCTAGCTCTCCACGTACTCGCTGAATAACCTGGACAAATTACTTAATCTACAAAACAGATAATAGTATCTTCCTCACAGGACAGCTGTAAGGATTATACGAAATTAAATGCTAGAGGCATGTCATACAATATTTAGCATATACTAAATTCATTATCAATGGTAACATTACAAGCTAATAGTACAGAAATAAGAATACTGTTCATACATTTGTAATATATGTGTGTAGACTGGCAAACACACTATCCAAAGTAGTCTTAGGAACATGTTGACTTAAAACAGAATGACTAGGATATTTGAAATATAAAATGTATTTTGGCTAAGTTACATGAAGCTTCTTGATCTGTGTTTCCAAAAGGCCACATGTAGATTTTTTCTCTTCCAAAGACTTCTTAAGTTCAACAATTTTTGCTTCAAGGGCTTGTTTTTCTTCTGAATTAATTTCTCCCTTTAACCGTGACATTCTCCGTTCCACTTGTTGAATGTGAAAATCCTGTTACAGTTTGTTATTTTTTTTAAAAAATAGTTATTACAAAGAAACAAAAGCATTTCTATAAGTGTAAAAACAAAGTCAATACTTATGAGTTTGCACTGGGCATTATCATGTAATAAAGTCACTTTAGTCTTTCAGTAATTCAGGACAAAATCCTTTTCACTCTAAGAGGAACAAAAATAAACTATATCTCAAGAATCAAGGTACATGATAGACACAGAAACAATCTTCTGAAAATATGACAGAGTTGGGGGATGTTTATCATACTACCATGATGGAATCTCAGTAAATTCACTGGATTTAAATGAACTTGGATTTCTGAGGGCACATTTTCTAAGGGATACAAAACACATAGTCACAAATTGTTAGTCACGAAACATTCAAATATCAACTTCTAATTAATTATTCTTAATATCTGTAATTTTAATTCTTAATGTCTATAATTTTTAAAAACTAAGAATATAAATTAGACGAGCAAATTAAGATGTAGAGATGGAGAATATTAAGAAATTAACAATATTATATTAAGAAAATAACAATATTAACAAATTAACAAATATATAAATAGAACAAAATAAGACAAAACTGAAAAAAAAAATGCTTTTCCTCTACTGGCATGGCAGTGAGGGTGGGGGTGCATAACTAACAATTCAACACCCAGTCTTTCTGGGTTGCAGGCATCTCATGCCATCTTTTGTTTTACTCTGCAAGCAAATGTCCCAGGTTCCTTAAAACATGGTTCTCCCTCACTAGAGTTCTCTCTTCTCTTGCCTACTTATTTCAGATTGAGGGGAAAATACAGTTTCTAAGGCTCCCTCACCCTACTCCCAACCTAACATGATGTCTCACCTTCAGCAGCTGCCTGTCCTCCAAGACAGTGCTTAGAATTCTGTTTTCTTAGAACACTGGCACGTCTCGACCAACACAACTACCACAAATCAATATGGAAGATATTCACAAAAGTAACACCCACCTGGCTGTACATAATTTGTTGCTGCTTCAAGGTTTCAAAATCCAGTTTTTGTAACTGATGGTTGAGATGCTTCAGAGAGGAACGAGTTCCTTCAATTTTTGATACAACCTCTTTTTCTTTCATTGTCTCAGTCTGTAACTCCTGAGCTTTCTTAAACAGCACACCTTTTATGAGGTTCAGTTGAACATCTACTTCCTGATAAGAAGAAGAATAGTGATTAATGAAAGTAGGTATCTTGAAATGTGTTGTTTATATGAATACACTCATAAAGAAATTTGGACCCTCCATCATTTTAGCCCTCTAAAAAATAAAGCTCTTCCCACAATTTTAACAAGTCCCCAGCATTTCTTATGGTCTATTCTATTCTAGTAGACATAAATGGTTTTCATTCCTGTGTCATGCACTCTGACCTGTCATTTTGTTTCATCCCATGTTAGCCTGTCTAGATGCTGGCTTGATTTCCTCAAAAAATGAAGTCTGTACTTCATTTTTTGAAACATACAGCCTGTACATTCACAGAGTTTACTCAAGTCTTGAGTATGCTACAGGGAAGAAATCTCATCACCCAATCTCCCACCTTTTAGGCACTATCCCGTGGTGAGCAAGTGAGTGTTCAGTCATCTCTCCAGGAGATAAGAGACTAGGGGAGAATCTGATTTCCACGGTATAAATACTCCCATTACGGTCAATTTCATGCTACTAACATGATTCCACTAAAGTCAGGGTTGGGAAGAAATTCACAGAAGCAGACCATTGTGTGGTGTTTCCAACATACAGACAAAACAGACATAAGTAACCTTAAGAGCACAGAATAAAATAAAACATTTGGAAGTAATGAGTGCTGAGTATGTATTACTGTTTTTGTAAGTGCTATTTATTTAATTGTGAGTTTATATAATTTTAATTACAGGAAAATTCCCAAAAAATTTAACTATTGGCTCTTGTAAGCTGGTGGGAGCTGGCCCCAGCACGCTCCGGGAAACACCAGTCACTCACTCTGCCTCCCGTCAGCCTCTTTACTATGTGCATGCAGCTCTAGGAAACAGGAATAAGCCCCCCCATTCCCACTGCTTCTCTCTCAGGAAGCAAACCCGTCTTGACCTGGTAGCCTCATGACCAATGTGTTCTAGGCTTTAAATAGATGTACCATGCCACAATCATTTGAAAATTATCATTCTTCAATGCTGAAATATTTGCCTTTGTGATCTTATACCCAGATAAACATGTTTTCCTTCAGTAACCAATAAACCTGAGTATGACACAAAACAAGTCTGTGACTGACACATTTAAATCTTTGCATAAGCAAGAAATGTAATCTGATATTCAGTGCATTATTTTACATACAACAGACAATTTTCACTGTCAAAGAGTCTAGCAGAGTTTTAAAGTCAGTGCTTAGTGGTGAATCTCTAAAGAAGATAGGGTTGAGATTTTCTCAAACAAACAAAAACCAACATCAATGGGAAAAAACAAAAAACAAAACAAAACAAAACCCAGGACTATGAACACAGCCCTGCTCAAAAACAATCAGTACACCCTGCTACTAATATTATTAATTTTTCTAATTTAGCTAGTTCTTAAATGTCTGAAGTTTTAAATTCTCTGTGATGAAAAGGTCTATTTCATATAAATTTCACAGCATTTACAGATTTATGATAAGTACTAATACATATGTTACAGGAAATCATGCTCTTAGGGAAAAAAAAAACCCTGCAACTTTCAAAACATAGTGTACAATTTGAACTCAAAGTACCATTCAGGTCAAGACTGCAGCATGATTTTATTACTCAGAAATTTTACAGCACATTGAGAGATATAAACTTTATACTGGGACATTTTGCCACCAACTCCAACTCCCTTTTTTACTCCCAAAAACAAGTAAAAGAAGTAATCTCAGTTCACACAACTTATAGTTCACACTTAGAGTTCACTTTGAAGTTTTCAAAGAGAAAATGGTGCACCAGCCTTTTCCAGTTCCTCGAAAATTGGCTTTAATGCCATCAACTTGCCAAAAAGACAGGTAGAAGCGGGTACCAGCAGAGTTTGCAAAGTGATAGCAATTCAAAGCCCATTTACCAAAACGTGTTGCCAGATTACAAGCGGTTCAAGAGACAGTAGATGATGAAGAAATACAAATCAGGAATGTAGATGATGATGGGAATTTGATTACAAATGTTGATAATTAAGCAGAAATCAGTTGTAAAACAAAGCCACTTTTCAGGCTATTTATGCAATATGCCAACAGATATGTGGATGAAGGCAGAGACACAGGAATGGGATCCAGGGCACAGTGGGGGAGCTCCTTTTTAAAAAAGACATCAGGACAGGCACGGTGGCTCATGCCTGTAATCCCAGCACTTTGGGAGGCTGAGGAGGGTGGATCACTTGAAGTCAGGAGTTTGAGACGAGCCTGGCCAACACGGTGAAACCCCATCTCTACTAAAAACACAAAAAATAGCCAGTCGTGGTGGCATGTGCCTATAATCCCAGCTACTTGGGAGGCTGAGGCAGGAGAATCACTTCAACCCAGGAGGCAGAGGTTGCAGTGATCTAGGATTGTGCCATTGCACTCCAGCCTAGGCAACAAGAACAAGACTTTGTCGAAGAAGAAGAAGAAGAAGAAGAAAGAAGAAAGAAGGAAGAAGAGGAAGAGGAAGAAGAAGAAGAAAAGAAGAAGGAGAAGAAAGAAGAAGGAAGAAGAGGAGGAGGAGGAGGAGGAGGAGGAGGAGGAGGAAGAAGAAGAAAAGAAGAAGAAGAAGAAGAAGAAGAAGAAGAAGAAGAAGAAGAAGAAGAAGAAGAAGAAGAAGAAGAAGGTGACGATGACAATGACGATGACAGGAGGCTAAGTATATCTTCAGAAGCAATACATGAAAATATGTCCAAAGCCAGACTATAAATGGGATCATACAAAAAATCAGCTTCTTATAAGACCTTCTCAAGCTCTGATTCTAAGAGTCTGATTAATTCACTGTTGATAAGTTTTCTGTGATTTTAAAAAAATTAAACTTCACCTTCACATCTTTTTCCTCCTCCTTGAGCATATCTTCCAGATTGGTAGCTTTCTCTTCTACAGACATGGTTTTCTCAGTTATCTCCTTTAATTTTGTTTTTATTGTCTCATTATGATTTTTAGTTTTTTGTAACCTAAAGAAGGTTTATCACAAAAAGATAGAAAACAAGCCCAAAAAGCATTTAATACAAACAAAGAATAGTTTATCCTAATATTTATTTGTATAACTTGAAGATTCTTTGCTATAAACCTTTTTATTACCACTATTTAATAGACCATAAAAATATGGCTTCTGAGTATTTGTGATGAAAATATGAGTAAAATTTTTTAAGTTTAATAATGTAGTAGCTAAAATCTTGCAGTCATTTAACCAAAAAATAGTCTTAAGTATTTAATAATTTTCCAGATACAGTAAATATAAACATATTTAAATAGCTTTTTTCTTACCTTGCTGTTTCTTCATGAACATCCTTCTTTAGCTTGGAAATATTTTTCCTCAGAGCTTCTAAATCACTGGAAGTTCTATTCACAGTGGCTTTTAAACAATCCAGCTATTTATTCATTAACAGACAGAAATTATATATTTACTCTGTATCTTATAACTTCATTTCTTAGTTTTATTCTCCCCAAGTTCTAACCTATATCACACCCATAAAAATGTAGCCATTTTCTTATATTTAATATATAAACAGATTTCCATATTGGTCTGATATCAAATTTTAATTGGTTCTGTTGTATAATCCTAGCAAATTATAGAGAACACATGTGTTGAAAGTAAATGCAGAAATTTCTCATTACACTAGAACTTCTCAGAAAAAACATTCCCAAACTCAAGATAAATGGATATATATGTGCCCATAAGAATCATAAGTTTAATTGGATTTTTAAAATCTCAAAAGATTCTAATACATCAGCCTTCTAATAACTATATTTTTACTGTTAATGAATAGTAAACTACATGTTACAATTAATCACAATTATTAAAACAGAAAACCGGAAACACACATTCTCTTTCATTAAGTGCCTTTGCAAAAACCCTAAACTCCCCACCAAATAGTCTGAGAACAGACATATTCAGCAAGGTTTCTGTATACAAGATCAATAGAAAAAATCAGTTACATTCTATACACTTAAGCAATCCAAAAAAGAAATCAAGAAAACAATCCCATTTACAATGGCATCAAAAAGAATAAAATACTTAGGAATAAATTTAACCAAGGAAAAAAAGATCTGCAAACTAAAAACTATAAAACATTGATGAAAGAAACTGTAGAGGACATAAAGCTATCCTGTGTTCATGGACTGGAAAAATTAATACCGTTAAAAGGTTCATACTATTCAAAGTGATCTACGTATTTGTGAAGTTTGTCAAAATCAAAATGGAGTGACTTGTGTCAAACTCTGACAAAACTGAGCTGGGGAAGGCCATGAAGAGAGAGTTCTCACACATTTGCCAGATAACGAGAACTACCCAAAGAGACACTGCGAGAATCACAGACTTGCATAAAGACCAACGTTGCAAAAAAAAAAAAAAACCCTTCTACAAAGACATCTGGCCAGCAACGGACTGATCAGCCTTGGACTGACACTACCCTTACTGATCCCTGTAGTCAAAGATTATTATTTTAAAACAAGTTAGGTAAACTTTCTCATTTTACCTTTAAAAACTTGTGCCTTCCTTTATCTCCCTAGATATGCCTATGATCTGTCATAGCCTGTATGTCCTGGGTCTGCAAATTTCCTGCTCATTCCTAATTAAGCTCAATATTTTTAGCGGGCCTCTCTCTGTTATTTAGTTGATAGATTCAATACAATATCAAAACTCCAAAGTTATTCTTCACCAAAACAGAAAATTCTGAAATTCACACGGAATCATAAAAGATCCCAAATAGCTCAAGTAATCTTAAGCAGAAAGAACAAAGCTGGAGGCAACATACTTTTTATTTAAAATTGTATTACAAAGCTAAAGTAATCAAAAGAAAATGGTGCATTCATCCACTGACATACACAGTGGATTGCTTGCAGAATCCCTCACAGATACCATAATCTACAGATGTGTAGGTTCCTTATATGAAATGACATGTATTTGCACATAACCTTATATATATCATAATGTATACTTTAAATAATCTCTTGATTATTTATAACACCTAATACAATGTAAATGCTATGTAAATAAATGTTACATTTTTAAAATTTGTATCCTTTTTATCGCTATACTGTTATTTTATTGGGTTTCTTTTCTGAATATTTTTTATCAATGGTTGAATCTGCACATGCAGAATCCACGGATAAGGAAAGCTGACTCTACTGGCAAACAAACAAAAAAACCAGACACACAGAACAATGGAACAGAACAGAGAACTCAGAAATAAATCCATGCATACATGAGCAACTAATTTTCACCATAGGTTTCAAGAATACACAATGGGGAAAGGACAGTCTCCTCAATTGATGGTGTTAAGAAAACTGGATAGCCACATGCAAAAAAAAAGAAAGAAAGAAAGAAAGAAAGAAAGAAAGAAAGAAAGAAAGAAAGAAAGAAAGACAGAAAGACAGAAAGACAGAAAGACAGAAAGACAGAAAGACAGAAAGAAAGAAATTGGGCTTTTTTTCTGGTATCATACACAAAAATTAATTCAAAATGAATTAAAGACTTAAATGTAAGACCTGACATTGTAAAATTTCTTAAAGAAAACATACGAGAAAAGCTCCTTGACATTGGTATCTGTAATGATGTTTTGAATTTGACATCAAATTACAGGCAACAGAAGCAAAAATAAACAAGGAGAACTGCATCAAACTAAAAAGTTTATTTAAGGAAAAGGAACCACCAACAATATGAAAAGGCACCCTACAGAATGGAAGAAGATGTCTGCAAACCATACAACTGTGATGTGAATGGCACCCTGAGGGCTTAACCAGGGGCTTAATCAGAGAGTATCCCAAAAGTTCCACAAAACAAAGAGACATGAAAAAGAAAAAAAAAAAAAAAAAAAAAACTAGAAGTTTCTTAATCACAGGAAAAACTTGATGCTTATTTTATATTCCATAGCACTTTGTCATGAACATAAACCCAGTCTTTTTTAGTTGACATACCTCATCCTTCAGCTGAATTCTGCTGGCTTCATGGTACTGATATGCCGTTCTGTATTTTAAGAGATTACGATCAGCCGCAGAAATTCTTTTCTCATACTCTGTGTTATTCCCAATCTCATTTTCCAAAAACTTGATCTTTTCCTTAACCAAATTTTCTTTTTCTCTTGTTTCCTGTTTTATCCTTGCTAATTCCTAGGATTAAAACAAATGTGTTTACTTATAATATGTTTAAACTGACAAAACCAAAAGGAATTTACTTTTTATTTTTCTATTATATTTAGTATTTATTTTCCTAAAACTTCTTAGAACATATTTTTAAATACTTTTATATTAATAAAACAAAATATTAGTATACTACATATTAATGTCTATAACTCATATTGTTAAATGTTTACGTTTTCTTTCATATATCTGGAACTTTGCTAAAAAGATGAGAAAAACAGTTAAGCTTTTATATATGAAAGGTAAAACCTACACATGTAACAATGTTGAATATTTTTCACATAGAAAGTGGGGTTTCAATGAAGCTTTCCAAATATTTTACAGGCCAGTTATTTTTTCATGTTTTGAAAACAGCATTTTAGTTATTGGTTTTAATAGACATATCTTCACTCAGGCCTTTTACTGATCACAAGACAATAATAAACAGAATGCACAAAGCACTGTAACTGAAATGTAGGCAAGTACCACGGGTGCAAAGAAATAGCGAATTCCTTCCTAGAGGAGTCATTAGAAGACACTACACCTTCCTGGCTTTCAAGAATAGGGAAGGAAAGAAGAAAAGAGAGAAAGAGAGAGCGGGTAGTGAGGAAGATACAAAAAGAAAGAAAGAGAGAAAGAAAGGGAGGGAGGGAGGAAGAGAGGGAGGGAGAGAGAAAAAGAGAGAGAGGGAGAGAGAGAAAGAAAGAAAGAAGAAAGAAAAGGGAGAAGAAAGAAGTAAAGGAAGAAGAAAAGAAAGAAGCCTGCCCAAGAGGCACCATTTGAGTCAGGCTTACACACATGAATGGGGTTGCATCAATACTCTAAGGTAGTTAAAGTGGAGGGTGGGGAGGCAGGGATGCAAAGGGAATATATTAAAAAGGGTTAGGATCCAGATGAAAGGGATAATCCTGGAAAGGTAGGATTTAGGGCCAAACAGTGAAAAAATTCAAATCTCAACTTTTAAGCAATGTAAAACAAAAAGATTTTAAAGCTGGGTAATAAAAAGATTATGTTTTTACAAGTGATGCTGGTGGCGGTAAGTTAGATGAATTAGAAAAAAGTATTACCCTAATATGTATTACTTACATGTATTCCAAAATGAGGTCATTTCAAACAACTAATCACAGGAGATTGTGGAAGGGGGATATGTGTTCTGAAATCAGTAGGTTTTAGAAATGCTGCAAGTATACATATTAGTATACTATACATATATATGTGAGATATAACACATTTTAAAAAGGAAATTTTTAAGTTGTTTAATTTTAAAGTTGTTTAATCCAATCTTTAAGTTGTTCAGTTAGAGAATTATCATTCTATAATCGAAGCATTCTAAATATTTACTGTGTTCATTCACTCAAGATACACGTCAAAACCCCCTAAGTTCAAATATTTCAAAACGTGAATCCAGAGTTTCTTGCCTCATGCTTTTCTACCACTTAATCAGACGCTTTAATTCTACCTCAACATCGTACTTAACAGAGCTATTCATCATAAAGTTTTCATATAGGTAACACTAAGTAATATTTTAAAATTTCTACACTGTAATAAAAGCATAGCAGAAAAATATTTTTCTGCTTCTATACATTGTTTCTTTTAAAAACACAATTTCAGGATTTTATGACCAGACCCCTGCTAAGAAAACACTGAGAAGGCAAGAATGAATTGTTTGCAGGAAGAGGAACAAAAGAGTGTGATATCAGTTAGGGGATACAATTTGCCACCCTCAAATATGCGCCTGTCAGAGGCTTTTGAATCAGAGAAACTCCTTCGAAGAGGAGTAAGGTAAAATAAGGCTGGGACCTATTGGGCTGCATCCCAGACAGGTAATCTAAGTCAAAGATGAGGTAGGGGTTGGCTCAAGAAGAAGTCACAAAGATCTTGCTGATAAAAAAAGGTTAAAGTAAAGAAGCCAGCTAAAAACCCCCAAACCAAAATGGCAAAGCGAGTGACCTCTGGTCACCCTCACTGCTTATTACATGCTAATTATAATGCATTAGCATGCTAAGAGACACTCCCACCGTGACAATTTTCAAATGCCATAGCAACATCAGGAAGTTACCCTACATGATCTAAAAGGGGGAGGCATGAATAACCTACCCCTTGTCTAGCATGTACTTAAGAAATAACCATAAAAATGGGCAACCACCAGCCCTCAGGGCTGCTGTGCCTATGGAATAGCCATTCTTTTATTCATTTGCTTTCTTAGTAAACCTACTTTCACTTCTACTCTACAGATCTGCCTCAAGTTCTTTCTTGCATGAGATCCAAGAACACTTTTGGGGTCTGGATCAGGACCCCTTTCTGGTAACAGTATGAAAGTAAAAACTGGCAGCAATATTTGCTGTTCTGCAGCCTCCACTGGTGATACCCAAGCAAACAGGGTCTGGAGTGGACCTCCAGCAAACTCCAGCAGACCTGCAGCAGAGGGCCTGACTGTTAGAAGGAAAACTAACAAGCAGAAAGGAATAGCATCAACATCAACAAAAAGGACAGCCACTCAGAGACCCCTTTCAAAGGCCACCAACATCAAACACCAAAATTAGATAAAGCCACGAATATAGAGAGAAACCAGCACAAAAAGGCTTAAAATTCTAAAACCAGAATGCCTTTTCTCCTCCAAAGGATCACATGTCCTCGCCAGCAAGGGCACAAAACTGGACAGAGAATGAGTTAGATGAACTGACAGAAGTAGGCTTCAGAAAGGAGGTAATAACAAACTCCTTCAAGCTAAAGAAGCATGTTCTAACCCAATGCAAGGAAGCTAAGAACCTTGAAAAAAGGTTAGACAAATTGCTAACTAGAATAACCAGTTTAGAGAAGAACATAAATGACCTGACGGAGCTGAAAAACACAGCCTGAGAACTTCATGAAGCATACACAAGAATCAATAGCCGAATCAATCAAGAGGAGGAAAGGATACCACAGATTGAAGATGAACTCAATGAAGTAAGGTGAGAAAACAAGATAAGAGAAAAAAGAATGAAAAGGAATAAACAAAGTCTCAAAAAAACATGGGACTATGTGAAAAGACCAAACCTATATTTGCCTGGTGTACCTGAAAGTGATGGGGAGAATGGAACCAAGTTGGAAAACACTCTTCAGGATATTATCCAGGAGAACTTCCCCAACGTAGCAAGACAGATCAACATTCAAATTCAGGAAATACAGAGACCACCACAAAGATACTCCTCAAAAAGAGCAACCCGAAAACACATAATTGTCAGATTCACGAAGGTTGAAATGAAGGAAAAAATGTTAAGGGCAGCCAGAGAGAAAGGTCGTGTTACCCACAAGGGGAAGCCTATCAGACTCACAGTGGACCTCTCTGCAGAAACCCTATAAGCCAGAAGAGAGTGGGGGCCAATATTCGACATCCTCAAAGAAAAGAATTTTCAACCCAGAATTTCATATACAGCCAAACGAAGCCTCATAAGCAAAGGAGAAATAAAATCCTTTACAGACAAGAAATGGTGAGAGATTCTGTCACCACCAGGCCTGCCTTGCAAGAGCTCCTGAAGGAAGCACTAAACATGGAAAAGAAAAACCAGTACCAGCCACTGCAAAAGCATACAAAACTGTAAAGACCATTGACACTATAAAGAAACTGCATCAACTAACAGGCAAAATAACCAGTTAGCATCATAATGGCAGGATCGAATTCACACATAACAATATTAACATTAAATGTAAATGGGTTAAATGCCCCAATTAAAAGACACAGATTGGCAAACAAGATAAAGAGTCAAGACCCATCAGTGTGCCGTATTCAGGAGACACACTTTACATGCAAAGACACACATATGTTGTACTGGCCCGAGCATAGAAAGTCAACACCAAGACAAAAGTATGCCAAATTGCAGGGTCTTTATTGCTGGTGGCCACAGAGGACTCGCGTCTCTCTAACCTGTGGCCCCGAAAGGACGGTGTCAAGACCTTTTATACCTGTAAAACCACCTCAGGAATGAGGGTGAGGGGCAGGAGTCGGGGTGAGGGGCTTCAGACGTTCTGAGGGCTAGTGGATTCTGTAAATCACCTCCTGGGCGGAGATGAGGGTGAGGGGCTTGGGACATTCCAGTGGATTCCTGGGCGAAGATGAGGGTGAGGGGTTGTAGACATTCTGAGGGCCAGGGGACTTTGGACATTTTGATTGTTACTTTAAGTGGTTCACAAAAGTCAAGATTAGCATTTGTTTACACATTGTCTGGGTAGGGTGGAAATTACAGTCCTTAATTACTTATTACAAGTCGCAGGGGCCGAGATGGCATGGGTTTGGACTACTCACATTTGGGTTACAGAGGGCAGTTTCAATAGAAAGCTGAGGTATGATTAAGGTATGCGGTTTTATGGGGCTTTTACCACATCACACATACAAACTCAAAATAAAGGGATGGAGGAATATTTACCAGGCAAATGGGAAGCAAAAAAAAAAAAAAGAAAGAAAAGAAAAGAAGGGGTTGCAATCCTAGTCTCTGATAAAACAGACTTTAAACCAACAAAGATCAAAAGAGTCAAAGAAGAGCATTACATAATGGTAAAGGGATCAATCCAACAAGAAGAGCTAACTATCCTAAATATATATACACCCAATGCAGGAGCACCCAGATTCATAAAGCAAGGTCATAAAGACCTACAAAGAGATATAGACTCCCACACATTAATAGTGGGAGACTAACACCCCACTGTCAATATTAGACAGATCAATGAGACAGAAAATTAACAAGGATATCCAGGACTTGAACTCAGATCTGGACCAAGTGGACTTAATTGACATCTACAGAACTCTCCACCCCAAATCAACAGAATATACACTCTTCTAAGCACCACATTGCACTTATTCTAGGAAGTAAAACACTCTTCAGAAAATGCAAAGAATGGAAATCATAGCAACCAGTCTCTCATACCACAGTGCAATCAAATTAGAACTCAGGATTAAAAAACTCACTCAAAACCACACAACTACATTGAAACTGAACAATCTGCTCCTGAATGACTACTGGGTAATGAAATTAAGGCAGAAATAAATAAGTTCTTTGAAACCAATGAGAACAAAGACATAACACACAAGAATCTCTGGGACACATTTAAAGCAGTATCTAGAGGGAAATTTATAGCACTAAATGCCCACAAGAGAAAGCAAGAAAGACCTAAAATCAACACCCTAACATCACATGTAAAAGAACTAGAGAAGCAAGAGCAAACAAATTAAAAAGCTAGAAGACGACGAGAAGTAACTAAGATTAGAGCAGAACTGAAGGAGATAGACACATGAAAACCCCTTCGAAAAAATCAATGATTCCAGAAGTTGTTTTTTTTTTTAAAGATCAATAAAATAGAGTGCTAGCCAGACTAATAAAGAAGAAAAGAGAGAAGAATCAAATAGATACGATGAAAATTATAAAGGGGAGATCACTGCTGATCCCACAGAAATACAAACTACCATCAGAGAATACTACAAACAACTCTATGCAAATAAACTAGAAAATCTAAAAGAAAAGGATAAATTCCTGGACACATACACTCTCCCAAGTCTAAACCAGGAGGAAGTCGAATCCCTGAATAGACCAATAACAAGTTCCGAAATTGAGGCATACCAACCAAAAAAGTCCAGGGCCAGATGGGTTCACAGCTGAATTCCACCAGAGGTATAAAGAGGAGCTGTCACCATTCCTTCTGAAAGTATTGCAAATGAAAGAAAAAGAGGGACTCCTCCCTAACTCATTTTATGAAGCAAGCATCATCCTGATACCAAAACCAGGAAGACACACAACAACAACAAAAAAGAAAATTTTAGGCCGATATCCATGATGAACATTGATGAAAAAATCCTTAATAAAATACTGGCAAATCGAATCCAGCAGCACATCAAAAAGCTTCATCATGATCAAGTCGGCTTGATCCATGGGATGCAAGACAGGTTCAACATATGCAGATCAATAAATGTAATCCATCACATAAACAGAATCAATGAAAAAAAATACGATTATCTCAATAGATGCAGAAAAATTCTTTGACAAAATTCAACAGCCCTTCATGCTAAAAACTCTTGATAAACTTGGTATCAATAGAACATATCTCAAAATAATAATAGCTATTTATGACAAACCCACAGCCAATACCATACTGAATGGTGGTCAAAAACTGAAAGTACTTCCTTTGAAAACTGGCACAAGAAGAGGATGCCCTCTCTTACCACTTCTATTAAACACAATATTGGAAGTTCTGGCCAGAGCAATCAGGAAAGAGAAAAAAATAAAGGGTATTCAAATAGAAAGAAAGGAAATCAAATTGTCTCTGTTTGCAGATGACATAATTCTATACATTGAAAACCCCATTATCTCAACCCGAAACCTTCTTAAGTTGATAAGCAACTTCGGCAAAGTCTCAGGATACAAAATCAATGTGCAAAAGTTGCAAGCATTCCTATACACCAGTAACAGACAAACAGAGAGCCAAATTATGAGTGAACTCCCACTCACAATTGCTACCAAGAGAATAAAATACCTAGGAATACAACTTACAAGGGAAGTGAAGGACCTCTTCAAGGAGAACTGCAAACCACTGCTCAAGGAAACAAGAGAGGACACAGATGGAAAAACATTCCATGCTCATGGATAGGAAGAATCAATATCATGAAAATGGCCATACTGCCCAAAGTAATTTATAGATTCAATGCTATCCCCATCAAGCTGCCATTGACTTTCTTCACAGAATTAGAAAAAAACTACTTTAAATTTTATATGTAACCAAAAAAGAGCCAGTATAGCCAAGACAATCCTAAGCAAAAAGAACAAAGCTGGAGGCATCATGCTATCTGACTTCATGCTATGCAAGTCTACAGTAATCAAAACAGCATGGTACCAGCACCAAAACAGATGATTATATATATATATATATATATATATATATATATATATATATATATATATATATAATCTCAGTGGAACAGAACTGTAATACCAGCACCATGGGAGGGTGAAGTAAGCAGGTTGCCTGAGGTCAGGAGTTCGAGATCAGCCTGGCCAACATGGTGAAACCTGGTCTTTACTAAAAAAGTATAAAAATTAGCTGGGCTGGTGGCAGGAGCCTGTAATCCCAACTACTCGGGAGGTTGAGGCAGATGAATTGCTTGAACCTGGGAGGCAGAGGTTGCAATGAGCCAAGATCACGCCATTGAACTCCAGCCTGGGTGACAAGAGTGAAACTCTGTCTCAAAAAAAAAAAAAAAGAAACGAAACAAAAGAAAGAAAGAAAGAAATAGTAATATCAGCATTAAGAATTAAGAGAACCTCATAGTTAAGATTAGTTCTCCTTTGTCCCTCCTTGGGAGGTATAAACCGTTTTGTTGATAAAATGTCGGTGACTTACAGAAATTGAAAATACAGCCAAAATTAAATCACACCCAGATATCAGAATTTAAACTCCCAGCAGCCTGAGCTGCTTGCCAGATACATTTCCATGGAGTAGATGGAATTGAACTCCATCTTCTCACCTGCCTCCTTTTCTCCTGAATTCCTTCTCTTTCTCAAATCTTCCTACTTCTACTCCCCACTATTTCATTCACTAATGATTTTCCAAAAACATTCTCCTAATTTACCTCTGAAAATAACAAGAGATAACACGTGGTCTGTGTTATCAGTGCACTATTCCCCGCTTCTATGTCATTATTGGTGTCTCCGCTTCAAAAGTGAAACTTTATTGCCCTCTAGGTTTCTTTGCTGACTCTCCTCTTGTTCCTTGGCTATTCATGAAAGTTCATTTCCCTACTGCAACTTACTCCAGAGAGCAGACACATTAAATCCCAGACACCTTGGATGGCCATGTGTAAGTCAGGGCATTGGTGTTATTGCAAGAACAGTAACTACTGACTCTCGTTCCACAATTCAGAGATGACGGGATCCAGTGTTGGAGTTACAACACTGCAAGCAAATAATCTTCACCACATTTCCAAATGGGTATAGAGTCAGCTTTCAAAAATACTTACCAAAACTACTGAAGACTGCTACGAAAGTGGCTTTCAAATAACAATGTAATTTACATTTGGAACAATGAGTTAAATACAAAAGAGACAAATACGGCTGAAATGACAAGGACCAAACTACTTTACCAAAGCACAGTTATCGATGTCTTGATCCCTCTTCTGCATCTGTTCTATTGTGCTCTCCCATTGTTTAATGAGTTCTTGTCTTTCATCATGAATCTTCCGAAAATCTTGCGCTGCTTTATCCAATTCTAACTGTCAAATAGAGAGCAAACAACATTTCTGTAAATTTAAGTGGTTTTGTAAACAGCACCTTTAAAATTAGGAAATAAAAATCTTTCTTAAACTAACCTGTGCACTTATAGTCTCTGTAAGTTCATTGTCAAGTATCTTTCTTTTCTGATTACGTTCCAAAGTTAGTCTCTCTAACTGCAGAGTCAGTGCCTATGATGTAATTACATACAAAGATATTTATAATTCTCATTCAATAATTTAAAAGTTGTAAGTAGATCTAACATTAAATAGTATTACACTATATATATATACATTTATTTAGTATCTAAAACAACTATGAAATAATAAATATCTTCCTTATCTTTTAACCCCCAAAAGCTAATCTAATGTGTTTGCCTACAGCAGCATAAAAAGCCTCAATTGTTTCTAAAATGACTTTTAATATTTTTAAAGTAAATTAGAAAAAGATTAAGTTAAAATTTGCTATTTGTTTTAAGATAATGGATTTGTTATTAAATCTACTAGAAAATAACGTTTCATAATACCAACTTTAGTGTCACCAGATATAAGTAGATTTTAAGTGATTCTTATCATCAATAGCAACAGTCTCAAATCAGCAAAAACTACTTGTAATATTCAAACTACATTTTAGGCAAAATAGCCAAAATATATTAAAATAGTTCAGTAGAAAACTTTCTCTTCTGAAACGCTTCTGAGGATCCTTATAAATCAGGATATTTTTAACCTGTGGTCCATGGATTCTCAAATAATCTGAGAGAATCAGAGAATCTGTAAAACAGTCAGCAGTATGTTATGGGTATTTGAATATAGTCATTTTTTCTACAGAGAAGACATTTGGCTTTATTAGTTTCTCCAAGAAGCTTCTGACTCAGAAGTTTAAGAACTGCTGCCTTAAAAATCACAAGCACAACTTTAGGTAAACAGGTTGACATACTACAGATTTAGAGAAAACCTAACAGTTACAGTTTGTAATTCCTCACCCTGATCTTATTATCATCTTGTTGTGCATACTTCTGAAGCGTGAGCGCGTCACTATCTCTATGAGCTGATTCTTCCAACCAGGCCTCCAGTGCCTGCTGGTCCCAGTTCATCTGGCATTTCAAACCATCCAGTTTTTGAGTGGCTTTAAATATGCCATTCTAATTTCCAAAGAGAGAGAGAAGGGGAGATTACAAATCATTATTTACTATACAAACTGAAATAAAATATACCTTTATATACGATGGAGCCTAATTAAAAAGAAGAAATCCTGTCCCTGCCTTCCAGATGTTTATAATATGCCCTATTTTAATGATGTAACTATTATACTTACATCTTAATTCTTTCATTGAAAAACAGAGGAGAGATGACTAGACAAAGTCCAGAACAGTAGTTGAGCCAGAGGCTGCTTTAAAAGGCTGTAGGCTTTAAGGTAGCTCCCTCGCAGCAATTGCATTCATCATTCTACCAAAGCCACCCCACATACACGTGCAATCAAAGTTAAAATAATATGTTTGGTAGGCCAACTCAAATCCAAGACAAGTGTCCTTCAGCCCCATTTCCAATCCTATCGTTTGCCCCTAAGAAGACTCTTAGAGACCAATTTCGGAAGCACTTCTAACTGAAGTAACTATAGTAAAAGAGATAAAAACATTTCTGTACATTTAGTCATTTAAAAAATCTAGACTCATAAAGAAACAGAGAATACTCCATAAACAAATTAGTATGTAATTATATACAAATACATCACAGAATATGTATGTATGTATTTGATATGTATATGCACATGTAAAGAGAAAAATCAAAATTTGGAAAGAGGTCCCAAATCAATTAACTATAAACTAAAGAAAAGAGAGTAAATAGGTTAAAGTAGTTTAATGTTGGAGTCACAAAACTGATAAATCAATATGAAAGGTCAACACTTTAAATGAAATTCAAAACTAAAAGTGATTTTTTTAAATGTGGCTGTTAAAAATATAACACATATAAACCATGGCTAGTATTTTACAGCAGCTAAGAAGCATGATACTTTGCACACAAGCCTCAGTAAGTAGCTGGTGAATGAATAACGGGAAAACTGTAATATTCTATCATTGTTTCATTCAAATGACAGCTCCATGTGCCTTTCATTGTCCGAAACATATGAGTAAACACTAGGAAACTAATGTATGCCTTTCCCGTACAGGAAAAAAGGAAGTCAATGCTCATTTGGTGACAGAGGAATAAGCAGAAGAATTTTGAGTAATTTAAGTAAGTAATAGAATTTTAAGTAATATTTCAACATATACTTCTTTGTCAGTTTTCTTTTCCAGTATTGAAGCCATCTCATTTTCCAGACACTGAATTTCTTCTTTCACTCGTCCCAGTTCTCTTTGCGCAATGGCCTTAAAATGTTCTTCGCTTTCAGTCTCCCGCTCCCTGGCTTTGCAAAAAGACTACAGAGTAACATACAAGATGAAAAGGCGTTTAAAATTTCAGAAATTTTTAATTAAAATATTTATGATAATCCATTAAATTAAAACAAAATAAACTGTTTACATTAAGTATTATTAATTCCAGTACTCTAAAACCTACGTTACATTAGACTGAGCGGCTCACTGGTTGTAAGAAAGTCAAACTGTGATAGGAGAAAATACTGTCAATAGTTTTCAGATACTATGTTGATCTAGGAAAACCAAAGAAAACCAAAGCTTTGGTTACACTTAAAACTTATTATCTACAAATAAGAAATATCAATTAACAAATAATTAAGAAATGAGATCTTTTACATGAATTGATCACATATTCCAATTAACAGACTCGCATTCCGATTAACAGTATTTTTAAATAATTATTTAAACACCAATGGCTGTAAATATTCCCTAGAATGTATTAGCATATAATCAGGTTTTTGTGTTCAGTGTTATGTAATAAAAGAGTATGTGTTAACTAATTTTAAAGTACTTCAAAGTTATCACTTAGTATTAACTTTACAGAAGCTGCCATTGTTGGACGTTTACTATTCTTTTGTCCCTGTTACTCTATTTATTTGAGGTTTGATGATAATAAGATATAACCACAGAGTCTCTGCCTCTCAAATCCCCAGCTTGGTACTTTAATAACTTAAGAAAAAGTGTCATTCCAAATAGTTTATCAGTTACTCAATCACATTGAGAGTCAAGAATTCTGAGTTTGCTTTTAAGTTTATTAAATTTGTAAATATCTAATAGGACTTGTAAGCAATGAAATGCTTGTCTATATATTTATTATAAATTGCTTTTTAAAATATAGCACTGTTCATTTTTTGAAACTGCATACTATTTCTCAGACAGTAGATGCACTTTAAAAAAAAAAAAAAAAAAAAAAAAAAAAAAAAAAAAAAAAAAACTAGCTTGAGATAGAAGTTAGAAAACTTTCCAATGCTGCTTGCTGGGCTGCCTAGTTTGCTGAGCATCATTAGGGAATGAGTTTCTATACTTAGATTATTTATAAAACAGAAGCTTAATCACTCCAAGTTTTAACTTTTATTATATTTATGCTAACATTTCTAAGATGCCTTATGTTTTCCAGTTACCTAAATAAAGTCTTAAGTATAATCAAGCTTTTTAATCTCAGGATTATTACAAATTTCAATTCTTGAACTATGCTAAAATGCATATATGTGTAGACTACTGGCCTCCACTCAAAATGGCCCTAGTGAGTGATGCTGAAAAATTAAAAAGGAGACAGAAATTTTATTATGTATTATATTAGGCCATTATTTCTCACCACCAACACTGTACCCTTCTCAAATAACCTGCTGTCTAATACAGATGGTTTGAATAATGATTTCTTCTTTCATATAGATTGATCTTTTGTTTAAAATTGGAGCAGTAGTTAGTTCCTCTAAGCCTTTTTCTATATACTTTCATGTTCAAGGCTTTGTTCACAATAGTTTAATTATGTTAAAGTTTCCTATTATAACTCTAAAAATCACAGATGTAAATACACTGTGAGATGTTCCATGAATACACATAACATAATCAACGTAAATTTCAGTCACTGTACCTGTGTAATTGAGAGCTCTTGTTTAACATTTTTGAAGTGAGAAGTCATAGAATTAATTCGCTCTTCATAATCACGTAACTGATCTTGCAAGCTTGCTCTTTCATTCTTCAGCTTTGACAACTGTAAATAATAAATGCTACAATCAACCAAAGTCCTATTAAGTTTTACCATATGAAGGACCCAAAGTCAAAGAAAATTAAACTTTCATTTACTTTGTGTCTTAGTCAATTTGGGCTATCACAAAAATATCATAGACTAGGTATCTAAAACAAAATGTAATTTGATTCATGAGAAATTCCTCACAGTTCTGAAGGCTAGGAAGTCCAAGATGATGGTGCCAACTAATGTTTTTACTGGTGAGGGCTCTCTTCCTGATTTGCAGACAGATGCCTTCTTGGTGTGTCTTCACATGGCAGAGAGAGATCATCTCTCTCTTGTCTCTTTCTTAAAAGGGCATCATTTTTTAATTTTTTTAAATTTTATTTATTTATTGCATTTTAGGTTTTGGGGTACATGTGAAGAACATGTAAGAAAAATAAAAAATAAAACAGTTAAAAAAAAAAAAGAAAGAAAGAAAGAAAGAAAGAAAGAAAAATTGTGCCCGGCACCCTACACACCCTAGGGGCAGCCCAGCTTGCAGCAAATCCAGGTATGGGCAACGTTTTCAAATAAGTTAGATTCATTTTCCTTTTGGTCTCTTCCCTGGATTATTAATTACACATCATTAAATGTTTTTGGCTTATTATTTCCAAAAAGAAAAAAGAGCACCAACACCATTCATGAGGTATTAATTACACATCATTAAATGTTTTTGGCTTATTATTTCCAAAAAAAAAAAAAAAAAAGAGCACCAACACCATTCATGACGTTCTACCTCTACGACCTATTTACTTCTCAAAGACTTCACCTCCAAATACCATCACATTGAGGATCGAGACCACCATGTGAATTTCGGGAGGACACAATCAGAATAGAGCACTTTGTTTCTTTAAACGTCCACATGAACTTCTAAAATCTACTAATTCTTTAAATAGTAAAAAATAGTGTGATTTGGTGGTGACTGTGGGGAAAATTAGCACCATATTACACGGAACAGAAATCTCTCTTAGATTTACTTTTCATCTTAATTATTCAATTAAAAAAGCATTTAAGGCTGCATGTTTTCATTAAACAAAATTTTTGCTGTTTCCTGTGGATCTGGGCATGAAGCTGTCCCTTTTTATTGTTTTCTAAAAGGCAATATTTCCTTTTCAATTTACTTTTTATATAAGGGCCACCCAGGAATATTTCTCAGAAACATGCCTAAGTATTTAATATGGAGGATCATTTTAAATTATTTAATAAACATTTTTAAAAATAATTTTTAAACATTATAAATTCTATTAGCTTATTATCAGATAATGTGACCTATAAAATGTCTGTCTGTATAGCATTTTAGGGATTATAATTTTTTAATGTTGGTAAAATATTCAACAACATAAAATTTCCCATTTTAACCATTGCTATGTCAAAGTTCAGTGGCATTAAGTACGTTCACATTGTTATACAACCATCACCACTAATCTGCCTACAGAACGTTTTCATCTTCCCTGAGCCTCTATACACATAAAGCACTAACTCCCCATTCCCTGCTCCTCTCAGACCCTGGCAACACCATTCTACTTTCCATCTTTATGAATTTGACTACTACTCTAGGTACCTCACATAAGTGCAATCATGCAATATTTGGCCTTTTGTTTCTGGATTATTCACTTAGCATAATGCTTTCAAGTTTCACCATTCACTTTTAATGCATTAAGATTTTTGTTTTGGTCTAGTACATGATCCACTCTTGTAAATATTTTATGGGCATGTTTTAAGGTGCATATTCTCTATTCAAGAGATAGATGTCTCTGTGTGTTTATTTTTATTATCACATCCCTTGTAACCTTATTTTTGTCTAGTAGAGTTGTCTAATTCTGAGGCACAAATCAATGAAACAGCTCACTGTAACTGTAATTTCGTCAAAGTCTACTTGCATTTATAATAGCTCTTGCATTTATGTAATTAGCTGTTGTGTTTGGTGCATACAGATTTATGACTTTTATTTGCTTCATCCATTATGCCATTTATAATTGTATAATGTCCCCAGAGCAAACTTCTGACTTTTGAATGAAAGCATAATAATTAACTCTCCCTAAGTTGAAAAGCCCTTCTGCATAGAGTTACCAAAAAACATTTTATAGCTTCTTTCTTAAATATACAGGAGCATGTAGCAATCACCAGATATTTATTGAAAACTTACATCATGTGAAGGATGCCAAAATAAACAAACAAGATCCCAGAAGAAACAGATAATTCAGGACGAAAAAGACAAGAACTAAACACATACACATTACACACACACACCCCACACACACAACCAGATTGAAGAAAACATTTTACCCCTAAAAGGCGGCCATGGTGCTACAAAAAAGCAACAAAGAACTTGAAGATACAGTTCATCGATATAGTTCCCAAATAAAACATGTAATGGAAAGATAAAACCCTAAATACTCTTCAGATTTTTTTTTTAAAGGTAAACTACAAAGAAACAGAAATCACACAAATCCGATTACTCACTGAAACACAGGTGGAAGATAATTGATACATTCCAAACTCTGAAGTAAAATTAGTTTCAACTTAGAGTCTTCTACCCAGCCAAACCACCAAATGTGAGTATAGATAAAGATATTTTCAGAGATTCAAAGATGCAGAGTGTTTACATCTCATACGGCCTTCTCATGGAGACACAAGAAATGATTCTATCACAATAAGGGAATAACACAGACTTCATTTGATTGCACTTCACTTTATTGTGCTTCTGCAATAGCAAATTCTTAACAGAGTGAAGGTTTGCAGCAACCCTGTGCCTAGCAAGTCATCAGCACAATTTTCCCAACAACAGGGGCTTCTTTTGTGTCTCTGTGTCCCATTTGGGTACTTCTTACAATATTTAAAACTCTTTCATTATTATGATATCTGTTAGAGTTATCAGTGATCAGTGATCTCTGATGTTACTATTGTAATTGTTTGGGGTGCCACAAACTGTGCCCCATAAGACAATGAACTTAACCAAAAAATGCTGCGTGTGTTCTGACTGTGCCACTGACCAGGCTTAACCTCATCTCTCTCCCTCTTTTTGGGCTTCTCTATTCCTTGAAACACACTATTGAAATTAGGACGATTAATACCCTTACAATGGCATCTACGTGTAAAAATCAAAAGCTAGAAATAATGGAGGCCAAAAGTTGACATAGGCCAAAAACTAGGCGTCCTGCATCAAACAGTTAACCAACTGGTGAATACGAAGGAAATGTTCTTGAAGGAAATTAAAAGTGCTACTCCCTTGAACACACAAATGATAAGAAAGCAAAATAGCCTTATTGCTGATATAGAGAAAGTGAGGTAGGGGGTGGGTCTAGACTCCAGAGGTACGACTCAGACACCAGACCAAATTGAGGACTAGCTAAAACAGAGAGGAGGCAGAAGCAGCTTTCTGTAAGACGCACTTACTTGTACGCCATGTCAGTTCACCTTTGCCATGGGCAACACCCAGAAGTTATTACCCCTTGAGCTGGGCACAGTAGCTCACGCCTGTAATCCCAGCATGTTGGGAGGCTGAGGCGGGCAGATCACTTGAGTCCAGTAGTTCACGACCAGGCTTGCCAACATGGCAAAACCCATCTCTACTAAAAATACAAAAATTAGCTGGGCATGGTGGCACACAACCGTAGTCCCGGCTACTTGGGAGGCTTAAGCAGGATGACTTCAGCCTGAAAGGCGGAGGTTGCAGTGAGTTGAGATCGTGCCACTGAACTCTAGTCTGAACAATAAAATGAGATCCTGTCTCAAAAATCAAAACAAACAAATGAAAAAAACAGGGAGTCTTCCAGACTTGGGGTCTTCAGATATTCTGGTCTCTCTTCCCAGAACATTCTCCTTTCCTAATGGCTGGCTCCTTATTATTCTTCGGGGCCTCATATTCTTCAGTTTGTATATAAGTTTAGAGAAGCCTTCCCTGCCCATTTTATTCGATACAGCTTTTCCAAGTTATATTCTCTCATGGCAACATTTCACATTTAGTAATTACCTTCAAACAACTTACCACAATTAGTAATTATGTTTTTATTTGCTTGTTTATTTTCTATCTTTGCTACTAGATTATAAGACTCATGATAACAGGAAACATAAGCATTTTGAAAAATGTTTTGCTTAAGCTTAGCGGCAAGAAGCATATGCATTTTGTTCACACTATATTCAGAATCTAGAGTAATGCCTGGAACATAATAGCACTCAATAAAAATCCGTAGAGAGAACAGATATGACAAGGGAATGACAAGAGTTTTACATTTGTATGTAGTTATACCTGTCCATCTTGTCTTTGGTGATTTTTATGTTTTATGCTACACTGAGGAAGGCCTTTCCCAGAAGTTTATTGTAAAAGCATTACTGGGTATATATCTAAAGGATTATAAATCATTCTATTGTAAAGACGCAGGCACATGTATGTTCATTGCAGCACTGTTTACAATAGTAAAGACCTGGAACCAACCCAAATGCCCATCAATGATAGACTGGACAAGGAAAATGTGGCACATATACAGCATGGAATACTATGCAGCCACAAAAAATGATGACTTTGTGTCCTTTGTAGGGACATGGATGAATCTGGAAACCATCATTCTCAGCAAACTGACACAAGAACAGAAAATCAAACACCGCATGTTCTTACTCATAGGCAGGTGTTGAACAATGAGAACACATGGACACAGGGAGGGAAGCATCACACACTGTGTCTGCTGAGGGGAATTGGGGAGGGATGGGGGAGGTAGGGAGGTTGGGGAGGGATAAAATGGGGAGAAATGCCAGATATAGGTGACGGGGGGATGGAGGCAACAAACCATATTGCCATGTATATACCTATGTAACAATCCTGCATGTTCTGCACATGTACCCCAGAACCTAAAGTGCAATTGTATATATATATATATATACATAAAAGTGAAATGTGTGTGTGTGTGTGTGTGTGTATGCATGTATATATTTTTTTTTAAAAAAAAGTCTCCAGGCTGGGTGCAGTGGCTTATGCCTGTAATCCCAGCACTTTGGGAGGCCAAGGCAGGTGGATCAGGAGGTCAGGAGATAGAGACCATCCTGGCTGACAAGGTGAAACCCTGTCTATATTAAAAATACAAAAATCAGCCAGGCGTGGTGGCACACACCTGTAGTCCCAGCCACTCGGGAGGCTGAAACAGGAGAATCCCTTGAACCTGGGAAGTGGAGTTGCACTCCAGCCTGGGTGACAGAGCGAGACTCCATCTCAAAAAAAAAAAAAAAAAAAAAAAAAGTCTCCAGTATTTCACATAGTACTTTTATACATACTCTACAGCAAAATTTGTAACACACATAAAATGTATGTTTGTGTGTGAGAGGAAGCAGATCCATAATTCTTTTTTGGAAACAAATAGCAATAGACCACTTACTAGTTTCTCTCTCTCTTTTGGTTGGAAATGTATCCTTTTTATATTAAATTCTCATATATGTAAAGATTTGCTTCTGGATGGCTCA
Source organism: Saimiri boliviensis (assembly GCF_048565385.1). NCBI lineage: Eukaryota > Metazoa > Chordata > Mammalia > Primates > Cebidae > Saimiri > Saimiri boliviensis. The sequence continues at coordinate 69,474,919 of NC_133456.1, forward strand.
TGTTTAACTAATTTATTTATTGTTACAAAACTGCCACACTGTTTTAAGTAGCATGGCTTTTTAGTATGATAGGGCAAAATGCACCACCACAACTATTCTGTCTAGTATCAAACACTTTCACTTCCAAGTGAACTTTGAAATCAAGTTGTCAAGTTTATTTTAAAAGGGACCCTAGGCATTTTTATTGGAATTTTCTTGAATATACAGAATAATTTAAAAACTGAATTATCTCCCTACCCAGAAATAACTAAATGTCTCCATTTGTTCAGATCTTTTATATAATTAATTCTTAATATCATTGCACATGACCAGATTCAGAGCATTTCTATAACCCCAGAATTAGAAGAAACCGCCAAGATTGCCCCAACTACAAAATGTACATCAGCAACACGCGGTGCTTTTACGCTTCCACTGATTAGGACTTACTACCTCCTGAGGAAACGCATTTAATCACAATGGGTAATGAAGGAGATAATGACTTGGATAATGAAATAAGTCTCATAGGGAAAATGTTAGAGGAGTCCTCTAATTGTCCTGTTTCACGATTTCCTCATCTACACAAAATGGTTTTTTATTGATGATTGTCTTGACCAGTATCTATAAAAATTTTTAAACAAGTACATTTCACAAGACTGTGTTGGCTGTTCTGTTGAGCACTGTTAAGGAAAGAGATGGATGTAATTAAGGAACACTGACTTCACAGCCAAATATCATGCAATATTTCTGAAATCATTGTTACTTTTTTCAGTGTTTTCATCATTGTTCCTGGCACATAGTAACCTCTTAATACTCACTGAATTAATGAATTAATGAATGGATCATTCTTGCAGATTTATTTATCCTCATAACAAGGGGACATAACTACATTAAAAAATTTTTGAATGCACAGGAAAACAGTAAAGACCTCTCTAATTATAGACTTTCAATATTCTTTTCTGGGAAATACACATTCACAATTTGTTTTTGACCATGACAAACACTGCCTTGTAAAAAAAAATTATGCAATTTACTTAATATCTTTAAGGATATACACAAGAATTATCATATAATTAAGTTGGGTACAGTGGAATGTGCAGGAGGGCGCATATGTGTATAATTCCTGAAGATGAGTGACATTAAATAAAAGCTAACAATTTTCCATGACCATTTCCTAGAACCCAAGGCAAAGAAGAAAAGAGCGGTCTTTATATCAAAGTATTCTCACCTATAAGTAAAATAGTCCTAAAAATCAAAAGAATTAGCTAAACCAATACTTTAAGAAACTTTGATATTCAGAGGGCCACATGCTTACTAGTGGAAAACCACACTTCACTAATTTTATTCATTTACTCTGATCCAGTAGATGGTGCCACATGTCTGTATATGTAAAGTACCACAGTGCCTTTATTCTGTTTTTTTACTTCCTTTACTTTTTTCTCCTTATTTAATATCTGGAAAGAAATAAAAAGTACTACTTCCTTGAACACACAAAGGATAAGAAAGAAAAATAGCCTTACTGCTGATAAGGAGAAAGTGAGATAGGAGGTGGGTTTGTTTCTCAGACACCAAAACAAATTGAGGACCAGCTAAAGCAGGGATGGAGGGGAAGCAGCTTTCCATAAGACATGCTCACCAGCATGCCATGTCAGTTTACCACTGCCATGGCAACACCCAGAATGATCACCCCTTTGAACCCAGTGTGGTGGCTCACACCTATAATCCCAACACATTGGGAGGCCAAGACTGACAGATCACTTAAGGCCAGGAGTTTGAGATCAGCCTGGCCCACACAGCAAAACCCAAGTCTACTAAAAATACTAAAATTAGCTGGGTGTGATGGCATGCACCTGTAATTCCCAACTACTTGGAGTGCTGAGGCACAGGCTTGAGCCTGGGAGGCAAAAGTTGCAGTGAGCCAAGTCTGGGTGACAGAGCAGGACTCTGTTTCAAAAAATAAATAAATAAATAAATGGAAGTTATCACTCCTATCCATGGCAACAACCCAATGACCCTAAGTGTACGTATAAATTAAAAGTGGGTATAAATATAACTACAGAACTGCCTCTGAGCTGCTGCTCTGGGCACACTATTTCAAGTATCCCTGCTCCACAAGGAGCAGTACCTCTGCTGCTGCTGCTGCTGCTGCTGCTGCTGCTGCTGCACACTGCCACTTCAATGAAAGTTGCTGTCTAACACCACTGGCTCACACTTAAATTCTTTCCTGGGTGAAGCCAAGAACCCTCCAGGGCTAAGCCCCAATTTTGGAGCCTTAGTGGTCCTGTTAGAAGATTTAGTGGTCCAGATAAAAGATTAAATCACCCACAACATTCCCGTAAGCCAAAGCCTAATCCAGGGAAAGGCCCTTAACTTTCAGAAAGGTGAGGAAGCTGCAGAAAAAAAGTTTAAAACTAGCAGAGGTGGGTTCATGATGTTTAAGGAAAGAAACCATCTCCATAACACAGAAGTACAAAGTGAGGTAGCAAGTTCTAGAAGGTCTAGCTAAGATCACGGATAAAGCTGGCTACACCAAACAACAGATTCTCAACGTAGATGAAACAGCCATAGAGTAAAAGAAGATGCCATCTATGACTTTTATAGCTCACTAGGAGAAGCCGATGCCTGGCTTCATAGCTTCAAAGGACAGACTGACTCTTTATTAGGGGCGAATGCAGCCAGTGACTTTAAGTTAAAGCCTATGCCATTTACTATTCTGAAAATCCTGTGGCCCTTCAGAATGATGCTAAATCTGCTCTGCCCGTGGTCTATTAAATAGAACAAAAACACCCGGATGAAACATCTGTCTACAACATGGTTTACTGAACACTTTAAACCCACTGTTGATTCCAGCTGCTCAGAAAAAAAGGAATTCCTCTAGAAACATTACTGCTCATAGGCCAGCTGTGGTGGCTCACACCTTTAATCCCAGCACTTTGGGAGGCCAAGAAGGGCAGATCACTTGAGGTCAGGAGTTCAAGAGCAGCCTGGCCAGCATGGTGAAAACCCATCTCTACTAATAACACAAAAATTAGCCAGGCATGTTGGCTCATGCCTGTAATCCTAGCTACTCAGGAGTCTGAGACAGGAGAATCGCTTGAACCCAGAAGGTGGAGGTTGCAGTGAGCCGAGATCACACCACTGCACCTCATCCTGGATGATGACAGAGTAAGACTCTATCTCAAACAAACGAACAAAAAATTCGCTGACAATGCCACTATAAGTAATATGTATATAAAATCCTGCAAGACACATATGATGGCAATAATACTAAAAACTAAAATCTGGATGGAACTTTAACCCATATTATTTCCCCAGAACCTGCGAAGTAGTTTATCTCTATCTCCACTTTACAGAAAAAGAAGCAGGATTAGGGTTGGCAAGCAGGATCTGAACCCAGGCCTGGATACTTAGTATTAATTCCTCAGTACTCGGTGCTAGATCACTTACATTTCTTAATACTGCCCTTCTTTGGGGAAAAAATGCAGTCTTCTAAATTACACATGAGTAAATAGATCAGAATGTTTTAAAAAAAGTATTTCCATTCTTTTCAAAAGGTACAGTCACGGGATTTTCATTTTCCATTTTCAGAGCTGAGAAAATTTTCTTTTCTGTTTTGTAAAGTTGCCTAAGCATCATCTGCTATTCTTGGACCTTCTACACAACAGATCACCACCAAGGTTTTTCAAAATTTGCTGAGCTGCTGCAATTTTTTATTTTTATTTTTTTCCCTAGAGATGCGGGAGGGGAGGGCTTTGCGGGGGATCTCACATTTTTGTTCAGGCTGGTTTACTCCTGGCTTTAAGGGATCCTCTGCCTCAGCCTCCCAAAGCGCGGGGCTTACAGGTGTAAGCCGTTGCACCTGGCCTGCAATTAATTTTTAACAACTGCTATGAATTGTAGTTGATACAAGTTCGTCCTTACAACTTAAAAATATCTTATGTCAATCTGTGACAACTCAATCTTCTCTCCAAAAAACTGTAAACTGCACGCTTCACATTCTTACTGGAATGTTCCTCTTGAAAACACCTCAAGTCACTTTCAGCTTTAAACATTATAGACAGAAACTCACAAAGGAATATCAACCTTCTGGCGTTTTATTTATAAACGTGTGCAAATAACTGTTGCTACGCAAACCTCAGAAGTTCTTTTCCAAGGACCGCTTAATTTTGAGCAAGGAAAAAGCGGATGCCGGACCCAGCCTTTCCTCTCCCGCCAGGAGTAAAGAAATGAGTAAGAGGAGTGGGCCTGGGGAAGGGAGTTTCGAACTTTATAACCCTAAATGTCAATTATGGTTTTAATAAAACTTTTAAATGCTTAACAATGACTGAAACAGGCAGGCAGGGTAAGGGAGGAGGGCGATGGTGCGAGGGAGCGTTAGACAGAGGAAGCACAGGGCTCGGAAAGGAGAGAAAAGAGAGGGCTGGGGGAGTACTGCCAAGCAGAAAACGCCTCCAGCAGGCTTTCTCCACTTCCTCCTGCCTTCTTCCCTTGACCTCACCTGATCTTCCAGCACCTTGTTCTCCTCGTTCGCCACTGGGATGGCGAAGCCATCCTCCCAACGCAGCTCAGCCAGGAATTCGCTACTCATGACTGCGAACGGATAGAAGAGGAACAGAGCAGAGACTCGCCTTCCCGGACAGCGGGTGAACAGCACCCGCGTCGAGCCCAGGCACCTGCACAGCGCGGCGGTAATTGCCACGGGAGCCCTAGCAACCGTCTCGCGTCCTTAGTTACCAAACAGGAAGCGCTCCGGCCCGAAGGCGGGACTTCCGGTTGAGAACTCCCAGCCGCCCGGGCTCAAGCCCAAAGAACATTTTTGTTAATTTCCTTGAGCGCTGAGGGACGAGCGGCAACTTCTCCCTCCCGGGGTTCCCGGGGGTTGCCAGGCGGCAGCGTCTCTGCACGAAAAGGTGGCTCTCGGATCTCCCCCGAAGCTGGACCGAGGACCCGGGGCACCTGGCTGGAACTGAGCCGCGCGTCCCCTGTTGCCTGGGGACGACGGGACCCGGCGGACATCAAGCACCGCGTTTCTTCTCCCGTCGAGTGTGCTGGTGTCGAAGCAGGTGAAGAGGCGTCTGCGAGGAGAACTCAGCGCACGTTCGGATCGCCAGCCGCCCGGCGCAGGGCTCCCGGGCCACCGCTCCAGAAGTTCAGCCAAGGCTCCTTGAGGCAAAGTGATTAAAGAAGAGATGCTGTGCATGAATTAATTTTACGTATCCAATAATCATGCCCTTTCGAATTTTATTTTACCTAGACTTTGTTAAATTTTTATTATAAATATTTTAAATGTATGAGAATAGAAAGCAGAGTATAAAGAACTGCTATATACGCATCACCTTGATACAGCATTCATATTTTGCCATATTAGCATCTTCTGTATCTTTTGCTGAAGTAAAAGATAACGGTAGACGTCATGACATGACATCCCTAAATACTTAAGCATATATTGGTAGAAGAGTGGTTAATGTTATCCAACATAAACACAATATTATTATCACACATAAGAAAATCAACAATTCTTCAATATCATCTAATAACCATTTCAGATTCACACTTCGACTGTCCTAAAAATGTCTCTTTACAGTCGATTTGTTTGTTACTATAGTTCTGAAATCCTCGCGTAGGAGCTTTGTCTCTTTGTGCCTACATGTTGTGGACTTAGAAATACTGCCTTTAAAGACTAGAATTAGCAAGACATACTCCCCCGTCTACAATGTCTAAAGGCTGGGGAGAAAGGCTCAACTTGTAGAAGAAATTTTGATCTGCATGGAATACTGGAATTTTAGATATAAAGATATTTAATTATTTATAAATGATCATTACTTATTTTATAATAGTCATTCCAAGTAATGAAAATGTTAGTATTCAGCTTATGTTAAGATGGCATATAGTTTATTTATAATTGGCATTTCTGAATTTCAGTGCTGCTTTCTGAAAGTATTGGTGTTGGTCAAAGGTGAGGAGGAAGATGTCAGGACAGGACTCCCAGCAATCATCCCTCACAGAAATATCAATTTGAACCACTATTCACCTATGAAAGTACCTTCCCAAGAGCTAAGGAAACCAGTCACATTTAATTAAATTTTAATAAAGCCAAAAATAAAAATGAAATAAAATAATTGGTATTACTGCCCATGTATCTTAAAATTACCTAACTTAACATCCCAGTTTTTAGTATGAATACTGAGGCAGCTGCCTTGACCTGTGCCTATGACTTGAAGCACCCCTCTCAGTGTCAGCTGTAGCTGCCAAATGCATGACTGTGGAGTCTTTTTCATCTTTCCATTAATTTTACTTCTAGGAATATGTCCTGCAGAAACAATCACATAGGTAAGTTACATGCTCTTACACCACATGAGCATAAGAAGTCTCACAGCTGAAGCCTGAGAGTCCCATGTCCCATTTCTCAAAGGTTCCATTTCCGGAAGTCGAGGATAATAATTCTATGATATTTATTTCTGGATACAATGCCCATGCTTTCTCCAAATTCTACAGTTCTGCCCTCCTTCTCTACCTCATCATCACAGCACCTCATATCACCTAGTTCTCACTCTAGTTCTACAAGTTCTGGATCATAACTCTATTTGCATTCATCCAGATCTAGCTTTGGAAACAAAACCCATAGTTTTTTGTAAGCTTTGTTGCTGAAATACTCAATTTAATTCCAAAATGCTAAAGAAGTTGTTACCCTTTTACTATCCTATTCCCTTAACTTAACCAAATCAGGTTGGTCAGGCTAAAATATAAAGATTTTTTGTTCTGCAAAAATAATGTTATCTTTGTTTAAAAAAATAGAAAAAAATACTTCTATGTATGAAATAAAATAAAAAGATACATTTCACCTCCATGCCAATCCTATTTGTAAGAGTATCACTGTTTAGTATTTACCCAACCAGAATTTTTAAAGGAAGCTGTAAATTTTACATATACCAATTTGTCCTACAGAAATATCATCATATTGTAAATGTCTGCAAATTCATTCATTTCACTTAACAAAGTGGCCGTTTCCATTTCAGTACGTTTAGATCTACCTTAGTCTTTATAAAAGCTTAAAATTCAGTATTATCAGTTGTAACTTTTTAAACAATGCTGCAATGCACATCTTGATAATACTGCATTGCATCAATTCTGGTTTTGCTTATTTTCACATTTTAATATCTCCGAAATTGGGATGCATCTTTTAAACAATGAGGTTAGATTTGGCGAAATAAGATATCTTGAATATCTATGTAAAGGTCTCTGAAGAAAAAATTCTTAGAAGTAAAATTAATGGAAAACAGATATAAGCAATTTTATTTTGATAGGTAACACCAAATTATTATTTTAAAAGGCTTTACATATTCTCTAAAAATATGAGAGTATCTTTGTGTATCTCAATATTATGAAATATTAAATATTTTACAATGTAAAGAACAAAATACAGTATCTCATAGTTAATGGACATTTCCCTAATGAATGAGACTGAGCATCACCTTTCTTCTAAGAATTTCTTTGTCATATTCTTTCTCTAGTTTTTCCCTATTCAGTGATCTTATTGAATTATAGCAGTGCTTTGTGTTATAGATAGTATCTTCTCTCTCTCTCTCTCTCTCTCTCTCTCTCTCTCTCTCTCTCTGTGTGTGTGTGTGTGTGTGTGTGTGTGTGTGTGTGTGTGTGTAAATCATATTTTTCTCCCAGTCTGTTTTTGGAGGCTTTCTGTTTAACTCTGTTTTTAGTGTATTTTGCCTACACGCCTCAGAAACCACCCTTGTCATCAGCATGCTTCCAATTCAGTGGACTCTTTCATCATCAACTCACCCAATCTAGCAGCAGCATTAAACTCAACTGTCCCTTCCCTGTTAAAACACTTTCCTCTCTTGGCTTTTATGACTTTTTTCTGTCATTTTCCCATTAACCTCATCAGTCTCCTTTGCTGCTTTATCTTGGCCTGTCTGGCCGCTCCACGTTGGTATTCCTTAAGACCCAAAGTGGCTCCCTCCACTCTTCTCTTCTTACCCTTGCCTCCTAGGTGATGACATCATTGTCAGGTCTCTAAATGCCATGGCAGGTGTATAGTTTGCTAGGACTGCCGTAACAAAATATCATATATTAGATGGCTTAAACAACAGAAATTTACTTTCTCACAGTCCTGGAAGCTAGAAATTCAAGAGCAAGGGATGATTTCTGGAGAGGCCTTCTTCCTTGGCTTGCAGATGGCCGCCTTCTCACCGTGTCCTCATAGGGTCTTTTCTCCGTGCACATGCATTGCTGGTGTTTCTTTCTCTTCTTATAAGGATGCCACCAATCCTACTGGATTAGGGCCCCACACTTATGACCTCATTTAAGGTTAGTTCTCTCGGTGAAAGCCCTGTTTCCAAATACACTTAAATTGGGAGTGGCTTCAACATATGAATTTGGGCAGGGGAGGGGCACAACTCAGTCCAAAACAGCTGGTATTTCCTTAATTTTATTCTTAACATTTCTCTAGCCCAGATCTCTCTTCTGTTCTCCAAACACACATCCAACTGCTTACTAGACAATTCCCTCAAGATGTCTCACAGATATCTTAAACCTGATTCACAGGTGTAAGATATAATTCTTGATTTCAACTGCACATATTTCAAAGCTATGTCTCTATCTTCTCTACACAGCAAAAGACATTACCATCTACTGAACTGTATAAAATCAAAGCCTGACTGTGATTACTTTTCCTCCCCGCCCATCTTCAGTACATCACCATTACATATCACTTTCTGCCCCAAAGCTGTACTGACCCTCCTGCTCTCCATCTCCACTGCCGCTACTCTTGATTTAGGCTTTCAGCCCCCATCGTGGCATTACCAAAATTGTCTCCCCACCAATCTGCCCATCTCTGCTCTTGTTCTCCTAAAATCCATCCTCCCCTCAGCAACTAAGGTAATAATTTTCTTTCTGGCATCAAATTCCAAAATGTTCCAACACAAAAAAAGGCTGAAATAATTTTACCATGAACACCAATGTCCTCTAAATCTGGTTGGTACCTAGATACTGCCATTAATATTTGCCTATTCTTGTGTTATCATATATTTATCTCTCTATTCATCCATCAATCCATATTATTTCTTCATGCATTTCAAAGTAAACTGTAAGAATCACAACTTCCTTCCTAAATACCATGCATATGTTTACTTTTGTTTACATTTTTCCTCTACAGTGAAGTTTACATACAAAGAAATACACAAATCTTGCATTTTGGCAAATGCATGACTTGGTTAAACTGCTCTCAAGATACAGAATATTACCACTACCACAAAACATTCTATCTTGCCTCTTTCCAACCAGTCCCTGCTCTCACCTCCCCAAATCCCCAGAGGCAACTACTTTTCCAGGTTTTTTTCCTATTATAAGTTTTCTTTCTTTTAAAATTCCAAATAAACAGAAAGGTACCATATTGTGCCAGTTAATAATTTATTGCCTCTCAGCTCCAAATCCACCCCTTTTGCCTGTTCTGTTAAAACAGTATGGGCTCCTTAAAGAGTTGTCTTTTGGCAGTAGGCATAAAATGAGGCTTTATCAACAGAGGGCATAGGAGAGATGCTGTAGAAGGAAAACAGATTTTGTTTTTGCTTTGCTTTGTTTTTCTTTCTGGTTTCTACGAGCTCACCGGGCAGGCTCCCGTGTTGCACACACACACTTCCCCAGCCACCGGCTCCCGTGTTGCACACACAGCTTCCCCAGCCCCCAGCTCCTGTGTTGCACACACACAGCTTCCCCTGCAGCCAGCCCTGCATCACAGGCATTTTCTCCAGCATTAGGCTCCTGCAGTGTTGGTGGCTTTTCCAATTCCTGGCTCCTGCAGTGCACAGCAGGCAGCAGCATCCAGCAGCCTTCCTTCGCACCCACCCCACTCTGAACTCTTCACTTGGGCTGTTCTGTAGCAGAGTGCCTCTGGTGAGACATCTCTCAATTAACAGATGCCCCTGCCATCATAAAGAATAGGTTTTCAGCCAGCTCCACTGCACCAAAACAACTCTGCCATTCACTGACCCCTGCAGTGGCGGAGGAGGGGTCTCTTCCTTGGGTACTGCATTTCAGCTCAGGGATAGTTGCTGTTCCTTATTGCTTCTATTTTTATATTCTTTGGAGTTCTTTACATCTTAACAGCCAACCATTGTGACTCATCCTCTGTACTAATTAACAATTTTTATATTAAACTTTCTCCATTAAGTTACTATGTGGTTTCTTTCTCCTCACTGGACCCAGACTCATACAAGGACAGTTTGTACTTTTTGAAATAGAGAGCTTTTTTTCACTCTAATGTTTTTGATATTTACCCATAATTGTGGCACACAGCAATAGATTGTTTCTTTTGATTGATGGATTGTTTCCAGGTTTGGGCAATTATGAATAAAGCTATTATAAATATCCTTGTGCTTTTTATTTTAGACTAGTTTTTGATTTACATAAAATTTATAAAGATAGTAAAGAGAGTTTCCAGATACCCCTCACCCAGTTTTAGTCTCCCCAATGTTATTATTTCACATTACCATGGTACGTTTGTCAGAATGAAGAAGCCAGCTGTGCTCATACCCTGCACTCCAGATTTTCTAGTTCTTCCATGTTTGTCTTCTGCTCCAGAATCCAATCCAGCACATCACATTGTATTTTATTGTTATGTCTCCTTAGTGTCTGTGGTAAGCTCTCCATTTTTTCTCGTTTTTCATAACATTGACGGTATCAGGAGTACTGACTGGCCCGATATGGGGTAAAATATCCCTCAGTTTGATTGTGTCTGATGGCTGTCACATGCTTCGGCTGGAGTTACTGGTTTTCCGAAACAAAACCACAGAGATGAAGTGTCCTTCTCATCCCATGATGTCAGACGCATATGATGCCTCCATGACATCATTTGTGACGTTACCAGCTGTCATTCTGTTAAGGTGATGTTTGCCAGGTCTCTCCACTGGAAAGCCACTATTTTCCCCCATCCATACTCAATTCTTTGGAAGCAATTCACTAATTTCAGCCTGGTCTCCAAGAAGGGAGGTCAAGCTCTATCTCCGAAGAGAATAGTATCTACATATATTATTTAAAATTTTTCTGTAAGACTATTTCTTCTCCATTTATTTATTTGTTCAGTCATTTTTATGTCACTATGGACAAGTGTGCATTTTGTGTTTTGGGTTATAATCCAAACCATGTTATTTATTTTGTTGCTCACCTTGTTCCAGCCTTGGCCATGGCCCCGTGTGTATCTCTGATGTGCCTTCATCCTTTTGTTTTCATTTGGTTTGGTTTTTGAACACCTCCTTACTTTCTGGTACCGCATGACTTTTCAGGTTCATCTTGTATTTTTCCTAACCCAGTTTGATAATCAGCCATTTCTCCAAGGAGTCCTGGTTCCTTTTATGGCAGAAAGGTGAGAAACCAAGGTCTGGGATCTGCTTGTTTTGGTGGGTGTGTACGTTTGTTTTGGTGGGGTGTCATTGCATCCAGCTCCTCTCAGAGTCAGAGCTAAATAATATATGTATGTACATTATTAACCCATGTGTTCATACATCTCTATCATTGTTTTGCCTCTGTATTCATAAGCTAAACATCAGCACATATTGCTCTCTCTGACTCTCACCCAGTACCACAGAGCTTGTACTAGCCTTCCCTTCTTACTTATTTAAAACTTTCCTGCTGGTCGTGAGAAATCTTGCTCCTACCATCCATTATTCATTTACTCATTTTTTCAGCCCCCATATACATTTAAAGTAGTTTCAGAATTATTAACCTGTACCTGCAGCATAGCTGTTTACTTGAACATATGCTATTATTTCTCTTGAATAAATTCCAAGAAGTGCAAATGTTGATTATAAGAGGTGTTTGGCCAGCATGGTAGCACACACCTATAATCCTAGCTACTCAGGAGGCTGATGCAGGAGGATTGCTTCAGCTCAAGAGCTTGAGACCAGCTGGGCAACATAACAAGACCCTGTTTCTTAAATAAAATTGTTCTAAAAGAGACAGATGTATGATTCGTTTTATAGAAACACACCAGATCTTGATCCAAAGTAATTGTGCCATTTTAAGGGTTATCTTTTGTTAACTCAAATTTCTCCCAGGTTAAAACTCTTCAATGGACTCCCAGTTTAGTTAGAATTAAATCCAACCTCCTTAACTGATCTACAAAGCCCTATGTGATCTGACCGTTGCCTATGTTCTCATCCCACCTCTTGTCATCTTTCCCTTCACTATGTTTCAGCCACACTGACTTTTCAAAATTGTTTTTCCAGAGCCTCAAAAACTGATTGGGCATGGTCGTTCAGGGCTGTAATCCCGGCACTTTGGAAGGCCAGGGTGGGTAAATCACTTGAAGCCAGGAGTTCAAGACCACCCTGGGCAACATGGCAAAACCCCACCTCTACTAAAAATACAACAATTAGCCAGGTATGCTGGCATGTGCCTGTAGTTCCAGCTACTCAGGAGGTTCAAGTGGGAGGATCACTTGAGTCCAGGAGGCAGAGGTTGCAGTGAGCCAAGATCAGGCCACTGCACTCCAACCTGGGCAACAGAGTGAGACATTGTTTAAAAAAAAAAAAAAGGAGTGTCTTCACATATGCTGGTCTCTCTTTCCAGAACATTCTCCTTCCCTAATGGCTAGTTCTATATTATTTTCAGGACCTCATATTCTTCACTTTGTATATAAAATCAGAGAGGGCTTCCCTGCCCATTTTATTTAATACAGTTTTTCCCAGTTATTTTCTCTCATGGCAACATTTCACATTTAGTAATTACCTTCAAACAACTTACCACAATTAGTAATTATGTTTTTATTTGCTTATTTTCTATCTTTTCTACTAGATTACAAGATCCATGACAACAGGAAACATATGCATTTAAACAAATGTTTTGCTTAAGCTTAGTGGCAAGAAGCATATGCATTTTGTTCACACTATATTCAGAATCTAGAGTAATGCCTGGAACATAATAGCACTCAATAAAAATCCATAGAGAGAACAGATATGACAAGGGAATGACAAGAGTTTTACATTTGTATGTAGTTATACCTGTCCGTCTTGTCTTTGGTGATTTTTATGTTTTATGCTACACTGAGGAAGGCTTTTCCCAGAAGATTTTTTAAAAGTCTCCAATAATTTGTCCTAGTACTTTTATAATTACATATTCTACAGCAAAATTTGTAATGCACATGAAATGTATGTTTGTGTGAGAGAAGAAGCAGATTCGTAACTCTTTTTTCAAAACAAATAGCAATACAGCACTTATTAAATAGTTTCTCTCCTTTGGTTGGAAATGCATACTTTTATATTAAATTCTCATATATGCAAAGGTATGCTTCCAAATGTCTGGTGTTTCATTGATTTACTTATCTTTATAAAAGTGCCACACTGTTTTGAGTAGCATGGCTTTTTAGTATGGTAGGGCAAAATGAACTATCACCACCATCACAACTATTCTGTGTAGTATCAAACACTTTCACTTCCAAATGAACTTTGGAATCAAGCAGTCAAGTTTTTTTTTAAAGGACCCTAGGTATTTTCACTGAAATTTTCTTGAATATACATAATAATTTAAGAACTGAAACTTTTATCATATTGTCTTCCTACCCAGAAGTATTTAAATATCTCCATTTGTTCAGATCTTCTTTTATGTAATTAATTATTAACATAGTTGCACATGACCAGATTCAGAGCATTTCTATAACCCCAGAATTAGAAGAAACCTCCAAGATTGCCCCAACTACAAAATGTACTTCAGCAACACGTGGTGCTTTTATGCTTCCACTGATTAGGTACTCACTACCTCCTGAGGAAACGCATTTTATCACAATGGGTAATGAAGGAGATAATGACTTGGATAATGAAATAAGTCTCATCGGGAAAATGTCAGAGGGGTCCTCTAATTGTCCTGTTTCACAATTTCCTCATCTACACAAAATGGTTTTTTATCGATGATTGTCTTGACCAGTATCTATAAAAATTTTTAAATATGCACACTTCACAAGGCTACCTCACAGCCAAATATCATGCAATATTTCTGAAATCATTGTTACTTTTTTCAGTGTTTTCATCATTGTTCCTGGCACATAGTAATCTCTTCATTACTACTCACTGAATTAATGAATGGATATGGATTTTTTTTCTCCTAATAAAAGACACAACTACATTTTTTTAAAACAACATTTTCTAATGCAGAGGTACAGTAAAGACCTCCCTGATTACAGACTTTCAATATCCTTTTCTGGGAGATACACATTCAAAATTTTGTTTTGCCTGTAACAACCACTGCCTTGTAAAATAATATTATGTAATTTACATAATATTTTTAAGGATGTGTATGTGTATTATACAATGAACTTGGGTACAGGTGTGTATGCGTGTGTGTGTGTATGCGTATGTGTGTCTAATTAATTTCTGTAGATGAGTGACTTTAAATAAAATCTAAGAATTTTCTTTGACCATTTCCTACAACCCAGGACAAAGAAGAAAAGAAAGCTTTTTATATGAAAGTATTCTCACGTATAGGTAAAATAGTCCTAAAAATCAAAAGGATGGCTAAACCAATACTTTAAGAGGCTGTGATATTCAGAGTTCCACACCTTTACTAGTGGACAAACACACTTTACTGATTTTATTCATTTACTCTGATCCAGTAGATGGTGCTACATGTCTGTATATGTAAAGTACCACAATGTCTTTTTCTATCTCTTTTTTTTTCTTTTTTTTCTTTTTTCTTTTGAGCCAGAACTCTCATCAAGGTCTACTATTATAATGAAGAGCATTATTCCTAACATCTGAGCCAAATCTTTGGGTGCAGTTTTAAAGATGTACTTAAGAAGAAAACCTCCTAGAAATAATTTTGGACCAGATATCAACTTAACAATCTATTAACATTTTTTCCGTTGGTTCATTTTTACTTTAAAATGACAAATCTTTGGCTCCACACAGAACTCTGTGTCAGTCAATGAAAAACATCTAGATGCAAAATCACAGTCCCTCTTATTCTTCTAAACATTGCTAGTTGCTATTGTTTTAAAGCAATCATAATAACGATAATAATTAGCAATAAAAGTTTAAATTCAGGATTGTAATGGATAAATCAGCTTGTCAATCAACTTATAAACTTAGGTATGTAAAAATTTGTAAACATGAAGTTTTTTGTTGAATCAGTGGTTAGTCATATAACGTAATGCTTCTTTGTGAATCATAAAAAACAGAAAGCTTTTAAAAAAGCAGGGATTATATTTAAGTGTCAGCACAAATCATCCATATCACCCAGCAACCTACAAACAACAAATTTATGTTTCTTCTTATTTACTCTAAACACAACTAAATTTGACATATAATCAGAATCAAGTTATCCTTTTTTTGCCTCTTTTGAGTTTGCAAATTTATAATATGTTATTATCCTACATATTCAAAATGCTTTGAACGTGTCATTACATTGTAAATCAAGGATAAGGTAGACATCAACTATTAAAGATTAGAATATTTTCATTGCTATATTAGTTTACCATATTAAATGTTGATTTAGTTCATTATGATGTAATTTCATTAAATTCTTTCAAATTTTTTGAAAAGTCTTTTACTCTTTTCATTGACTCAAAACTGAGAGAGCTATGGTCACTAATCAGTGCTATACTTGATACAGGTCTTCATAATCTGCAGACCCAAGGCTTAATAAAATCCCTTTTGTCGATGAACTATACCCCTTTAAGGGTTAAATTATAATGCAAATACAGGAAAATCAGAAGTAACTTTTCAGATGACTATTTTATGATTTCCTTTATTCATATATCCATTAACTCTTTTTTTTTTTTTTTTTTTTTTTTTTTGAGACAGAGTCTCAGTCTGTCACCCAAGCTATAGTGTGCAGTGGCACAATCTCAGCTCACTGCAACCTCCACCTCCCATGCTCAAGTGATTCTCCTGCCTCAGCCTCCTGAGTAGCTGGGATTACAGGCGCACACCCCCACACCCAGATAATTTTTTATTTTAGTAGAGACGGCGTTTCACCATGTTGCCCAGGGTGGTTTCAAACTCCAGACCTCAGGCAATCTGCCCCCCTCAGCCTCCCAAAGTGCTGGGATTACAGAATTCTTTTACCTATCTTTGAACAAACTCAAAGAGACGGGACAGAATTGGTTACTCCTAAGTATGTTATACAAAACAGAAAAGCGCATGATCCTAATTGAGAGAACGACAACTTAATGAAAAAGACCCAAAATATATATAACTACAATTATCAAGTATAATATAGGCAAGGTGGATAATATAAGTCAACTTAAATATCTCTTGGGAGATGAGGTCAGAGTGGGGTGCTGCTAACACCTGCTTTGTATAACTAAACTAACTAGAGGTGGTAACACTGACCCAATGACTAGATGAGCCGTAAAGGGATAGAACTTCCTAAGGGAAGTAACTTTCAAATTCTTATTTCTCTGAGATCTGATCATTGTCATAGTAAAGTTCTTCATTTATAAATAATTATCCTTTCCTTGAGTTTACCATCAAGTGGAGACCTAACTACAGAAGGGACCTCCTGTCTGGACTCCTGACCTCCATAATTGATCTCTCTAATACCTTCATACCTCTGCTGAAGCGATTTTTCCAAACCTCCCATCTGAGTACATCACCCCTTCCCCATGAAAACATCTCCAAGGCTCTCCCTGGCCCCACTAACATGGCGTGTAAGACCTTCCTGAACTGGCTCCTGCTCTTCCCCAGCCTTATCTTTCTCTCACCTTCACCTTAACCCTACAGTTTCTAGTCCGACTAAATGGGTTTTTGCCCCTAGTTCGCTCTCACTTCAGCCCTTCTCATCTGTTCCCTCTGCATGGGTGCCCTTCTCACATCGTTAATGCCAGCCTTCTCTAACCTATGCGTGCTCCCCTAACGCTGTATTTTGCTGTCATGGCACAGTCCTGCCTCCTCGAATGTGTTATCCTTTTCATTTCTCCAGGTCTCCTATTACTTTGAAAGCAACGTGAGTCAGAGAGCATCCGCCTTGTTCAGCACTGGCTCCCTGGCACTAGGTACACAGTAGACACTCATGTGTTCATTGTATGAATGGTCATTGAGCACCTAACATGTGACACGCTCTCAGTAGACAGTGATGGGGACATGTACTGTGAACAAGAAAGACTAGAGTGTTGCCTTCCAGAACATTCGCTAAATCAGCTAGAGCAGACCCAGTGCACACAGTACGGCACGGCTGTCGGGACTCATCGAGACAAGCATTTCTGTGTCTCCTGGGGGAGGGCAGCAGGGGCAGAGAAGCCGCCCAGGAAGCAAAGGCTCTTACCTGAGACTTTTAAGACAGGGATACAAAGGTTCCCATAAACAAACAATAGAAAGACATTGATGGAGAAAGTCCTGAGCTCCGCTGGAGGAGTACAAGGAACGACTTGTAATTAGTGGAGCGTAATTAATCGTTTAACTACAAGTAGTTAAAACACTGCTGGCCCCAGGTGGCTTTTGTGGGGTAACATTTGCTTGGGAGAATGTCAGGAGACAAGGCAGGAAAAGTTGAAAGAGATAAGATCGCAAAGAACGTTTTCTTGTAGACAACGGGTGTACACTGAATAATTCTAAACGGGGGCGATGAGGGGAAACCAGGTTATGAAATAGGGGAAGAGAAAGGATGCAGAAGGTTAGACTTTGTGGGGCCAGCCAGGAGAATGACCTTCTCCCTGGGTGGGACACGTCAGGGACCAGGGCTTTGGGGTGGAAAAGCCGACCCCCAGATCTGCCAGCCATGCTGTGCCACAAGAAGCAAGGTCTTCAAAACCTCTTTAAGATCAGCTTATAAAGTGTAAATATATTTTTGCCTAACTTTTCAAATGCTTATATATTCTCCAACATTCCGAACTACCACACTCTTTAAGGCATCAGAGTACATATTAACACCTCCAAGTCCCTGTGTGTTATATATTAACATCTACGAGTACCTTTAAGGCCTCAGAGTATGTGTTAGCACCTACGAGTCCCTGTATGTTTGTGAACATCAGCAAATCCTCTGGGGTCCACAGAAGTCCAGGCCTCAGCACAGGAAGTCAGGAAGAAAAGGGGAGGAAGTCTAGGTAGCATGTCCTACGCTGCACTCGCTGTTAGGAAAAGAAATATTGGCAATGGCTTTCTTAGCTGTCAGTGTGTTCTTCAAAATAACACTATCTTTCATGTACTTCCGGGCTCTTTCCTGAACTTTTTTCATGTTCATTACAATAAGCATGAATTACTCTTATAATTAGAAGAAAAATACTTTCTAACAACAATCATATGCTCCCAAAAAAGATCCTTGGAGTAAAAAGGAGTAGTGAAAACAGCAAACAAAAAAACATACCCCCCATGGAACCACTGCGCAGAAAAATGCAGGGTACAGATACAACGAAACGTGTTTGTCATCACACCGCACACACCACCCACATGAGCACAGCACAGAAACAAGGCTTCGGTTTGAACTTCCATGCTGCCAGACGGAAAAAGCACCCCTCCGCTGGGCTAGGACACTTGGCTTTCTTATGGCTAAGGCTTTAATTTAAGGGACACTGCAGAGAGGTGGCTGGCTGTTATTCTGTGAGCTATAGCTCTCCACATAATATATGGGTAAGTTTACTCAGAGCACTTTTTATCAGCTGTCAATCTGTTTCTTGGCTTGCATCTGGCTACATTTCAGGTAGCGAAGGGGAAAGCAGGGATCATTCCGCGGCTCCTGCCCTGGGGGAATTAATTGTTGCTTGTTACTTTGGTGAATTGTGTGTGGAAGTAATTGCTGCTCTTCTGCTATATTCCGTGGTTTTATTCACATAAATCCTACGTAAAGCTCAATCTTTGTAAAATCTTGTCAGAATATTCAAAAGTGGATGAACTGCCTGTATTCATGTACCTAGATGGTTGGAAGCAGTTATCTGAAAAACTGTCTTACAAATGCCATCCCATGTTGACACATCTGTGAAGTTATATTGACTCCTTCATCCTGGAATCTGGTCACCGTGTCTGCCCACGCCCTACCATGAGCTGAGAATTTTATACTACCAAATTTTTTCTTCTCTCTGCATTCAAAGCCAATTTCTTATTATTCCCATATCATTATCTTACTCCAAACTCCGTTATGAGTAAGTTTCTTAAGTTTCAGTGAGGATTTCTGAAGATACAAACTATTCTATCCTTTCTTACTTTAACTCTACCTCTCACTATGATTCACTGAAGGGTAGCTGATAATGGTAGGGGAGAGAAAGAAAGAGAAGGAGAGAGAGATGCACACGTTAACCAACAGTTTTCTTTTATGAACCAGAAAATTGGCCATTTTCCTATTAGCATATGAGGAACCTAAGAGTGTCTCTTGTTGTCAAGGCAACAGCGATTCCTTGGGTAGCTGCAACAGAAAAGAAACCAGAGCAATCTTCATAGGATCAAGTTTTTTTATCGTCAAATCATAGAAAGGAACCTTGAGCGTCTACCTAGCCTATTCTCCCGCCTTTACTTAAGACCCACAAAAATAATGTGAAACCAATACAAAACAACCCTATTTTGCACGCTTCTGAAGAGCTTGCATAGCTTGCCTTGTTAATCATTTGCAGTGTTTTTCACTGCATATTGCAAATAAAATTATGTCTATTATTCTAACTCTTTCATGCTGCAGCTTAAAATTTATTTCCTACAGTTCCATTCTCAGCAGAAAAAAAAACATTGTACACTTTCCTTTATAAGAATCTTGGCCAAACTTAAGAAAAATAACAAAATTATCTGTCTTAAACTTTTCAATGAAAATGATGTTATTAGATCCTTTATCTTTCAAGCCACTGGTATTGTAAGTCTCCTCTGATGAATCCTATATTCTGGAAGACCATCTCTAGTTAGGGAATCTATTCCTGCCTCTTAACTTTCACATCAAGCTGGCCAGTGGTACCCAAAAACAACAGAGCAGCACCCAGTTTCAGTCCATCTACTCAAGTATCATTGGTAATTTTTATCTGCGGAATTATGTTCGTTGTCAGATGGTTTTGGTTGTTGCTTTGCACGGAGTGGCTGGTACAACTTTTGCTGACTGGTTTGGCCACACTCACTCACTCCACATCTGGGACCTGGAAAACTGATTTTATTCAAAGGACTCTGATACACAGTCTATTATTTTTCCTCATAAAATCGTACTTCCTTGATTCTTTCTTTCAAGATGAAATTCCCCACTTTCTGCGCTCACACTGACAAGTTTAGTAACCATCCTTACAGCTCCCCTGTACACGTCTCTGATGAACATACACTGAGCACTTGGCACAGGAAGGCATCCTGGCTTTTTTAAAAGGATATCCATATTGGCCGGTCAAGCAGAAAGTATTCGTCATCCAGAACTAAATATTTCTTTTTATCTCGCTTGATTTCCTGCATAATTTCGATCTATTACCTTAGTACTTCAGCCACAGATGGCATATTTTCTGGTCTTAATTTTCCTCATCTTTGAAATGAAGAGACAGCAAACAGACTAACAGCATTTATCGATCCTGTACTCTATATTGGGCTTTATATCATCTCACTTTGGCTTCACAACAATCCTACGAGGTAGATATTTATCGTCATTACCATTTTACAAAAAAAGGAAACTTTTAGTTTTTCTTTTCAGTATCTATTCAGTAGGTGATAGATAATTTTATTAATAGCCCTTGTTATTGTTCAATGCTCATTTTTAAAAGTGCATGTGAAGCACAGTAGCTCACCGCTGTAATCCCAGCACTTTGGGAGGCCGAGGTGGGAGGATAGCTTTAGGCCAGAAGTTCAAGACCAGCTTAAGCACATAGCTAGACTCTGCCTCTACAAAAAAAATAATAATAAGAAGAAACAAGTTGGTCATAGTGGCACACAACTGTAGTTCCAGCTACTTGGGAGACTGAGGTGGGAGGATCGCTTGAGTCCAGGAGTTTGAGGCTACAGTGAACTATGATTGTGCCACTGCATTCCAGCCTGGGTGACAGAGAGAGACCTTATCTCTTAAAAAAAAAAATGTGGTCAGACAGGGTGGCTCATGCTTGTAATCCCAGCACTTTGGGTGGCCGCGGTGGGTAGATCGCCTGAGGTCAGTAGTTTGAGACCAGCCTGACCAACATGGAGAAAACCCATCTCTACAAAAAATACAAAATTAGCTGGGTGTGGTGGCACATGCCTGTAATCCCAGCTACTAGGGAGGCTGAGGCAGGAGAATCACTTGAATCTGAGAGGCAGAGGTTGCCATGAGCCGAGATGGTACCACTGCACTTCAGCCTGGGAGACAAGAGCGAAACTCCATCTCAAAACACACATACACACACACACACACACACACACACACACACACACACGCATGGGAGAAGCTCCAGTAAAGCTGCTATGTACTTTCTATGTGGTATTCTCACCCGAAGAATTGAAATTTTTCTTTGGCAGGAAGATGAGGAAAAGCAGGGTATCATCTGTAACTGGATCTATTTAAATTTGTTAAACTCTGCATGTTTTAAATAATCCCTATGGTTTTCTCAGGCCAGTTTTCATAATCAATGTGATTAGCATATCTATTTCAGTTAAAAAAATAATGATTTATATGAAACTGTTTCAAACTCAGAGTCAATATATACCAATTGTTTTAATTATGCTGTAGACCATTTGCTTTTACATGTAAATAAACTCTTAAATCGAGATGTGGACCCCCACACACCCTGGTTATCATCAGAAACCCATGCGATATTGTTTGATGACTGCCAGCTTCCATGGGAAAGGATTACCAGGTTAAATTATGTGTCTTATGTGCAAGAAGAATTTCAACAAAACACCTTTAATCCATAGCACTCTTCCTACAGCTATTTCCAAAAAAGACTTCCATGTTTACAAGTCAACATAAGGAAGGGTGAATGCACACACATGCACACCTTTCTTTTTTAATAAGTGATGTTAAGAGAGTGGTATTCACCTCCTAACACTGTTTCCTCTGAGCTCCAAAGAAACCGGTTTGGAAAAACTCTAGCTGTCTTTTGCCGATAGAGTTGTCCACCAAAATCTAAACCGGCGTTTCAACTGGGTCTGGTTGTGCGAGGCAAAGCAGGGCTTGTGCTGTCAGACACCTCGCCACCTCTCCCCAGGCCTGCTCTCCACGTTGGCTGAGCCTTACTGCTCCAACAAGTAACGCACTTCCCACACAATGGGGGCCTGGCAGGAGCCGTGTGAAGGAAATCAGATAATGCAGTCACAAGCCTGGCAGACGTGCTTCCTTTCGAGTGGTACATTATGAACTGGCCAAGTGAAACATGAAGGTATTATCCTGTCTTATCTGGTGGTTGAATGGGGTGCAGCCTCCTTCATGGTAAGGTTTTTGGCTTGTTGCCAGAGGATTCTCACTTTAGCTGCTTCACATATGGACCCAGAGTGCTGCCTCTTCACCTCTGTTAACTATTTTGGCTCTGACTTGCACCAGAACGAGAAACGAGGTCTTGTTCAGTCCAGGTGATGACTCTGCCAAACGGGTTTTATGAAGGTCAATTCTGAAGCTGATTTAGAAACATCCGCCACTGGAAAGTGAGTTGAGGGAATCCAGGTTACAGGAACGAGAACTTGGGTTATAGGGTTTCCTACATTTACCTGCCTCCACAGAACTGGCTTGAGTCTTTTCCAAGAGAAATACATCATTTTGGGTCATAATTTCCTGTCTGACAGAGGAGATTGCAAACACACACACACACCCTTCAGAGTCAGAGTCTACATGAAGTGGATTCAGGGTTGGGTTTTTCAACAAGATTTCAAAGTGAATATGATGTCTAACCTGTAGTTTAAGAATGACTGCCCATAGAATTCCTCGTCCCAATTAGAGAAGAAATCAAGGGCTAACTTTCTAAGTTTATGAGCCACTCTGATAAAGCAAAAACACCCTAAAGCCTGAAGTTCCTTTTATGGTTGGCAATAATTAACAATAAAATATATAGCACTGCTTTTGATGAGACACCCGTAATGGGTGCCTATGTTTTATTACACGTTGTAAGTAAACAGCTGAGTCTGCCAGAACCAAAAGCCTAGCCCTTTTTACATAATAATTAATTCAACAAAAGACCAGCACACAGACCATCATTCAGTTGTTCCTCGCATGATCCTAAAGAAAATTACTTGAGGTATCTGAGATTTACTTTCACTATGGGTAGATGTTTTCTCTGTCCCATAAAAATTTGCTAAGGATTACAGGAAGGTAACGAGCTGGCCCAACACCCGGCTGGTGTGACGCAGGCACCCAGTTCAGGGCTGCTTCCTCCCCTTCTCGATTCCTTTGACTTCTTTGCAAACAGCTAGATTGTATATCACTGTATCGAGAGATCTTAATTCAGAGCAGACAGCAAGAGCAGAGCCACTTTACCTATCGGCTCATCATGTTGAAATCACCCGTGGATTTAAAGGCTTATGAAAGTAATTAATGCATGCCATCCTAGGATTTCAAAGGTGTTTATAGGTAATATTTCACTCAACTCTATAAAGGCCTGAGTTGAAGGTAGCAAAGATTCCCATCTTCATTTTGCAGGCACTTGAATTTTTTGAGATTGTGTGCTTCCAAGAAAACAACCAATCTGTGACCAAGATGTAATTAAGACCCATGATTTCTAATTCCCAGGCTTTGACTCCAACCTCTGAAAATGCTTCAATTCAATGAAACTAATGGCACTTTGGTCTCTGGAATTAGATCCTGTTATCAATGACTTCCACATGGAAAGATCATTCCAAAATGTGTAATTAACCAAGAAAATGCAAATAAACCAATTTGTACCTGCTATTTAGAGGTAAGACACAGAAATGGCTTGAGTTTATTATTTGAAATCCTAACCTTTTTCCACTTTGAATGTAGCTCATGTTCTCTGGTTCATATATTTTTTGCAAAATTTGCATTTTCAGTGAAATATTTTAATCATTTGTGATTCTATTATCAGTGCAGGATTTAGAATGGAGAGAGAAATATATGTCACTGGGCACAATGTGAAGACACAAAGGTCTTTCAGTGACCTTTCACAATTTAATTCAATAAATATTTTTCAAAACTTGACTTTATAACAAGCTTTATGCTAAAAGCAGGGTAGGAGTCAAGCTTTCAGCCTAGCATGGTCAGAAACATGGTCACATTTGGCCGGCATTACTGAGTGAACGAACCTAGTGAAATGATTAAATACTGATGTATACCTTCTCAAAAGCAGACAGTAGTCAGTATAATAAAAGAGGTCTATAAAGACACAGTCCAGAAAGGCATCCTAGTGAAAGAAATATTTAAGCAGGACCTGGAAGACAATTTCTTTCAAGTAACAGAGACTCCATTCAAAGTAGTTTAAGAGAAAAAACAAAACAGAGATTATGGGTTGGCATGCTGGGACACCCAGACTCTCTTCATCTCTGACTCCTTAACCTATCTCTATGATTCTCCTTGATCATGAAGCATGTTGGCCTCATTTCCTCCTGCTGCATGTAAGCTTTCTCCTTGTGTTGAAGAAAGTGTTTTCTGGCAGCTTTGGGCTAATGTAATTCCAAATTAAGGACTCAGAAGGAAAGAGTAATTCTTGCCCAACTTCTATCTAGAAAGGACTCCACTGGCACATTTGCTTACTTACTTACCCATGGACCAATCACTGTGGCTGCAAAACGGATGACTTGCCTGGTCTGGGTCGGTGACCAGAACTGAGCTGCTGCTGGGATGACAAGGCTTCCGAAAACACTTGGTCGCAGTGAGAACAGAACAGGTTCTTACAGGAAGAGGGGTTCTGGATAAATGAAAAGAATGAATTCCATTACAGCCTAGAAGACAGACTGGCCACTGCTGAGCTGACATGGAGGAAAAGGTCACACTAAGCAGGGGAGAGAGCTGAGTGAACAGGAAGAGGAGAAAGTGTGTCAAAGAAAGGGGTGGTTTTGGTTAAACGCAGCAGGAAAGGATGGAGGGTTGGTTGGGGTCAGATAGGTGTGCGTATGTGAGCTCTATAAAGATGCCAGCCCCACGTTCAATGTGCAGGTTTTTAAGGTTTTCAGAGTCACACAATATACTTTATATTTCATAAAGATAACTCTGATTATATCGTGGAGGATATACCGGACAGAAACGTAGAAGACCAGGAGTTGAGTGGGAAAGATATGTCAGGAGTGTTTTTTGTCTTGTCTGAAAGTGTTAATTTCCTGGGAAGAACTTCTCCTTCACTTTGTATGGTCCTGGCTGGAGTGCCAGTCACAGTATCCCACATAACCACAAGGCTGGGCCATTGCTGTGCTGTATTTCCCGGGACACTGTGATCAGTCCATGGGTAGGCACGTGCATGGGGAAGCATGGAACTCAAGCAGAACGAATCTGCGTCCCTTCTAAGATTTAATACCTGGATCCTTTCAGATAGCATTCACTGAGGATGTAGACTGACTTCCCAGCAGTCATCCCGCCGTGACATTGAAGCCAACACGTGAGAAAACGGAGGTGAAAGGAAAAATGGAGGCAGAACTCTACAGACATTGCTTCGGACCTGGATTGACAGTGTCTTGAAATACTCAATTACATGTGTCCATATTATCCTCCTTTCGTTCAAGCTCATTCGAACTACATCTCTTTCAGTCAATGACTAAAAAATGTCCCGACTTAAAAGAAAAGGCACTTGCCATTTATGGAACACTTACTGTATACAAGGCATGCTGCTGGATACTTTATGCACATTATCATATTAAATCTTTGTAAAACCTTAAAATGCAGATATTATGATTCCCCATTTTACAGAGGGAAAAATAAGTGAGTCAAATAAGCCCCCCAAAATTTAGTTAGTTGTTAAAAGTTGGAAATGTCATTCTAAAGGTTTGTTCAACCTCAAAGTTTACGCTCTTTCCACTTTACTGTCTCAATGCTACATTGCAACAGTATCATTAGAAATCAGGAATCCAAGAGAGAAAGAATAGAAGCCTGAACTAAGGCTTGGCAGTGAGGACAAGAAGAAGAGACGAAGTCAAGAGATATCTAAGAATGAAAACCTAGTGAGTCTAGATTCCTGTCGATTTTATCAATGGATTTTAAATGTCGAAGAACAGAAATCTAAGAAGATTCTGAAATCAGGTTAACTTAAGTAAGCATAGGAAGAAAACCTAACTGGAAGGAACAAATCCAGTTTCACTTGAAGTACTTGCTGAATATCCAAGTGGAGCCATCCAGTTGGGTTTTTTGTTGTTTATTTGCTTGTTTTTTAGAGAAAGGGTCTCATTCTATCTCCCAAGTGGGAGTGCAGTGGCTCCATCATAGCTCACTGCCGCATCAGACTTTTGGGCTACGTGATTCTCCTGTCTCAGCCCGCCAAGTAGCTGGGATTACAAGCACACACAATCATGCCTGGCTAATTATGGGGGTTTTCTTTGCATAGATGGGGTCTCACTGTGTGGCCCAGGCTGGTCTCAAACTCCTGGCCTCAAGTGATTCTCCCTCTTTGGTGTCCCAAATAGCTGAGATTACAGAAATGAGCCAACGCACCTGACAAGTAGGCTGTTAAGAACACAGTTCATTCTGCAGGGATCCTCTGGAAGATTTAAAAAAAGAAAAATTAAAAAATTAAGAAAGAATATAGTTCTGCTGATCTATAGGAGGGTCATAGTAAATATGTAGGCTTAAAAGCAATTATACCTATGCTAGTGTTTACAGTCTTGAGTGGATAAGATTATTCACAGGCAGCCCATCAAATGAGAAGTAAAAGATGGTGGAACATGGACTGTCTGTGGTCTACAGCATCAGTGTTTAAAGAGTAGGCCTTTGTTCATGATAATTCCTCAACCTGGAGTGGTCTTTTTCTTTCATCTGTCTCATAAATGTGTATTCATCTGAGATGACACCACACAATCATAATATCTCCTTGAGGTTTTATTGGATCTTCCATTTTTCATCCACTAGTAGAATTTCAACCTTTGTGCCAGTCCCTGGGGGCTTCGTACAATAACATTCTTTTTATGCTTCTTGTAATATTCTTATTCTATAGCACTGGGACAAGAAAACAGACTTCAGATTTCATACAGATCTGAGTTGTATTTCCACTCCACAATTCCCTGCTCATGTGGCCGTGGGCAAATCACCCAAGTCATGGTTTTCTTCTATGTCAAAAAAAAAAAAAAAAAAAAAGACAAGGATGTGGGGTTCTGCTTGCAGAAAGTGGGGTTGAGAAAAATACCTCCTTCACAAGATTGTTTTGAGAATAAAGAAGATAACTGTGATTCTTTTAATAATATAGTGAGTAGCACATAGAAAACACTAGACCAATGGTAGATATTACTGGTGTATAAGTCTGCTTCTACCTACCAGACTTTTGAACACAGGTTCTGTGTCCTTCATCTTTGTGCCTCGTTCTCTAACAAAGCATCTGGCAGTCACTCAGGAAATGGGTGCTGAATTAATACATGAGTAGATACAAAGTCAAAATGCTTGATTATGCATTGTCTTATTTGTTCTCCACTGACCATGTCACAAATTGATGAATTCCTCACCAGGTCTCTTTCGCCATCCCCACTCTACTGGGCTGTGATAGGTGCTGTATGTTCAGTTGGTGTGAAGAGACAGTAGGCGATTGCCGATTATGACAGGTACACCGACTGCTCTATTTGAAATGACTAACAAAGCAAATGGTCACATTTTCTCTTCTTTCAATAACTGGTATGAATCCCTGATTTAAGGACATTTTTGAAATATTTCTATTTTCTGGAAACACTCATAATTTTCTGGGAACACAGGGAACACTCAAAATATTCATATAAAACATCAGGTCAATTTGGCATTATCTATTAAGAGACTTAAAGATGTGAATAATTTGATTTAGCAATTCTACTTCTAGGAATTAATTTGAAAGAAACAAAAGCTAATACTGCATAAAAACATGTTCATTGCTACAGTATTTATTATACCAAAAAAAAACAAAAAAATAACCTAAATGTTCTTCAATCGGAAAGTGGTTTATAAATTACAGTACAGGAGATAACTGTCCAGTCAGTACAATCATGTTTTTAAAGATTATGTTATGACATAAGAAAATGTATAAATATAATGTTAAATAGAAAATCAGAGCACAACCACACACTTAGCTTGTGGCCAATTTTGTGAAATGTCTACATTAAAAGATTGGAAGGAAATGCAAATATTTCACTCTGTCTAAACTCATATCAGTTTCTGATTTCAGATAACAAGAATTTGGACAGTTAGAAATACCTGTATATTAAAATAGTTAAAAGGTACCTGTCTTTGAATGGAGGGATGAGAGATTATGTTTATTTTCTTCTTCTACTCTTGCAAATTATGCACATTTGCCACATTAAAAACACAAAATGCACTGCTAAATTAAAAGGTGCTTTTTCTTCTTTGCTGTCAAGCTATCAGAGAAAAACATAAACAGAAGATAACTAAGTAGCTAAGTACCAATTATCCAACCACACACATCAGTTAACTAAGTAGCTAAGTAAGTACCAATGACCCAACAACACGCATCAGTTAACTAAGTAGCTAAGTACCAGTGACCCAACCACATGCATCAGTTAACTAAGTAGCCAAGTAAGTACCAATGACCCAACCACATGCATCAGTTAGAGTCTTCTCTCTTCTTGGACCACACAAGTCATCCAACTCTAAGAACTGTCCGTGTTCCCGTCTTGAAAATCCTTGAATCTGCTTCTTTTCACTGCCAGCACTGCTATGCTAGCTCAGTTCGCCACCACCTACTTCCTGGACTTGTCTGCATGCTCCCAGCCTCTCTGCCCCCTGCCCCTTTGGTTCATGTAAGAAACAGAGTTATCATCCTGAAGTGTACATCTCACAAAGCAAAAACCTTCGCAGGCTTCCCATTCCACTGCTCAGAGGATAACTTCTTAACATGGTTCATGAAAGCCTTATCTTCTGGGGTCTGTTATTTCTCCAGCGTTATATCTTCTATTTCCTTTTCACACATGGCTACGCTTGCTCCAGAACCCCTAGAGCATGCCACACCCTCCCTCACCTCTAGCTGAGTTTCTCTTCTACAATGCATCCACAGTGCTGTTTCTTCCTCCCCTTCCCTTGTGCCTAACAGTAGCTGACATCTGGTTGTCCTACGGAGCTTAGCACGGATGCACTTTTCTCCAGGAAGCTTTCCTTGACCGCCTGGTCTGTGTAATACTTCCTGCTCCCACAGCATCCTATTATAGTCACTTATGCATATTATGGTATCAAAAAGTATGCTATGATAATATATGGGGTGGAATACACAGTAATAGCATTTTATCATAACTATTTTTTTCTTGATATTTGTTTACATTTTGTTTGTGTCTTTTGGTCTCTCAATGCAGTGCCTGATTTCTAGTAGAGGCTCGATCATATCATGGAATGATTGCAAGGGCAAATGAAAGAGGAATCTTGAATACAAATACAAATGACTCTTGGTTTACCTACTGGTCCCTGGGGGACTAGTGGAGAACAGCCACTGTTCTACCATCAGCACAGAGGCACAGCCCCTATTCCACTATCGGTATGGAGGATAAGCTCACTGTTTTATAGAAGGCATACTATATAACCTGGAAGCAGAGGCTTATTTAAGAAATGGAATAAATTTTAGCTAATAAAACAGTTTCTAGCAATCTTTAAAAATGCCACTCATTGTTTTAAATTCAACTAAGTGCCCTTATTTTATCTATACCAGAATTTGAAGTCATCCACAGTTTCTTTCCCTGTGATTTTCTTAATTTTGTTCATTGTCTTTTCATTGCAGGAGGTAGAGCATTTCACTGCTATCCTCCCAAGGACTTTCTACAAAACAAGTGGCCTTCGGTATGCATTGTGGAAAAAGAAGGTCCAGGGAAAGGAAATTTGGATTGTGTGGCTTTATTATTTCCTGGCTGAGAAAAATTTGTTAAACTTTTTTGAAGCTTGAATTATCAAACCTGTTTGATCTTGAGTCCAAGTAGAAGATTACAGAAAATAACTGATACATGGGTACAGGATTGGATTCAAGGTCAAGAGACCAGGCTCCACTCTTCACCATGCCATCCTCTACAAGTCACTTTAGTTCCTGAGCCTCAGTTTCCTGATTTGTAGAATGGGAAAGTCAGACTTGTGCCAAAGATTTCTTTAGACCTAAAATTCTATTTAATCATGTAAAATCATATGTTGATCTCCTCTGCATGAGAGATACTTAAGAAAAATACATATGTCAAAGATTAGTTAACGTAATCATGGAGAAACTTTTATTACACTTACATTCTGCATTTTAATTTTATATCATCATCTAGATCTCCAGACAGACATTCAGATACCCGAAACCTATTTGATCCTCATTCATGAAAATAAAAAATAGTTAATTTAGCCCTCCATGCAATGGTCCTCTTAACCGCATATTGCCATTTTTTTCTTTTCCTTCTGATAAGTAACTGAAATAAAACTAATGGATATACAAGTACAAAGATATCATAAGGTTGGGACCTCTGAGTCTGACAAACAAAAAGCCGATTCCACGTCTGCAGCATGCTGTAGACACACCTGGCTTACTTAGCTCACAATGGAGTGATAGGAATTGTGCTAAAAAGCACTATTTGTGCAAATGCAAATAATATTCCATCTGCTCAGAATTTTTTTTCCCTTATATAGCTTTTGTTCCAGCGTGGTAAAAGCCTGCTTCTTCACCCTGAAGTGCTCCTGCTGATGAAGAGTGAAGTACATGACAATGAACTAAAATCCATTATCAAACAAATACAGCGAGCTTTTCCGCACGTCATCGCGGGGAATGTTGCCTTTTTCTCTGGCATTAAGTTGAACGAACGCGGTTTGTGCTCATGCAAATAAGACAAAGTGGTAGGTTAAAAAAATTGCGTGTGTATGTAGCTGTATATACAGATGTATAGATCCCATACACTGGAGTTTGCTTTGTCAGTCTTCCATTTTTCTCTCTCTTTTTTGGTGGGGGCGGACAGCAGCAAAATAATTTGGCAGCCCTCTGCAGATTTCCTGATGGTTTGAGTCATGTTAAATTCTTCAACAGAAGAATATAGCTCTGCCTTATGTTGCTTGGGATTTGGGAGAACTGCTTTCCCAGTTCCTGAGAAGAACCTAGGGCAACTTAGAAGAAGACTTAACTCCTGTGTTGCCAAAAGAAAACCATAAGTTTCAAGGGGTCT
Organism: Saimiri boliviensis; assembly: GCF_048565385.1. Lineage (NCBI taxonomy): Eukaryota > Metazoa > Chordata > Mammalia > Primates > Cebidae > Saimiri > Saimiri boliviensis. Next base: position 69,505,977 of record NC_133456.1, read on the forward strand.
AATTTCAGGATTTGCTGGTGGTGACAGTCAAAAGGTAAATCATCCAGGTTCAATCTTAAGGTATATATTTCTGCCTGCTCATATATTCCATTTCATGTTCTGAACCTTAATATGAGGGCTGTGTGACAGTTACACACTTTCTAAAATTAATAAGCCATTTCTCTAGTTTTAGGAAGGATATAGAAATGAAGGACAATTATACGACTATTACACAAGCTGATGATAAGCCAACTCCAGAGAGCACCCATGTTTGGGAAAATGTATTCCATCTTCTCAGTCCACTTGGTCTTCAGCTTTGTCCTTCGATTTACTTCCTTGCCCCTTTCTCCTAAGATCTGTGATTTCTATTTTGACAAAACAGAGAAAAAAAGCAAAAGAACTTGATCCCTTCCGCCTAAGATCAGGGAAGAAGTGGGGCAGAAGAAGATTATAAGCTTGTATGAGCATGAAAACATACTTTTATTTTACACAAAAATTGAAAGCTCATTTTAAAGCATGTTTGGCTGTTTTATTTATGCCTGATGATTTCATTCAATACTAGCTGGATTTTAAATAATCCAGCTAATGTTTCCTCTTCATGAAATTTGAAGATTATTCTTGTATGAAACAGTAGTTTTGGAGTTTTTGCTTTTTTTTATAATTTTTGCAGTTCATAGATTTCAGAGATTATGCATCTTTCCTCTCAGTTCAGTTTTACAATGCCCTTTTCAATGAGCATTTATTTGTAGGTTTGAAACATAATGGAGCACATATACTTTTATTTTCTTTTAATATATTTTTTCAAGTTTCTAGACACAGCATTGATGAAGCACACATAGTGATGTTAAGAGACAATGAGGTAATAGACGTAAAACCGTTTCAACTATTAGGGAGAAAGATGTTATTGGCATTTAAAGTATGAATTCCATTAACACATATGACTTATAATTCTGGAAGAAATAATTGACTGAAAATGAACAGTATTTACTTTCTAGAGTACATAGTAAACATCAACACGTAATTTTCATATAGCTTATTTTCTATGATATACATATTAAACTGCCTTTCACAGGTCAAGTAAAATCTGAAATAAAGCACTGGAGTATACAATTATGTCATATCAACACTTTTGCTGTTAAGCTATCTGTAGATACTAACGTCATTCCCCAAAGAGTTTCATTTAATAGCAAAAAATGTAATCTGAATGAATTAGTAATTTAGACCATCGCAGTTATTTTTATATAGTGTCTATAATTGTATTTACAATCTTGCAGTGTATTTTAGAGCTACTCAGAATTGTGAAGTGATATAATAATATTTGCCCTAATAAGACCTTTTTTTTTTTTTTTTTGAGACAGAGTTTCGCTCTTGTTACCCAGGCTGGAGTGCAATGGCACGATCTCGGCTCACTGCAACCTCCACCTCCTGGGTTCAAGCAATTCTCCTGCCTCAGCCTCTCGAGTAGCTGGGACTACAGGCATGCACCACCACATCCACCTAATTTTTTGGGTGTGTATTTTTACTAGAGACGGGGTTTCACCGTGTTGACCAGGATGGTCTTGATCTCTTGATCTTGTGATCCACCCGCCTCGGCCTCCCAAAGTGCTGGGATTACAGGCTTGAGCCACCGCGCCCGGCCTAAGACCATTTTTATCAAAGGTGATTTCCTTTTATGTTAAGACAAGATAACTTTTTACTCTTCCTGACTTCAAAGGGAAACATTATTTCAAATATATTTTACACTTTTACCATAAAACCCTTACACGTGAAACTATTAATCTGTGGTTGGTGAGGAAAACGTCTTATTCCACTCGCAATAACGTCTGACTTTAATTAGACCCTGAAAAGTAAAGGATTTAAATTCAAATCCTGGCCAACATTAATTATAGAGTTCTTAATACTGTAGCATGCCCTTTACTAAGTTTCGAGGATACGTTCCATGTGAAATAAAACAGGACATTCATTTCTGGGGACAAGGGACTGGTTGTCTTTGAATGTTGTCTGTATTGATATGTGATAAATCATCGTAACGGCCTCGCCCAACATGCAAAGTGGCAAGGTGGAATTCCTTGTCTGCTCCAGCGTTCTTCCTCCGCATGGATAGGAGCCGAAGGCCTGCCCTGAATCTTGAACATTTTCTCAGCTTCATCAGTAGGAAGATGATTCCCTCTGCCACTCTTACAGTCCCCCCTCAATCTTAGTTAAATGAAGAGTTTGTTTACATACAGCTGTGACTGCTCCTGCTACCGCCAAAAAGGAGTCTTCCTGGGCCCATTTCGTGGACAGCAGGAACCGGACCTAAGAGTGGCTGAGGATGAGAACATGCCAGGTTCCCTCAAGGCTGATGTGAGACCCTTTGCAATCTCCTCTTACTTAATGCATGAAGATTTGCCCCTTTATCCGCCAGTCAGTCCGTCAATCAATAGTTTTTTATTAGGCATTCATTTTCATATCAGGAGTTATATGAACTGTATCCCAAGGCAGCGTGCTGAAGGACGCAAGTCCCGGGGCTAGATTTAGCATTCCCATCCAGTCCTGCCAATCATAAGCCATCTATGGGATCTGGTCAGTCCCCTAAACAGTCTTAAGTGGCTCAGTTTTCTTACCTATAAAATAGTTAGAATAACTACCCCATTTGCCTCTTGGCATTCTTCTGAGCATTAAATAACTTAAGTTATGGAGAAAATGCTTTGGAAATTCTGAAATACTAAGCAGACAAAAAGGAGTAGTACTGGACTTCATTCTGCATGATCAATATGTTTCTGTAACGACCCAGAGAAAAAGTCTTACTAACTTCTAAATTGCAAAAAGAGAAAATAAATCTATTGTAATAGATGCTTTAAATATAGAGTGAACTCTGTCAACTCTAATTTTAGCAAATATTTGATTAATTTGAAAGTTACTTTGGGGCAAACACTAACCACATTCACTTTTATTTATTTACTATTTCATTCACTTACTTCTTACTTTATTTTAGCCAAAATTTAGGCCGTCACCTTGAGTTTCTAGAACTAAAACAGAAACCATTCACAGTCAGTCAGTACTCTGCAAATTTGGTTTTGGACTGAAGGAATTACAAAAATTTGATAATGTATCATTTGTGTTTCAGTGTGGGATTCCTTCCTGCTATTTCTTAGGATGTTTTCATGACTTTCAAAATCCATATTCTAAAAAAAAAAAAAAAAAAATTGAGAACCTGGGAAGACAGGAAATGTGTTATAATTATCCTGCATGAGTTAAGACTTCACAATCAGCATGTCACAGGTTTGAAGGGATCCACTGACATGGAGTCAAAAGCAAGAGCAGGAACACTACATGCCTGAGGAAGTTTGCCCGTATTCTGAAGCTTGGGTCTCTAGCCTCCTCACCAATCTCGAAGCCAAAAAGAAAAGTTCAGTAGTCGAAATGTATATTATAACACCCAGACAGTAAAATGTATACACTTTGCTCACAGGAGAGACTTTCTATCAGTAATCAAAACCCATCTGCTTCTTAATGGACATTTCTAACTTGTTCCCAGGCCAAACGTGATTTGAAGCAGCAGATTAGGAAGAGAGAGAAGGGTTGTAGAATGATATTTTCTACAAACAGACTTTGGTATTTTAAGGAGAAATGACAATATCAAAGAAAAAGAAAAGGCAAAAATGCCATAAAAAGTAAAGCAAGACCTCCAAAAAGGCAGGTGTGTAGAGGCTTTTAAGGATTTGGTAAATGGTCTTATACCCTTCAGAGGAGCCTCTATTATTTCCTACTGAAGACTCTTGAAAATGTCTGCATTGTTAGTAAAGAAAAGATTGACACTCATACTGGAAATATTTTCTATCAGAATTCTTGAAATACATATTAAAGGGTTATCAAGAGCTTAGTCTTAGGAAGCAAGTTTAGCTTTAAAAGTATAACTCACTTGCCAAGAATTCAAAGTACCCAGATGTAACTGTATTTCCACCTTAATTTTCAAACTCTACAAATATACAATATTATTGGCTCTCTGCTGATGTGGAAAGTATTTAAGGTCTTACTGTATGTGGTTTTGTTATACCATGAGAAACTTCTAGTGCTCTCCCCTAACTCGCAGAAGTGATCACTGGGTTAGCATTGCTTTTCCTCAGTTTCCATGTTAGCACTGACTACTCTTGTTCATGCTTGTGACTATGATTGCAAGGTTTGTCATCAATACTGTGGCTGACGTAACAAGACGCACTGCACTCATAACAGTTTATCAACTGGAATCATTGATTACTTAGAATTTGTTTTTCAATTGTTTTGATGTATTATCTCATGATGACAGTTTCTGGAAAAAAAAAAGGTTTCTATATAGGCTTTGTTAATTTTGCTGTGGAAATTAACAATTTATATCTAATTAATGGATTCCAATGTGGGTGCTCACAAGCCAAGAGAGCATAAGGCAATTCGTTGACAGGTGAGAAGAAATTATGAATTTATATTTATGTTTATCTTAGAAAATTAATTATATTAATATTTAATAAATGGTTGACACTGGCATCCAAATTTGTTCAGCCCTTCATAAAACATGTATCAGTTTGCCTGAAGGATGAGTATGACTTTAGCAAGGCAGAGGGTTGACAGGAAAGCTCTAACTCATCTACAAGCGTTTAGCATATTATGGTCTATTGCAGTCTATGTCTGAGGATAAATGTACATACAGGTATTACTTTAAAGAATGGAATCTTCACAACATATAGTGTTAGGTTGGAAGCGACCATAAAAATTCTGGTAAATTAAGAGGCAGAGGTTGCAGTGAGCTGAGACTGCACCATTGTACTCCAGCCTGAGCGACAGAGCAAGACTCTGTCTCAAAAAAAATAAAAGGAAATCCTGACGTATTACAGATGCTTGCTAGTAGTCTCTCCCAAAAGTACTTAAAAGAGTACTTAAGCTTAAATATGAGTTGTGGCCTTTTTAAAACAACTGTCCTAAATTTGTTGACTTTTACTGAGATGATAAACATTTGGCATTGGGTATTACCCAGCAGACATTTTTATAAAATAGATAAATTTAGCAATGATAATGATGATGTTAGTGGGGAGAAAGGAGTTTTCTGTAACAAGTAAATAAAATTATTTTTAAGGTAATTATTTCACTTTTTATCGCTTATTTCTTTGGTAATTCTGTGAATTTTATAATGTATATAATAGACATTACAAATATACATTTGTAGAGTAATGTTGCTAATAAATAAATGTATTAAAGTTGCATGCTCAAACTCTTTTGACTAAGTGAGATGTAAGATCAACTAACTCAGGCACAACAGCAGCAACATTTTTGTACCTAAAGGTATCTTATTGACAATTGCCATGTGCCTGGTGACAGCCTACAGCACTCTAAAATCATGATTTTATTCGATTATCACACTAGACTCAGAAGGCTTAATTTGTATCCGTCACAATGTTTTCAGTTTCAAGTAACAGTAATCAGCCAGAGGTAATGTGGGCTTCAGACAAAGGATATCAGAATACGTACTAGGCCCCACTTCATGTAATTTTCTTAGCTTCTTTCTTCTCTTTGAGTCAGCTTTGGTCTTTGGCCCTCAGGCTGACCTGCCTCATTACCTCAAGCTGGTTGCCAACAGTAGCCAGGGCAACAGGATTCCTTGTCCATGTTGGAGGGCAGTGTGTGTGTGTGCATGCATATACATCAGAGAAAGAGAAATACTACTGCCAATCTTAGTAGACACAGGGAGCTTCTTTCTGAGAAGCCCTCAGCGAGACTCTTCTCAAGTTTTATCGGCTTAAATTGGTTTAGACAGGACCTTATCTAAACCGACTGCTGTTAAGTGTGATTAAGACTATCATAATCTGCCACTAAAGAGTTAAGGTAGAACCACTACTGAGAATTCAATAATAATGTTCACTACATAATATTCTCCCCATCTCACAGATTCTTTCCATTTTACTTACCCCAAATGGAATAACTTACCTAAGATTACCCAGAACATGAGTCATTAACTTGACTGAAACACTTGTCTTCATCATGTTTATTATTTACTGTTATTATTGCCAAAATACTAACAAAATAACTGAGATTTGTATAATACAAGAGAGCACAACATTAGGCAGATAATACCTACAGATAAATAGGTCAAAATAGTCATGTAAGTTGGAAAGCATCATAAATCAATGAGACCTCTAATACGAGGGGTTGGATAAAGTGCCCAACTATGTGGAAAAATAAAACTAATGGCCTCCCTCTTCCTAAACTGAAAAATAAATTTCAGATAGTTTGTGTAAATGTAAAACTTGAAACTATAAAAATTTAGAATTTTAGGCAATAATTTTCTGCTTTCTAGGAGTGAAATATTTGGAGGTAACATTTATAAAAATTTATAATACTAGAAATAAAAAAGGATATGTTTTCACTATAAAAACATAAAAATTTTCTGAGTGGGTATGTGTTGATGGAGCAAGGGCAGAGAAGTCAGGCCAATCACACCGTAACTGTTGAGTAAACGGCTTAGCCCAAAGTGGGCAAACCTTTTCTATAAAGGACCAGATAATAAATATTTCAGGCTTTGCAGGCCATATACTCTATTGTGACTACTGAGCTCTGCCCTTGTCACTTAAAAAGCAACCACAGATAATAAGCAAGTATGACTTCATTCCAGTAAAACTTTATTCACTAAAAAATAAATATTTATTATTTAAGACAAAAATGCCAAAATTCTAAAACAACATACTACCAAAAGGCCAACAATAAGTGTAACATAATAAAGAGTTTATATTTTAATGTGTAAGTAGTTCTCGTCAACCAATAACAAAAAAGTTAAACACACCAATAGATAAAGGAAAAAAGGATAAGAAAAGATGATTCCCCAAAGAAGGCATTTAAATTCCAATAAATGTATAAGAAAAAAGTTCAAACTCACTAGAAGTAAAACGTGTCCTAGTAAAAACAAATACATCTTTTATTTTTAGAATAAATTTAGTCAAAACAAATAAAATAGTTTGTTTTGTTTATAATGTTCAGTGCTAATGAGCCTTACATGAAACTGCTACTCATACACTTTTGGTAGAAATTAAAATGTTCAACTATTAAACTTATTAAAGTTTTTGAAAACTAATGTGCTCAACTTACAAAAGAGGGATTTGAGAAGAATATTCTTACAGTTTGCTTGTGAGAGTATACAGTATTACAACTCTTCTAGAGTTTCTCATTGAATAGTAAATACCTTTAAAAACATTTGTATTGTTGACAGCTATCTAACCTAAAAAGATAACAAGAAATGCAGACAAGAACTTTTATTAATTAATCTAAACGGTAGCCTTAAATTATAAACAACCTAAGCATCTAAAAACAGTAAATGGTTTGATAAATTACTATAAGGTCATGCAACTGGCTATTTTGCAGCCATTAAAAATTATGCTTCAATATAAAAATATTACATAAAATAGAAATGTAATAATTTAAATACAACAAAATATAATTTAAAAATATTTAAGTCATGGCAAAGCACTATTATATTATTAAGTGAAATATATATCAAATCTTAGAAAATACAATATGACATCAACTTTGAATACATGAGTAGAAAAATCAAGCTGAGAAAACAGCACATTTAAATGCCTTTGAAATATGAAAAGATTTGTTTTTAAAATATATATTGTATATATATTTTTTAAATATTCTATAATGAACATATCAATAATTTTTTTGTTTAAGAAGGTATTAAAATGTGTCATATGTTCAAAGTCCCATTTTTCTTTTGAGAAACAAGTCCATCTCTATATTACTCATAGATGTACGTATTGAAGAATTATGTATGGAGATCATACCAATATACTACAAAAACACATAAAACCTCTAGTTTACTAAATAGGTATATGTGGAAATCATACCAATAATTCTACAAAAAAATTATTATCTGAAGAGCACACAAAAAAGTAGGCTTACATACCTGCAGCTGATTACGTGCACCTAATGTTTATTGAGTACCTATAAATTAGCAAGTCAATTATTTTTATACATGATTTTACTCAATCTACCCAACAAACTATGAGTAAAGTATTGTCATCTCACCTTTCTAAATGAATAAATTGATGCTCAAGCGAAGCTATAGAGTAGCTAGGTAATGCCATTGCCAAATTTCAAATCTAAGTGTGTTAGATTCAAGAGTTTACAACTTTTCACAGCTACATGCATGCTGCCTGTGAGGCAATTCACAAAGACATAACCCATCAATTAAATGAGGAATTAATTCAAAGTAAACCATCTGGAAAAAAAATCAAGCTCAAGTTTTTGAGGAATAGCATCTAATTAATTTATTTGCAAAACTTTGTCTTTTTTGCCTGAAATATCATGATAATTTGATTTATTTTCTAGTTTTAGTATAGATGTGTCTCTTCCTATTCCACAACACTTAGAACTTAGAGGAAGTTGTGTCTACACAATGTCAATCACACTGATACCTTAAATTAACTGAAGGAATGGATGTCTCACTCTTCATGCAAAAGCTAGACTAAATGCAGACTTCTGAGGAATAATGACACTGATTATTTCTCTTCCATGGTATTTCTTAATGGCTCAAATCACCATTGCCAAGGTCAAAACGAGACATCTAAGAAGTTTCAGTTAGTTAAGTATCTTATAAACAGAGGATTAACATATCATGGTCCAAATAGCTGACTGATATCAAACTCTGTAGTCTATCTTTTTGGGACATTTGACAAAGCTCAACTGCTGGTGAATTTCAATTTGCAATTTCAGAAGAGATTTAAAAGCATCATAAGGCTATATAATTACACACTGAAAATTTTAGAATTAATAATGCTGGACACATAAATAGTGTTTTCTATTTGGTGTTGTTAAGGAACAAACATTTTGTCGTTAAGCTTTACCAGGAGAGATGGCACTGTTACTATGGGTAGATCTGAAAATGATATTTGACTCTATCTTGTAGGGGCATCATTTTCAGAATCATTTATATGCCTTTTGAGTTGTGTTACTTGATACCGTTTTTGAGTGTCAGTTTTAAAATACTGTAAGCACATTTGTTACCTTTGTTTGAAAGATTTCTCCCCCAAAATAAAGGGAAATTGCTAGTTTGGATTCAGAGCAGAGATGAGAAAAAGAGGTCTCCCTTCCCTATCCCACTAGGCTTTCCCAAGACCTGTCCACTCTTACTCACACATACACCACAAATACTCATTTGTAATTTTATTCATATCAATAACTTATATGATCAAGATGCTCTTTTTAAAACTCCATTTAGTTATGGGCAAAGCTTATAATCAGAAAACTGTGAAGAAGAACCTTAGCAGAAAATAAGCTTAGTTTATTTTTTGGAATTAGTTTAAAATGCTCTTGGAGTACAGTAGCTATCCTCTTTGGCACAGGATGTAATTGTCTTAAAAAATGAGCTGTTTATACTGAAATTTTGTGAACTGCTTTGGAAGCTGTCCTTATCTTTTTCAATCAGAACTACAATTAGGGTTTATTTTCAACATAGTATTTTGATAGGTTTTTAAACACCATGACACCGAAAGAGTAGAGCTTCCTCAATAATATTTATTCAGCCTTTGAAAACATAGTCACCTGATACATCCTAAGAAACTTTTGATCATAGTTGAACAAAGTGAAATAATTAACAGGAATTAATCTTAAGTAAACTGGGAACTCCATTTAATTGAGAATTTTAGGTGATTTCCAAAACCCTCTGGAAATAAAAACTTTTCACCTGTTCTTAAACCAAGAGATCAAGTATTTATTTACCAATAAAAACTCTTCTCACCATCAGCTAGAAAACACCCTTTGAAATCCAATTAACTCTTTCATGCAGACAACCTTCGTTTTCTATTTTATCAGAAAGTTAAACTTGCCATTCTATACTCCAATAAAAGTAAGGTTGTTTTGATCTGATAATTGTAAGATGTACTGTATGTATCTTAATTTGTAAGTTTTAAATGCTAAAGCTCAAGGCTGTTCAGATATAACAGGAGTGCTGGAAATGAGGTACAAAATGCTGGAATTCAAATTAACCAATAAATATATTTTAATATATATCAGCAGGACTCTAGAGGATTCCATTAATGTTGAAAAATAGAAAGGATTTAGGTTAATTTGGTAAGAAGGCAGGTCAGAACGTTTACAACAGTGGTATAGAATTGTATAGAGATGCAAAATTTTTCAAGAGAGCAGAATTTTTTCAAAAACGCTGACTCTAGCTGTCACAGCCCTGCCTTGGCTAAATCCAGTGGAGAGATAGGAGGACTTTCTAATTTGCTTTCCCTCTATTTTAATAATAGCTGTGCATAAGTAATTTATGAAAGGCCAACCAGGCAGTGGGCAACAGAAAATTAAACTCATTTTATCTGAAAGCAGGTGGATTTCTATATATCATTAGCATGCATAGAATTCTCACAATGTTATTTCTCATACTGATGGAATGTAACCAAATAATATATGAGTTTTTTGCTTATGCACGAGTGAAATTTTTAGATAAAAGTGCCAGCCCCAATGGCAATTTTCTGCAAAACGAAAACTAATTCTGCGAAGCTTCTTATTACCGGAAAGACTCATTTGGCTTGCATTAGAGACTGACATAAGTGACTTTAGGATTTTACTAACAGATTAGATGAGATGTGCCACATACTGTAATATCATTAGAGAATGTAACCGCACTGGAACGCTTTGGGGCACTTATTAAGGGTACTGGCCCAAGTGAATTGTTTTCTTTTTTGACACAAGCTTTTGAATTTTTTTCCCTCTGATTAGAATGCTTTATTTTTATGGTTGCTTTTTATGATATTTAAAACAACTTTTATTTTATACTCCCTGAAATCGCACACAAATTGTGTTTTGCATGATTCAGCTCAGTGTTACTAAGTGCATTATCTATGCCTTATTTTGTGAATATCACCTAGGCAGAGAGTAGATATGTATTAAGAAAACAGCTTACACAATTCTAAAGTCAAAATTCCTCTAAGAGATTATTATCCTAACTTACAGCAAAGACTAATCTTCATAGCTCTGAGGAATTTTTGCTATTAGTACCTTTCGCTCGATGTTTGTGTGAGTTCTACTATCAACTTCTAACAAAAGCTTAGAATTGGAACATTAGAAGTGGTTATCATAATATGAATACTTCTATTGTTCTGTTTAACTACCATCCTAAAATTCATTCAAGTAGATTAAATATTATAGTTTTTTTATTCTGATGCATCTTCCTTTATCAAAAATTAGGTATCAAGCAAAATACTTTTTGCTAAGGTAGGCAAAAATGTGGAGTGGGGATGGGAAAGGCTTTCCACCTTATGAAAGAAGCTAAGGGAAAGGCTGGAAGTATTTGGGGGATGATTTTGTGCTCAATATTTTTCCTTTTCTGAGTTATCTTTTTCCTGATAGAAGTCTTTACCTTTTCCTGGGCACAGAGAAAGTTGGATTCCCACCCCCCTGCCCTGCCTTTTACGCTTCATCATCAGAAAAGAAAATTAATGAGAAAACGAACACATTCTGTTACTTAGAGCCACAGGGATGCATTTTGGAAGGTGCTATTCAGTGTCCCAGGCTATAGAGTGGTGAGTTTTACAGCATAAGAGGTGAAACAGATGGGAGATTGAATTTATAATTCAATCAACTTACCATCTTTTAGCTTTTATTTTCCTCATCTATAAAATGGGATAACAATAACTCTGACCTCAAAGGCTCTCTGTGGAGATCGCACACAACTGAATCATTCTGCTGTTCGTATCCCATCACCGTAGTGGGAGGGGAGGCACCTGGAAGCAAAGGGTAGCCTCATGGGTTGGAAATTACATCCGACCCATTGTGATACATGTTTGAGGTTTCTTCAGTAAGAACCCAAAATTGTGTTGGTTAAGAAATAGAATGTGAAAATAATCCATGAGACAATCCTTGAAATACTATGATCTAAAGACTCCTCAGTCCAGCAATGACTGAAGTCAGTCACCTCTGTGTTTGAAGGTCATCTCTTCTAAGGATGTGGCTGGTCACAGACATCCGTGTGATCCTAATTTTATTTTTATTAGCACACGGATCACACTGTTTTTGTAGTATTTATTCAAATACCCTCACATCTTGGACTCTTCAAAGGCAGGCACTTTGTCTTTTCAAATCTAATTCTAGCAGCCAGGACAACGCCTAATACATAGAAGTCACTAAAATACATGTCTATGAGCTTTCCATGAATCTGTGTTTGATATCTGAAAAAAAAAAGTATAAAATAGAAAAAAAAACTTTAAAAATAATGTGTTTGATTAAATTTCCATAAACTGCTCCATTAATGTCTTCTTTATTACTTATAAAATTTACTATTCATAAAAATCTCATTACATTAAAAAATGTAAGGTGTATTTTCACATCACAAAACTTTCTGAGGATGCACAATAATTATCAAGAAATTATAATCAATCTTAAAATAAGTGAGTTATATACAACCAAATAATTTCAGAGGTAGAAGGATTAGAATCCTTTCAAATTATTTTTACAGTTAAAAAATCTACATATAGTTAATGTGGAATATCAGTGCATTTTGATGTGATATGATGTGGGGTGGGGCCCGTAAAAGTGGGAGTGCCCGGGCCCTCAGAGGTCCTCAACAGCCTGATAACAGTGGGCCAGAATTTAAACAGGCTGGCTCAAGCATAGTGAGACTAATCAAGAAAAGCTTCTTAGTGGAGGTTTCCCTGATCTTCACTATAAAGGTGGGGAGAGAAAGACGGTTTGGAGAAGGGGAGTTAGGCTTCACCAGAACTAATCTTATAAGTAAGCAAAGTAAGAGACTGAGAGTATTTTCCAAGGTGCAAGACAAGACCCCCGACTCATTGCACGTTCATCTCTCCACCCGAGAAACTTTTCCAATATGCTTTTTGAGACCTAAAATTCTATCCGAAAGAATAATGTCATCTAAAACTTACGTCAGCTAGTCTATGTAGATGTGGCTGACAGACACAACCCTTGAAGCAATATGTTTGATTTAGACAATATGGTGAGTTTAACATTTTCTTTCTTGGGGTTATATTTGATTAAAAAAGAAAAAAAGGAATACCTCTAGTGCAGGCAGACACTAAATGACCACGTAGGGGTACACTTGGAGAGGAGGGGTATGTCACAACGCCAGAGACCAGAACTGCCAGCGTCTACCACAGACCACACTAGAGACAGCTGGCATTCATGGTCAGAACCCAAGATTGTCACAAATTGTACTGAACCATCTTTTGAAGAAATGTGAGTTGTTTTTGATGTGGGAACCACCGAGGTCTTGTGAGATATGGAGCAACCTGGTCAAAAAATGAGGATGGAGAATAACCTGAGGCTGAAAAAGAAACAGGGAAATACGCCTAACGAGTGGCAGCTGCTGCCATATTCTCACCGAGCCACTGCAAGAGAGAACAAATGAATTCGTTCTGTACAGATGCTGAAGGCAGGATAGTTCACCTGAGCATATCTACTGCTGGTTGTTTTATATATTAACTTACAGACTGCAATATGTCCCAAATAATAGAGAAACGAAAACTATCTCTACGAGAAACAGCAATGTTTAATGGCCACTCTGAAATATCATGCACCTATAACCTCAAAGGTGAGCAGTACCTATGCTCTTCATCCAACATCTGGAAAAACATCCTGGTAAGTTACCACATTTGTGAAAGAAGCTTAATTCAAGTTAGCAAATAGAATATACACAATAATGCCAGGAAACTGGCAGACGAAAAGTGAGGGGAGTATTTATAATATATTTATATTTATATTCTCATCTCCCTCAGAAATTCAGAGGTGACTCGACTCTGTCCTGACTATCATTAGGGTTGAGTAGACCAGAGTCTCATGGCAAGTCTTGAGCCCATAACCATATTTTTTATTATACCTAAATTAATTTTATCCTTACTTTAGAAATGGAAATAAATGCAGCAGTTTAGAAGAGAGTAGTTCTTTTCACTTCATTGTTTTATATGATTTTATCTGTCCCGTGCTTTCCATGGGTGAAACAGTCAGTACCCAAGACAGTATCAGTGGGTGTCCCATTATTCCTACAGCATTAAATTTCCTAATTCCTTTCCCGGTTCTCATCATAAAATACTAAATCTCTTCTGCTGTAATATTCAGACGATTTCAGTTCAATCAAAGTGAGCAAAGAATTACTATGCCAGAGTTTGTCTCTGTCCTCTAATTTAGGGAGTAGTCTAAATATTGATCTTCAAAAGACCTTTAGGAATGTTATGAAAATGGGTTACCATTTATTTTAGGAGGGTTCATCAAGGGTCTTATTTAAAATAAACAATCTCATCCTTTCAAAATCAGGGAATGCAAAAAAAAAAAAAAGGATATTTTTCTCAAAGTATGAATGCCACAAGGGTTTCTCATATTGATTCATTGCTTATGGATAAAAACAACTTAAACTGATTTTTCTTGTATATAGAGTAAGTGTAAAATGTTCCAGCAAAATAGGTAATGACATTTTTCTGTCCATAAATGTGCATGCAAGTCCAATTATGTATTTGTTGTCATTTAAACATCACCACCATTATTGAAACAGAAGTGCCAGTACTAATTCTTGCTGTCATATTTTCCAAAAATGAAAATAAGGCTTTTAAGCAAAATGCTAAGGTTTTCAATGTGAATTATTCATTCTTTGCGTGGCCTTAGCAGAACAGTCTCAGCAAAACAGCTAAACAAAAGCCTGCCAGGGTTCTGGTTTCTAATCTGGTTAAGAAACACATTATAGGATTTTTCTTTTAACTTCACAGTTAATGGAAAAGTTTTCCTTTCCTGAAACTCAGCAAAGAGTTCAAGAAGCCTTCTCTAATGACCACAGCCTCCATCTAATATGAAGTACCATGAGCAGACCTTGAAAACACAGCTAAACAAACTACCTTTGATGGTGCCAGCCGACCAATCAGAACCATTCTCCAGATCTTTGTGGGAATAGCAATCCATTAATAATAACTGAAGTAATGATCTTTCATGCCACCTTTCTTTCATCTAGGACCACTCCACTGGTAATCTCTTAGGGGAACTATTAGCTACTTCAGTGTCCTTCGGAGAGGGCACGCTGTCTGTTCCAACATTTATTTCCACTGTAACTATTTTTTCTCTCCCACAGAAGTGCCTTTTAGAAATTAAAATAATTGTCACTGTGACTCTAGCTGGTAGACAGGGATAAAAAGAAGAAATGAGTGGCAGAATAAATGAATTAAGAAGGAAAACACCTTCTCCCCCACACCTAGCTCTGAATTTCAAAGTTATCAAAGATAGGTAACACACTAAATTATTATATCCCACAGTGGCTCATCATCACTATTCTTTATCATTAAGGGGACTAAATCTATGTGTATTTAAATGGTTCATACTAAATATAAATAAAGTTTTATAGGATTTTTGCTACGCCTGATCTTAATATATATGAATATATGCTAGAAGAGTGAGGGAAGGACAGAATAAAAATCGGAGGTAGTCCAAGCTGCTCCCTGAGCTTCCTACAATACTATGAGCTCCATCTTGGAATCTGGGTATCATTTGATTTCTCGTGTACCTATGCCTTGCGCTGCATAGGTGCTCAACAAATGTTTCATGAATGAAATTTCTCCCGTGAAGGGAGAAATCAGCCATGCTGCTCAATCTTCTACATTCGACACATTAGCCGCCTTTGTCATTTTCAACACAGGCAGGAACATTGCTATTACTTTATTTTGATTCTGTGCTTCATATTCTCAACCTTCATTCTCTTACAGGATCTCCTTCTACCTTCCAGAGTATGGTTAGATCAACTACCACAAACTCTTAGCAATGGAGGTCATAATTAGGTAAACATTTTCCATTAGCTAAACTGCACAGAATACTTCATATAGTGAAATCTTTACCCCACTAATATTGTTTGGCTCCATGTCCCCACCCAAATCTCATGTTGAATTATACCCAAATCTCACATTGAATTATAATCCTTGCATGTTGAAGGTGGGGCCTGATGGGAGGTGAATGAATCATGGGAGTGGACTTCCCCTCACTGTTCTTGTGATAGTGAGTTCTCCTGAGACCTGGTTGTTTAAAAGTGTGTAGCACTTCCCTCTTCTCTTTCTCTCTCCTGTCACCCTGTGAGCATGTACTGTCTTTCCCTTCCCCTTCCACTATGATTTTGTTTTCTGAGGTCTCCCAGTCATGCTTCCTGTGTAGCCTACAGAACTGTAAGTCAATTAAACCTCTTTTCTTTATAAATTACCCAGTTTCAGGTTATTCTGTATAGCAGTGTGAGAACAGATTCATATACCCACCCTTACCCTCAAATCTGTTGATTTTTTAAAAACTGTTGATATAAAAACATTTAAAAAACTCCTCCAGCTTATGAAATATTTTAGCAGTTCCAAACTTTTCACATCATTAGCATATCTAACATGGTGAATAAATAACCAAAAGATATTAAGGAAGTATCTATGATTCATATTTTTATTCATTAAATGTATCCACATGCAAACCCTGGATTGGCTAGGTGGTTTGTGTAATAGGATAAAAATTTGGTATAGTAACAAGATTTCCTCTTTCAAGAATCTGATTTTACTTTATGATTCTTCTCACTCATTCAGAACTACACATTTCTCAAACAAATACAAAAGCAGAGAAACTAATATAATTAGTTCCTATATATGTAGCACCCCGTTTAATCTTTAACACCAAGCCAGTCCTGATTTATCTATACCTAACACTCCCCACCGTCCTGAAGTTTTGAAAGCAAATCCCAGACATCATTTCACCCACAAATATTCAGCATATTTCTCCAAAGGACAAAGTCTTTTTTAACTCTCTCTTTCTGTATCAATCTTTTGTTGTACGTGATGTATTAATTGGAAGAGGCTCATCTTTTAAATATGATCACAATATTATCACACTTAAACATTAAACAATTCCTTAATATCATCAAATAGGAGTCACGTTTCTCTGATTGCCTCATAATGAAACACAAAGCTTTTTATATCTAAAATCTGAGGCTAAAGCATTTCAAAAATCTAATCTTAAGGATTCAGGACATAGAATTTATCCATTAAAAAGTAATTGGGCCAGTGCAGTGGCTCATGCCTGTAACCCTAGCATTTGAGAGGCCAAGGCAAGAGGATCACTTGAGCCCAGGAGTTTGAGACCAGCTAAAGCAATAAGCAAGACCCTGTCTAAACACACACACAACCACACACACACATACACACACACAACTACAAATGAGTAAATAAGTAAGTTGGAAAGAGAAGAGGAGAGTAGACATACCATCTCATTCCAGAGGCTAAAGAGGCGTTGTCCAGACTAGGGAAAGTAAAAGATGGGTAAGAAAGCAATCATGCTTGATGTTTAAAATGGATTGGAGAATAAGTACTGTCCCCAACTCTTGAAACCAAGTCCCCAAAAATCCTTGGTGAGTATATTGGTCTGCTTAGGCTGCCCTAACAAAATACCACATTGCTAAGCAACAGAAATTTATTTTCTCATAATTCTCGAGGCTGGGAAGTCTAAGACCAAGGTACAGATTGATTTGGGTTTTGGTGAGTTGTCTCTTCCTGCTTTGCAGACAGCTGGCTTCTCACTATGTCCTCATACAGATGGTGCCTCTTCTTCTAAGAACGTAACACTATCTGACTGGGTAGGGTACCTCACACGTGTAATCCCAGCACTTTGGGAGGCCGAGGTGATGGATCACCTGAGGTCAGGAGTTTGAGACCAGCCTGGTCAACATGGTGAAACCCCATCTCTACTAAAAATACAAAATTAGCTAAGCGTCATGGTGCATATCTGTAATCTCAGCTACTCAGGAGGCTGAGGCAGGAGAATCTCTTGAATCCAGGAGGCAAAGGTTGCAATGAGCCAAGATTGTGCCATTGCACTCCAGAATGGCAACAAGAGCAAAACTCCATGTCAAAAAATAACATAACGCAACATAGCATAACATATAACATAATATGATATAACATAATATAACTAACATAACAGAACGTAACATAACACTATCAGATCAGGGCCCCACCCTTATGATTTAATTTAACCTTAATTACGTCCTTATTCCAAATACAGCCAGACTAGCAGTTAGGGCTTCAAATTATGAGTGTAGGGGCATGGGAGGAACATATACATTCAGTCCAATATCATGAGTGAGAGCCAAATGAACCCAGGATTTAGATGCAAACCTGAATTAAACTAGGAGTTTAATTTCTGCCTCTTGGTGGCATGAGAACTAGAGACAGATATTAATTTAGCCCATAGAAAAATAGTGTCTTGACACACCTGGATTTTTAGACTGTAAATTTATTGTTATTTATTTATTTATTTATTTTGAAACAGAGTCTTGCTCTGTCACCCAGGCTGGAGTGCAGTGATGCCATATTGACTCACTGCAACCTCCATCTCCCAGGTTCAAGCAATTCTTGTGCCTCAGCCTCTTGAGTAGCTGGGATTACAGGTCCATGCCACCATGCCAGCTAATTTTTGTATTTTTAGTAGGGATGGGGTTTCACTATATTGGCCACGCTGGTCTTAACTCCTGACCTCAACTGATCCACCCTCCTAATCCTCCCAAAGTTTTGGGATTATAGGTGTGAGCCACCGTGCCCATGCCTGGCTATCTATTTATTCTTAATCACCTTGATGATTTGGTGACCTGCTCTGCATGGCTGGCCAGACTCTTGGAAGACATAAAATAATATCTAACCACATCTCTCCTCTAGAAAAATTGTGCTCATACCTGGTCCACTTAAATCTAAGAACTGTTATACCTGAAAATTGTTCTTTTGGGCCCTACAAAAAATAAAATTTCCAAATTCTCATTCCTAGAATTATTAGGTTTTCTGACTTTAAATGCCATAGAATGCCAGAATAACAGGGCAATAATAATAATATAGCTATTTTGATAGGTCTAAGACACTGTTGTAAGAACTTTAGGTGGACTACCACATTTCAGTTTCATAAAAGTCTTTTAAGTAGCTGCTGTTATTCCCAATTTATAGATGGGAAAAACAAAGTCACTCATTTAGTAAGTGAAAAACAAAGAGATTGATTCTTCCATGTATGTAATTCCTTGGAGCCACACATTTAAACACATTTTCTGCATCCTTTACTTGAAAATTAAAAGAAAAAAGCTTTTCAGGAAAATGGTCTTCAGAAGTACCATTTCCTTGAACTTTTAACTCTTCATATTTTTATTTTGTATCATTAGTTTAAACTTCAAAGTATAGATTGAGAAAAAATATGCTTAAAAAATAATTCTTTAAAATGCTAACCTGTACTGATGTGTTACTATTTTTTTAAACTATAATAAGCTTTGTATTTATTATCAAACTGCTTTTGCAAGCTACAAGTATAGAATTTGACCTGGTATTCATGACTAGGGTTGCTGTAATTCCAAGTCAGAATTATTTTTTTTAATTATGAGACAATGGCTGATAATGTTGAAAAACATCCATATTTACAGGAGATTTTTCAAGTGACTTACTACGATGTCTATTCATTGGAAGAAAGCTTTTGAAAAGACAAGTCTATAAAGAAGTTATCTGACAGTGAACAGAACAAAGCCCATTAAAGACAATGACGTGAACACTCGAGGAATTATTAAAAGAACCTTTCACTTTGAGGGAAAATTAATTTACCCAGAATTTAGTGCAATTGTTGAAATAAGAAAATCAGTTAGAAGATAGCAGACCTCATGGCCAAAGTTTTGCCTAAAGCCATAGCATCTGGAAGGAATAAGTGCTCTATTTTTCTCTTTTATATTTTGTCACTGGAGGCATATACATTAGCGGCTCTTCACTTTATTTCTCTAACAGCACAGCTTTTTTTTTCCTGTCAGAACTTAGTATAATTAATTAGCCTGGAGACTCATCTCTGTTTTATCTATACATACTTTAAAACCCCTATTTCCTGAATTTTGGGGAAAATAGCTTTATTTCATCTAATTCTATCTTTTTTCTTTTAAATTATACTTGAATACATAGAGCCTTGTTGGTAATGAACAGCTGTTTACCAGGGACACTTGTTCTGAAGCAGAGAGATGGCCTCTCGGTCTGGCTGCCTTTACACTGAGTAGCCATTTTTGTCTATGGAAGTCGATTTATAGTTCTAATCTGATGTAGATTCTTCTCTCCCCAAACTAACCAATGAACCAGGAATAAGAGGAGAAAACAGACAGGCTCAACAGGCTCCTTGGCCTCATATTTCATTTAATTCCCATTTTCTCTGTTTGTCAATCTATAGGTAAATTGAAACCTCCATCTCCACCGCTTCAGGAAAAAGAGACAGAAAAAAAGTTTAAAAAAATCAAAGTAACAGTTCTTGGTTTTTGAACTTCAGAGTGATCTGACCCTATCCATTTAAATAACAATTTAAGAAACATTCTGGGATGATTCCCACACAGGATGCAACTCTAGTGAATGAGCTGAATAGTGCATCTATGTTGTCTTTAGGCCATAGCAGAAAAAAAGATGACACTTTGGACCACAGTAATCAGGGAAAGTTTCACACTGAGTGTACGTGAGATTCATACTTTTCCTTAAAGGATGGGTTGGTTTCAAATGAAAATAAATGGGTATTCCAATTCAAGAACCAGACTAAGTAAGGGGCACAGGCAATGAACTCAAGACTCAGCAGTGACTATGTGAGGTCCCAAGAAGACTCACCTGAGAGACTCCATCAGGGTGACCACAAGCACATTAGATTCACCTATACATACACTATTTAAAGTGCTGACTTCTTCCTTAATGTCACTGTGTCATGGATGGAAAATTACAGGGAGAATTTAATGTCATTGTTTTGAGAATTTACCCTTAGAGCTTCACTTCCTAAAGGGACAACATGCTTCCATTAAATAATATACGTGATCTCTGCTTTTAGCTGAGGTTCTGTCCTCTAGAACTCTTCTCCTGCATGCTGCTAAGTCTTGGCATTGCAGTCAAGCCTTACTCCCTGAAGAATTGGTTCAACCACGTAGTAGTCCATTTTCACACTGCTGATAAAGACATACCTGAGACTGGATAATTTGTACAGGAAAAGGGGTTTAATGGACTTACAGTTCCACATAGTTGGGGAGGCCTCACAATCACGGCAGAAGGCAAGGAGGAGCAAGTCATGTCTTACATGGATAGCAGAGGCAAAGAGACAGCTTGTTCAGGGAAACTCCCATTTTTAAAACATAGACCTTGTGAGACTTATTCATTCACTATCAGAAGAACAGCATGGGAAAAACCCACCCCCATGATTCAGTTATCTCCCACTGGGTCCCTCCCACAACATGTGGGAATTGAAGATGAGACTTGGGTGAGGACAGAGCCAAACCACATCAAACCATAACTTCATATGCAAAATCTTCCTGGCATCTCCGATCCTAGAAGCACCATCCCTCATTCACTGTTAAGTGGCATGCAGAACTTAATTAACATTACCACATAGCTGTATTCATCTTTTCACCTGTATTTTCTTCTGACTGTACTGTTGCTCTTCCAGGATATAAACAACATTTTATGCATGTCTTTCAGTTCTTAGCTCCAAGCCCAATGCTTGACATATGTGAAATGCCCAATTTAAATTTATTTTGGGGGGGAAGAGGGTGGGAAAAATGAACTTTCTTGCAAGTACCTAGGCAACCTCAATTAGGGAGCTCAGAAGCTGTGAAGGTAAATGTAAGCACAGAGAAAAGAAAGCATAGAACTTGTTCCCCCAGACAAGCAGTACTAGATGAAATTATAACTAAAGTGTTTTGATTTTTAAGTCTTCTTTACTCCACTTTAGGGCTTCAGCCTCCAGAATCCCTGGTATCCTTCTGACATCCTTGGCGGATGTGAGTTTCTCACTTGGACCTTCCCTTCCCAGGCTCAAGCCCATATCCCACACAGTTTTCTATTCCTTCCCCACAAATCCATATTGTATTCCCTTTCTTAGCTTACTGCTCTCTGCTAACAAATCTAAAATTTCGTGTAGAAATATGTAATTGTGTTCCCGGTGTGTTCTGTAGACTGAAACCTCCTGAGATGCTACATGAAAAGATATTTTTCAATTAAATTTGGAAAATGCGGCTGGTGCACTGGCTCACACCTGTAATCCCAGCACTTTGGGAGGCTGAGGCAGTGGATCACTTGAGGTCAGGGGTTTGAGATCAGCCTGGACAACATGGTGAAACCGTCTCTACTAAAAATACAAAAATTAGCCAGGTGCGGTGGTGCACACCTGTAATCGCACTACTCGGGAAGCTGAGGGAGGAGAATCACTTTAGCCAGGAGGTGGAGGCTGCAGTGAGCCAAGATCACATCACTGCACTCCAGCCTGGGTGACAGAGCGAGACTCTATCTCAAAAACACAACAACAAAAAAGAAATTGGAAAGTGTTTATACAAAACCTTGCTCTTACAGACTCAAATGCGCTTTAACATCTTAAAGACTCAGAGAAGTCTTGTGCTAAAGGAACATTGTTGATTTTGTTTAATCTAATATTTGATCATGAACCTTTTTTGTAACTGCCACCTCTTAAGGTTTTACAGGAACCCTGTTCCACAGAACATACCACAGAAAGCATTAGGTAAGGATGAGCTGTTCAAAGTGGCTTATTTGGGTAGCAATAGATGTTTTCTGAAGACATTAGTGTAACCAAAAGGCCTGTTGCTTTGGCAGAAATTTTAGGTGCCTACTTGTGATAGAAGTTTTGGGTAAACAGTCTCTGTAGAGCACTTCAGATCCTAACATGATGGAGGACTTTTTTTTTTTACATGTTTATCAAGTGTTAGGCAATGTGCTATATGTGTTCACATATATTTTTTTCAGTCAATCTGAAAAACAATCCTAGTTCTACTTTTACCCATGTTAGAAATGAGGAAAGTGAGCTCAGAGGTTACATAGCGTGCCTGAGATCACACAGTTAGTAAGTGGTGAAGATGGCTCAAATCCAGCCCTTGTAGCATGGAGTTTCCTATCAAGGTCTTCATGCTACCTGAATTTCTAGGTCAGTATCTCTCAAAGCCTCATCCAAGGATGCTTGTCAAAAATTTCTGTGGACCTATTCCAGGTGTACCAAATCAGTGTTTTAGAGATTGGATTATGAACAGATGTGTTTAACAAGCTCCTCAATTGATGAACACATACTCAAATAACCACAGTTCTTGGTGTATGTCATTTTTTACTACATTATACTAGCATCATCCAACTAATTAATAAGTCAAAATATTATAATGCTGGACCTCACCCATACTATGCTACTTTCAAGGCCAGCACAATAAAGTCTCCATCCTGCATTGTCCTCAAATGCAGGGTAACTCACTCTACCCTGAAAATGAATTAGAAAACAAATGTGTCTTCTTCGGTATTAGTTTTGTTGGTGTTACAGGTGAAATTCACCACTTCCAGAGGTTATCTCAGCAAAATAACTTACGTCTCAGATGGCAAAAGCGTGAGGGCAAAAGGTATCCAATGAAAGGCAGTGTTTGAAATTAATCAAAAAAGCTCAGAAGGCTTTTGACTTTCCTCATCTTGCAGTGATAAGAAAGGTTTTCCTCCTTCCTTTCAGCTGATGCCTTTTATATATTACTATTTTCTTCTTCGTTAATTCCCTAAACAAATCAGCTGTCCCTTCTGTAAAATGGTCTCTCATTAAGAGCAAAAAAGCCAAGTAACTGTGTTTCTTTTCTTCTCTGCTTGTGTGAAATATTTTCCACTGTACAGTGAGGTGCCCTAGCCAAGAAATAGTGAAAAACAGCCAGAATGTATATAAGAGTGTGTGTGTGATGGGGATTTAGTGAAGAAGAGGGAGAGAGAACATTGAAAGGCCCTTTTGCCACCTCGTTTTGGGTTCCTTAGTTAGAAACCATCTCTGTCTTTATCTCTTGTGTTTCCAATTTATTATTATTGTTACAGACTTTACGTCATGTAACTGATGTATTATGGCTCTGTACTTGCATTTAGGAGAAAATGAGTAAGGTTTAAAGTGAAGAAATAAGTAGGCCAGGTAAAGAATGGATATTAGAATAACTGACATGTAGACAGAGACTGATGACGGTCTACCGTGACATTCACGCTCACCTTCTTCCTTATTAATAAAACTCCAGTGCTCAGCTGGACACACAACTGCCCAGAACACAGAATGCAACCCCCACCTTTCCTGCAGCTGTGTGTGAACATACACTTACGGAATGGCCTTTGAAATGCAACTGGAAGGGATATGCAACAGCTTCTGGGAATCTCTGTCACCTCCACCTTACACTTCTTCTCTGTATTCTCTCGGGCTGGAATGCTAACAGGACTGGAGCCAGAACTGCCTTTTCAGAAATGAGGTGAGCTCAGAATGGCAAGGAGGCAAGAACAAAGGAGTTGGGGTCCTCGACAGCCATGAAGCCACCAAATCAACCCTGGACTCACTATCTCCAGAATAACAACTTGAAAAAGAAATACACTTTGAATCTCACTTATGGCTTTATAACTTCGGACTCGCCATCCTATGCAGCCAACCCTCTGCAGACACATCCTCTACTCTCTCGAGAACTGCAAAAAGCATGACTCCAGTACTGAATTTGTTTCCATGTAAGTAAAATAAAAGTGATTCTGTCAATAATGATGAAATCCTAGTTATCTTAAGATGTTTAACTCACAGCTACAAAGCTGTATGATTCCATGATTCTTCAATGGAACTACATGAGGGCTACGAGGTGGTACAGGAGATTGCAAGAGACTGTGCACATTTCTGTGTGATTTCGGCAACTTTTTCTCACATAAAGCAAAGTCTAAATTGACTCGACTTTAAGTTAAAACTAGATGATTGCTATTTCCAAAATTTCTGCATCTTGACTTTTTCTTTTCCATTTTCTTTTTAATTCAAGTTTTATTTTAGATTCAAACAGTGCATGTGCAGGTTTGTTATGTGGGTATTTTGCTTAATGCTAAGGTTTGGGGTATAAATGATCCCATATGCAGGTAGTCATCATAGTTCCCAACAGTTGGTTGTTTTGGTTTTTTGAGGGTTTTTGTTGTTATTGTTTTGAGATGGGTCTTGCACTGTGACCCAGTCTGGAGTGAGTGGCGTAATCTCTGCTCACTGCAACCTCCACATCCTGGGTTCATACAATTCTCCTGCCTCAGCCTCCCAAGTAGCTGGGATTACAGGCTAATTTTTGTATTTTTACTAGAGATGGGGTTTCACCATGTTGGGCAGGTTGGCCTTGAACTCCTGACCCTGGTGATCCACCTGCCTCAGCCTCCCACAGTGCTGGGATTACAGGCGTGAGCCACCGCACCCCGCCTCAGCAGTTGTTTTTCCACCCTTTCCCTACACCCTCATGCTACAGTAATCCCCAACATGTGTTTCCTTATAGCAATTGTCCTACCTGATCAACACTGAAAACTTGGAAAACACGAATGCTTTTCCTCTCCTTTGTTTCTTCTCACCCTTTGCCTCTCCCAGGGGTACACAGCAAAGGCGAGGAGAACATCCAAATCTGGAGGAGGGTCTAGGAGACCCAAGTGTCGGGAAGGACTGAGGCCTTCAGATGTGCTCGTCAGTTGCCATAGACTGGGCGGTGGTTTGAAGAAGAACAGTTGGTGTGTCTGTGTTTTCAGAGCAAGGTTCACACAGCACCTTCCTCTGTTGTTTTTCCTTAAGTTTTCCAGCTCTTCCTTCTTATGTAAATGTATAAGTCCTGCACCCCATTTCATGCTTTATTATTCTCAAATAGCAAACGCGTTAGGCCCTTTGATTCATCTGTGGAGAATGCATTTTGAAGCAAAGCTTAATACCCTAAAATGGTTAGTTCATGGGGTTTTAATTTTAGGAATATCTGAAAAGTATTAATTCATAGTCGTCAGTTGGCACAAAAACTCAACGGATCTCCTCATGGAAAATACCCGCTCCTGTCCTATGCTCAGAAGTGCGCAGGAGACTTCCTGGAAATCAAAAGCCCTCGTCAAACATGTGTGTTGTCCTGCTGGCTCCCTGGACCACAGTCTTGAAGAAAACTGTCTGCATAAGGCAAGCAAGTCCTTGAGACCTTCTGGTGGCCGGCCAAAAGAAACCTCCTCCCACCTCTGGCTCTTTCAAATTGCTTTTAATAGAGACACAGTTTTAGTCCCACGACCAAAATGCTGAAGACCCCAAGTTTCTGAATTTTATTTTCTGCCCTGATTAGAACATCCTGATTAGTCAGATTATTTTGTGAAAAGAGAATTGTCAGATCCACATCACATAAATATTAACTTAAAATAGATAATGATTCATTAAAACTGCATAGTGCTAATGATAATTTGTAACTATTATTAACCAATGTGCAATTTTTTTCTCTCTCTCTGCATAAGCATAACTTTTAAGCAAATAATCTTCACATGAAAAATAGTTTCAGAGTAAAGGGATAGTTGGAAAATAATTACTGAAAAAGCAAACCAAAAAACAGAAGGAATGTTACTGTTTCTCTAAATGTTCTCAGTGTAAAATTAAATTAAATGTCACCAATAAAAATCCTCCTAATTAACAAATCTGGGAGAAAAACAGCAAACATTTTTAATAAGTTAGATGTGTGTCTTTCGACTACTTAAAAAAAATGTTTTCTATATGATCTTATCACTCAATGTCACGCCCCAGCTGGTCATCAACTACAAAAACAGGATTCCTTAAAAGCTTACTATTGGGCTCAGCCTGTTTTAGAACTTTTCCTAAGGTGGTCTAGGTAAGAGCAATTTGAAAATCCTAGTTCATTATCTTTCTTTCTTTTTTTTAAGATGGAGTCTCACTTTGTCACCTAGGCTAGGGTGTGGTGGCACAGTTTTGGCTCACTGTGTCATCATGGCCTCCGCCTCCCAGGTTCAAGCAATTCTCCTGCCTCAGTCTCCCAAATAGCTGGGATTACAGGCACCCACCACCACGCCCAACTAATTTTGTTGTATTTTTAGTAGAGATGGTGTTTCAATATGTTGGCCAGGCTGGTCTCAAACTCCTGACCTCATGATCCACCTGCCTCGGTCTCCCAAAGTGCTGGGCTTACAGGCGTGAGCCACCAAGTCCTAGCTTATTATCTTAAGTGCTCAATGCTCTCACCTTGGACTCCCTTTCTAGCAACTGCCCTTCTGTCTTGATTCTGTGACCAGCCCTCTACTTAAAACCCCTGAGCTGGGTGCTGACTCCACGGGTTTTACTGTATTCTTGCCTCCACACCCTGCTTGGTTCTCCCCAGTTACCTGAGGCCCTGGATGCTTGTTCCTGAATGTCAGCCTGGAGGTCGGGGCTGGCCACCTGCCTCCTCTTTTGCCTCATGCTTCCACCTGAATCTCCACGTAGCTCCTGGTCTGGGATTCTCTGCTGGTCTTTGAGAACCTACCTCTTGCTGGACCACCTAATGTTGCTCTCCAGCCAGGCTACCACCTGGTTATGTCTCATTCTCTCTGAACATTGTGGCCAGTCTAGCTAGACTTCCTCCGAGTGCCGGAATCATTCCACAGGCATGTAGGCTTTCCAGGTCCTCTCTGCCTTGCCTGGCCAAACTCCAAGCTATCCACCAACGCCCAGCCCTAGCACTGATTTCTTAAGTTTTATATTTTAATATGCACTTATTTTCTAGGGATGGGGTCTTGCTATGTTGCCCAAAGTACAGTGGTTATTCACAGCTGCAATCCCACTGCTGATCAGCATGAACGTTTTGACCTACTCTCTTTCTGACCAAAGCCATTTCACCCCTCCTTAGGCAACCTGATGGTCCCGCTCCTGGGAGGTCTCCATGTTGATGCCTAACTTAGCACACAGCACAGGATCAGCACAGCTCACTGCAGCTCCGAACTCCTTACCTCAAGCAATCCCCCCTCTTCCGCCTCCGGAGTAGCTGGGACCACACGGACGCACTGTAACACCTGACATATTTCAATCTTTTCTTGTACATCTCTAGCAGTATCTCAAAGCTCTACCTGTTCTTATTTTACAAATTATCTGTCCTTGGAGCTCAGCTATTAGGAGAGCCCCAACCATGGGGAAAAGCAACAAGGCTGAGTGAGGACAGAAAAGCTAGAAGAGGTGCTGAGGAAGAGGAGCTGTGCCAGGGTGACACAGAAACAAGACGGAGGCCAGAGGATTCTGTCAACTGAAGGGGAAAGCTGAGATTCCAGAATGGGCGGGCTCCTTGGGATGAGATGGAAGGTGAGGAGGAGACATCTTTTGAATCAGAATGGAGGAGGGATCTGTCTCTTTCATTGCCTTTGGGTCCTGGCAGTGACAGATATTTCTCCATCAGAGGCCAGGCATTTCATAGGAAGTTAGGTAGAACTGGTGGAAGCTTTATTGTTGTATCTGTTCCCTCAATGCCAAGTTCCACTGCAAATTAGGGTGGTTTTTTTTTTTTTTCATTTCACAGGTGAAAGTATATAGTCTTCAAAATGTAGATGAAAACTGAAACGTTTGAAGAAAAACTTATATGACCTTCAATTTTTTGGCTTCTAAGAAAAAGAACCAGAACTCAGAATAGTGGTAATTAGATCCAAACTCTGGTCCCAGTTCCTGTCTGATCTTGTAGAAGCTATTTAACCTCTCTGAGCCTGAGTTTTTCCATCTGTTTAAAAAAAAAAAACATGCTAAAATATGTCTTACAACAGTGCAGAGTTCTTGCAAAGCTGTGAAATATAAGCCACCATTCATCAAATTCTTACTCTTGGCCAGACTTCAAACTCCCTGATTTAGGAACATTAGCTCATCAATCTCACAACTGTCCTGTAAGATAAAGATCCATTTTCCAGATGGAGAAACTGAGACTTCCAAAGGTTCAGCAATTTGCCATTAGAACCTTGATCTACACTGATCTGACTCCAAAGGCCTTTCTTTTTTTTTTTTGAGACGGAGTTTCGCTCTTGTTACCCGGGCTGGAGTGCAATGGCGCGATCTCAGCTCACCGCAACCTCCGCCTCCTGGGCTCAAGCAATTCTCCTGCCTCAGCCTCCCAAGTAGCTGGGATTACAGGCACGCGCCACCACGCCCAGCTAGTTTTTTGTATTTTTAGTAGAGACGGGATTTCACCGTGTTGACCAGGATGGTCTCGATCTCTCGACCTCGTGATCCACCCGCCTCGGCCTCCCAAAGTGCTGGGATTACAGGCTTGAGCCACCGCGCCCGGCCTCCAAAGGCCTTTCTCTGAACTAGGTGCTACACTGAGGGAAAGGATTAACAACTCTAACTCTTACGTAAGCACATGAAAGGAAATATTAATAAGAACCCTGTCTTCCCTGCAACATGCCTCACTTACGCGAATCAGGCAAGGGGCTTCTTGTCACTGTTATTTTCTGTGCCAAAGAAAAAACAAGACTACTATAAAAAACATTCAAACCATACAAAAATCTAGAATAAAAACTTCATTGAATGCATGGAAGCAGAGAGTAGAATGGTGGTTTCTGGGGGCAGCGGAGGCGGAGACAAGGGAGATGGGTCCGGGCTGGCCAAAGGAGCAAAGTTTCAGTTAGAACGAATAAGCTTTGAGGATCTATTATATAATATGGTGAATATAGCTAATAATAATGTGTTGTAGACTTGAAAAATTCTCAGAGAATAGATTTTAAATGTTCTCATCACCAAAAAGTGAGAATGTGAGGTGAGGAACGTGACACTTAGCTTTACTGATTTCATAGTGTATACTACACATATCAAAGCATCATGTTGCTGTACATTCTAAATATATACGCTTTTCCTTTGTCAATTACACTCTAATAAATCTGGGAGAAACAAAAAACTAAACCCCCCCCCTCGTGCACACACACACACACACACACACACACTCTGCAACCTGCCAATCTCAATTTTGCTTTTTGATATACTACACATATACATACAGAGACTTTCATAAATAGAATTACACTATGTTTACTACTCTGAGATATGCCTGTTTTTCACGAATCAGTGGCCCTCTTCCCATGTATAGATCTGTCTCATTCTTATTAATGGCTGTATAGTATGATGTATCATATTTATCCTCCTAATATTGAGGAACTCTTAGTATGTTTCCAATTCTGTTATTACAAGAAATGTTATGATGAGCGCCATGATGCATATACAGTCATGCACTGCATAACATTTCAGTGAACAACAGACCACATATGCAATTCTGAGTATAATACTGTATGTTTACCATGCCTTTTCCATATTTAGATACACAAATACTTACCATTGTGTTAGAACTGCCTATAGTACTCAGCATAGTAACATGCTGTACCAGTTTGTAGCCTGGGAGCAACAGTAATATATACCACATTTGTGTCTGTGTCCATGTATTCTGTGATGTTTGCACAATGCCAGATCACCTAGCAATGCATTTCTCAGAATCTGTCTGCATCCTGAAGACATGCATGACTGTATCTTTGGGTTCACATGCAAAGTATTTCTATTGTCTTTAGAAACGAATGACTGGGCCAGGTAGTTTGTACATGTTTAATTCTGACGGGTATTGCATGTTCTCACCTGTAAGTGTGAGCTAAATAATGAGAACTTGTGAACACAAAGAAGGAAACACAGACACTGGGGTCTACTTGAGCAGGAGAGTGAGAGAAGGGAGAGAACTAGAAAAGACAACCATTGGATACTGGGCTTAATACCTGGGAGATTAAATAAAATGTAAAACAAACCCCATGACACACATTTACCTATGTAACAAACCTTCACATGTACCCCCAAACCTAAAACAAAGGTTAAAAACTAAATAAATAAGTACTAGTATTATAAAAAATTTTTATGGGTATCGTATCAATCTATATTTCACCACAGTGTACGGATTCACCCTTTGCTCCAGATCTTCATGGACACTAGACATGAGAAGGCTTTTAAATGTCTGCTAGTTTGATGGATAGAAAATGGTAACTCGCTCTTATTTGCATTTCCCTGAGTGCTAGTGAGATTACGCATTTATGTTTACTGCCTACTTTGATTTCACCCTCCAAGAATGAATTGCCTCTGCATATTCTTTGCTCAATTTTCTATTGAAATATTTTTCTTTTTATTGTTGCATTTGTAGGAGAACTTACATATTGTGGTTATCACTCCTTTGAATATTGTATGAATTGCAGATTTGTTCTTCCAGCCTATTTTTCGTATTTTCACTTTTTAGAAATGGATCTTTATAGAAAAGATTTTTATTTGTATGTACTTAAACTTGTCAATTCTTTCATTTATGACTTGGCAGTTTTATGTTTTGCTTAGAAACGTCTTCCCTGCTTATAGACCACACATGCAAAACAAAAACATTCTCTTGTATTTTCTTCTAGGATTTTGCTGGTGTTAATTTGTTAGCACTGTTTGTATTTGCTTATTTGTTACATTAAATCATTAATCCTTCTGGACTTTTTTGTGAACAGTGAAGATGTAATTGCATTTTTTTCCAAATGGGAAATCAATAGTATATCTATTACACGGATTTAAAATGTGTTTTTGTCATAACTACATTCCCATGTGTACACTGAACTTGTTTTGGACTTTGCATTCTGCTCTATTGATTGCTTTGTTTATTCCTGCATGAATATCTCTTTGCATGTTAGCATATCTTAACTAGCACATCTTCATAATATTCTTTGCTCCTAGTAAGGCAAGTCTCCAAATACATTCTCTTCCTAAATTTTCTTAGCTATTATAAGTAATAATGCCAATGTGCCCACATACATCGTAGATGTCCATTTAGTTTTGGAACTTTGCCAAATTCATTTTTTAAATTGTACTGCTTTTGATGAGAGCATCATTAATGCATATCATGCCAAAAATGAAAAAAGAGTCCGGGCACAGTGGCTCACGCCCGTAATCCCAGCACTTTGGGAAGCCAAGGTGGACAGATTGCCTGAGGTCAGGAGTTCAAGACCAGCCTGGCCAACATGATGAAACCCCATCTCTACTAAAAATACAAAAAATTAGCTGGGTGTGGTGTCAAGTACCTGTAATCCCAGCTACTTGGGAGGCTGAGGCGGGAGAATTGCTTGAACCTGGGAGGTGGAGGTTGCAGTGATCCAAGATCATGCCACTGCACTCCACCCTGGGTGACAAAGCAAGACTCCATTTCAAAAAAAGAAAAAGAAAAAGAAAAAACAATATATGACTCTTTCTGAAGTTACCTAAAGTGATGAATTCAAGCATTACATCATCATAGTAAAGTCATTTATGTCCCTGGCTGAGTGATCCAGAGAACTCCAGCCCTTTAGATATTTCTCACTTTCCCCAATCATGTGATAAGAGATAGCTGTTTCTCAAACCTTGTTCCTTTGGAGAGGAAGCAAACTGATTAAAAATCCTGGTTTTTCATACCTGATAATACAACACACTGGCCATATAATTTGGAACATTATTTAATAATAATGATACATAATAGATGTATTTAAGTAATTAGAGCCAGAGTAGTCCAGTGATTTAAATTACGGGCTTTAGAATCAAACAACTGAATTCAAATCCTAAATAACGGTAAGTTATTTAACTTCTCTAGAGACTTTATTTCCTCATATACCTAAGATTTAAATTACCTACTTTATCATTTGTATGGACTTAAAATATAATGTACAAATCATTTACATATTGCATCACTTAGGAGGTCCCTGATAAACTGTGATTGTTATTGCCACTGTGTTTTTCTGTTGCATATCTTGCACGCATATAGCAGTTTCTTCAAAGTGCTTTCATAGGTCTTTTCATGTTCCTTTTTTTTTTAATTTTTTTTATTGCATTTTAGGTTTCGGGGTACATGTGAAGAACATGCAAGATTGTTGCATAGGTACACACATGGCAGTGTGATTTGCTGCCTTCCTCCCCCTCACCTGTATCTGTCATTTCTCCCCACCTCCCCACACCCCTTCCCTTCCCCATTTCCCCCCAGTTCCTTTCACAGGTGAAACGTGGGCCGAAGGACACTGGAAGGGCGGGCTGTGGGCAGCCATTCCTTGCTGTTGAAGGAAGCGAGTGCAGTGCCTGAGAAAGCACTGCACCCCGAGGAATCTCACCGACTCAGGTTCCTCCTGCACCCCTACTCAAGATCTGAGAGGCAGGGTGAGGTTGAGAAAGCACTGCACCCCGAGGAATCTCACGGACTCAGGTTCCTCCTGTACCCCTAGTCAAGATCTGAGAGGCAGGCTGAGCCTGAGAAAGCACTGCACCCCAAGGAATCTCAAGGACTCAGGTTCCTCCTGCACCTCTAGCCAAGATTTGAGAGGCAGGGCTTCTTTGACAGCATTTGGGTGCTAGAAATTTATGAGGTTTATGTAAGATTATCCACTTAAAATAGATCATATTTAATCCCATTTAGGATCTGGTTTAGATGAGCTTTTCTATATAACCATTGTAAATGAAAAATACTATCAAAATTCTATCTTCCCCCTTACATTTGCACAAAATCAGTGGGAAATAGAGATACATTTACGTTTTGCATCATTTATTTGATCTCCATTTTAGCCCAATAAGTTATATATTAAAAAATCCTCAGTGTGTCTAGCTCACTAACCTGCTAAATGAGCCAGCTTTATTGTGGGTGCCACTTAGGAGTAAGCTTAAACGGCTAGCTGATGGTTTCAGTTCAAGCAGGGAATAATCAACATTGTAAAAAAAATTAATTTCCTATCCATTTGCTAAGAATTACTTGCCTGGATATTTTCTTTGTATGTCTAGAGCATTGATCAATGTGCCGTGGTACGTATGCAAGTTAGCGTGGAATAATAACAAGGGCAATAAAAAAAATAAACCTTGATTTGCTCATAATTCGGTTATTCTGGGACCAAGTAATAGAACAAGTCTTTTGGGGGAGTGAAGTGCAAAAGCATGCTATGTGCTTAATTATTGTGCATTTAAAAGTAGAGTATTCCTTTCTGGGGCTTAATATCCAATAAAGAGCCTTGGTTTTTGAGTCATAAGATTATATGAAGATGACATCAGATGGAAAAGGTAGAGTGAAGAATATATATTTTAGAAGTTTGCAGTATAGTACCGGAATTGCATTTGAATCTTTAGATCATCTGCAGTCATTCATTTCGTGGATGACAATGTCATAAAAATACAATTTAAAGCCAATTCTTAAGTGGACAAAGCAATAACCATATTTCAATGACAAAAATGAACACTTTTTAAAAAATTAATAAAAAGGTCACTTGGTACATGCATGGCCACATATTTTTATGTTTTGCATTTGCAAATAATGAAATCTCACATGGGTTGTAATAATTGTCACTGGCTTTTAATATCAGGCAAAGCACAAATACAGAACGTACTTGAAGCTCAGCTTTAAGCAGATTATGAACATTTAATATAGAATGTTATCATAATATTCAGAGCGCCAAATTGCAGACTTGTGTCACCCACTTTCAAGCATGCTTCTGAAGATCATAGTTAATTCTGCTGATTTATGGTAATGCTGCAGCATTATCGTCCACAGCATCAGAAACCACTAACAAGCTTAGTATAAGCTTGGGCTGAAATGGTTTGAGGTTTAAATTTCTGTAACGATTATAAAGTAGAAGGAGTAAAATCCCACTTCAGCAAAAAAAAAAAAAAAAAAGGCCACATTTCCACTCGGTATCACAACCATCCCCCACCTCCCAGTGGCCTTTCCCCAGTGAATGAAGAAAAGTAACTTTTAATGGACTGGCATTTTAAATTTTCCACAGTCTTTCCTAAATGGTAGTATTTCTAATTCAAATATATAATGCTCACAGTTTTTCCTTGGTGAGGAGGACTGCTCTAAAAGAGGTTTCCCCATCCTATCCTTCTAAAATGATTGCTCTGTTTAAAACAAATTCCCTTTTTGAACATTAATTTACATGACATTCACTCTTCTAGAAAATGGTTAGAAATCAGAACATTTTAATGGCCATTATCCTCATCTGGCCAAATGATTGTGTCGTAGTTAATGTGTGGCCCTTAAGCAGATGAGGCCCATTTATTGTCTTCTTCCCCGCTGTTGAAGTCAGAAAAGGCTCCTGGCTTGAATCAGCACATTTTAAAAAAGGGTGACGGGGGCTGTCTACCAAGACTGTTCCCCAAAAGACGAGTGCCTCCTTGTCAGTGAACACAATGAACGAACGCTGATGGAGGCAAAAGATTTGTGGTGTCTTCAAGATGAAAAACGCAGCAACATCAACACCATCCCTGCTGCGAGACAAAAGAGCAGCTACTCTGGTCACAAACTGCTTTCCAAGAAAGTGAGCTTAACGGGACAATTCTGTGTCACACACTTGTGGCTGCAACCTCCTGCTTGGAATCGGACAGAAACAGATACAGCAAGAATTGGCTTCATGTTTGCTGCAAGAAAATCAATTCATGCCGGCCACCATTGAGATCTTTACAGCAAGTGTCTTTTGATGGAAAAGCAAACTCTTCCCTTTGGTTTTTGGGGAAATAGCCGCAATGGAAAAACAGGGGAGCGGAGAAGCATATGTTCCACAAAGGTGCTGAGAGTCTGGGGTGGAGTGGGTTTGAGCCCAGGTCCACCATGAATCCTTCCTGAAAGAATCAGAGATCGTCCCCAAACTCTAATTTAAAAATCAACCCCCAAATAAGCTGGCGCTTAGGATACACGGATAACACACGGGCAAAGAAACAAGAATAATCCTGTGTGTTGATGTATTGTTTATCTCTGCATTAAAAACTAAATAAGAAGGAATATTCATGGCACTCATTCTGATTTGAGAGAGAAGACTGACCAAATTTTAACATCCCTGTAGGCAAAATCTAGTTCAGAAAAAGCAGCTGAGATTTATAAAATGTTTCTCTGTCTGTAAGGGTGAATGTTCTGTGTTTGGGTGGAGGAGGTGTCTCTTCAGAGTCTACGCAGAAAGCTTCGCACTCTGGCGATGGGGACTAGGGGGTGATGGGGTGAAGGAGAGTGAACAAGTAGAAGGTTCAAGCACAGTTATGTTGGCGAATAAGGGAATAAGGGAAGGAAAGAGGGGAGCAGGTGCAAGGGTCTGTGGGGCCTGGTACACGCACGGCAAGGGTACCTAGGGGAAGGGAGCCTTGGTGAATCCGGTGGACTCACCAAGACACAACAGCCAGGCCAGTTGGGAATTTTCAGTATCAAGTGGGTGGCAGGTCAAAACCAACCAGGAAAACAAACCCACGAAGGAAAGTAACTCGCCATTTCAGTCCTTTTAGAACCCAGAGCTAGGCGAGGAAACCACAGGTCTCCGAAGGATTGGGGACGGCTCATCTTCTGAAGTTCAAACACCGGCTCCTCAGCCGGCTCGCTTTTCAGGGTGTCATCCTCCGCCTCTACACTCACCACCAAACAAACACAGAAATCTACTACTGTTCTCCCCATGCACTCCATTTTCTTCCAATCTGAGAGCCATTTGTGTGTATAATTGAAAATTAGCAGTGCAGCTGTTTGAAGAGAGTAATTTATCACAGTGCATTGTTCGCTCCTGACACTTTAGACCTGGCTCTAACAAGCCAGTGGTTACTGGGGGTTGAGCTGCAGAAAGTGATTCGGCTGTAATGCTGCGTTTCCCCTGCTTTGTTGCTAATTGTAGCCTCTTTTTCTCCGTTGAATTGGGAGTTGAGTAAAAGAGCTTGTTTGCTCTGTGCGGTGAGGCTGCCAGGGCGGCTTGGGCTATTATCACAAGATACTCTTGATCTTTTGAAAAGCAGGAAATAGAATTTTTCTCCAACAGGGAAAGTAATTTGCGATGCGTCCATTAGTTCTTCATTAAAGCAAGATTAAATTGCACGGCAAATCACATCTGTGTTTGGATGATTAAAGGGTGGCATTTTAGAGGCCAAAACTAATTACTAGTCAAAATGAATGGGAGTGAAAAAACAGTCATGTTTTTACATTAGATAGTGTGGCTTGTAATTAGATTCAAGCTAATTCCACTATTTCTTCTCCTTTAATGAGATGAGCCTGTCCTCATCTTTTTCTAGGCCATGCTAACAGCCCCAAATGTATAATTTTGATAATCCTGAGAGTTTACTTTATTGAAATTTCTTTGCTACCTGCCACAAGTGACTGTTCTCTCCAGTGGTACTTCATTATATAGAAACACAAGCTACTCAGCAACGTAGTTTACAATGTAAGTCATTCCTAGAGGGGAAAAAGTAACCATAAATGAATATGTATAAATGGATCTATGTAAGAATGCATATTTTTAAATGGTATTGAAATTAGCCATCTCCAGAAATTTGTGCTAAACAAATCCTTCTCAGTTGGGCAACTGCCAGTATTTTCAGTAACGTGCAGTAAGGAGACCAGTATTTGCATGCAACAGTGTTGAAGTGTTCTGAATTCAACGTGCATGGGTGCTGGGGGGTTTTCCCTTGCTTTGTGATATAGTTTTTCCTCTTCTCGATGTTTTTACCTTTTCCTATGATTAAGGCATGTTATGATGGAGCCCGTTCTGAGTTCGACTTTTGTTTGCATTTAAAACACACATTAGGCCGGGCTCAGTGGCTCCGGTCTATAATCCCAGCACTTTAGGAGGACGAGGTGGCGGGCAGAACACCTGAGGTCAGGAGCACGAGACCAGCCTGGCCAAGATGGTGAAACCCCGTCTCTTCTAAAAATACAAAAATTAGCCAGGCATGGTGGCAGGAGCCTGTGATCCCAGCTACTCGGGAGGCTGAGGAAGAAGAATCTCTTGAGCCAGGGCGGCAGAGGTTGCAGTGAGCCGAGACTGAGCCACTGCACCCGCAGTCTGGGCAACAGAGTTAGATTCTGTCTCAAAAAACAAACAAACAACAACAACAAGAAAAAATACATTAGAAATTAAAAGCGCCGGGCGCGGTGGCTCACACCTGTAATCCCTGCACTTTGGGAGGCCGAGGCGGGTGGATCACGAGGTCAAGAGATCGAGACCATCCTGGTCAACATGGTGAAACCCCATCTCTACTAAAAAATACAAAACATTAGCTGGGCATGGTGGCGCGTGCCTGTAATCCCAGCTACTCAGGAGGCTGAGACAGGAGAATTGCTTGAACCCAGGAGGTGGAGGTTGTGGTGAGCCTAGATTACGCCATTGCACTCCAGCCTGGGTAACAAGAGCGAAACTCCGTATTAAAAAAAAAAAAAGAAATTAAAAGCATTGCACTAAGAAAAAGAAACATAAAATCTGAGACTTCTTCAGGAATCCTCTGATATTTCTCAAAAGTAGATTAAATTTGCTCTCAGAAGTCTGTTTTCAGTTTTTGATGGTGGGAAATGGTACTTTCTGAAGAAAACCACAGATCATATTGGATAATTCAAGCAGTTATTGAAGGAAGAAGAGAAGCAAACAGGCATTCACTCTGAGCTAGGTGCTCTTGGACATACTGCCTTACCAGAAACACCTTAGGAGGACCAGGATCCACACGGCACTTGAACACACTGGCTTTAGCAGCCTTGGTAAAGTAGGAGCCTATTAAATAGAGCTACATGGTTTTGCTATTCAAGAAATAAACTGGACTTTGACATCAGAATTCCCAAATCCTGAGATCGTGCTGCTGCACTCCAGCCTGGGCAACAGAGCAAAACCAGGTCTCGAAAAAAAAAAAAAAAAAAAAAAAAAGAATTCCCAAATCTCTCATGATGAAGGCATTATTTTAACAATACTCTTTGTAGAAAATTTTCCACTGTGTCTTCAAAGATTGAACTTTCTTCCTCAGTGTATTTCCAGAGCTTCACATCCTTTATGGCGATATATGAATAAGTGATAAACAATTGAATGAATGATTGGGAGAAGCAATTTTTACAGATCACATTTTCCTTAGTACTTTTCAGTGAAATTTATGAAACATGGGCTGTTCTTCCTGCAGTAATATTACAAGATGCATATTAATGTAGGAAGAAAACCATGATGTACAGCATTTTAAAACAAGTGGTTTAGATGTGACACCAAAACCAACATAAGAACAGGAAGATGATTCCTGAGGTCTAGTAGCTGTACCGAATACATGTGTTTTAGATTAACCATTTATTTGTCCAGTGACTCACTTTTTCATTCATTCCATTTTAGATGAATTTTATTAGTTTAATTCCATTATTTGACTTTTCACACTACAGTTTACATACAACCAGTACTTCATACATGATTTTTCCTGAGACAATCATAATTCCCATTCCAGCTCCTGTCTGGCGTCTTTCTTCCTATTTCAGTTCCCTGTTTCTGATCTTCTGCATCTTGTCAAAGGTGCCATAATGGCACAGGCAGGCATTCAAAGGCTTTTCTGGTACAAAGCAGGCAATGTACAAAACAACAAACAGAGGCACTCACAATGGGATGCTCCTATTCTGGTGGCCCACGCACGTGGTTCTTTGACTGTGCTGCAAGTAGCTGCAGATGATTTCACTTGATAACAATACAAGGAAATGTTTAAACC
This sequence comes from Saimiri boliviensis, assembly GCF_048565385.1. NCBI lineage: Eukaryota > Metazoa > Chordata > Mammalia > Primates > Cebidae > Saimiri > Saimiri boliviensis. Next base: position 69,545,190 of record NC_133456.1, read on the forward strand.
AAAATTTGTGTTCCCTGGTTCCACATGAACAAGTGGGTACTAATTGTTGCTCTTATTAGCCATCTCAGGAGGGGGTTCTGAGTCTCAATGGTTCCTCAGCCAAGTGTCCTTAGAAAGGGGCTGTAGTCAGCAGCCTTCACTGGACCTATGGAGACCCCATTTTCCAGGCACTTTGGGGTAATGCATGAATGATATGAGAGACATGTTTCTTACTTCTAAAGAATCGGAACTAAGGATCTTTGTTGGTGATTTTAAAAAGAACCTACCAACCGGACACAGTGGCTCATGACTGTAACTGAGACCATCCTGGCCTACATGCTGAAATCCAGGCTCTACTAAAAAGACAAAAATTAGCTGGGTGTCATGGTGCGCACCTGTCGTCCCAGCTACCTAGGAGTCTGGGGCAGGAGAATCACTTGAACCCTGGAAGAGGAGATTGCAGTGAGCCGAGATCATGCCACTGCATTCCAGCCTAGGCGATAGAGTGAGAGTCCATAAAAAAAAAAAAAAAAAAAAAATTAAAAAAAGAAAAACCTACCACTTACTACACATAATGTTAAAGTTTCTTTCTTATGATGGAGGCCTTTGAAAGCCATAAAGTAGCAATAACAGTTGTCATTCTACAAACATTCTACAAATATTTATTGAGGGTCTACTGGGTGCCAGGAACTGTTCTAGGTGCTGGAGATACAGCAGTGAATAAAACAAAGTTCTTCCCTCACCGACCCTAAAAACACAGAAACAAGCCGCAATAATAACTTTAACATTGTTTTAAAGAAGGATGAAGAGGCCTTTAGAACACAATATGCTGGAGGAACACTATGAGGCTAATTGAGCATGCTGTACCCATTGTCACCTCTTCATGAAGAAGTCCATTGTAGATGCAAAAATCACTGCAAAGCTGTGGCTTTGTTTTCATCACTGGGGCTCCCCTGAGCTCACCTGGGAGACAGGGACAATGACTGAATGCGCTGGGAAGAGGGTACAAGACCATGTCCTTGTGCTGGGTGGGAGCAAGTGGAAGGGAAGAAGCACTCATTCCACAAATCACCCTATTCCTGGCTGCCACTAAGTCTCCCTCCTTAGGGATTGAAGGCTGGTTGGGAAACACAGATCTGTATAAAGGGTCAAATGGGAATAAGGCAAAAGTCAGAAAGTAACTATGTTTATAAGGCCCAGCAAGCTTCCCTGAGGTCAACGCATGTGGCAAGCTTGCCCTGCTGCGTCGGTCCCACGCTGTGGGACTGGGGCACTCCCTGCCCGTCCCACTCTGCAACTCGCCTTGGACGATTCAGAACAGCTGCTAGGAAAATACATCCTAAAGCTTTCTGTGCTGTGTTCTTTCCAGCTACCTGCTTCCAAAGGAGAAATATCTGTTAGTTCCCAAGTACAACTACCGTTTAAGGTCCTAAAGCCCATTCAGATGTGATTATTTTCCAATTATTAGCTTAATCAGGACTGTGAGCACAGATAGCCGCTCTGTGTGTCCTCAGAGAACAAAAGAACATACGTGGTAAATTGGGGCCTCAGTATCTTGTTTCAGAAATATTTTTAAAATGTAATTATTACAATGCCTGGCTACAGTGGATTGTGGTGAGGGCTGAATTCAGTGAGCACAGTGGCAAGGTCTGTGTCTCTCAACTTGAACCCCAGATTGTTTGATTGGACACAAAGCCCACAGGCTAGGATTGAAAAACCTTCTCAACAAATACTCAGATTATATTTCTCATTTTTTTAAATTTCCTTTCATTTGCTAGTCTCTCAAGGAGCAGGAAGTAAGGAAAGGCAATGACAAAGATAATATCTAGGCAAGTGTGAGAGTTCCCATACTCTCTTCGGGCAAACTATACTTTAGGCAAAACTTCGTCACCCATGAAACTGTTGGCAAGTCTCAAGGGAAAGATACGAATGTGGCTTTCCAAGGCCAGCCTGCGAGAGTTCCTGCTGGGTAGGGACAGGGAAGGAGGTTTAGGTGTGCGGAATTACTGTTTAAGGAATGGACTCCAAAAGGGCTTCAGCCTCTCCAGCAGCACTTACACGATCTCACACATGTATAATATGATACCACTGTCGGCCAAAAAAATACTAACTGTATACATACAACCAGACAGAGTTAAGGATGTGTGTGTGTACATACAATATACAGTTACATATAGAAATGTGTGTGTGCGTGCAGGTATAAAACCCCAGACAAGCGACACTGTTTCACTTTCACTGGCAGATGCAGGTAGTTTGGGCTCTGGGACACAGGAACCAGCCACAGAGCTTGCCTGAAACAATTTGTAGTGTTTTTAAAGGTCAAGAAAAATCATATCCCTCCCAGAATCCGAAGATATAAACATGCTCTAGGGAGGCGTGACAGCTATGCCCAAGATTCGGGTCCTCAGATAACCAGACCAGGGCCAAGAGTCATCATTTAGTTTTTCTGACACGAGAGGCCAAATTCCAACTCTTCTGCTGTACTGTCACTAGTGGGCTAGAGAATATGGCAGATAACTTCTCCTTACAGATTTTGAAGGCAGCAGGAAAGGAAGGAACAGGGAAAGAAATGACCCACCTGACATGTGCTGGGCTCCGAACATTGCGAAGGCATTGTATGTATCTACAGCTTCTAAGCTGTAGGGAAAAGCTCTCCGGAAGCAATCCCTTCCTCCTATATAGCACCCCGCCCCTTTCCCCGCTTCGGCTGGCCTAACACAGAGTTAGGAGCTGGGGACAGACCTGGCTGGAGCCTGGAACAGGGACCCCACTGCTTCCGCTGTGCAGAAGAAAAAGAGCACTGCAGGGACACTCAGTGACACCAGAGGAATCGACCTAACCCAGCAAAACCTGCCCTGATCTTCTCTTGACCAACAGCCTGTTGGGAGCAATATCCCCATCTTCAAAATAACTGTTAAAATTCTTGCATAACAGAAAGAAGGCAAGTGTGCACAGAATAAAAACCAGTTAAGGGAGAAATCACATAGGGCTAGTTCAAACACCGTTGCGCTCGCCACCACGCCCAGCTTAATTTGTATTTTTAGTAGAGGCAAGGTTTCACCATGTTGGCCAGTCTGGTCTCGAACTCCTGACCTCAAATGATTCACCCGCCTCAGCCTGCCAAGTATATGAGAAAATGTCTGACCCCAAGACCAGCTTATGAACTGGTTGCAGAAAGAGAGCTCCAACATATTTCTTATGTATTTCACACACATTAAAAGGAGGGCTGGAAGGACATTATACAGATTATAAATTCCACTTGTCATTGGCATATATAAGTGAGAAATAAATAGTTGTATCAGCATTTTCGTCCATGAACTCAAAAAAAAAAGGAAGTTTCAATCCTTTGATCTCTAATTCTCACAACTCTCTGTTTAGCAGCTGAGAGAGCTGTTAAGAGAACTAAAAGTAACTTTTCAAGTCACATACAGTCCAACTAGTTTAAAACAAAAGTCTGTCAAACACAAATCCCATACACATTCTCGTCAGCACACAACTTCTCCAAAAGGAAGCTACTGCTTTATGTAAATAAAATGAGCATTATGATGATGATGCAATTAAATGTGATTTTGGCTATAATTTATAGCTAACCAGAGTAACTTCTAGAGTAGCTGAAGTTTTGTTCTCTGTGGCGGAAATACAGAGCAGAACTGAAGCAAGACTCTGCATGGAAACTGGGCAAAAGGAATGTTCAGCCACCTTATTATAAGCGTAAGGTAGAAAACAAAGCAAATTATTTTGTTAAAAATAATAAAATTATCTATATTCCCACAATCAGAAATAAGTACTCTTTAAATTTTTATTTATTCCTAGCGTTTTAAAATGCAAATTTTTTGTTCACAATTAGGCTCTTCCTATACTAATTTTTGTGTTTGCTTAAACATAACAGGCAAAAATAGTGAGAATAAACTAAATGTCTTTCAACGAATGATGGTACTCACAAGGAATCTAAGTAGCTGCTAAAAATCATAAAACAGATCTGTATGAACTGACTTGTAAGGTTGTCTAGGATGTGCAGTAAAGTGGAAAAAGCAAAATACTGAAAAATATAGAGTGTATAATCCCATTAAAACAACAAGAAACTCCATGTGACTATCCGCATGCATATATATGTGTACATGTATTGTCCTCTCCCCATATATGGGGGTTTGTGTGGGCATAGAAAAAACACTAGAACAGGCCAGGCGCGGTGGCTCACGCCTGTAATCCCAGCACTTTGGGAGGCCGAGGCGGGTGGATTGCTTGAGGTCAGGTGTTCGAGACCAGCCTGGCCAACATGGTAAAACCCCACCTCTATTTAAAAAAAAGAAAAAGAAAAAACAGTAAGAACAGTGCTTGTCTCTGTTATAGTAAATTTATGTGCTATGAAGTGAATGTACGTGCCCACAATAAAACTCATTTGTTGAGACCCTAACCCCAGTGCGGTCCTATTTGGAGTAATAAAATAATTAAGTTTAACTGAGGTCCTAAGTGTGGGATCCTGATTTGATAGGATTAGTGTCCTCATAAGAAGAGACACCAGAGAAGTCACCCTCTTCCTCGCTCCTTGTGCATATACCGAAGAAGTGTTCTGTGAAAACACACAGAAAAGGGAGCCATTGACAACTGAGAAAGAAAGCCCTCATCGGAAATTGAACCCTGCCAGACCTTGATCTTGGACTGTCTAGCTTCCAGACCTGTGAGAAAATAAATTTCTGTGATTTAACCCCACCCAGTCTGTAGAATTTTGTTAAACATCTCAAACAGACTCAGACAGTATATTTCATTCGAAATATGAAAATAAAGAAAAACTGGTGGGGCACAGTGGTTCACACTTGTAATCCCAGCACTCTGGGAGCCTGAGGCAGGTGCATCACCTGAGGTCAGAAGTTTGAGACCAGCTTAGCCAATATGGTAAAACCCCATCTCTACTAAAAATACAAAAAACATTAGCCAGGCATAGTGGCAGGCACCTGTAATCCCAGCTACTTGAGAGGCTGAGGCAGGAGAATTGCTTGAACCGTGGAGGCAGAGGTTGCAGTGAGCCAAGATCGTTGTCACTGCACTCCAGTCTGGGCGACAGAGTGAGACTCGATCTCAAAAATAAGAAAGAAAGAAAGAAAGAAAGAAAGAAAAACAATTTTTTAAAGAACAATCCTTGTACATTGTAGACATTTGGTGGGGGTGGGGGGGGGGATGAAAAATCTTACCCTAATCTTCTGTACTTGTTAACAGTGGCTATTCCTCTTGAAGGATTAGAAAGACTAGAATACAGAAAATTCTAGTCTTTCCTCTGTATACAAAAATATTTTTTTAACCACCATAAGACCATACTCTTCATACCATTTTAACATTTGCTGTAAGAAAAAAAAATTATCACAATTTTCTTTTAATATTCTTGTCTAGCATTATTTTCATATGTTCTATATACAGACAAGTACATAAAATGTGCTTTGGCTTCAATGTGCCCCCAAAACAGTATGTGGTTGGAAATTTAATCCCCAAATGCAACACCATTGAGAGGCTAGGCCTAATGGAAGCTATTAGGTCACAGGAGCTCCACACTCATGAATGGATTCATGCCAATTATAATATAGCTTGAGGCTGAGAGTTCAATCTCTGTCTCCTTCTCATCCTGTTTGCCCTTCCACCATGATACAGCAAGAAGGCCCTTGCCATATGCAGACCCTTCAGTCATGGACCTCCCAGAACCATGAGCCAATAAATTTCTGTTCCTTATGAACTCCTCAGTCTCTGGTAGTCTGTTACAGCAACATAAAATGGACTAAGACAGATGGATATACTATAGCTTACTCTAAATAGAAAGAAGAGACTATTATTTCGCTGGTCACGAGAGTTCTATTTCCCACCCTCCTGCAACTTTTCTAGACCTCGCCCTGATCTCCCTCCCTGTAAGGGACCAGTGATGAGCTATAGGACAATGTCATAAGCAGCCACTGAATGAAAATCATTCTCTCAAGGAATCATCCTGATAATGTGCTAGTGGCTGCAGATCTCTTTCATAGAATGTCCTTCTATACATTTGTCAAAGAAAAACAAATCCGAACTTCGTGAGAAGAGACTTTATTCAAAAGGCTTACTGGGATGGGAGATTATTGTTGGGGAACTACTGCAAGAGGGGAGCAGGACTGTTGTAACAGGAAGAACGCTCTGATCATGAGGTCTGCACACATCTCAAAAGTTAGGCAAAAAAAAAAAAAAAAAAAAAAAAATTTTTTTCTTTTTCAGAGAGGAATAAACCAAGCTAGGAAGAACAAGGTGTGGGAAAACAGAATGAAAGATGGTGTGATCAGAGAACATCTGACCCCAAGGCCAGCCTATTCTCAAGGGGCGTTTCATGCTAGCCCAGGCTAAGGTCCAGGGTCCTGGAGGAAGGAAAGAAGCTTAGCCAAAGTTTGAACACCAAGAATTCTGTGCCAGTTGATCAAGGGGACAAGCAGTTCAGCTACTCATTTATGAGGCTAAAATAAGAAATTGTGAGGGTCTAAGTTGGGCCTTGTTACAGGTAAACAAAGGAGGCATCTGTGAGCCCTCTTCTTATTTATTTATTTATTTTTGAGATAGAGTCTTGCTCTGTCAGCCAGGCTGGAATGAAGTGGCATGATCTCTGCTCACTGCAACCTCCGCCTCCTGGGTTCTAGCAATTCTTGTGCCTCAGCCTCCCGAGTAGCTGGGATTACAGGCACATGCCACCATGCCCAGCTCATTTTTGTATTTGTAGTACAGACGGGGTTTCACCATGTTGGCCAGCCTGGTCTGGAACTCCTGACCTCAAATGATCCACCTGCCTCGGCCTCCCAGAGTGCTGGGATTACAGGTGTGAGCCATGACACCCGGCCTCTGTAAGTCTTATTAAGTCATTTTCCAGAACATCGGAAACGTTCTGGAAAATGACTTTACTGTTTTTCTGGCTCAGGTGAAATTAAACATTGTCAAATTTTGCAAATAAGGTTAAATTTAGCTACTAGGTCCCCTCAGTATTGTACTGGGCATATTCTCTATATATTTTATAATAATCCCATAAAGTACGTCAGTCCTCATTTTCACCAACAGGAACTAGCTCAGGGAGGTGACATTCTCAGTGTTACAAGCATCCAGTAAGTGAACACAGAATTTACTCAAACTCTTTATAATTCACTCCGTCCTCTGCACTGCACTGCTTTCATGAAAGTTTCAAGGAAAATATTCGTAACTGGAAAGTTGGTAGGGTCCTTGGTGATCTTTAAATGGTGAAAGTAAACAACCAAATTACCTTGGAGTTTATATAGTCTAAGTGGAAGGTGACTTGGAGAGATGAAACTTATGTGATAGAAAAAAATAGATTTTCACATCAAACTACCTGGCTCTGAGTCTTAGATGCATCATTTCCTGAGGAAGAAATTTGGGGTGAGTTACTTAATTCAGTTGAGTCTCAGCTTCCCCACCTTTGTGGGGAAGAGCTTACAACAGTATCTGCCTCACAGCAGCGTTTCAAGGTCTCTCTGATTTGATCAGGTATATTACATGCTTTGCAAATCACAAAACACCAGTACAAAATTCGTGAGTTAACCTTTGTTGTCCTTCCTAATTACTGACCCACCAAACTTCAGAGGGTGCTGTTCACAAGATTGAAGCTCATCCGAGTTAGCTAGAATGTTCTATAGAGTTGCTGACATGTTAAGTTGAAGCTGTTATTTACTTCTGCAGATGAATACATAGAACATTTCTAGCAGGAGAATGATCTGGGGCTAATAATTCAAACCCAACAGGGTCATCTGAGATTGCGGTGCTTCATATGCAGAAGATGCATGAAACAATTGGATAAAAGAAACAGGGAAGCTCACAGAGCACTTGACCAATAACACTGTGTATAAAAGCTGGGAGTGCTTGGCTGAGATGGTGAAAAGATAGGCCTCCAGTCATAATACAGCAGTGCACTCAGCCCTTGCTGCACAGCGCTGCCAACAAACGTTGTTCGAGTTTATTCCAACTCTGTTTCCATTATCATAAAGCCCCACTTTTGAGGATTTGTAATTCAGCCAAAATAATTTGCTACAGGAGTGTTTCAAAAGACCTTTTTTATAACCCTTTGAATAAACCCCAACATTTGAAATTCTGAACAATAAAGACCCTGCCACTTCTAAAGCAGTCGTTGTTAGATGAGTGTTAAGTTTTTGGTCACGTGGGTTTTATTTCCATTATATGAAGTTCTTCTAGATCACATCTTACTTCAGTTAAAAGGTACTAACAGGAAATGAAGGACTTCAAAACAGGTTTCTCTGGTACACTTTTTACTAAGATAATGAACAAAAAAGGCATTTGAATATAAAGAAAAAAGTTAAGCATGTTTGCTATGAAGTCACTTAACCTAGCCCAGAAAATTTAGATTTACAAAATATGAAGATTTTGCTTTGCCTAAACCATATAATAAAAGCCATGTGCCTATGGAAGCTCATTAAATTTTTTAAGGTACTAAGGGAATAATGGGAAATACTATAATAGAAAGATCACTTAATCCAGAACTTTCAAACATTGTTCTTAGGAGAATCAGATGTTAATAGGAGGCCCATGCCCCCCAAAAATAAACAGGCCGGGTGGGGGGGCTCACGCCTGTAATCCCAGCACTTTGGAAGGCCAAGGTGTGAGGGTCACTTGAGGTCAGGAGTTTGAGACCAGCCTGGCCAACATGGTGAAATCATGTCTCTACTTAAAATAACAAAAATTAGCCAGCCATGGTGGCACGCACCTGTAAGCCCAGCTACTCAGGAGGCTGAGGCAGGAGAATCACCTCAACCTAGGAGGTGGAGATTGCAGTGAGCCGAGATCATGCCACTGCACTCTAGCCTGGGTGACAGAGTGAGATCATGTCTCAAAAATATATGTATATAAACAACAGGCCGGGCGCGGTGGCTCAAGCCTGTAATCCCAGCACTTTGGGAGGCCGAGGCGGGTGGATCACGAGGTCGAGAGATCGAGACCATCCCGGTCAACATAGTGAAACCCCGTCTCTACTAAAAATACAAAAAATTAGCTGGGCATGGTGGCACATGCCTGTAATCCCAGCTACTCGGGAGGCTGAGGCAGGAGAATTGCCTGAACCCAGGAGGCGGAGGTTGCGGTGAGCCGAGATCGCGCCATTGCACTCCAGCCTGGGTAACAAGAGCGAAACTCTGTCTCAAAAAAATAAAAATAAAAATAAAAATAAAAATAAAAATAAAAAAATAAACAACAAAGTGAATTCAGTTAGTTATATATATATATTTGGCTACAAAAAAATAATAATAATAAGCCCTCCTTGGAAAGTCAGACAGTATCAGCATATAGGAATGTTAAAGAGCATCAGCATATTAAAATTCAGAGAAATACATTTAAACCTGTTTAATTTTCTTTTTTGAGACAGAGTTTTGTTCTTGTTGCCTAGGCTGTAGTGCAGTGGCACAATCTCAGCTCACTGGAACCTCCACCTGCCAGGTTCAAGCAATTCTCCTGCCTCAGCCTCCCAAGTAGCTGGGATTACAGGCATGTGCCACCGCACCTGGCTAATTTTTTGTATTTTTAGTAGAGATAGGTATTCTCCATGTTGGTCAGGCTGGTCTCGAACTCCTGACCTTAGGTGATCTGCCCGCCTTGGCCTCCCAAAGTGTTAGAATTACAGGCATAAGCCACCACACCCAGCCACCTGTTTACTATGTTTAAGTCAGCATTTCCCACATTCATTTTCACTATATGGCTTTTTTTTTTTTTTTTTTTTTTTTTTTTTTTTTTTTTTTGCAATCACCAAAGATCAAGAATCATCAGTAATTTAGTAGATATTCTCTTCGCCTGGTGAGAGACCATTCACTGCATCAGAATCCCCTGTTAACAGTACAGATTCCAGGACCCCAACCCCTGACTCACTCACTGGGCCTGTGGAGTAAGAGCCCATTCTGCATATCACACCGTCCCCAACACTGGGATTATTACGCACATGAAGCATGGCAGCCAGTGACACGTGATCCAACAGGGTGCAATACTGAGGGTACCTAGTACCTAAATTTAACCTTATTTGCAAAATTTGACAATGTTTAATTTCACCTGAGCCAGAAAAACAGTAAAGGGTAAGAAATCTCCCCACCCTTTGTGTTCTGGAAAATGACTTAATAAGACTTGCAGAGGCCAGGTGCATGGGCTCACACCTGTAATATCCCACGGGTGTGAAATTGCTAGGTACTGTTTACTGGCATGGAACGGACACATTTTTTAAAGATGAAAATATCTTTTACTAGGAGTCATTCTGTAGAGGACATACAGTCAAGTAAGTATAATTCAAAAACTGCTCTGCAAAGTGACTTTACAGAAACATAGAAAGGGCTCTGGTTGAAAAAATCCCCTGTCATTAGTCATGATAGTCAAAATTTCAATATCAGAAATTCTGTTGTTCTTGGAAGTATAAATTGAAATAACTTTTCTCAAAAGGTACTTTACATTAGATGTCAAGAGACTCAAAAATGTAAAATGGCTTTGATTTAGTGATTCTACTTCTGAGAAAAAACAAATTCAGAAAAAATCTTTTTGTACAGAGAAGTTAATTGCAAACTTGTGATAGGGAGTTACTGGAAACAGCCTAAAGCTCTGCCAGTGTGTAAGTGAATTAGTGTCTTTTCATGTGGTGCAGTAGAAGGTATTTATACTAAAATTTATAATAGCACAAAAATACACTGTAATGCTACTTTTAAAAGCAAAGATAGTGCTCAGGAATAGGAATTAAGGAGAGGAGAAAAGGAGGCAAATCACCTTTGACTTTTAACCTTTAAACTGTCAGGATTTTTTAGTTACAAACGACATGCATCATTTTGACAATTTTTTTAAAAGTGAGATTAAAAAGTCTTCAAAATATAAAAAAAAATGCCAAACTTAATAGTGCTTATATGTAAGGAATAAGATTTGGGGTAATTTTAATATTTGTCTTCAATCTTATATGTTTTCCAAATTCTTATGAATGTGTACTCCTCATACAAACATAATCTGAGCATTATTCTTTTTAAATTCTACTGGTTTCAGATGGACACTCCTATACATTGCAAATGGGACTAGAAATTAGCATAACACTTTCTGAAGGCATGTGACATGAAAGTAAATTTCTTTAATACACATAAAATAAATTTTATTTAAAAAAATTTACCAGAAAGTCTTCAGCAGAGAAGTAATCTTATCGAGGCCAGGCTTGGTGGCTCAAGCCTATAATCCTAGTACTTTGGGAGGCTAAGGTGGGCAGGCCACTTGAGGCCAGAAGTTCAAGACCAGCCTAGCCAATATGGCAAAACCCCATCTCTACTAAAAATACACACACACACGCACACACACACACACACACACACACACACACACAAGCTGAGCTTGATGATGCATGCATGTAATCCCACCTATTCAGGAGGCTGAGGTGGGGAGAATCACTTGAACCTGGGAGGAGGAGGTTGCAGTGAGCTGAGATGGCACCACTGCACTCCAGCCTGGGCAACAATACAAAAAGAAAGAGAGAAAGAGAAAAAGAGAGAGTAGAGAGAGAGAGGCAGAGAGGCAGAGAAAGAGATAGAGACAGAGATAAAGAGAAGAGAAAGAAAGAAAAAGAAAGAAAGAGAAAGAAAGAAAGAAAGAAAGAAAGAAAGAAAGAAAGAAAGAAAAAGGGAAGGAAGGAAAAAGAAAGAAAGGTTAAAGAAGGAAAGAAAGAGAAAAAGAAAAAGAAGAAAGGAAAGAAGGAGAAAGAAAAGAAAGGAAGGAAGGAAGAACAAAAGAAAGAAGAAAGGAAGGAAGTAAAAAGAAAGAGGGAGGGAAGGAAGGGAGAAAAAAGGCAGGCAGGCAAACTAGAGCCAACAGGCTTTTTTTTTTTTTTTTTTTTTTTTTTTCTTAAACTGCTGCTAAAACCAACTTACAGGAATAGGAACAAAGGCAGAACAGGAAGCAAACCAGGAAGGGTCAAGTCCCATCTTCCTCCTCCAGTTTCCCCATCTCCCACTAGCACTGCCAACTGGCAGAGCCTAATAGGAAAGCATTTCATCAAGCAGAAATGTAATTACAGAGTCTTCAGCCCTAGTATCAAAAGCAAAGGGAGGTTTTGGAGCTGAATGACAACAGCTTAATAATCGGCACACACAACATGTTATGTAAAACAAGTAACTTGAAAATGATTCAAAAACCCAGCTATGTTCACCTTTTTGTCTTAGGAGTTCAACAATGGAGAAATCCTGCTCTCTACAGTCTTTCCTGTTCTTAACACACAGTGAAACAATTAGATAGTTTCCAAAAAATATCTGATGTCTTATCTTAACCACTTGTTAAAAAGTGAAAAGACGTAAAATTAATTTTAATAATATGCATCATTTAACCCAATGTATCAAAATATTGGAATTTTGATATATGATTAATATAAAAAATGAGATATTTTACATTTTTTTCTGTACTAAATTTTTGAATTCAGTGTGTTTTATACTTATACCACATCTAATTTGTTCTAGCCATATTTCCAGTGCTCAATGCCACATGCAGCCAGTGACTAACTTACTAGACAACATAGTACCAGAGAACAAGTTTCATCCAACCAAGAGATACTGAGAAAATATCAGCAAAAAATAAACGTGTGTGTGTGTGTGTGTGTGTGTGTGTATAATTGAGTTATTAAATAAGGACAAAGAAGGAATAATGTACAAATACTATATATTGTGAAAATATTTACCGAAAATGGGAGAAAAAGAGAAAGAGAAAAAATTTCTGTGCAGCAGGGTCTTTTGATCTCAGCATGTAGGGTCAGATAATTCTTTGTTTTGAGAGCTGTCCTGTTTATTATAAGATGTTTAAGAGCATCTCCAACCTCTACCCACTAGATGCCAGTAATATCCCCTCAGTGTGACTATCATAAATGTTTCTATTGCTAAATGTTTCCTAGGGGGAAAAATCACCCCAATTGAGAATCATTGGTATATAGGTAATGGGTAGAAGAGTTAAAGGAGACTATTAAAACCTAATAAATCAGATAGTAAAAGATTACATTAGAAAATAGAGGTGTATAGGTATACTATAAAAGAAAAGTACAAAGGTAAACACCAGAACAAAAATAAATCTGTGTAAATACTGAAAGTAAATATAAAAGAGCAAAGAATACACATCTCATAAACAAAGCAAATATTATACAACACAAATAATTTTGTATCTATTATATCAAAATTGAGAGCAAACATACCAGTCACATCAATAAATGTAAATAGGCTGAACTCACCTACTAAAAGAAAAATAATTTCAATTTGGCTCACAAAGCAATATCCAGCAATGCGCTGTATATAAAAGTCATATTAAGATAAAGTGATTCAGAACTAATAGGAGGATGGATAAATGTACCAGGCAAATGGAAATAATAACAAAGCTATAGTAGCAACTCACTATTATCATGCTATTATCAATATAAGGCACATCAAGTACTGTCCTATCAGTATGGATATGGAAATCCTAAACAACATGGTCAGCAAGTTTGGTCTTATGGCTATATATCAAAATTTGTGCACTGATTAGTGAGAATAACACTTTTTCTCAAGTGCTTATTCAATACTACAAAATTAATTAAATATTAGGCCACAAAAAAGTCAGTAGGTTCCATAAAGTAGAGATATTAAAGCAATAATCTATGATCACAAAATCAAATTAGAAATTACTAATAAGGTTAAAAAAAAAAAAAAAAAGGAAGATACTTCCACCTGGAACTTTAAAAAGAAACATCTGTTTAGCAACTCTTAGGTAAAAGAGAAAATATAATCCAAAATTACAGAATATATAAAAAATAATAAAAATGAAAACATTTCATAGCATAATTTGTTTGATTTACAGTCTTAACCAGAGGAATTCATAGCAGTAAACACTTATCTATAAAAATAGAAGAATGAAAATAAGTAAGTTATATTTCCAACACACAAATGAGGTAGAAAAATCAACAAAGTAAACCAAAAGAATTTGTAAACAGGAAAATAAGGAAGGTATGCAAAAATTAAGAGGTGGAGAATAGAAAAACAGTAGAACTAATTAATGTATCAAAATTCTGTCTCAAGAAAAAATGAACAAAACAGACAAATTGCTAGTTCTCATGGTAGAGAAAAATCATATGTACATATACAGAATAAGAAATTACAAGGAGGGGCCAGGCGCAGTGGCTCATGCCTGTAATCCCAGCTCTTTGGGAGGCCAATGCAGATGGATTACTTGAGATCAGGAGTTTGAGACCAGCCTGGCCAACATGGTGAAACCTGTTTCTACTAAAAATACAAAAATTAGCCAGGCATGGTAATGAGTGCCTGTAATTCCAGCTACTCAGGGGGCTGAGACTGGAGAATTGCTTGAAACCAGGAGGTGGAAATTGCAGTGAGCCAGGATGGTGCCACCATACTCCAGCCTAGGCAGAAGAGTAAGACTCCTCCTCAAAAAAGAAAAGAAAAGAAAAGAAAGAAATTACAAGAGGAAATAGCCATTCAAACAAACAAAAAAAATTTAACTCATAAGATGTTAATTTTCATCCCTCTATGCAAATAAAAACCTAGAAAGGAATGATAATTGCTAGGTCAATGCAGACAACAAAAACTGATCCCATTAGAGTAAAAGCTTGAATAGAATGATTTCTTCAAACAAAATAAAGTTATCAAGGAACTATCCCACCAAAAGCAGTGGGCCAAGGCAGTTTCACAGGGAATTTTTACCAAACCTTTAAAGAACAGAGACTACTAGTACTCCATATATTACTCCAGAGCAGAGGCCCCCAACCTCCAGGCCGGGGACCTGTTGGGAACTGGGCCACACAGCAGGAGGTGAACGAAGGTAAGTGAGCATCACTGCCTGAGCCTGGCCTTCTGACAGATCAGCAGCAGCACTCGCTTCTCACAGGAGTGCAAACCCTACTGTGAACTCCACGTATGAGGGATCTGGGTTGTGCTCCTTATGAGAATCTAATGCCTGATGATGAGGGGAAACACATCTGGAAACCATCTCCCTCGACCCCCAAACACATCTGTGGAAAAATTGTCTTCCACGAAATCCATCCCTGGGGACAAGATGGTTGAGAACTACTGTTCAGAGCACTGGCAATGAGTGAACCCATTAATTCTTTTAAAGAAGGAAGTAGAACATTGATAATTATACCTAAAAGTACAAACAAATGAAAACTAAAGATCAATGACTATCCATGCAAAAGTACTCAGTAAAATGTTGGCCAGCAGTCTCTAAACCAAAGGAAGAAAACAACACACCATAATCAAGTAAGATTTACTCCAGAAATGCCAAATGTATTCCACATGATTACATCCACTAATATAATAGACTATCTTCATAGATCTGAGGGAAAAAATGTATTTATTTTTATAAATGCCAAAGAAAACTTTGAGAAATTCAACACTCATTTCTGACAAGAAAGTTACTCCAGAGAATAAAAATTTGTGGATATTTTCTTAACTACCTAAAATAACTATACCTTAATCTTAAAATATCTTTTTTTTCTTTTGTAAATTATATTTTAAGTTCTGGGGTTACATGTGCAGATTGTGCAGATTTGTTACATAGGTATATGCATGCCATGGTGGTTTGCTGCATCCATCCCTTTTCATCTACATTAGGTATTTCTCCTAATGCTATCCCTTCCCTATCCCCCTCACCCACTGCTATCCCTACCCTAGCTTCTCCACCCCCTAACAGGTCCCAGGGTGTGATGTTCCCTTCCCTGTGTCCATGTGTTCTCATTGTTCAACACCCACTTATGAGTGAGAACATGTGGTGTTTGGTTTTCTGTTCTTGTGTCAGTTTGCTGAGAATGATAGTTTCCAGATTCATCCATGTCCCTGCGAAGTAAATGAACTCATCCTTTTTTGTGGCTTCATAGTATTTCATGGTGTGTATGTACCACATTTTCTTTATCCAGTCTATCATTGATGGGCATTTGGGTTGGTTCCAAGTCTTTGATATTGTAAACAGTGCTGCAATGAACATATGTGTGCATGTGCCCTTATAGTAGAACAATTTATAATCCTTTGGGCATATAGCCAGTAATGGGATTCCTGGGTCAAATGTTATTTCTATTTCTAGATCCTAGAGGAATCACCACACTGTCTTCCATAATGGTTGAACTAATTTACGCTCCCACCAACAGTGTAGAAGTGTTCCTATTTCTCCACATCCTCTCCAGCATCTGTTGTCTCCAAATTTTTTAACGATCACCATTCTAACTGGCAATAGATGGTATCTCAATGTGGTTTTCATTTGCATTTCTCTAACGGCCAGTGATGATGAGCATTTTTTCATATGTTTGTTGGATGCAGAAATGTCTTCTTTTGAAAAGTGTCTGTTCATATCCTTTGCCCACTTTTTGATGGGGTTGTTTGCATTCTTCTTGTAAATGTGTTTAAGTTCTTTGTAGATTCTGGATATTAGCCCTTTGTTACATTGGTAGATTGTAAAAAAATTTCCAGTTCACTCTAATGATTTAGATTGTTTCTTTTGCTGTGCAGAAGCTCTTAAGTTTAATTAGATCCCATTTGTCTATTTTGGCTTTTGTTGCCATTGCTTTTGGTGTTTTAGTCATGAAGTCCTTGTCCATGCCTTTGTCCTGAATGGTGTCGCCTAGGTTTTCTTCTAGGGTTTTTATGGTGTTAGGTCTTATGTTTAAGTCTTTAATCCATCTGGAGTTAATTTTTGTATAAGGTGTAAGGAAGGGGTCCAGTTTCAGCTTTCTGCATATGGCTAGAAACAGGGAATCCTTTCCCCATTGCTTGTTTTTGTCCAGTTTGTCAAAGATCAGATGGTTCTAGATGTGTGGCATTACTACCGAGGCCTCTGTTCTGTTCCATTGGTCTATATCTCTGTTCTGGCACCAGTACCAGGCTGTTTTGATTATTGTAGACTTGTAATATAGTTTGAAGTCAGGTAGTGTGATGCCTCCAGCTTTGTTGTTTTTATTTGTTTGTTTATTTTGTTTTGGTGCTTAGGATTGTCTTGGATATGCAGGCTCTTTCTTGATTTCATATGAAGTTTAAGGTGGTTTTTTCCAGTTCTATGAAGAAGGTCAATGGTAGCTTGATGGGGATAGCATCAAATCTATAAATTACTTGGGCAGTGTGGCCATTTTCATGATATTGATTCTTCCTAACCATGAGCATGGAATATTTTTCCATCTGTTTGTGTCCTCTCTAATTTCCTTGAGCAGTGGTTTGTAGGTCTCCTTGAAGAGGTCCTTCACATCCCTTGCTAGTTGTATTCCTAAGGATTTTATTCTCTTTGTAGCAATTGTGAATGGGAGTTTGCTCATGATTTGACTCTGTCTGTTACTGGTGTATAGGAATGCTTGTGATTTTTGCACATCAATTTTGTATCCTGAGACTTTGCTAAAGTTGTTTATCATCTTAAGGAGATTTTGGGCTGAGATGATGTGGTCTTCTAAATATACAATCATGTCGTCTGCAAATAGAGACGATTTGACCTCCTCTTTTCCTAGTTGAATATCCTTTATTTCTTTTTCTTGCCTGATTGCTCTGGCCAGAAGTTTCAATACTACAATGAATAGGAATCGTGAGAGAGGGCACCCTTGTCTAGTGCCAGTTTTCAGAGGGAATACTTCCAGTTTTTGCCAATTCAGTATGATTTTGGCTGTGGGTTTGTCATAAATTGCTTTTATTATTTTGAGATATGCTCCATTGATAACTAGTTTATTGAGAGTTTTTAGCATAAAATGTTGTTGAATTTTGTCTAAGGTCTTCTCTGCATCTATTGAGATAATCACATGGTTTTTGTCTTTGGTTCTGCTTATGTGATTGATTACATTTATAGATTTGCATATGTCGAACCAGCCTTGCATTCCAGGGATGAAGCCAACTTGACCGTGATGAATAAGCTTTTTGATGTACTGTTGGATTCAGTTTGCCAGTACTTTATGGAAGATTTTCACATCAATGTTCATTATGGATATTGGCCTGAAATTTTCTTTTTTGGTTGTGTCTCTGCCAGGTTTTGGTATCAGGATGATGTTGGTCTCATAAATGAATTTAAAATTCCCTCTTTTTGTATTGCTGAAATAGTTTCAGAAGGAACAGTACCAGCTTCTCTTTGTACATCTGATAAAATTCGACTGTGAACCCATCTGGACCTGGACTTTTGGTTGGTAGTCTACTAATTGCTGCCTCAACTTCAGACCTTGTTATTGATATATTCATGGATTCAACTTTTTTCTGGTTTAGTCTTGGGAGGGTGCAAGTGTCCATGAATTTATCCATTTCTTCTAGATTTACTGGTTTATGTGCATAGAGTTGTTTGTAGTAATCTCTGATGATAGTTTGTATTTCTGTGGAATTGGTGGTGATATCCCCTTTATCACTTTTTATTGCATCTATTCAATTCTTCTCCCTTTTCTTTTTTATTAGTCTGGCTAGCAGTCTATCTATTTTGTTGATCTTTTCAAAACACCAGCTCCTGGATTTATTGATTTTTTGAAGGGTTTTTTGTGTATCTCCTTCAGTTCTGCACTAATCCTAGTTATTTATTGTCTTCTGCTAGCTTTTAAATTTGTTTGATCTTGCTCCTCTAGTTCTTTTAACTGTGACATTAGGATGTCGATTTTGATCTTTTCTCACTTCTCTGGGGAGCAGTTACTTCTATAAATTTCCCTCTAAACACTGCTTTAAATGTGTCCCAGCGATTCTGGTATGTTGTGTCTTCATTCTCACTGGTTTTGAAAAACATCTTTATTTCTGCCTTTATTTCATTATTTATCCAGTAGTCATTCAGGAGCTGGTTGTTCAGTTTCCATGTAGTTGTGTGGTGTTGAGTGAGTTTCTTAATCCTGAGTTCTAATTTGATTACACTATGGTCTGAGAGATTATGATTTCCATTCTTTTGCATTTGCTGAGGAGTGTTTTACTTCCAATTATGTGGTCAATTTTAGAATAAGTGTGATGTGGTGCTGATAATAATGTATATTCTGTGGATTCGGGGTGGAGAGTTCTGTAGTTTATTAGGTCCACTTGGTCCAGGTCTGAGTTCAAGTCCTGGATATCCTTGTTAATTTTCTGTCTCACTGATTTGTCTAGTATTGACAGTGGGGTGTCAAAGTCTCCCACTATTACTGTGTGGGATTCTACGTCTCTTTATAAGTCATTAAGAACTTGCTTTATATATCTGGGTGCTCACGTATTGGGTGCATATATACTTAGGATAATTAGCTATTCTTGTTGCATTGATCTCTTTACCATTATGTAATGTCCTTCTTTGTGTCTTTGTTGGTTTAGTTTATTTTATCAGAGACTTGAATAGCAACTCTTGGTTTTTGCTTGTTTTTCTCTCCATTTGCTTGGTAGATCTTCCTCCATCCCTTTATTTTGAGCCTATGTGGGTCTCTGCACATGAGATGGGCCTCCTGAATAGAGCACACCAATGGGTCTTGACTTTTTATCCTATTTGCCAGTCTGTATCTTTTGACTGGGCATTTAGCCCATTTACATTTAAGGTTAACACTGTTATGTGTGAATTTGATCCTGCCATTTTGACGCTAGCTGGTTGTTTTGCCCATTAGTTGATGCAGTTACTTCATAGTGTCAATGGTCTTTACAGTTTGGTATGTTTTTACAGTGGCTGGTACCGGTTGTTCCTTTCCATGTTTAGTGCTTCCTTCAGGAGCTCTTGTAGGCAGGCCTGGTGGTGACAACATCTCTCAAAAGTTGCTTATCCGTAAAGGATTTTTTTTTTTTTTTTTTTTTTTTTTTTGAGATGGAGTCTTGCTCCATTGCCCAGGCTGGAATGCAGTGGTGTGATCTCCACTCACTGCAGCCTCTGCCTCCCAGGTTCAAGGAATTCTCCTGCCTCAGCCTCCTGAGAAGCTAGGACTATAGGCATGCACCACCACAGCTGGCTAATTTTTGTATTTTTATTAGACATGAGGTTTCACCACATTGGCCAGGCTGTTGCAAACTCCTGAGCTCGTGATCCACCCACCTCAGCCTTCCAAAGTCATAAAGGATTTTATTTGTCCTTTGGCTGGATATGAAATTCTGGGTTGAAAATTCTTCTTTTACGACTTTGAATATTGGCTCCCCTCTCTTTTGGCTTGCAGGGTTTCTGTCAAGAGATCTGCATGAGTCTGATTGGCTGCCATTTGTGGGTAACCTGACCTTTTTCTCTGGCTACCCTTAGCATTTTTTTCCTTCATTTCGACCCTGGTGAATCTGATGATTATGTGCCTTGGGGTTGCTCTTCTCAAGGAATACCTTTGTGGTGCCCTCTGTATTTCTTGTATTTGAATGTTGGCCCACCTTGCTAAATTGAGGACGTTCTCCTGGATAATATCCTGAAGAGTGTTTTCCAATTTGGTTTCATTCTCCCCATCACTTTCAGGTACACTGATCAAATGTAGATTTGGTCTTTTCACATAATCCCATATTTCTTGAAGGCTTTGTTCATTTCTTTTCACTCTTTTTTCTCTAATCTTGCCTTCTCACTTTATTTCATTGAGTTTATCTTTGATCTCTGATATCCTTTCTTCTGCTTAATCAATTTGGCTATTGAAACTTGTGTATGCTTCACAAAGTCTCGTGCTGTATTTTTCAGCTCTGTCATGTCATTTATGTTCTTCTCTACACGGGCTATTCTCATTAGCATTTCATCTAACGTTTTTTCAAGGTTCTAGTTTCCTTACATTGGGTTAGAACATGTTCCTTTAGCTCGGAGAAGTTTGTTATTACCCACCTTCTGAAGCCTGCTTCTGTCAATTTGTCACACTCATTCTCCATCCAGTTTTGTTCCCTTGCTGGTGAGGGACTGTGTTCCCTTTGAGGAGAAAAGGCGTTCTGGCTTTTGGCGATTTCAGCCTTTTTGTGCCTGTTTCTTCCCGTCTTCGTGGATTTATCTAACTTTGGTCTTTGAAGTTGGTGACTGGATGAGGTTTCTGAGTGGACATCATTTCTGTTGATGTTGAAGCTATTTCTTTCTGGGTTTTTTTGTTTGTTTGTTTTTGTTTTTGTTTTTGTTTAGCTTTCCTTCTAACAGTCATGCGCCTATGCTATAGAACTGCTGGAGGCCCAATCCAGACCCTGCTTGCCTGGAAATCACCCATCGGGGCTTCAGAACAGCATGGATTGCTGCCTGTTCCTTCCTCTGTTATCTTCGTCCCAGAAGGGTATCTGTGAGATGTCAGCCAGAGCTCTCCTGTATGAGGTGTCTCTTAGTTTATGTGGGAGTTAGGGAGCCACTTGAGCAGGCAATCTGTACCTTATCAGAGCTCAAGAACTGTGCTGGGGGCTCTGTTGCTCCTTCAGAGATGCTGGGCAGGGATGTTTAAGTCTGCAGCAGTGGAACTCACAACCCCCCTTTTCCTAGGTGCTCTGTCCCAGGAAGGTGGAGCTTTATTACTAAGTCCCTGATGCACTGCTGCCTTTTTTCAGAGATGCCCTGCCCAGCCAGAAGGGAGTCTATTTACAGTCTGCCTGCAGAGGTGTTGCTGAGCTGCCACGGGCTCTGCCCAGCTGCTGTGTAAACTTCCCTGTGATTTTGTTCACACAGGCAAAGTTAGAACTACCTCAGTAATAGCAAATGCCCTGATCCACACTGAGCTTGACTGTCCCAGGTCAAGCTCAGACTGCTGTGCTGGCTGTGAGAATTTCAAGCCAGTGAGTGTCGGCTTGCTGGTCTTTGTAGCCAAGATCACTTGGCTCCCTGCCTTCACCCCCTTTTTTGGCGGGTAATGAGCAGTTCCGTCTCACCAGTGTTCTAGGCGCCAGCTAAAATGGCCACCCAGTTTTGTGCTGGAAACCCACAGCACTGGTGGTGTTGGCACCAGTGAGAATCTCTGAGTCTGCAGGTTGTAAAGACCATGGAAAAAGAGCAGTATCTGAGCCGGTGTCGGAATGTCTGGAAAAGTCCCTCATAGCTTCCCTTGGGTAGGAGAGGGAGTTCTCTGGCCCCTTGAACTTCCCAGGTAAGGCAGCACCCCACCCTGCTTCAGTCTGCCCTCCTTGGGCTACACCCACTGTCTAACCCGTCCCATTGAGAGGCACCTGGCACCTTGATTGGAAATGCAGAGATCACTCGCCTTCTGCGTCGCTCATGCTGGGAACTGCACTTGGGACCTGTTTTTATTCAGCCATCTTGGCAGAAAGCTATCACCTTAAAATGTCTTAATAAGGACACACTTGAGGCATTTTCACTAAGATTCAGGAACAGGCAAGAAGATCAAATATCTCCATTACTATTCAATTTAGTCAATGCACATAAACAATAGGAACCAATTGAAGGCATTAGAATGGTTAAAGGCAAGTAAAACTACCTCCATATGTAGATGATACACTAGTACTCATAAAAACCTCTAGAAATTTAAAGGTAAAACTGGCCACAACAATAAAAGAATGAATAAGTGAGGACATAAAATTAACGTTCAATAATGAACAGTCTTCATCTACACAAATAATAACCAGTTAGAGAAAATAATAGCAGACAAAATCCCAATAATGGCACCAATGGAGAAAATTAAATATTTAGGAATAAACTTGAGAAATGTGCAAGACTTGTGAGGAAAGCTTTAAATCAATCCTGAAAATCACAAAAATAGATGTAAATGAACAAAAAGGCATTTCCTCTTGTTAGATGCTACAATGCAGCATCATAAAGCTGTCAGTTCTCCCAAAGTGAATTTATTAATTTGATGAGATCCCATTAAATATAGTAATAGCTTATTTATGAAGCTAGATACGTTGACAAAGAGGTTCACAGGGACACTTTCAGTTTCAAGTCTGACTTGTAAAGAGCTTGAAGGTTGGCACACTTCTGTTTACAAGGAAAAGCTGTATGAAAAATCAATTATTTTTTAACCCATTAAAAATCTGAGGTTACAAGGCAAACTGCTACCCAAAAATCTGAAGAAGTAAGCTCATCTAGAGAGACACAGCTGAGATCTGCTTACCTGGAACAGAAATCTCTGGGTCCATAAACTGGTAAAAATTTCAAATGGTAGTTTTGATGAACTGCAGGAGAGTAGGCATGAACTAGAATGAGAATGAGAAACTCCTGGGGACAGTAGCCTTGGGGGTCTATAATTTTTCTTTCGTTTTAGACACTTCATTAGGTTCTCAAAGAGAAGACTGAGAAAGACACCCTCATGCCTCTGACGGTGGTGGGGGGAAGTGGTGGGAAGAGTAAACCTTGTGAAATACAGAAATATGCCCAGAGCTGCTTCCTAACAAAGGTTTACCGGAAGAAAAAAAACATTGCCAGAGTCATGATGAAATCTTCCTTGTTCTAATCTGTGATAACCTAGTGGGGTTCCTGTCAGCAACGCGTTCCTCCCACTCCAGCAGCCGCTAGCTTTTCTGTCTCCCCTAATAAGTTTAAAATAAGGTGAAAAGGTATCAGGAATTAGAGACAGTAAATTGGGAATGTCATAGCTAAAGAAGGGAGCAGGGAGCAGAAGGGATGAAAGGTTATAGCCTCAGAAGAGAGGCCCACAAAACACCAAGATTTAATCAGAATATTGTGGAGTGCTCCCATCCCTCCACGCCTTACCGCCAGACCACCTCACAAACAAGATTACAGCATAATTACAACTGGATTATAGCTAAAGGAGCATCAAGACACAGACTCTGTCAAGTACTTAGGAAACCCCAAAATCAAGAAGGGAGAAAACAAACAAGGGACATATTTCAAGCCTCTGATAACTACAGGTATAGGAAGCATTAAACATAGCCCCACCCCTGGGCAGGTTAACATAAATCCTCACACTAAAGGCCCATTTACCTCAGTTCCTATTATCTGATACAACATGTCCAGCTTTTAAGGCATGACTAGGCAAAAAAAAGGCAAAAGGCAAGAAAATAATCAGTATGGAGAGACAGAGCAAGCACAAGAACCAGACTCAGATGTGACACACATGTTGAGATTATCAGACAGTAAATTAAAATAATTATGATTAATATGTTAAGCAGCCTCAGGAGACAAAATTCAAGAAAAGATGGGTAATTTAAGCAGAGGGATGGAGGCTCTCAGACTCAAAGGGAAATGTTAAAAGTAAAAAGCACTACGCCGGGTGCAGTGGCTCACACCTGTAATCCCAGCACCTTGGGAGGCTGAGGTGGGTGGATCACCTGAGGTCGGGAGTTTGAGACCAGCCTAATCAATATGGAGAAACCCCGTCTCTACTAAAATGACAAAATTAGCCAGACGTGGTAGCGCACGCCTGTAATTCCAGCTACTTGGGAGGCTGAGGCAGGAGAATCACCTGAACCTGGGAGGCAGAGGTTGCAGTGAGCAGGGATTGTGCCATTGCACTCCAGCCTGGGCAGCACGAGCAAAACTCCATCTCAAATAATAACAATAAACATAAAAAATAAAAAGCAGCCGGGCGCGGTGGCTCAAGCCTGTAATCCCAGCACTTTGGGAGGCCGAGGCGGGTGGATCACGAGGTCAAGAGATCGAGACCATCCTGGTCAACATGGTGAAACCCCGTCTCTACTAAAAATACAAAAAATTAGCTGGGCATGGTGGTGCATGCCTGTGATCCCAGCTACTCAGGAGGCTGAGGCAGGAGAATTGCCTGAGCCCAGGAGGCGGAGGCTGCGATGAGCTGAGGTCACGCCATTGCACTCCAGCCTGGGTAACAAGAGCAAAACTCCGTCTCAAAAAAAAATAAATAAATAAATAAATAATAAAAAAATAAAAAGCACTGTGACAGAAGTGAAGAACATCTTGGACGGGCTTATCAGGAGACTGGACGCAATCAAGGAAAGCATCAGTGAGCTCGTAGATAGGTCAATAGAAACTTCCCAAATTTAAAAGCAAAAAGAAAAGAGGAAAGGAAAAGAATAAAAACAACATTCAAGAACTGTGGGGAAGTTTAAAAAGGTGTAAAATACATGTAGTACAGGAATAAAAGGAAATTGTCCAACAAAATCATCATGATGGGAGTATGTCAACTGGACCCAGGAGCCAACAGAAAGAGTTCTCAGTGGCCAAAGTCGAAACAATTTCAGCAACAAAGCAAAGAAATATCAGATTATAGTTCAAAATATAGTGTAAATGTCCATCAGTCTATCCTGATATAAATAAATAATTGAATATATAAATATATGTGAAAGAATAGATAAATCTTTAGGCCAGAATTTCAAATAATTTATGTAGATACTCAATTCTCACAGAAGAGGAGCATAACTCCCCAGTCTTTAAGTGTGGTCTATACATAGTGACTTCTTTATCAAGAGTAGTTGGAAAGGTAACTTCACAGTGGAGAAACATGACAAAAACTACCTCTGAAAGTGTTCAAGGTTCACACCAACAGTGATGTCACGTTGACAGTGCATGATAAATATGTCACTTTCCATCTCTGGTTTCCTCCCTCAAACCCAAAACCCAATATAATCATGAGGAAAACATTAAATCCCAATTGTGAGATCTTCTATAAAATGCCTGACCAATACTCTTAAAAAAAAACTGTCCCCAGGAGGTGTAGCTTGCAGTGAGCCAATATTGTGCCACTGCTCTCCAGCCTGGGTGACAAAGCAAGATCCTGTCTCAAAAAAAAAAAAAAAAAAAGTATCAAGGTCATCAAAAAACAAGGAAAGTCTGAAAAACCACCACAGCCAAGGAGAGCCTAAGAAGATATGACAAATAAATATAATGTGGTATCCAGGATGGAATCCTAGGACAGAAAAAGGGACATCAGGTCAAAACCAAAGAAATATGAATAAAGTATGCACTTCAGTTAATAATCATGTATTATTGTTATTGGTAGTTATTGGTCCAATGATCATGACAAATGTACCATACCATTTTAAGACCTTATAATAAAGAAAATTGTGTGGCGTATACAATGTTTTGTATATCTAAAACTTCTCTAAAGTAAAAAGTTTGTCTTTACAAAGTTCATATGAAAAAACAAATATGCAAAAATAGTCACTAAATACAAATCTATGAGGGATACTAATCCTGTCTAGATTTAATCCTACATTAAAACATACTATAGACCACATATAGTTAAAGCAATGTGATACTGACACTCAGACTAACAGAAATTAAATAAAAGCCCAAAAGTAGACACAAATATATGTAGAAGTTAAGTATATGATAAAGAAGTCATCTCAAATCACTGGAACAAAGATTTAACAGATAGTGCTGGTAAATTGAGGACTCATACAAAAAATAAAATGAGATACTGACTTCACATCAAATATAAGAATTCACAAATTATAAAATATAAATGTTTTAAAATGTAATTAGAATAATGGAAGTCACTAGAAGAAAGCATGAATGAATTCCTCTTTAAATCTCATTGTTAAGAGAGGCTTCCTATGACTCAAAATCCAGTGGCAATTTTTTAAAATTAAGAAATGTGAGTAGAGTTTTAAAAATAAACATTTTTTGCTGGGCACAGTGACTTACGCCTGTAATCCCAACACTTTGGGGGGCCTAGGTGGCCCAGTCACTTGAGGTCAGGAGTTCAACACCAGCCTGGTCCACCATTGTAAAATCCCATCTCTACTAAAAATATAAAAATTAGCCAGGCATGTTGGTTGACAGCTGTAATTCCAGCTACTTAGGAGGCTGTGGCAGAAGAATCACTTGAACCCATGAGGCTTGCAGTGAGCCAAGATTATGCCACTGCATTCCAGCCTGGGCGACAGAGTGAGACTCTGTCTCAAAATAAATAAATATATATATAAATATTTTAAAATAAACATTTTTATGGCCTAAATACCATTAGTAACATAACGAAAGACAAACAATAAACTAGGGAAGAAAGAGAGCATCGTCAGTCCACACTGGAGACTTCCTCTTTCCAGCAAAAAAATAAATAAATAAATAAATTCAAAAAAAGACAACTGACAAACTAGGAAAAAACATTTGCAGCATTACTGCAATGGAGATATTCCTAAGAAACAAAAAAGAACTTTAAAAAATTCCTAAAAATATTTAGAATATAAGAATGCTTCCAACTCAATAATAAGAACACAACCTAATTTGAAAGCCATTTGAATAGCACTTAATTAAAGAAGATATCTAGCCCAGGCACAGAGGCCCACACCTGTAATCCCAGCAGTTTGGGAGGCTGACACAGGTAGATTACTTGAACCCAGGAGATGGAGACCAATATGGGCAACATGGAAAAACTCCATCTCTACAAATACAAAAATTCGCCTTTTTGGTGCTAAACTTGCAAATTAAAAAAAAAAAAAAGAAGAAGAAGTTATACAGAGGACAAATAAGGACATGACAAGATGCTAGACATCACTAATCATCGCAAAAATGTAAATTAAAACCACAAAGACATTCTATACATTTGCTAGAATGGCTACAATTCAGAAGAATGACAATATCAAGTCAAGACAGGCATGTGGAACAAATGGATATCTCAAATATTACTGGTGAGAATGCAAAATAATACAGTTCATGTGGAAAATAGTTTAACAGTACCTATAAAGTTAAATATAGGATCCAGCAATCTCATTTGTAACTATCCAAAATGAATAACAGTATGTGACCACACAAACACCTCTGTGGAAATGTTTATGACAGTTTTATTCATAATAGCCAAAAACTAAAAACAACAACATATATACATACCGGTAAATGGAGAGACAGATTGTACTACATCCATGCAGTGCAACACTACTCACCAATAAAAGGAACAAACCACTAATACATGCAACGTATATAAATTTCAAAGCATTGTTGTAACTGGAAGAAGCCATACACAAAAGGCTACATACTTTATGGTCAATTGTATGACATTCAGGAAAGGCATCAGCATATAGAGAGAAATCAGATCCACGGAAGCCTGGGGTAAAGAGAGGGGATTCTGCAAAAAGGTATGAGGAAATTTTTAATGATGAAATCTGTTAAAATTTTTAAAAAGCGAAAGGCTGGAATAACCTTCGTAGTGTTGGATTAAAATTGAAAAAATAAAACAGAGGTGGGGAGAGAAAAAGACAAATTAAGAGACATGTTAGGGCAGGAAGTCAGGTGGAAAAAAAGGGATACCTGGTAACTAGAGGCTGAGAGGAGGTTCCGGGGAGAAGAGATGGTTCATGAGGATTTTTCTGGAGAAATTCTGAGTTTTTATGGGTAAAACTCCTTTTTCTGCCCCCAAAGTCTTCAGGGAAAAAAAAGCAAACTTCTCATTGGCAGATGATGGCTCCATTGGATTTCTTGTGGATGCATTAAGGTTAGGTCTTGACTAAAACACAGTTAGTTTAGGCACATGAACTTGGTTAGTCAACATCCTGCTTTTGTTTCAGTGTCTCAGAGGTAAAAGATCTTGAAGTCTAAGGTTGCTGAAATTGGCTTGGCATTTTTACCATGTATAATTCTAAAGATAATGACCATTTTGAAAGGCTATGGTCTTTTATCCTGTTTTATACCAGGCTTATCAGAGAAATAAAATTAGAGAGGTTTTATTCATGTCAGGTGGTGCCTTAGTAGTGATGATAAAAATGAAAAATTCGAGGTAAGAGAAATTGCTAAGAGGATTAACTACAGTGAAGACTGTTGAGACAAAGTTTATAGGCAACAGATTTTGTTTTCAATTTTAGTTATTTTTCTTTTTTCCCCTCATGTTCATTTCATTTCTGGAAAGCAAGTCCTCTCCAAATCTGCTTGACACCAAGCCCTGAACACAGAATTACTTTCTTCTGTTTTACTAAAATAATGACACTACCTTTAATGCTAAAGTTTTTTTCTTCCTTCATTTGTAAACATAAATTAATTAATTAATTAAGTTATGTGTAAAGATAAAGACACACCTGAGACTGGGCAATTTACAAAGAAAGAGGTTTAATTGGACTTACAGTTCGTGTGGTTGGGGAAACCTCACGATCACGGCAGAAGGCAAGAAGAGGCAAGTCATGTCTTATATGGATAGCAGCAGGCAAAGAGAGAGTTTGTGCAGGACAATACCCGCTTATAATAACCATCAGGTCTTGTGAGACTTACTGTCATGAGAACAGCATAGGAAAACCTGCCCTCATGATTCAGTTACCTCCCACCAGGTCCCTTCCACAATACATGGGAATTCAAGATGAGATTTGGGTGGAGACACAGCCAAAACATGTCAGTAACTTCAGTAAATTTGCAGTTACTATTTAGGCAAACTATACTTCCAATATTTCAAAATAAACAATCTTTATTAACTCTAGTTTTGAAAAAACAACTACAAAGATATATAATAGATAATATGTATGTAATTATACATATTACATATAATAGATATATGCTAGATAATATATATCTGGTATATTACAAAACACATAGGTAAATATTCTTTTGAAACATGTGTTATATAATTTCAATTTTATCTACCCTTTCCCTTTTTTCTTTTGATGGAAAGAAATTTTTGTTTTGATGTTTCAAATTGTCCAAAGGATATTATATTGCCTTATATTCTTTTTTTTTTTTTTTTTTAAACGGAGTTTCGCTCGTTACCCAGGCTGGAGCACAATGGTGCAATCTCAGCTCACCGCAACCTCCGCCTCCTGGGTTCAGGCAATTCTCCTGCCTCAGCCTCCTGAGTAGCTGGGACTACAGGTACGTGCCACCATGCTCAGCTAATTTTTGTATTTTTAGTAGAGACAGGGTTTCACCGTGTTGACCAGGATGGTCTCGATCTCTTGACCTCGTGATCCACCCGCCTCGGCCTCCCAAAGTGCTGGGATTACAGGCTTGAGCCACCGCGCCCGGCCGGCCTTATATTCTTAACCATCTCAACCTCACCCCACTCTACCTTTTCCTCTTCAAATAGCAACATTGTCTTTTGATACATCAGAGAAGTCTGGATATAGCATAAGGATGGTAGACATAAATAAGAGGCTCCAGAAACATGGCACTGTGAGACTAACACAGGTCACCGCTGACCCTCAAACATAAGACTTCTTTTTTTAATTAAGATTTCCATAACAATTATAATGTGTTATAAATAATTATATCAAAAGGCATCTGAATTTATTATTGTACTTATTTCTTTCTTAATCCAATTGAATTTTATAACTATTACTTTAGAATGCTGATACGAATTTGCAGTTGAAAAGATAGCACATTTCATCAAAAACAATCTGAGCCTTCTAGTTTTTTACAAGCAAACTTTTTGCATTAATTTTTATTAGTCCATTTTATTGAATGTACTTCTTGAATTTCAGGGGCCATTGGTCATGTGATAGAAAAATCTTTGACCATTGTATTGCACTCTTCAAGAACAAATTATTTTATGTTTTTATTATTAAGTGTACCTTTTTGCTAAATGACATGATTGTTTTTCTTTCCAACTTTTATTTAGGTTCTAGGGTACATTTGCAGATTTGTTATATGAGTAAGTCACATATTGCTGATATGGTGTACAAATTATTTTGTCTCTCAAGTAGTGAGCATAGTACTGAATAGGTAGCTTTTCAATCCTCACCCACCCTCCACCCTCCACTCTCAATTAGGCCCCAGTGTCTAGTGTTCCCTTCTTTCTGGCCATGTGCCCTCAATGCTTGGCTCCCACTTACAAGTAAGAATATGCAGTATTTGGTTTTCTGTTCTTGTGTTAATTTGTTAGGATAATGGCCTCTAGCTGCATCTTTCAAATGACATAATTTTGTTTTTTTTAATGGCTGCATAGCATTCTATGGTGCATATGTACCACATTTTCTTTATCCAGTCCCTCACTGATGGGCATCAAGGTGGATTCCATGTCTGTTCTTTTGTGATAGTACTGCAATAAGCAGATGCCTTTGTCTTTTTGGTAGAACAGTTTATATTCCTTTGGGTATGTACCCAAAAATTAGATTGCTGGATCAAATGGTAATTCTGCTTTTAGTTCTTTGGAAATTCACCAAACCGCTTTCCAAAGTTCCTGAACTAATTTCCATTCTCACTAATAGTGTATAAACTTTCCCATTTTACTGCAAACTCACCAGCATCTGTAATTTTTTGACTTTTCAGTAATAGCCATTCTGAATGGTGTGAGATGGTATCTCATTGATTTTCATTTCTCTGATGATTAGTGATGTTGAGCATTTTTTCACATTGTTGGCCACATGTATGTCTTCTTCTGAGAAGTGTTCATGTCCCTGCCCATTTTTAAATAAGACTGTTTTTTTGCTTATTTATTTAACTTTCTTATAGATTCTGGATATTATACCTTTGTCAGAGGAACAGTTTGCAAATATTATCTTCCATTCAGTAGACTGTTTACTTTATTGATACTTTCTTTTACTGCACAGAAGCTCTTTAGTTTGATTAGAGCCCATTTGTCAACTTTCGTTTTTGTTGCAATTGCTTTCAGAGTCTTTATCAGGAAATCTTTGCAAGGGCCTATGTTCAGAATGATATTTCCTAGGTTTTCTTCTAGAGTTTTTTTTTATATGTTTTACATTTATATTTTTATGTTTTACATTTAAGTCTTTAATCCATCTTGAGTTGATTTTTATATACGATGTTAGAAAGGGGTCCAGTTTTAATCTTCAGCATATGTCTAGCCAGTTATCCCAGCAACACTTATTGACTATGAATTCCTTTCCCCATTGCTTATTGTTGTCACCTTTGTCAAAGATCAGATCATTGGAGGTATACAGCTTTATTTCTCAGTTCCCACACTTGTTTCTTTGCTCTGTGCAACTTTTTTCATACCATTATCATGCTGTTTTGATTATTGTAGCTTTATAGTATACTTTGACATCTATACTATAGATACATTTGTTTTTGTTTTTTTGCTTAGGATTGCTTTGGCTATTTAGGCTCTTTTTTGGTTCTATGTAAATTTTGGAATAGTTTTTTCTAAATCTGTAAAAAATGTCATTGGTAGTTTAATAGGAATAGTATTGAATCTCTACATTGCTTTGGGCAGTGTATTAGTCCATTTTCATGTCGTTGATAAAGACACCTGAGACTGGGTAAGAGGTTTAATGGATTCAGAGTTCTATGTGCCTGGGAAAGCCTCATAATTATGGCAAAAGACAAAAGGCACATCTTACATGGCAGCAGGAAAGAGAAAATGAGAGCCAAGCAAGAGAGAAAACCAGTTATAAAACTGTCAGATCTTGTGAGACTTATTCACTACCATGAGAACAGTATGGGGAAAACTGCCCCCATCATTCAATTACCTCCCACTGGGTCCCTCCCACAACACATGAGAATTATGGGAGCTACAAGCTGAGATTTTGGCGGGGGCGGGGTGGGGGAGACACAGTTAAACCATATCATTCCACTGATGGTCCCTCCTAAATCTCATGGCAAAGCCTTAACTCATTTGAGCATTAACTCAAAAGTCCACAGTCCAAAGTCTTTTCTGAGACAAGGCAAATCCCTTCTGCCTACGAGCCTGTAAAATCAATAGGAAGTTTAGTTACCTCCTAGATACAATGGGGGTACAAGTATTGGATAAATACACTCATTCCAAATGGGAGAAATTGGCCAAAACAAAGGGGCTAAAGCCCTTATGCAGTCTGAAATCCAGTGGGGCAGTAAAATCAGTCCAAAATGATCTACTACGACTCGATGTCTCACATCTGGGTCATGCTGATGCAAAAGGTGGGTTCCCATCATCTTGGGCAGCTCCACCCCTGTGGCTTTGCAGGGTACAGCCTCCCTCCCAGCTGCTTTCATAGGCTGGTGTTGTCAATGGCTTTCTCAGGTGCATGATGCAAGCTGTCAGTGGATCTACCACCGAGAAGATGGTGGCCCTCTTCTCACAGCTCCACTAGGCAGTCTCCAATGGGGACTCTGTGTAGGGGATTCAACCTTACATTTCCCTTCTGCATGGCCCTAGCAGAGGTTCTCCATGGGGTCCTGAAC
The DNA here is from genome assembly GCF_048565385.1 of Saimiri boliviensis. NCBI lineage: Eukaryota > Metazoa > Chordata > Mammalia > Primates > Cebidae > Saimiri > Saimiri boliviensis. Next base: position 69,577,941 of record NC_133456.1, read on the forward strand.
CTGCAGCAAACTTCTGCCTGGACATCCAGGCATTTCCATACATCCTCTGAAATCTAGGCAAGGTTCCCAATCCTCAAGTCTTGAATTCTGTGCACCCACAGGCTCAACACCACGTGGAAGCTGCTGAGACTTGGGCCTAGAAATCTCTGAAGCCATGGTCCGAGCTGTACCTTGGCCCCTTTCAGCCATGGCTAGAGCAGCTGGGATGCAGAACATGAAGTCTCTAGGCTGCAAACAGCAGGGGAGCCCTGGGCTTGGACAAGAAAACCATTCTTTCCTCATAGGCCTCCAGGTCTATCGTGAAAGGCCTATGACATGCCCTGGAGACATTTTCCCCATTATCTTGGTGATTATGCTTTTTTTGTTTCAGTTCTGTTTATGTGATTAATACATTTATAGATTTGTGCACGTTAAATCAACCTTGCGTTTCAGGAATAAAGCCTGCTTGATCATGAAGGACTAGCTTTTTTATGTGTTGCTGGACTTGGTTTGCCAGTATTCTGTTGAGAATGTTTGCATATATGTTTATGAGGAATATTGGCCTAAAGTTTTCTTCTTTTGATGTGTCTCTGCCAGGTTTTGGTATCAGCCTGATGCTGGCCTCACAGAATGGGTTAAGGAGGACATCCTCCCCTCAATTATTTGGAATAGTTTCATTTGAATTGGTACTAGTTCTGATTTCTATGTCTGGTAGAATTCATCTGTGAATCCACCTAGTCTAGGACCTTTTCTAGTTGGTACACTTTTTATTACTGATTTAATTTCACAACTCTTTATTGATCTGTTCAGGGTTTCAATTTCTTTTTGGTTCAATCTTGGGAGGCTGTACATTTCCAGGAACTTGTTCATTTCTTCTAGGTTTTCTAGTTTGTGTGGATAGAGGTGTTCTTCATAGTTTCAGAGAGTTTTTGTATTTCTATGGGGTCAGTGGTAATGTCCCCTTTGTCATATCTGATTCCATTTATTTGGGTCTTCTCTTTTTTTCATTAGTCTAGCTAGTAGTCTATCAATCTTATTTATTATTTCAAAGAACCAACTGTTGGTTTCATTGATCTTTTGTATAATTTTTTTATGTCTCCATTTCATTCAGTTCAGCACTAATTTTGTTGTTTCTTTTCTCCTACTAGCTTTGGGATTGGTTTGCTCTTGTTTTTCTAGTTCCTCTAGATGATGCTAGGTTGTTAATTTGAGATTTTCCTTTTTTGATTTAGGTGATTATCACATCAAAAAATGTAGTGCTATAAACTATCCTCTTAACCCTGTTTATGACATATGAGTTTAGGTCTCAAATATCTGTTTTAAATCTCAATTATCTTTGATAATTTTCTGCCTCACTGATCTAATACTGTCAGTGGGATGTTCAAGTCTCCTACTATTATTGTGTGGTTATCTAAATCTCTTCATAGGTCTCTAAGAACTTGATTTATGAATCTGGATGCTCCAGTGTTGGGTGTATATATACTTAAGATAGTTAAGTCTTCTTTTTGAGTTGAACCCTTTATCATTATGCAATGCCCTTCTTTGTCCTTTTTTGTTATTATTGGTTTAAAGTCTATTTTGTCTGAAATAAAAATAGCAACTCCTGATCTTTTATGGTTTCCATTTGCTTGATAGATCTGCCTTCATCTCTTAACTTTGAGCTTGTAAGTGTCATTGCATGTGAGATGAGTCTCTTGAAGACGGCATACAGTTGGTCCTTGCTTCTTCATTCAACTTGCCACTCTGTGGGACATTTATCCTGGTTTTCTGAGTTGTCCCATTCTGTGGGACATTTATCCTGTCCCACAGAATGTGCCACTCTTGCCCCTCTTTTAAGTGGGAGATTTATCCTGTTTGCAATTAACATTAATATTGATATGGTGTGGATTTGATCCTATTGTATTGGTTTTTGGTTTCCATGTAGACATCATTATAGTTGCTTTATAGTGTCAATGGTCTATGTACTTAAGGGTGTTTTTGTGCTGGCCAGTAATGGTCTTTTTGTTTTCATGTTTAGTATTCCTTGAAGAACCTCTTATAAGGCAAGTTTAGTGGTGATGAATTCCTTAGTATTTGCTTGTCTGAAAACGATTTTATTTCTCCTTCACTTATGAAGCCTAGTTTGGCTGGATATAAAATTCTTGGTTGAAATTTCCTGTCTTTAAGGATGCTAAATATAGGCCCAATCTCTTCTGACTTGCAGAGTTTCTGCTAAAGGTCTGCCGTTAGTCTGATGGGGTTCTCTTAGAAAGTGACCTGCCCCATTTCTCTAGCTGCCTTTAATATTTTTTCTTTTACTTTCACCTTGTAGAATCTGATGACCATTTCCTTGGGGATGGTCATCTTGGATAGGATCTTGATGGGTTCTCTGAATTTCCTGAATTTGAATGGCAACATCTCTAGCAAGGTTGGGGACATTGTCATGGTAAATATTCTTAAGTATGTTTTCCAAGTTTCTTGCTTTCTCTCCTTTACTTTCAGGGATGCCAATGAGTCATCTTGAATGTTTGGTTTCTTCACATAATCTCATATTTCCGAGATTCTGCTCATTTATTTAAATTATCTTTTTCTGTGTTTTCACATGACTGAATTGATCAAGTTGATAGTCTATTCTGCTGTTAGCATTAGGTTGGTGCAAAAGTAATCATCGTTTTTGCTACTTAAAAGTAATGACAAAAACTGCAACTACTTTTGCACCAAAAAATACTTCTAATTGTGTTATGAAATTCTTGTAGTGAGTTTTTCAGCTCTATCAAATCAACTTGACTTTTTTCTAAAATGGCTATTTTGTCTTTCAGCTCTTGAATCCTTTTACTGGATGTCTTAGATTTTTTGGATTGGGTTTCAACTTTCTCCTGAATCTCAATGATCTTCATTGCCATGCACATTTTGAATTCTATGTCTGGTTTTCAGCCATTTAATTCTGGTTAAATTGCTGGGGGGCTAATACAGTCATTAGGAGGAATGAAAACACTGACTTTTTGAGTTGCCAGAGATCTTGTGCTGGTTCCTTTTCACCTGTGTGGACTGATGTTTCTTTAATCTTTGAAGTTGCCATTCTTCCAATGAGGCTTTGATCCCCTTGAGGGTTTGACTGTGGTATAAATTGAGTTTAGTTGATTGGCTTTATTTCTTAATAATTTCAGTGGGCCAAGGCTCAGCTCTGCATTCGTGGGCTGTGTGCTCTAATCTGGAGGCTGAGACCAGGCCCGCAGCTTTGTTCTCTGGCTCCTTGAGATTAAGTACCACCTGTGCTAAAGGATCTGAGATGTTCTGAGAGTGGCAACACCTCTCTGATGGGGGTGGTGCTTGCAAAAGCCCTTCATTGGGGCAGTGGCAATAGGGTTCAAGCACATGCAGACAACAGTGGGGCAGCAGCAGGGTGATGGACTGTGCATGTGCATGTGCTAGAGGCAGGACAGTAGCAGTGCAGTTCACACACACATGTGTATGCACCAGCAAAGTGCTGGGGGGAGGCTGCAAGCAGATGCACACTGGCTGTGGTCCATCTGCAAAAGCTCTATGATGGTTAGGCACTATCTGCCAGCAAAAGAGCTATGGTGGTGGCCACTGAGAAGTACCCCAGATAGGCATCTGAGACTGTGCTGCAAGTGGGTGCAGCCATACATGAACCCTGGGAGATACCATCAGACAAGTGACACTCAAATCACACTGGCCCTGTCCCATGTGGCAAAATAGACCTGTTCTGTCCAGGTTCAACAGTCAACAAAGGCCAAAGCCACCTGAAAGAGCATGGAAGCCTTGGGGGATGGGTGTCCCTGTCCATGCTCTACTGCAGCTATTCCTGAGCCAAACTATCTGAACTCCATGCAGGCTGGATTCCTGTTCCTGCCAACTCTCCAAGCAGCTCTCCCTACCAGCTCAAATGTCCATGGGGTCATAAAGTCACCTGCAGCTAGGATTCCAGAGGTCCGTGGTGAGAATGGGCCACTCCACACCTATTTAACTCACACTTTCCCCAGGAGCTATTGGGATCAAAAACAAGACATAGAGCTCTGCAACCCAATGCAGGGTTCCCAGCTCCTCGCCCTTCAACCCACTGTCTGCATCGCCCTCTGTCCACATTCAATGCCTTCCTAACAACCTGCTTGGAGTGTGCCCGTCTTCTTGCTGGTGTGATCTCTCAGTGGGAGAAGCTCTTCCTGGCTGTGTCTAGTCAGCTCCTCTTTCTGATTACTCTGAATTTAAAACAGAGTTTTTATTAGAAAATTGAATCCTTCATTTAGAGTAATTACAAAATTTTCAGTTTAGACCTCCATTTAGGGATTGTTGTAAATATTTCAATTTATAGATAAAAAAATAAAAAATATAGAGTGGCTAATAGACTTAACCAGGATTTATACTTAAAGGTTTGTACTCCATCTCCCAAAAATTCTGAAGTTTTAGCTTTTCATAAACATTTACTTGTGCCCTCTGGTGACAATATACATAAGAATAAATATGTGTAACACAGGCTCCTCTTCTGACAATGCTGCTTTTCTTTAGAAAATGGAAATTGAGATTATTTAGATAAGAATGGAACCAACTTCACCTCCTGGCCTCTTCCCACTGAATGAAACATGTGAATTTATATATTTTCCTTTTTTCCATTGGTTTCTATTCCTCATAATTCTAAACACTGAATAATCAGCTTGGAAATTATGCAGTGATACCAAGAATATTCCCTTGTATATCTTATACCTTCAACTTTTGAGGGTTTTTTTTCTTTTAGCCTACTTTCATCTTATTTCCTTTACCACGGATCTCATATGAATATACAGTGTCTATTTGCAATGAACCTCTCCCCCAGTCCCTACAGTCCAGTCTGAGTCTGGTCTAATAATAACAACAAATGCCTCAGAACTACCACAAATGAACAGTGACTACCAATCTGATGAAAACATTATAAAAGATTTTTAATTTTTTGTCTTTCTCTAATAAAGATTCTTGTTTTAATATTTAAAAACTCCAGTGAATGGTTGGAAAGACAATGAAGGATATTAAATTTCCATTTGTACCATTATAATTTTGATGAAAATATTAATAGTAACTTCATCCACCTCTTCCAAAGGACAGAGAAAAAGATAGTGGCCTGGAATCTTGAGGCAAGGGAAATACGAAGAACTACTATGGCCTCTCATGAGATAAGCTTCTTCTAAAATGGCATTAGTATCCTTTATTCCTTTGGCAACAGCCTGTGACATTCCTTGAATAACTGACCCATCAATGAAAGAGTCATAGACCTTCTGTAAAACAAATGGGCCTGCCAGTCTGTTTGCTTTTGTCTCATTCATCTGCTAAACCACATGGTTTGATTTTCCCTAGTGTGGTTTAGGGCAGAGTAGAGAGATAGAAGAGCACTAGAAACATAAAATCTTTCTGTGCTTGTTTTTTTATTGTTTCAGCTTTACATTTGTTTTAAATGTGCTGTACATAGTTCTGGTTTTTACTGGTGGTGGTTCATCGTTTCAACTTTATATTTGGTTAAAAACCGTCATGGACTTTCTTACATTTAAAGGATCAGTGTAAAGTCTCCCAATGGACTTCCACAAAACCTTAGTCCTATAAAATGTTCCATGAAATAAAGATTCTGTAGCCATATAAACTTGGGAAATAGTACAACTATATCTTCCTCCTGAAGATTCACAAGGCAAGGTAGAAACCTAAAGTTTCAGAGAAGTCATATAAGAAAGAAAATTGTTTAATTTTGTTAACTCAGCGTTACTCAAGTTTACTTGACCACATTGCCTTCTTTTTACATGTATTTCTTTAAATACATATATATATAAATATGTATTTATACATATATAAATATATATATATGCCCACTTTTTGGCATCATATATGTCTTATTTAAAAAACTGTCTGTTCACATCTATCACTCACTTTTGAATGGGGTTTTTTTTTCTTGTAAATCTGTTTTAGTTCTTTGTAGATTCTGGATATTATCCCTTGGTCAGACGGGTAGATTGCAAAATTTTTTTCCCATTCCATTGGTTGATGGTTCACTCTAATGATTATTTCTTTTGCTGTACAGAAGCTGTGGAGTTTAATTAGATCCCATTTGTCTATTTTGGCTTTTGTTGCCAATGCTTTTGGTGTTTTAGTCCTGAAGTCCTTGCCTATGCCTATGTCCTGAATGGTTTTGCCTAGATTTTCTTCTATGGTTTTTATGCTGTTAGGTCTTATGTTTAAGTCTTTAATCCATCTGGAGTTAATTTTATTGTAAGGTGTTAGGAAAGGGTCCAGTTTCTGCTTTCTGCACAAGGCTAGCAGTTTTTCCAATACCACTTATTAAACAGGGGATCCTTTCCCCATTGCTTGTTTTTGTCAGGTTTGCTAAAGATCAGATGGTTGTAGATGTGTGGTGCTGCCTCCAAGGCCTCTGTTCCATTCCATTGGTCTATATCTCTGTTTTGGTACCAGTACCATGCTGTTTTGATTACTGTAGCCTTGTAGTATAGTTTGAAGTCAGGTAGCATGATGCCTCCAGCTTTGTTCTTTTTGCTTAGGATGTCTTGGCTATGCAGGCTCTCTTTTGGTTCCATATGAAGTTTAAGGTGGTTTTTTCCAGTTCTGTGAAGAGGGTCATAGGTAGCTTGATGGGAATAGCATTGAATCTCTAAATTCCTTTGGGCAGTATGGCCATTTTCACAATATTGATTCTTCCTAACCATGAGCATGGGATGTTTTTCCATCTGTTTGTGTCCTCTCTTATTTCCTTGAGCAATGGTATGTAGTTCTTCTTGAAGAGGTCCTTCACATCCTTTATTAGTTTTATTCCTAAGTATTTTATTCTCTTTGTAGCAATTGTGAAGAGCTCCTGAAAGAAGCACTAAACATAGGAACAACCAGTTCCAACCAGTCCAAAAATGTGCCAAATGGTAAAGAGCTTTGATACAATGAAAAAAGTGCATCAACTAATGGGCAAAACAACCAGCTAGGATCAAAATGGCAGGATCAAATTCACATATAACAATATTAATGTTAAATGTAAACGGGCTAAATGCTCCAATCAAAAGACACAGACTGGCAAATTGGATAAAAAGCGAAAACCCATCATGTGCTGTATTCAGACAACCCATCTCACATGCAAGGACACACATAGGCTCAAAATAAAGGGATGGAGGAAAATTTACCAAGCAAATTGAGAGCAAAAAAAAGCAAGAGTTGCCATTCTAGTCTCTGATAAAATAGACTTTACACCAACAAAGATCGAAAGAGACAAAGAAGGACATTACATAATGGTAAAAGGATCAATGCAACAAGAAGAGCTAATGATCCTAAATATATACACACCCAATACAGGAACATACAGGTACATAACACAAGTTCTTAACAGCCTACAAAGAGACTTAGAGTCCCACACAATAAGACTCCACTATCAATATTAGACAGATCAACAAGACAGAAAATTAACAAGGATATCCAGGACTTGAACTCCCATCTGGACCAAGTGCACCTAACAGACCTAATCTCCACCCTAAATCCACAGAATATATATTCTTCTCAGCACCACGTTGTACCTACTCTAAAACTGACCACATAATTGGAAGTAAATCACTCCTCAGCATATGCAAAAGAACGGAAATCATAGCAAACAGTCTCTCAGACCACAGGGCAATCAAATTAGAACTCAGGATTAAAAAACTAACTCAGAACCATACAACTTCATGGAAACTGAACAACTGGCTCTTGACTGGATAAACAGTGAAATGAAGGCAGAAATAAAGATGTTCTTCGAAACCAACGAGAATGAAGACACAACGTACTAGAATCTCCAGGAGACATTTAAAGCAGTGTCTAGAGGAAAATTTATAGCAATAAATGCCCACCAGAGAAGTGAGGAAATATCTAAAATCAATACCCTATCATCAAAGTTGAAAGAGCTAGAGGAGCAAAATCAAAAAAACTCATAAGCTAGCAGAAAACAAGAAATAACTAAGATCAGAGCAGAACTGAAGGAGATAGAGACACCAAAAACCCTTCAAAAACTCAATAAATCCAGGAGCTGGTTTTTTGAAAAGATCAACAAAATAGGCCACTAGCCAGATTAATAAAAAATAAAAGAGAGAAGAATCAAATAGATGCAATAAAAAACAATAAAGGGGATATCGCCACTGATTCCACAGAAATACAAACTAACATCAGAGATTACTACAAACAACTCTATGCACATAAACCAGCAAATCTGGAAGAAACAGATAAATTCCTGGACACTTGCACCCTCCCAAGCCTAAATCAGGAAGAAGTTGAAACCCTGAATAGACCAATAACAAGGGCTGATGTTGAGGCAGCAATTAATAGCCTACCATTCAAAAAAAGCGCAGGTCCAGATGGGTTCACAGACAAATTCTACCAGACATACAAAGAAGAGCTGGTACCACTCCTTCTGAAACTATTCCAAACAATCCAAAAAGAGGGAATCCTTCCCAAATCATTTTATGAGACCAACATCATCGTGATACCAAAACCCAGCAGAGATTCAACAAATAAAGAAAACTTCAGGCCAATATCCATGATGAACATAGATACATATTGTTTTTTCATATAACACTTTAGCATCAAGCTGGTGTTCAAAAACTATACTTTTGAAAATGCTGACTTTAAAGGCTCAGAAGCCAGCATGTTTTATCATTTACTATTTCAGTATAATAAGTTATTTTCCTATTTAACTGTTACTCTATGTACATGTTTGTTTGTTTACAAATTCATAGAAATAAATTTAGACCAGTAGGTTCCAAGCACAGAGCCTCTTTTCTCCCAGGGACACTTGATGATGTCTGAAGATATATTTGGTTGTCACAACTTGGCAGTCGCTAATAACATCTAGTCGGTAGGAGTCAGGGATGATGCTAAACATGTCACAGTGGAAAGGACAACTCCCCATGACAAAGAATTGTCAGGCTTACATGTCAATAGTACCATGATTGTGAAATTATCATCTAGACAGTAAACTCTAAGAAGTGGGATTGCAGGGGGTGAAACGAGAAAAATTCATTTTTGATTTTATATAAGAAGACCTTATTAACTTTTATAGTTAAAATACAATTAAACAATGTGTGTGTGTGTATATATATATATATATATATATATATATATATATATCATATAAAAGTTTAAAAATATACCAAATATAAATTTAAAATTACCCTAACATAAATATGGTTGAATGCTGTTAGAAATACGATATGAATGTATGTTCTAACCTCACATCCTATCCTAGATTTCTAGAAATAGAAAAATACTATTAATAAATCCACAACAGCCTAGGATAACAATAAGGGATGGTTGTGTTGATCTCAAAAGCATATAAAAATCTCTGAAATACAGGAGGCAAAGGAGGTTACTGAAGGAGGAAATCAGAGCTCCAAACTAATAGACTTGAAGGGTACTTCAAGTCAAAGGTAGCATACATCGGGGCAGCTGGAGGAGGTCTGTAGAAAACAGCAAGGTGATTTTTGGGAATCCACAGAAAGTGAAAACAGTTAGGTCTAACTTTTCCTATCCTGCCTCTTTATCTAATGCTGAGCAGCAGAGGAGTCAGGTTCCAAACAAAAGCAGAGTGTGTAGCCTTCAGTCCAAGGAGCCAGTGTAGATGGAAACTCTGAAAGTGTGAAAAGCCCCCATACCTAGAATATCTCACTCAATCTACAGCCCATGTCTCCTCTCCCCAACAATCATTAGAAGTAGGTTAAAGTCTGAAAATGAAATACACAGCATTCATACATGGAACAAGAGAGAATCTAAAATAAGATTCTAAAAATATATATACATTAAGAATTTAGAAAACAATTCTAGTATTCACAATGACAGAAGCTACAGCAAATTCACATTAAAGGAATATGTCTTCACCTGAGGCAATTGGTGGAGTCTTCAATTTGTTGACATTGACTAAGGTGTAATTTTAAATTTAATGTAATATAGCTATAATGAGTGCTGTGAAGATGTTTTAGGATTATCTAAACCAATTTTCCTTGCTTACATATTTTTCTGTGTACAAGAGTGATATATAATAAAATCTATGTTGAAATAAGCCAAAAATTATTTCGATAAACATAAAATTAAAAATGAAGGTGAAAAAGCATTGTGTCAGTTTCATTGAGAGTATTTTTGTTCTTTCATAGTGACATATAAAATGATGGCACCTTATATACCATAAATCTGATATAAAAACCATAAATTAAACAGCAAGCTAGACCCATTAATGTAAGAAAAGATGACTATTATATCTGTCAGTTTAATTCCAAAAATGCAAGATTGTTTTAATTTAAGCAATCAATTAATGTAATTCAACATGTTAGCAGATTAAAAGAGAAATAGCATTTGATCTGCTACCTACGTGAAGAAAAAAGGCTCTTCAGAAAATTTAACATTCAGAAATAATACTCATAGCTGACTAAGAATAGAAGAGAATCAATATACCCAGCTTTGTCAGTGATAGGTATTAAGAAGTTCATCTCCTATTAGTTTGAGATGTCATCATTATTGGATATGAAAAGTATTATATATGTAAAAAAAAATCTCTTTAATCTAGTGTGATGGTTAATACTGTTAACTTGATTGGCTTGAAGGATTCAAAGTATTGTTTCTAGGAGTGTCTTTGAGGGTGTTTCCAAAGGAGATTAACATCTGAGTCCCTGGACTGGGAGAGGCAGACCCACTCTCAATCTGGGGAGGCATGATTTAATCAGTTGCCAGCTCGGCTAGGAAAAAAGCAGGCAGAAGAAGGTGAAAGGACTAGGCTGGCTTAGTCTTCTGGCCTCCATCTTTCTCCCTGGCTGGATGCTTCCTATCCTCAAACAGAAGACTCCAAGTTCTTCAGCTTTTGGACTCTTGGACTTATATCAGTGGTTTGCCAAGGGCTCTCAGGCCTTTGGCCATAGATTGAAGGCTACACTGCCAGCTTCCCTGCTTTTGAGGTTTTTGGACTCGAACTGGCCTCCTTGCTCCTCAGTTTACAGACAGACCATTGTGGGACTTTACCTTGTGATCATGTAAGTCAATACTCCTGAATAAACTCCCTTTCACATAAAAATTTATCCTATTAGTCCTGTCCCTCTAGAGAACCTTGACTAATACACCTTGTAATAGATATTTACAAATAAATAAACAAAAAGCTTCTGCTAAATTATGCATAATAAAATTCCTGAAAGCTTTCTCTTTGAAATCAAGAACAAAACAAATATGCCTACTGATGTAGTTTGCACGTTTGACATCTCATCAGACCTCGTGTTGAAATTTGACCCCCAGTGTTAGAGGTGGGACCTGGCAGGAGGTATTTGGATTGTGGGAGCAGATTCCTCATTAATGGCTTGGTGTCATTCTCACAGGGGTAAGTTCTCACTATTCATTACCACCATAACTGACTGTTAAAAAGAGCCAAGCACCTCCCCTCCCTTGCTTTATTCCTCTCTCCTCTTGCCATGAGATGACGATTCCCCTTTGTCTTCCACAAGTAGAAGCCTCCTGAGACCTTCACCAGAAACAAACGCTGACACCATGCTTTTAGTACAGTCTGAAGATCCACGAGCCAAATAAACCTCTTTTATTTATAAACTACCCAGCTTCAGGTGTTCCTATATAGCAACACAAATGGACTAAGATACCTACTGTCAGCACTACAATTCCACATGGTATGAGGATTTTAGCTAGCATAATAAAGCACAAGAAAGTGTTCAGATTAATTGTTCTGGAAGGAAGAGACTAAACTTGATACTTACATATGATATAACTGTGATGTAAAAAAAATCTAAAATACAGATAATTTAAAAATAAATAGTGTTTATTAGAATTGCTGGAAATAAAATTATGTCACAGAAATAAATTGCCATATTTCTATATACCTTTAACAAACAGTCATTCACAATAGCATTAAGCACACAGAATACCTAAAAACAAATCTTACAAAGAATTTTTGAGTCATCTACGGAGAAAACTACACAATTTTATTAATTTATATAATAATTTATTATATATTATTTTATTAATAGATATGAAATAAGACCTAAATAAGTGGAAAAATATGTCATCTCATTAAGCAGAACACTCAATATTTAAATGTGTAAATGTTCTCCAATTAATTTACAGATTCAATAAAAGCCAATAATCTTAACTTGTTTTTGTGAATCTTGACAAGTTAATCTTAAGATTAGTGTAAAAATATATAGGATCTCTGCCAGGTGCAGTGGCTCACACCTGTAATCCCAGCACTTTGAGAGGCCGAGGTGGGTAGATCACCTGAGGTCAGGAGTTCAAAACCAACCTGGACAACTTAGTGAAACGCCGTCTCTACTAAAAATACAAAAATTAGCCAGGCATGGTGGCACGTGCCTATAATCCTAGCTACACAGGAGGCTGAAGCAGGAGAATCACTTGAATGTCAGAAGCAGAGTTGCAGTGAGCCAAGCTCATGCCACTGCACTCCAGCCTCGGCAACAGAGAATCTGTCTCAAAAAAAGAAAAAACAAACAAACAAATATATGTGTGTGTGTGTGTGTGTGTGTGTGTGTGTGTACTTGCTTTTTGTGAATCTTGTCAAGCTAATTCTAAAATTAATGAAGACATATAGGATCAAGAATAGTCAAACACTCTTATAAAAAGAAGAGGAAAGATTTGCTTTACCAAATAGCAGGAATTATTTACCACAAAATGACTATAGTTAAAACCATGTTAAGTATTGGTGTAGGAATGGGTAAGTAGATTGATGGATAGAATAGAGCCCAGAAAAATTCTATAGATATTTAAAGACACACTCTACAGATATTTGAAGACACACTCTAAAGATATTCGGTGGTGAGCCCACTGAGTAGTCACATGGAAAAAAATTAAATTGTATTTCTCTCTCTCACCAAACACAAACACCAACTCCAGGAGTAATAAAGACTCAATCATAAATGACAAACTAACAAGTTCTTAGAATTGAGGAGAATGTCTTCATGATTTTGGAATGGGGAATGGTTTTATAACCAAGACACAACGAGAACTAAGTATTTTTGAGTGTTATTAAGTTAGATCATATTAAAATTTAAAACTTCAGTTCATCAAATGCCGCTATAAAAGAGTGAAAATACAAGCTACACTGTAGGATAAGATATTTGCAATACATACAACTAAAAAGCGCTTCTATTCAGAAAACCTAAGCAACGTCTAAAAATTACTAAGAAAAAAATTGAATAAAATTAAAATGGGAAAATTCTAGAACTTCACAAAACAGAAACTCCAAAAGACCAATAAATATATAACAAAAGATTCACTATCAGTAATAAGCAAGGAAATGCAAATTAAAACCAGTATGCAAGTAGCTTTGGGTACCCATCAAATTGACAAAAATAAAAATTCTGACAATATCAAAGGTTGGCAAGGATGTGAGCAAAGGAAATTCTATACATCACTGATGGTCTGTGAATTGTCTACAAAAGTTTGCAAATTAGTTTAGCATTTTAGTAAAGTTAAAGAGATGCAAACTCTTTGCCCAGTAGTTTTTCTTCTACATACATCTTTTAAAGAAATTCTTGCATATGTGCACCAACACAGTGATACAGAATACTCTTAGCAACATTGTTTGTAAGAGTAAAAATCTGTAAACAACCCAAATCTTATCAAATATTGGTGAAGAAATAAGTTGTGATATGGTGATACAACTGAATACTACAACACAATGAAAATGAATACAACTGAAATGCCACACTCCCACGTGACTAGATTACAAAACCTAATATTAACATAAAACAAGTCTGAATGAATACAAATCCAAAATATGATTCTATTTATATGAAATCAAAAGTTCAAAAATAGGCAACACCAGACGATAGTGCTTAGGATGATGTCATGAGTTGAATTTTGCTCCCCTAATATATCTGTTGAAGTCCTCACTCCCAGCGTCTGTGAATGTGACCTCATTTGGAAATGGGGCATTTGCAGATGTAATCAAGTTAAGATGAAGTCACTAGGGTGGACTCTAATCCAATATGACTGCTGTCTTTATTAGAAAAGGAAAAGAAAAACCCACAAGATGAGCATGTTATGATGAAAGCAGAGATTACAGTTATGCTGCCAGAAGTCAAGAAATGCCTGGGGCTACCAGAAAGTGGAAAAGGCAAAGAAGGGTCCGTCTCTAGATGCTTTAGAGATATCATGGTTTTGCCAACACCTAAATTTCAGAACCAGACTATGAGAAAATAAAATTATTTTGTTTCTGATATTTGTTAAGGCAACTCTGGGAAACTGATGCACATAGCAAAACTATAAATAATTTTTTTTTTTTTTTTTTTTTTGAGACCGAGTTTCGCTCATTACCCAGGCTGGAGTGCAATGGCGCAACCTTGGCTCATCGCAACCTCCGCCTCCTGGGTTCAGGCAATTCTCCTGCCTCAGCCTCCTGAGTAGCTGGTATTACAGGCACACACCACCATGCCCAGCTAATTTTTTGTATTTTTAGTAGAGACGGGGTTTCACCATGTTGACCAGAATGGTCTCGATCTCTTGACCTCATGATCCACCCGCCTCGGCCTCCCAAAGTGCTGGGATTATAGGCGTGAGCCACCGCGCCCGGCCCTTTATAAATAAATTTTTAAAGCAAAGAATTTATTATCTCAAAAAGCAGAGTAGTGTTTACCTCTAGCACCTCCTAGTGGCCAGGAATTGGTGCTGGCACCACCTTTTCTTTCTGGCTATTGTTAAGATGCTCTCTTTTTGCTTGAAATTTGTAATTTAACTATGATGTGTCTGGGTTTGGATATCTCTTTATTTCGCATGATATTCTTAGACTTCCTGTATCTGAGGCAAGTGTCTTTCGTGCATTTTGAAATATTCTTAGCCATTCTCTCTCCTAGTATGACTTCTCCTCCCTCCTCCCTCTTCTCTCCTTCAGAAATTCTGACTGGATACATGATAGAACACATACTGCCTCCCAGATATTTTCCATTTTCCACATCATTGTGTCCCATGTAATTTTCTGTGTTGTATCCTATGTAATTTCTTCATATTTTGCCATTTTGCAACCATCATGGTAATCACTGGTTTGGGCAAGTATCATCAATGAAAGTGGATCCTTCATGAATGCCTAGAAAAGAGGAAAGCTGGA
This sequence comes from Saimiri boliviensis, assembly GCF_048565385.1. Lineage (NCBI taxonomy): Eukaryota > Metazoa > Chordata > Mammalia > Primates > Cebidae > Saimiri > Saimiri boliviensis. Next base: position 69,593,005 of record NC_133456.1, read on the forward strand.
GAGGAAGCTGAATAATTGCATGATCTCAAAAAGTTTCTCTCAAGCCTACTTATTAGTTGCAAAGAGAAAAGTGGTAACTATATTGTGGAGAAACTAGAAAACACCTCGATTACATGATCAAAATTAACATCAATGGTGAACAAATGACATTATGAGCCTCCAGATATGATTTTTTTTTTTTTAAGAGAAGGTCTCACTCCCAGACCCCAGCCAGAAATGCAGCAGAGCAACCACGGCTCACTGCAGCCTCCACCTCCCAGGCTCAAGCAATCACCCTGCTTTATATTTTAACTTTTTTGTAGAGATGAGTCTCACTTGCCCAGGCTCGTCTTGAACTCCTGGGCTCAAGCAATTCTCCTCCCTCAGCCTCCCAAAGTGCTGGGATTACAAGCATGAGCCACCATGCCTGGCCCAGATGTGATGGTTGAGAAGGATGCAGTGTTACTTATTTAGCAGTTTGGTCTGTGATGTGTAATCTGAAGTAGATCATGAAGAAACAACCAAACGTTCTCACCCAGTCTTTCATGACAAATGTAAGTCTTACAGAAAATGGCTTGAGTGACTCTTTTCTCAATTTTCCATACTAGATGTGTAGGAAAAAAAGGTTAATTCACTTTATACAATGTATGCTTCAGGGCTTAGTTCTCCTGAGGAAACTCAGTTAAAAAGGGATTCCCCAGACAAATCCAAATTGTGACATTCTATTATAAATTGCCCATATTCTTCAAAAATGTTAATGTCAATGAAGACAAAAAAAGGCTGATACACTACATCAAATTCAAGGAGATGTGACAACCAAATGCAATATGTCATCCTGGACTGGATGCTTTCCTGGAAAAAAATGTTAAAAAGACAACATTGAGGCAATTGACAAAAATGGAATCTAGACAATAGATTAAAGTATTATGTCAATGTTAAATTCCTATATTTGATAGCTATACTGCTGTCATATAAATAGGATATTGTCATTCTCAGTAAATGCACAGACAGTTGAAGATGGTAAAGAGGTATGATATATGCACCCTACCCCCAAGTAGTTCAGAAAATAATTACATATACTCAAACAATATCAGTTATATCTCTTAAAGTAAGTACAATATTGATGTTCAACCTCCCCAGTTATCTTAGAAATGCAAATTAAAACAACACGTCTTTACACCCAAAATAATGACAAATATTAGAAATTCAGATAAGATCAAGTGTTGTTAAAGATAAGTGAAAATGGCCATCGCATGCACTGATGGTGAAAATACATTGGCAGAAAAATTCTGGAGTGCAAACTTCCAATACTTAACAACTCACACTTTGGTCTGCCTAAGAAAAATCAAATATATCAATAATTCCAATAAATCTAAAAGGACTAAATTCTCCAATTGAAAAACAAAACAAAAAGAATCAGAAAACAACTCAGATGTTTATCAGCAATTATGTAGAAAATAAATCATAGTAAATTAATATGTGTAATATTATACAGCAATGAAGATGAATTAATTATAGCTACACACATTGATGTGGAAGAATCTCAAAAACATATGAGAAAAAAACAAGTTGGGGCCAGGTGCAGTGGCTCACGCCTGTAATCCCAGCACTTTGGGATGCCGAGGGTTGGATCACTTGAGGTAAGGAGTTCAATACCAGCTTGGGTGAAACCCTATCTCTACTAAAAATACAAAAATTAGCTGGGTGTGGTGGCACACACCTGTAATCCCAGCTACTCGGGAGGCTAAGGCAGGAGAATTGCTTGAAGCCAGGAGGCAGTGAGCCGAGATTGTACCACTGCACTCCAGCTTAGGTGATAGAGTAAGACTCTGTCTCAAAAAAACAAACAAACAAACAAACAAAAAAAATAACGCCAAACAGTACTCTCCATTTATATAAAGTGCAAAAACAGGCAAAACTTAACAATATAATGTCAATTACTCATACATGTGCAATAAACCTTCACAAAATGTTAGGTAACGATGAAGGCAAAACCCAGGATAGTTGTACCTTGGGGAAGAAAGAGAGGGCACACTTGAGGAGGGAGACCCAAGAAGCTCCACAGATGTTACTGATTTTCTATTTCTCCAGCCAAGTGGTAGTTACATATGTATTTATTTAAATGCTAATACCATTTAAACTGTACATTCATACTCTCTACTCGCTTGGTAAGTGTAACTCATAATAAACAGCTAAATTAAAGCAATACTTTCAGAAGTATATATGACAACCGTTAAGACATTAAAAAGAAGAATGACAGCTACTCAAGTTTCTGTTATATTTTTTCTGTGCTACTGTATATATTTGAAATATTTAATAATAAAAAAGAAAGGAGATGCCAGGAGGCATTTAATATAATTCTCTTAAAGTGTACAGATCAAGCTGATGGAAAATAAATAAAGATATTAAAAAATTGGGTTGTATTACTAGTGGTTTGTACTAATAATTTCATATAAAACTTTTCACTGCCAAAACCAAAAATACATGATCACATATAGGCCAGTTAGAAAATCTCAAAATATTTGAAAAGTAGGCAGACAGTATATAGACTAAATTTATATATAAATATACATATTTGAAAATTATAAAATCCCATTTATTGAAGAGACTGTCCTTTTTCCATTTATGTTCTTGAAATAAATTATGAAGAAACAACCAAACTTTCTCACCCAGTGTTTCGTGACAAATGTAAGCTCAGCATCATCTTTGCACCTCTGTCAAAGATGAGTTGTCTGTAAACACATGGATGTACATTTGGTCTACTGGTCTACAGGTCTGTTTCAATGCCAGTACCACACTGATTTGGTTACAATAGCAGTAAATTTTGAAGTCAGGTGGTGTAATGCCCCCAGCTTTGTTCTTTTTTACTCAAGATTGCTTTGGCAATCCAGGGTCTCTTGTAGTTTCATAAAAATTTTAGAATGTATTTTCTATTTCTGTGAAGAATTTCACTAGTATTTTGACAGGGATTGCATTGAATCTACAAATTGATTTGAGCAGTAATGTCATTTTAACAATATTAATTCTTCCAATCCATGAGCATGGAAAATCTATTTTTTATGTCTTCTTCAATTTCTTTCATCATCGTTTTATAGTTTTTTATATGGTTTAGCTCCGTGTCCCCACCCAAATCTCATGTCAAATTGTTATTCCTAGTGTTGGAGGAGGGGCCTGGTGGGAGGTGATTTAATCATAGGGGTTGACTTTCCCTTTGCTGTTCTTGTGATAGTGAGTGAGTTCTCATGAGATCTGGTTGTTTAAAAGTGTGTGGCACTTTCCCCTTCACTCTCTCTTCCTCCTTCTCTGCCCATGTAGGATGTGACTCCTTCCTCTTCACCCTCCACCATGATTATAAATTTCTTTTTTTTTTTTTTTTTTTTTTTTGAGACAGAGTTTCGCTCGTTACCCAGGCTGGAGTGCAATGGCACGATCTCGGCTCACCGCAACCTCCGCTTCCTGGGTTCAAGCAATTCTCCTGCCTCAGCCTCCGGAGTAGCTGGGATTACAGGCACGCGCCACCATGCTCAGCTAATTTTTTGCACCATTAGTAGAGACGGGGTTTCACCATGTTGACCAGGATGGTCTCGATCTCTTGACCTTGTGATCCACCCGCCTCGGCCTCCCAAAGTGCTGGGATTACAGGCGTGAGCCACCGCGCCCAGCCTGATTATAAATTTCTAGAGGCCTCCCCAGCCATGCTTCCTGTACAGCCTGTGGAACTGTGAGTCAATTAAACCTCTTTTCTTTATAAATTACCCAATCTCAGGTAACTCTTTATAGCAATGTGAGAATGGACTAATACAGTTTTCCTTGTACAGATCTTTCACTTTGGTTAAATTGAATCCTAGTTTTGTAATATTCTTTGTAGCTATTGTTAATGAGATTGCTTTCTCTTTCAGATTGTTCACTGCTTGCATATAAATGCTACTAATTTTTTTGTTGATTTTGTATCCTGCAACTTTACTGAATTCATTTATAAATTTTAAACATTTTTTGGTTGACTCTTTAGGTTTTTCTAAGTATAAGATCATGTTATCTGTGAATACGGCTAATTTGACTCTACCTTTCCAATAGGAATGTCATTTTTTTCTTTCTCTTGCTTAATTACTCTAGCCAGGACTTCCAGTATTATGTCAAATAAAAGGGATGAAAGTGGACATCCTTGTCTTCTTCCAGATCTTAGAGGAAAGGCCTTCAATTTTCCCCTATTTAGTATGATGTTGGCTGTGAGTTTGTCATATATGGCCTTTCTTATTTTGAGGTATGTTCCTTCTATACACAGTTTGTTGAGGATTTTTATCACAACAGGATGCTGAATTTTATTAAATGTTTTTTTGTCATCGATTAAAATAAGCACATACTTTTTTATTCTTGTTTCTGTTAATATATCACATTTATTGATTTGCATATGTTAATCTATCCTCATATCCCTGGGATGAAACCCACTTTATCATGGTAAATGATCTTTTTAAATGTGTTGTTGAATTAATTTTGTTAATGTTTTGCTGATTAGTTTTTCATCTATGGGCATCAGTGATATTGTCCTGTCCTATAGTTTTCTTTTTTTATTGTGTGCTGGGTTTTGAAATCTGGAAAATTTTGGTTTCATAGAAGGAGTTTGGATGTGTTCTTTTCAATTTTTTGGAAGATTTTGAGAAGGCTTGCTATTAGTTCTTTAAATGTTTGATAAAATTCAACAGTGTAGCCATCAAGTCATGGGCTTTTCACTGGTGGATGACTTTTTTTACAGTTTCGATCATTTTATTCATTATTGGTGTGTTGAGGTTTTCTATTTCTTTATGGTTCAATGGTGATAGTTTGTATGTGTCTGAAAATATATTCACTTCTTTTAGGTTTTCCAATTTGTTTGTGGATAGTTGTTCATAACTGATATGGTTAGGCTGTGTCCCACCCAAATATCATCTTGAATTTTAACTCCCACTTGTCATGGGAGGAACCTGGTGGGAGGTAATTGAATTATAGTGGTGGATCTTCCCCTTGCTGTTCGTTCTCATGATAGTGAATAAGTCCCATGAGATTTGATGGTTTTGAAAAGCAGGAGTTTCCCTGCACAAGCTCTCTGTTTGCTTTGGCTAGGACTTCCAGTACTGTGTTAAATAGAAGTGGTGAGAGTGGGCATCTCTTTATGATTAAAACCCTCAGCAAAGTCAGCATAGAAGGACATACCTTAATGTAATAAAAGCCATCTATGACAAACCCACAGCCAAGATAATACTGAACAATTCTGCACCTGAATCAATACAGAATGTTCATCCTATTCATCCATACATGCTCATGGACGAGTAAAACCAATGGTGTGAAAATGACCATACTGCCAAAAGCAGGCTATAAATTCAATGCAATTCCCATCAAAATACCACCATCATTCTTCACAGAACTAGAAAAACAAATCCTAAAACTCATTTGGAACCAAAAATGTTGAAAGCATTCCCCCTAAGAACTGGAACAAAGCAAGGATTCCCACTCTCACCAGTTCTATTTAACAGAGCACTGGACGTCCTCGCCAGAGCAAACAGACAAGAGAAAGAAATACAGGGCATCCAAATCGGTAAAGAGGACGTCACCCTGTCGCTGTGCGCTGGTGACATGACTGTGTGCCCAGAAAATCCTAACGACTTCTCTAAGAAGCTTCTAGAACTGATAAATGAATTCAGCAAAGTTTCAGGATACAAAATTAATGCACACGAATCAGAAGCTCTGCTATATATCAACAGTGACCAAGCTGAGAATCAAATCAAGAACTCAATCCTCTTCTAATAGCTGCAAAAAAAATAAAATACTCTACTAGGTGAAAGACCTCTTCAAGGAAAACTACAAAACACTCCTGAAAGAAATCATAGATGACAAAAATAAATGGAAACACATTCCATGCTCACAGATGGGTAGAATCAATATTGTGAAAATGACCATACTGCCAAAAGCAATCTACAAGTCAATGCAATCCCTCTCAAAACACCACCATCATTCTTCACAGAACTAGAAAAAAAAAAAAAAAAAATCCTAAAATTCATTTGGAACCAAAAAATAGCCCAATAATGAAAGCAAGAAAAAGCAAAAAGACCAAATCTTGAGACATCACATTACCTGACTTTAAACTATAAGGCCCTAGTCACCAAAACAGCATGATGCCAGCATAAATATTGGCACATAGACCTATGAAGAGAGAATCCAGAAATAAAGCCAAACACTTACAGCCAACAATCTTCCACGAAGCAAGCAAAAGCGTAAAGTGGGGAAAGGACACCCTACTCAACCAATGGTGCTGGGATAATGACGAGCCACATGGAGGAGAATGAAACTGGGTCCTCATCTCTCAGCTTATACAAAAATCAACTCAAGACGGATCAAAGACTTAAAGATAACATGGGGAAAACCCTTCTAGACATTGGCTTAGGCAACGACTTCATGACCATGAACCCAAAAGCAAATGCAACAAAAATAAAATTAAATAAATGGGGCTTAATTAAACTAAAAAGCTTCTGTACAGCAAAAGAAACAATCAGCAGAGTAAACAGATAACCCACAGGGTGGGAGAAAATCTTCGCAATCTATACATCTGACAAAGGATTAATATCCAGAATCTACAAGGAACTCAAGCAAATCAGCAGAAAATAATCATCATCATCATGATGATCCCATCAAAAAGTAAACTAAGGACATGAATAGACAATTCTCAAAAGAAAATACACAAATCAGCAACAAACATGAAAAAATGTTCAACATCACTAATGATCAGGGACATGCAAATCAAATTCGCAATGCAATACCACGTTACTCCTGCAAGAATGGCCATGGTCAAAAACAAAAAACAAAAAACAATAGATGTTGGTGTGGATGTGGTAAAAAGGGAACACTTCTACACTGCTGCTGGGTATGTAAACTAGTACAACCGCCATGGAAAACAGTGGAGATTCTTTAAAGAAGTAAAAGTAGAACTACCATTTAAATCAGCAATCCCACTTTTGGATATTTACCCAGAGGAAAAGAAGTCATTATACACAAAAGATACTTGCACATGCATGTTTACAGCAGCACAGTTCACAATCGCAAAAATATGGAACCAGCCCAAATGCCCATCAATCAATGACTGGGCAAAGAAATTGTGGTACATATGTACATGGAGTATTGCCCAGCCATAAAAGGAACAAAACGGTGGCATTCGCAGTAACCTGGACATAACTGGAGGCCATTATTCTAAGTGAAGTGACTCAGGAATGGAAAAGCAAACACCATATGTTCTCATTTATAAGGGGGAGCTAAGGAATGAGGATGCAGAAGCATAAGAATGATACAATAGACTTTGGGGACTCGGGGGAAAGGGTCGGGGGTTAGGGATAAAAGACTACACATTGGGTACAGTATCCACTGCTCGGGGGATGGGTGCACAAAAATCTCAGAAATCACCACTGAAGAACTAATTCATGTAACCAAACACCACCTGTTCTCCAAAAACCTATTGAAATAAAAAATAAATAAATTTTTTAAAGGCTTAACACCTCTAATCATCAGGGAAATGCAAACAAAATCACAATGAGATAGCACCTCCTGCCTGTTAGAATGGACATTATCATAAAGAAGACAGGTGAGTGTCGCTGCAGATGTGGATGAAAGGGAGCCCTTCTACATCCTGTGGGAATGTTCATTTGTGAAGCCGTTTTGGAAACAGTATGGAGCTTCCTCCAAAAACTAAAATTAGAATTACTCTATGATTCAGCATTGCTGCTACTAGGTATATGTCTAAAGGAAGTGAAATTGATATGCAAATGAAATACCTGTACCCCATGTTTATTGCCCCATGTTTATTATTCACAGTAGCCAAGATATGGAACCAACATAAGTGTCCAGCAACGGATTAATGAATTTATTTTTTGTTTGTTTGTTTTTCGATGGAGTCTTGCTCTGTCACCCAGGCTGGAGTGCAGTGGCACGATCTCGGCTCACTGCAACCTGCGCCTCCCGGGATCAAATGATTCTCCTGCCTCAGCCTCCTGAGTAGCTGGGATTACAGGCGTGCACCACCACGCCCAGCTGATTTTTTGTATCTCTAGTAGAGACGGGGTTTCACCATGTTGGCCAGGCTGGTCTCGAACTCATGACCTCGTGATTCGCCTGCCTCGGCCCCCCAAAGTACTGGGATTACAGACATGAGCCATCGCGCCCAGCTGAATGAATTTTTTTTTTAAATGATATATATATACACAATGAAATACTACCTAACCATAAAAAAGAACAAAACTTTGCAACAACATGGGTGAATCTCGAGGACATTATGTTAAGTGAAATAAGCCAGGCACAGAAAGACAAATATCATGTAATCTCACTTATATGTGGTATCTTAAAAAGTTAAAATCGTAGCTGGGTGCGGTGGCTCAAGCCTGTAATCCCAGCACTTTGGGAGGCCGAGGCGGGTGGATCACGAGGTCAAGAGATCGAGACCATCCTGGTCAACATGGTGAAACCCCGTCTCTACTAAAAATACAAAAATTAGCTGGGCATGGTGGCGCACGCCTGTAGTCCCAGCTACTAGGGAGGCTGAGGCAGGAGAATTGCTTGAACCCAGGAGGCGGAGGTTGCGGTGAGCCGAGATCATGCCATTGCACTCCAGCCTGGGTAACAAGAGCGAAACCCCGTCTCAAAAAAATAAAAAATAAATTAAAATAAATAAAAAAAAATAAAAGTTAAAATCACAGAGTAGAATGGTGGTTACTGGAGGTTGAGTGGGGTGGAAAGGGTGGGGAGGGAAAGGGAAGGTGTTGGTGAGAGGGTACAAAGTTAGACAGGAGGAGTAAGTTCCGGTGATGTTCTGCACAGCAGGGTGACTTCAGGCAGTGATAATGTATATTTCAAAAATTGCTAAAAGAGTGGATTTTAAATGTTCTCATCACAAAAAAAGTGATAAGTGAGGTGTGGATATGCTAATTGGCCTAATTTGCTTACTTACAATATATAATTATTGTATATTGTATTAATATACAATAATTTTTCAATTAAAAATTAAGATAAAAATGTTAAGCTCTTCCGTATTTCTGACTGAATCTAGAATCTGCGCTGGTTGGTGGAGGTCTGCTTCCTTTGCTTCACTTTTACTCTAGATGGCAGCAGCAGAACAAAATAGAGGAGAAAAATCTGTTCTCAATGAGATGTACTCCCCCCGTCAGTGTAAAAAAGATCTCAGAATGTTATTTGAAACAAAATGTACCACTTAAAATTTTTCTTTCATTATAGAAATATTTCAACAGTATTTCAATAATTAAAAATCAATGTACAAATGTCTTCGTAATTGTCCAACTTGTCAGGACACTAATAAGATATGTATAGAAATTTTTTATGATAACAATGTTTCTGTAAAGACTCACTGCTTATATTAACAGATTTACACTTGGAAGCTAAGGTGTCATGTTTGAATATCAAATATACTTTATACATTGATGAAAACATAAAGGCTAAATAATTGAAGGGGTAACAGAAATTCTCTGGATGACTATATTACAGAAATAAAACTCTAATAACCATGTTGTTAAAGTTATTTCAAATAAAAATATACACATGAAACTGGCCTTAGATTATTAAAACTATGGTTTTCAAGCATTTAAAAAGAAATAATTTTATTATGAAATGACATTTTCCACCATCACAATTCAAACTGTGAGGATTTATGACCCAAGAGAATTTTTAGATGAGATTGCAGAAATACTGGAAACATTATAAAAACAAAGAGACCCAGAGAGGAACTGCCAGCAAATATAATTTACTTTGCTTGACATTATATCCTCACAAAACTCTAATCTAGATTAAACAGAGAATTCCCAAGAGCTTAGAAAATAGAATTGTCCAGGTTTTGTGCCTTAGAAGGTGCAACTTACGCCTCTGTATTCACATATTTGTGTATTTATTAGGATAATTTTCCTGCAGAGGGCATCAAAATATCTTGTCATCATGAGTCAGACTGGCTTCACTAAATTAAAGCTCAGCCAGACTAAAACTTTCCTTTCTGTGCATAGAATTACCGGCTTGATAAATAAGAATTTATTAATCAGAATCTTCAGATTATCATTGTCCGATCAGTTACTTAACTAGATAGATGGAGAGGCAGCATAGAATAGTGTCAAAGAGGCAGGCTTTGGAGTGGAGATCTCAGCTGGATTTGTACCTCTGCCGTTTACTCAAAGGCCCCGTTAATGTTTATGTGAATTAGAAAGCAGCTTGGCATCATGCAATTGGAACGTTAATTTTTAAAATTTTCTTTAACCATCACATTCAAGAAATTTAACATTAGGGAAAAATCAGGAAGGTGGAAAAAGCTTTATGCGCGAAGAAATTCATCACTGTATGATTTATAATCGTGAACAAACCGAAAACGAGGTACAACAGAGGAACAGTTGAGTAAATTACAAGACGCAGTAAGATTCAGTAATCAAGTGAATGTTTATCAAGGGTTTACAACAGTCCACGTATCCTGCGAGGCACTGGAGATTCGGCAGTGAACAAGACAGATATGGAATCTGACTTTCCTATGATCATTTAATGTCAACTTAAATAAAGCAAGGGGCAAGCCGTTGTAACAGTGTAGTATTCACTATACGGTTTATATATGGATAGATATATGTGTGTAAATGCAGAAAAAAATGCTAGAAGAAAATAAATCAAAATGTTAATAATCGCTAGGTCTTTCGTTATAATAATTTTATACACTTTTCGGTATTTTCTACAATGAGAATGCTACTGTTAAAATTTTTTTTTAATTATACAAAATGGCATTGTACCAAAGGTAGACTACAAAAGAAAAAAAAATTAATAATGTACTTAAAAGTCAGGGTCACTACCTGGCACAGAAAATCCCTTCAGATATAAAGACAAATTACATTGTCTTTTTTTGTGTTTTGATTTCCATCAGTGTCCTCTGCAAAGCTCTCTTCCTCTCAGGCATTCGAAAGGCCTGTCTGTTCTTGTGCAGGGAAGGAATGTGGGCAGCACATTCCACCCTGGTGACACAAGGGGGTGCACAGGCCCTGCTTCCAAACGTTTCCCTTTGTCTTCTTGGAAAAAAGATGGGGAAGGAAAAAATACTGACATTTGAGTTGGTGACCAATTAAAATGTTTTAATAGGCTTATGTCTACAGTACACAGCGTGTTTCTAACCTGAGAGATCTCTGAGGGCAAAATCCTGTGTACAAACCACTCTTACTTTCCCACATGTATTTCACAAGAAAAAATATTGCAGGACAACAAGCAGCCTTTTAAAGCACAATTAATAAAACTGGAGGCTGCCTGAATGGCCCAGAATAGGGATTGTTAAAGGAATGATGCCACATAATAAACAAATTCGAAAATAACCATTACAAATAATGTTGACATGGAAAGGACATTAAAAAGCAATTCATACAATAACATGTACAATATGGTCTATTTTTTAAATTTAAATGTAGAAAGATCTAGAAGGAGGTATGCCAAAGTATTAACTCATTATCCTTGAACACTGGATGACAGTTTTTTTTATTACCTTCTTGCTGTATATCTACATTTAATAATTTTTGTGTATAATGAATAAAAATTTGCTTTTAAAATGAGTACTCCCAAATAAAAATAAGTAGCAGTTCTTAAGATTCTTATTAAGTATATATGTAAATTGCTACAAATCACCCAGATATATGGTGACAATATAGCTCTGTTTGCCAAAGACAATTTCACTTTCAAAGTGTTGTTCTGCTGTAGCTGTGAATAACGCCTCTTTCATTCCCCAAAGTCTGCATGAGTCGCCCTTCATGTGTATTTGTAAATTCTCACCCTTAGCAAGTTGCCCCACTTTCCCCTACATCAGCAGATTGCTTCCAATCCAAAGAATCCCAATCCTTCTCTCTACTAATATGCTAAGATGCAAGGCTACTCCAGGAATCCTAGGATTCTCGTGGCTGCACCACGGTCAGCATGGGGCAGGGCACACCCCAAGACCCATCCAAATCGCAGTCAAGACGGTATTTTTGAGGCCCATCTTGACCCCTTTGCTGAAGTGCCCTTAAGGCACACTACCAGCAGGGCATCTTCTGACATCTCTTTTGAGACAGAGCCCTGGCACTACCATGAGAGAGAACATTTTTCAAAGCACTACTATACATGTAAAATCAATGATCCTACTGCCTTGGTTAAAATTCCTTGAATTAGAAGTAGCAAACACCCTCAAATAACAAGTAAAAATGAAAAATTTGAAATTAATCTACGGGTATCTCCCAACATTTAGTACACGGATTCCAGCCAGGCTCTGAGTCTTAATTTCTAAGAGAGAGAATTTAATTGATGCAGTACAATGAATGGGCTGGTTCCTCCTGGATGAGGTCTCCACCCTAACACAATCCATTTTGGCCAGGGAGTGGTGGAATAATGGTACTGAAATGGCCTACCCATGTGTGTTGGGAAATGAGAATGTAGTCTGGGTAGATATTCTCATGAAAATCTGCTTGCTAGCTTTCCCTCCTTCACAGAGAACTGGACAAGCTTCTCTTCAGTGACATACTCGGACTACACAGGCAGAAAAGAAGGAGCTTTTGACCGCACATCAGAAATTTTGTGATGATACCTCCAATGATACCCTCAGCCATAGATTTCCCCACAGCCGCCTCAGAATTTCTTAATTCTATTGTCAACTTCCAAGGGAACTGGGACCAGAGTCCTTTCCCACTTTCTCCATACTTTACATGCTACGATAAGGAGTCATGAGGAAGTTTCAGGTTACCCATCTGAGGAGCAAAATCTTTATTCTTTTGCTTTTTCATCGTTCACGCTTGTAACAAACATTTATTGCATTGCTACCAATTGTCAGGATGTGCGCTTAGTGCTGTGGGCAGAGATAAGACACGGTCCTTATTCACAGGCATTCACAATGTACTGAGAGAGTCAAAGAGATAAAAGAATAATTATGTTACAATGCGATACGACATACAACAGAAGTATATAGAGTAGAGTGTGCCGAGTGCAGAGAAAAAGGATCTAATCATCCCTTTGAGAAATTAAGAGAGGCATCAAAAAGGTGATTATATTCTATTTGAATGCTGAAAAAAAAGACTTTTCTTGATGGAGATGAAGAGGAAGTTTCCAAGTTAAACTACAGCAATAATAAATAGCTACCATATCCTTAATATTTACTGCAGACAGGCACTCCGACATACGCTGTACACGGATTATCTTGTTTAAACCTTTCAGCCCACTGGTCTGCTTGTCTCTCCATGGCCCACGGGTATCTCAGGACCAGCCAACCGTTTAGAATAGAACTATGAGCACACAGGGACTTTAATAAATGCCAATGGATAAACTGAAAATATTCCATGTTCACGTGTATGAAAACAAGAGCTTTTATCCATTGCTGGTGGGAGGATGACTTCCTGGAGGACAATTTGTCAACGTGCATCAAAACTGGCTCCTAGAAATTTGCCTTAAGGACAAAATTGAAAATTCAGGCAAGGCTATAATTACAAGGACGTGCATCATAGTATTTTCTTTTTACAAAATTTTTTTCTGTTTTTCCATATCTCCTCAAATTCCTTTTACCACATCAGAGTATTTTTTATAACAATCTAAATGGAAATTGTCCAATAATGTCACAAAAGATGGTGTAGAAGCATATTTATTTAGTATAAAGATGCCCATAACAAGTTTTTAATATTCAATATGTAAACATGATATATAAAATGGTCTCTATTTTACTTCATATCTGTATATGAATGTGTATATAAATTTAAAATGTGCATATATATATATATATCTTAAATGCATAACTGTCTTTGTAGACATGTATTTTATTGCATATATTTACATTTAGTTTATATATGTATATATACATATGTATATTTATATGACACACTGGAAAGATATACACTAATCACTAATTTTTCTGGCCCAAAATTTGGGGATTGGATAATCTTTCTTTTGGTTTATCTCTATTTTCAAATTTTTCTGTAGTAAGATGATATTACTTAGCAAAAGTTTCTTTAAATGTGTTCTTACAATGCCATTTATTGACAGGAATTCATAATTTAATCATTTGTTTACATTTGCCAAGTCAAGAAACAAAATCGTATGATATGAGCTACACTCAACATAAAATTACATGGTATTTATATAGGAGTGGCATCTCTGAAAATTGTGTTTGCATCTTCGAACAATATTTTCACAGAGATTACTCATATATCCAAATTATATCCTATTCCAACAAAGGTGAAGAATCTAAAAAGGAAGAAGCTCCCAGTCTGCCACTTACCAGTAGTTTGAACTTTGGTGAGTCACTTGACCTCTCTGAGCTTCCTGGTGATTATCTATAAAAAAGGAACAAAAACATGTCTTATCAGTTCTTACAAGGATTGAACGACTATACCTGTGCACACTTTATTAACTTTATACTAGCGGTTAGTGCAATTTTAACTAAGATCAGATTTTAGGTCTTAAGTTCTCCTTTTGGGAATCTTCTAATTTTTTTTTTTTTTTTTTTTTTTTTAAGACAGAATTTCGCTCTTGTTACCCAGGCTGGAGTGCAATGGCGCGATCTCGGCTCACCGCAACCTCCTCCTCCTGGGTTCAGGCAGTTCTCTTGCCTCAGCCTCCTGAGTAGCTGGGATTACAGGCACGCACCACCATGCCCAGCTAATTTTTTGTATTTTTAGTAGAGACGGGGTTTCACCATGTTGACCAGGATGGTCTCGATCTCTTGACCTCGTGATCCACCCGCCTCGGCCTCCCAAAGTGCTGGGATTACAGGCTTGAGCCACCGCGCCCGGGAATCTTCTAATTTTTAAGAATGCCCAACAGCTTTATAGATGACAAAGTCATTCTTTATTATTCTACCATTCTCAATCCAGGAGACACTGCCAACCCAGGAAAATGGCCCTGTTTCTACTAACGGGTTTGGCCACTGGTCTTACAGCTTTGGCGTTCTACCCTAAAGAAAGAATTTCATGTTGCTACTTGAAACCTTTTGTGAAATTGACGTGAGCTTCTTAGTGCACTTCCTTGTCCCTATGATAGTGCTAGGCCCAGCATAAGAGCCAATGAAAATGCTCATGCTAATTTTAACCCCCTGGTTTTTCTGCAGCCATTTGCCCAAAGATCAAAAACTAAAGTCACTTTTCTCTTTTGTATAGTCAAAAAGTCAGTTATTTCAGTCACTGGAATTCTTTTATAAGTCTAGCTCCTCATGCCCCACCCCCAGTCTGGAGAAACCACTTTTAAACATGCTGACCATGAGATCTGATTTCACCTCATTTCACCTGTTGAGTTCTAGCTCTGTTTTGTATGGCTCAGGACACCTGTTTCCTATGCATTATTGAAAGCCACAATGTAATACACCATTAGAGTCTTTAGTTATTGAAAACCTCTTCTTTATAATAAGTTTTTTTCCACTTTTCACAAGCATAGTCCTTCCCTCAGGCCAGCTTTTGACAAATACTCATAAAATCACACTGGCAACGCTGGTAAGCAAGCACATTCACTCGAAGAAACCAAGAAGATTCTAATTTTGGAAACTTGAAATCTTTTGGCATCTCTAAACTCGAAAGATGATCTGGGTAGTGAGCCCATAACTATGAGTTCGTATCTTCTCTGGGTCTATGACACCATTATGAACACACTAGGACACATCTGAGGGGTGGTTCTCTTCCCCACCCTGCCCGTCATCCACCAGTTCAGCCAACTGTTGTGGTATACTGTTACTTTCTCTACCCTTCATGCTTACCAGGGTGGATAATGGATTAGCAACTGCAAAAGGAAGCTGAGCCAAAAGTATTCTTCTTTGTCTATTAAACTTCAACAGTCCCAGCATTCAGTATCTTTAATTGCAATTGCTTGATTAATTATATTTTACTATATTTGCTTCCCCTTTAGATCCTAAGTTCTGCCGCTATTTCCCCATTGTCTAACATAGTAATTTATTAAATGAGTGAATCATCTCTCTCAATCCTGGTTTTTATAAAACATTTGATAAAAATGATAAAAATGGATTTTTATCAATAGAATTAGAGCCAGGCAAGGTGTCAAATATCTATAATCCCAGCACCTGGGAGGCTGAGGTGGGAGGATCCCTTGAGCCAAGGAGTTTGAGGCTACAGTGAGCCATGATTGCACCACTGCATTCCAGCCTGGGTGACAGAGAAAGACCCTAACTTTTTTTTTTTTTTTTTTTTTTTTTGAGATAAAATTGCACTGTTGCCAGGCTGGAGTGCAGTGGCACGATCTCGGCTCACTGCAACCTCTGCCTCCTGGGTTCAAGCAATTCTCCTGCCTCAGCCTCCCAAGTAGCTGGGACTACAGGCATGCACCACCATGCCCAGCTAATTTTTTTGTATTTTTTAGTAGAGACAGGTTTTCACCATGTTGGCCAGGATGGTCTCAATCTCTTGACCTCATGATACACCTGCCTCAGCCTCCCAGAGTGCTGGGGTTACCGGCATTAGCCACCACGCCTGACCCTAACTCTTTATAAAAAAAATTAATCAGTTAAGGGGGCTTGTCAAGAGGGGGGCTATATGACTAAATTGCAAAAAATACAGTCTAACAGTTAGTCAAAATTTGGCCTCCGGAATGTGAATCAGTCCCCAGTATCACCTATGTGTTTTTACAGTGATAAGTGAAGATATTCAAATAAAATGTCAAAATAAGTTACATTGGATCAATGGCAAGGCATTTATCAAACTTTGCATTATTTTAAAATGAAGAGCTTATGCCATCCCCTGTTATCAATAATCATGGCTCAAGCAAAGGCTCCTTCCTCCTCATAACAGCTAATGCATATTAAATACATGCAGGTGATGAGACTGTCCTAAGCACTTAATACAAATGTATTATCACTTTAGTCTTGATAAAACTGTAACATATGGAATTACTACGCTCACTTTATAAATTAGAAAATAAAGCAACCCAGAGTTAAATTAATTGTCAACGTTTCCAAAAGCATGTAAGTAATACAATCAAATCCATTTCTATTTGAATCTAGAGCCCAAGTTCTTATCTACTAAACTCTAACATTTACCAGCTAAAATTTAGAATTTCTGTGTTTGTTTAATTTAATTCTATTATATTCAGAAAACATACTTTGTATGATTTTCATTTTTTTTAATTTGTTCAGTTTTGTTTTGTGATACTCAATATTGTCTACCTTGGTTAATGCTCTCGGTGAATCTGAAGAAAATGTTTATTCTGCTATTGCTGGGTAGAATCTGTGAATGTCAAGTAAATTCAGTTGGTTAATGCTGTTTTTTAGTCCATCTTTCCTAATTTTCTCTCTACTTACCTTGTCAATTACTGAGTTGACAGAACAAGAAAAATTGAAGTGACGTTTCCAACTATAATTTATATTTGTCCAGTTTTATCAGTATTTGCGAGAGCTCTGTTGTGAATGGCATATATATTTAGCATTGTTATCTACTTAGTAAATCTTTCCTAAATCTACCTAGTGAATTACCCCTTTTAAAATTATGTAGTATCCTTCTTTATCCCTAGCAATTTTCCTCTCTCCGAAGTCTACTTTGGCTTATATTCATGTAGTTACTCAGCTTTCTGTAGCGTCTGCATTACATACCCTTTTCCATTCTTTCATTTTGAACCCATCATGTCGTTATATTTAGAGTGTGTTTCTCATAGGCAGCGTATCATTGTTTTTATCATTCTGACAATCCCTGTTTTTTAACTGGTATGTTTAGATAATTTACATTGACTACTATCATAGACGTATATTTGGATTTAGGGCCACCATTTTGGTATTTAAGAGTAAATTGATTCTGAATACGGGTTCCTTTCAGATTGAACGAGTTCTAATAAAAATAAATTAGGTCCATATGTTCAGTTGTATACTAGCTTTTTTATTCTTTAGAGCAGTGTGCAGTTGTGTTACAAATAATCAAAATCTCCAAACAAGCTTTCTATAACAATAGAAGCTACTTTTATAGTTGAAAATGAAAAATATATATTTTAATGATAAAATAGCTGTATAGATTATTAAGAGACTTCTCGTAAATCTGCGACTCTGGTTTAAATGTGACTGCTACAGTCACAGGCACTTAACTCAACCATTTTAACATACACTTGCCCTTCCTTAGCTTGGAACACCACATGGCTTAAGTTCCAGGCAAAGCCAAGGAATCAAAGGAACTTTCTAACTTTGGGAAATTCCATGTTCTCTTTGTTCCTACATGATTGTAGCTGTGCACAGTGGGGGATAAAAGGTCAGGACTTTAGCTTTCAAGAAACCAAGTCGGACAAATCACTATAAATATAGCCCTGAACTTATTTGCATGACTGAGTGAGTCCCCAGTCAATTCCTTCAGGCAGAAGATATCCTTGAGGGGAGTCTGGCATGAGCACCAAAAACATTTTCATAAAATTCATGTTTTACTGCTTCCTGTTCCCTATCCACGTTTGAAGGTCAGTGGGCCACGGATGGGTAAACAGTTAATGATTTGATCCTGCAGAAACTGAGTAATAAAAGCACACATTTTGGGGGGAAAGAAGCAATGTAATAAAAACATTCTCCTCCCTTTAAAAAAGTAATCAGTTTTAATTAAAAGGAAACAAACATTTGACTTGAGAGTGGCTACTTTTTGTAAGACTCCATGTTAATACCTGTTGAAACATTTTGTTGTAAGACTCCATGCTAATAAGAAAGCTAAAAGATACAGAATATTTCTCACTTATGGCAATCAATGAAAATATCCATTCACCTCTGTTGCTGCCACAGGAGTAATATTGTCATCTCAGAAGATCAAGTAATATTAACTGAGATGATGTATATGAAAAATTACTACACTCTAGAGAAAGAAAGCAGGCTAGCGCTTGCCAGGGCTGTAGGTGGGGGAAGGAGTTCACATTAAGGGCCCAGGGAAATTTTTCTGGAGTGATGGAACTGTTCTGTGATTCAGCAGTGGTGCATTTATATGCATTTGTTAAAACTTGTAGGGGCGGGCGCAGGGACTCACGCCTGTAATCCCAGCACTTTGGAGGCCGAGGCGGGTGGATCACGAGGTCAAGAGATCGAGACCATCCCGGTCAACATGGTGAAACCCCGTCTCTACTAAAAATACAAAAAATTAGCTGGGCATGGTGGCACGGGCCTGTAATCCCAGATGCTCAGGAGGCTGAGGCAGGAGAATTGCCTGAACCCAGGAGGCGGAGGTTGCGGTGAGCTGAGATCGCGCCATTGCACTCCAGCCTGGGTAACAAGAGCGAAACTCCATCTCAAAAAAAAAAAAAAAGAAAGAAAGAAAAAAAAACTTGTAGAGCGAATGTTACTGTACATAAATTATATCTTAATAAAAAATATTTTAATTGCCTCACACACAGAGGGTGGTCAACAAGAGAAATCCAGAAATTAGTTTTTACTTTAGATGATGTGTTATAATCTCAAAAATGGAATGAATGCGAGGGCCTGTGCACACAGTTGAGTGTGTGTCTAAATTTGTGCTCCTATTCGAAAGCTGACATGCTGTCTCACAGCGTTGGGATGCTTATAAGCCTTCATTCTGTCATTGTCCACTAATAAGATAGAGAAACAGGGTTTTTAAAAGGTCGTGGCTAGGTAGCCCACCTGCCAGGTGTCCAAACTGTCCAAACTCACCAGGACTGTCTCTGGTTTCTAGGTTGGAGGTGGGAAAATACATTTTTCAAGTAGAATGACACAGCATGAATGCAGTTAATAGAAATGTTAAAATCGAGAGCTGAAAAAATAAAGTAAAATAAGCTAAAAAGTCACGCTAACACTCCAGGTGACAGTCACACTTGCCAGTGACATTTGAGTAAGTGAAGCGTGAGATTTCCCCACAGCTCTTGCAGACTCTGAATGTCATGCTTCCACAGGTATATGACCGTGTCAGGATTAGAACATGAGGTGTGTGGCAGCCACTGCAGTGGACAACAGTGAGATGGCGTCACACCCTTTGGGAGCATTTTGCAAGCTAAAATCTTTGGAATGATGGAGGCTTATTCACTCTGAGAATAGCAAAAAGTTACTATTTCTTGAGTTTTTGAAATGTCAAGAATTTGGCTAAGTGTTTTATATTTATTACACAGAATAATCCCTTACTGTATTATTGCCTCCATTTTACAGATGGTAAAGTCAAGGCAAAGAGATTTAGCTACTAGACCAAAGTCACAAAGCTAGTAACTGTGGTAGAGCTGGAATTTCAATCCAGCTTCTTGCATTCTAAACTTCCTTCTTCTAACCACTATCCCACAATAACAGTTTGCTCAGTAGAAATGCCTTTGAGCACGTCTTCCGGTAGTGATATAATATTTATTGAAAAAAAAATTTTCTTTTATAAATTGCACATTGTAAAAAGACCTTGTGAAGGAAGACAGATGAACTGAAAATTTAAGATATTTTAGATTTTTAAAGAAGGACCCAAGAGCTTATATCTGTAGTCTAAGGCTTAAATACAGCTTCGAAAAGAGAGAGAGAGAAAGAGAGAGAAAGTGAGAGAAAGAAAATAGCGAAGCATTGTGCAGGAAATTGGCAGCAAGGACTGAGCTTCCAGAATGAATGCAGGGCACTCTGGCCCTGCCGTGAAACTGACCAGCTAGGGTAGGAACCATGGGTTGGAAAGCTCGGCCTTGTACAAATGAGATGGAACAAGCCAGCGCCTTGAAAGACAGCTGAGCAAATATTGAGGTCAGGAACCCTATATGAGTCTTACTCGAAGTTCAATCCAACTCCTGGAAATCGAATTGCCTATTTCTGAAGATTTATAATGATCCTACACTTCTCGGGGCCAATTCATGGAGTGATAAGGTGTCGTAAGCACCCGGGACACAGAGCCGTTATTATTCTATGGTTCGACGCCCATGAAAGAAAAGTTCTGAAGAATCCGGAATACCTTTCTTTGTTCAAGAAAAATTAGGGTTTATTTCAGAAACTCTATTTTTTCCGTTAAAGGGATTATGTTAAATGAATATACCACGAATCATTGAATAAAATTGTTTTTGCTTTTCTGGAAGATAGATCTAGAGTCTACAATTATTTTATTCCCTTTGTGATAACACAGGGGACTTATTATTTGTACCACATGCTTCAGCTCTTCATGACACGCGGCTTACACATCTCACTTGTACTCTATTCTCTAATTGCCCATCTTTGTTGGTCGGGCTTTCTTAAGTTTTTGGGGGAGGGAAGATTCATATACTTCTCCTGCAATAAAATGTATAAATCAGGCATCCCCACACTACAGCCCACGGGCTGCATGCGGCCCCCTGAGGCCATTTATCCGCCCCACCCCCCACCCCGCCGCCCTTCAGGAAGGGGCACCTCTTTCATTGGTGGTCAGTGAGAGGAGCACAGTATGTGGCAGCCCTCCAACGGTCTGAGGGACGGTGAACTGCCCCCCTGTGTAAAAAGTCTGGGGACGCCTGGTATAAATAGTCACATTAATTGAAATAGACTATAATCAGTTCGAGTCCAATTTTTCTACAAATTATTTACCAAAAAACCTTTTGTTTTTACGATAGTTTTGGATGTAGAAATTACAGATACAGGGTACCAGTTTGTAGACCTGTAACACTAGGCTAGAAAGGAGCTTTGTTTGTTTATATATTTTAATTTAAAAAATTAATAATCTTAAACCTACAAAATATATAAAAATTGTACAAACTACAGTTAGTATTAAAGTAATTTTCTTATCTAAAGCTTTCAAAAGAGCATATCCATTGACAATATTGAATCAGAAATGTGTTTGAGAATGGTGATGCTATTAACAAGATAATAATGTATTACATCTATATATTACTTATGTTTTGTCAAGCACTATTTTATTTATCACTTCAATCTTCATACCAATTCTGCGAAGCAAACAAAGCAATAATTATTACTTTTTTTAAAAAAATCACATCAATTTTTATCTAGTTCCCAAAGTAAGATACATTTCTTGCAAATGTATTGTGAAAAATACCAGGAGAGAAAGTTCAGGAAATTTCCCTACGGTTTTACTGAACAAGAAATTAGAGGTCAGAGAAATTCCACGGCTGACTCTGGGTCAATCAACTAGAAGGTGGCAGAGCCAGAACTGAAGACTCATCTGACCCAAGTCTCGAGGATTCTTCTCTCAGCAATATCTAGTGAGCACCAACTTGGTGTCAGGGTCGCTGGTGAGCCACCTGCAGTGTCTTCAGCCAAGAAACAGAAGACAAGATGCAGAACTTTACGATGTAAACCAACTATGGGAATCTAGGTCTGAAGAAAGTACTGGAACTATACGGTTAGCAGGATGACTTCTTTTTGTTTTAAGGGGAATATTTAATTTGCTAAATAAAGCAGAATCTTTCTTTCCAAAACTTTGTTTCAACTATCTGATGGGTCTCTTGAACCCAACAGTCACTGTAGTGCTGGTTGGGAGCCTGTTCCCAGCGTGGTGCAAAGCTATCTTACACCAGCCGCTCCCATAAATGGCCACGCTTGTTTTGTAAAACAAAACCCTTAACATGTGCAGCTCCTAGAGTCTACTGATGATTGGACTGAAGCGGTGAACATAGGCCAGTTCGGTGAACTATTAAACGATTTCCCAAAACGTAGTCTTTCCCCTGATACTAGGGTGAAATGGTTATCATTAAACTGTGCCCGATGGGTTTTAGAAAATGAACTTACAGTGAATTGACCTAAAGACATCTAGTCCAATTGTCAACATTATAATAAAGGGCTTTGAATTTAGATTTTTGATGTTATCTCCAGCTGAGGTCATACTTACAGTCTGTATTTGTTTCCTGGCACTGCTGTCACAAAGTACCACAAACTGCAAGGCTTAAGCCATAGAAATGTATCGTTTCACAGTTTGGGAGGTTAGGAGTCTAAAACTGAAGTGTCAGCAATGTTGCTTCACATTCTGAGATACTGAGGTTTAAAACTTCGACCTATCTCTTTGGGTATATGAAGGCTAATGTCGTGTAACATCTTGAAGGGTGTTTTGGATGAGATTAACATTTAAATCAGTAAATTTTGTGTAAATCAGATTGCCCTCAATCATGAGGGTTGGCCTCACAAAATTATTTCAAGGTCTGAATAGAACAATAACACTAGCCTTCCCTAGCAAAAGGGAATCCATCAGCAACCTGTCTTCATACTTCATCGGCACCATCAGCTCTCCTGGGCCTCCAGCCTGCTGTCCCCATGCTGCCCATCTGTACTTGCCAGCCTCCATAACTCCATGGGCCAATTCCTAACAAAATATTTCTCTCAGGCCAGGTGCGGTGGCTCACATCTGTAATCCCAGCACTTTGGGAGGCTGAGGTGAGTGGATCACCTGAGGTCAGAAATTCGAGACCAGCCTGACTAACATGGTGAAACCCTGTCTCTACTAAATACAAAAAAATTAGCCAGGCCTGGTGCACACCTATAATCCCAGCTACTTGGGAGGATGAGGCAGGAGAATCACCTGAACCAGGAGGTGGAGGTTGCAGTGAGCAGAGATCACGCCATCACACTCCAGCCTGGGCAACAAGACTAAAACTCCGACAATCAATCAGTCAATCAATTTTTCTCTCCCTCCCTCTCTCTCTCTCTCTCTCTCTCACTCTCTTCCTCTCAAACCTCTATCGGTTCTATTTCTCTGGAGAACCCTAATACAGGGTGGGAGAGACCTGGGAGACACACAATTCAACATCACCTATAGTGTATTATGAATTAAAATCTTTTTGTAAATCCTGTAATCATCTTGTGAATGTTGTCATTATGTTGCATTACACTTTCTGATGTTTCAAATATCAGATAGATGTATTTGAAATATACTGTAAATTTTGTAGACCTACTTTGGAATGTATCTCTATTTAAAAATGTCAAAAGCCTCAAAAAGTGGAAATAGCTTAGGTTTTTCTCAACTTCTCAGAGATTGTGTTTAGCTGTTACTTCTCTACTTAGTATCTCTGCCATTTGCCTCCAACTACCAGGAAATTCTTGCTAATTTCTGGCTAATGGCCTTTGCATACGTTCTTCTTCTTCTTCTTTTTTTTTTTAAAAAATAGAGACAGGATCTTGCTATGTTGGACATGGTAGTCTTGAACGCCTGGCCTCAAGCAATCCTCCCACCTAGGCCTCCCAAAGTGCTGGGATTACAGGCGTGAGCCACCACACCCAGTCTGCACAGATTGTTCCTCTACTTACTCTCCCAGGTTATTTTCATCACCGGCTCTAAGAGAGCTTCTCAAATAAACTCCAACCTTACTTAATCACTATCTAATTAATTACATATTTAATTTGTGCTAATATGAGAAAAAAAAATCTTTCCTTCTTTCATGTTCATACTATAATTCCAGCCTTCTTTATAACGATGTGTGCTTTTGTGATAAAGTGGTCTTGGATGTCTTATAAGTATGACTAAGCAATTTGGTTTTTAAAGGATAGTGGGAAGCCACTGAAGTATCTGGAGAAGGTGAGTTATACAATTCCATTTTTCTTGGAAAGATTCCTCTGGCTGATTTGTAGAGAGTGAATCAGAGAAGGCAAAATACATGCAGGAAGACAAGATAGGAAGCTCAAAAATTAATCAAGATAAAAGGATTGCAGTTTGATCTGGTACAGTTGCAATGAACACTGCAAAAGAAAAAAATACTTGGTAATAGGTTAGATATGAAGAATAAGGAAAGAAAGAGGTGTCAGTAATGACCAACAGATACAAAAAGATGGTCAAACTCACCCATAATAAGATAAATGCAAGTAAGATCTACAGTGAGATACATTTTCTCACCTTTATTTTCAAAAAAAAGAACTCCAAAACCTTGACATTCTCTGTTGATAACACTTGGGAAAACAAAGACTCTCATTTAATGCTGGTGGAAATACCAAACAGTGTAGCCTCTTTCAAAGACAATTAGGCAACAGAAGCATTTATCCTTTGACTCAATAATCCCACTTCTAAAAATCTGTTCCAAAATTACACTAGCAAATATAGAAAACTGACACATGTGCAATGCTATTCACCACAGAAACATTTGTAATAGCAACCAATGAATATACTAGAACTTCCTTGCACCCACCTGCAAGAATTGATTGTTAAATTTCCAGGAATTTTGCAAGCTAGTTTTTAAACACAGCCATTGTTGAAATCATATTATAGAGACTTACAATTAAACAAATTATTTTAAAACCAAGGTAAGCTTATGCCTGTAATCTCAGCATTTGGGGAGGCCTAGATGAGAGGGTAACTTGGACCCAGAAGTTCAAGACCAGCACAGGCAACATAGTGAGACCCTGTCTCTACAAAATAATTAAAATTAGCCAGGCATGGTGGCACACACCTGTGCTCCCAGCTACTTGGGGGGCTGAGGTGGGAGGATTGCTTGGGCTGGGGAAGTCAAGGCTGCAGCAAGCCATGATCATGTCATTGCAATCCAGCCTCGGGAACAGAGCATAACCCTGTCTCAAAGTTTAAAAAAACAAAAAACAAACAAAAGTATGCTGTTGAGATTATTTCCATGTACTGTATCCAAATGCTGGGAATACTATATAATGATGTGCTATTGTACATCACTTCAGCATTTCACATTCAGTGACAATATGTTAGTAGCTTAAAATCAGCCATGGTGGGAGTATTGACACCATAGAAACGTGCAAACTCCAAATCAGGTCTTTTTTCCCTGTAGAGATCTAGTTGTTAAATATTTACCAGCACACAACTGGAAGTATGGTTCTGGGTGAATAAACCATAATATGCCCACTCAATTAAGCAGTATGTTACTATAAAGGGAAACAGAGCTATATACTGCTAGAAACGTGATCTCCAGGAAAGTGAAAAAAGGAAGCTGAAGAAAAGTATGTATAACATGTTACCAGTTATTGGTAGAAAGTAGAGATACAAGGGAAGAATAAAGAAGGGAGAGAGGATACAGACATATATTCACATTTTTTCAACTGTAAGGCTAAAGCAAAAAAGTTTTTTAATGGCTACTAACAGGGAGAGGAAAGAAACTAAGGAAGATAGGAATAAATGATGGACTTTTTGGAATAGATCTTGTTTGGCACATTTCTTTGAATCCCATAACCATTTTACATATATTAAAATTTCATTTAAAGTTAACTTTTTTAAATCCCTAAAAATCTAAGCAAAACAAAATCAATCTATGTAACGAGTTGATGGCATAATTATGCATGGAAGAACTATTTCAAACTAATTGAAAACACAATAATTTCATTTGTCTATTTGGATATATCCTGAATCTCAAAATAAATAAATAAAATGGTTTTTAAAAAAGATCTTGAATAATGTTCAGTAATCATATTGTTAGTAACAACATTGGTTATGATTTTCTGAAACTATTATAATACAATCTAGGATAAAGAAAAATAGATAAAGGATAAAGAAAATAAGTAATTATGTTTACATACTTAGGAATCAATTTTTTTACAATAGTAGAAAGAATATAAATTTAAAATCAAAGAAGTAAAACTATCGTAATCTTAAATTTAAAATTAAAATATCATGATTTCTATACACCAACAACATCCAAGCTGAGAGTCAAATCAAGGAAGCAATCCCATTCACAATAGCCATGAAAAGAGTGAAATATCTAGGAATATAGCTAACCAGGGAGGTGAAAGATCTCAACAAGGAGAATTATAAAACACTGCTCAAAGAAATCAGAGATGACATAAACAAATGGAAAAACATTCCGGGTTCATGGATAGGGAGAATCAACATTGTTAAAATGGCTATGCTGCCCAAAGCAATGTACAATGTTATTCCTATCAAATTACCAATGACATTTTTCACAGAATTAGAAAAAATGATTCTAAAATTCATATAGAACCCAAAAAGAGCCTAAATAGCCAAGTTAATCCTAAGCAAAAAGATCAAAGCTAGAGGCATCATACTACTTAACTTCAAACTATGTGACAAAGCTACAGTAACCAAAACAGTATGGTACAGGCACAAAAACAGATACACAGACCAACGGAAGAGATTAAAGGACCAAGAAATAAAGTTGTACACCTGCAACCAACTGATCTGTGACAAAGTTGACAATGGTGCTGGGATAACTAGATAGCCATATGAAGAAGGATGAAACTTCCTTTCACCATATACAAAAACCAATTGACAATGGATTAAAGACTTAAATGTAAAACCTAAAGCTAAAAAACTCTAGAAGAAATGTAGGAAATACCATTCTGGACATAGACCCTGGCAAAGATTTATGATGAAGACTCCGAAAGCAATTGCAACAAAAAACAAAAATTGACAAATGGGACCTAAAGAGCTTCTGCACAGCAAATGAAACTATCAACAAAGTAAACAGACAACTTAGAGAATAGGGGAGAATATTTGCAAACTACACCTCTGACAAAGGTCTAATATTCAGAATCTATAAAGAACTTAGACAAATCAACAAGCCAAGAATGATCACATTAACCTCTGAGACTGTGTCTGCCCCATGAGTACAGAGTCTCACCCTCTCCGCCCCACCACGAGTCCACACCCACTGCCAGCTCACCATGAATAACAATATTGCCACGCTCGTCGTGGACAAAGGATCTGGCATGTGCAAGGCCAGCTTAGCAGGCAGCAATGGCCCTCCATCATGAGGCACCCATAGCACCAGTGCATGATGATGAGCATGGGTCAGAAGAAGTTGTATGTGGGCGATGAGGCCCAGAGCAAGAGAAGCATCCTGACCCTGAAATACCCCATCAAGCATGGCATTGTCACCGATGGAGAAGATCTGGCACCACAGCTTTTTCAGTGAGCTATGTGTGGCTCCTGAGGAGCAATCTGTGCTGCTAACCAGGGCCCCCTGAACTGCAAGGCCAATCGTGAGATGACTCAGATCATGTTTGAGACCTTCCACACCCCAGCTGTGTACGTGGCCATTGAGGCAGTCCTCTCCCTGTAAGCCTCTGGGTGTACCACTGGCATCGTGATGGATTCTGGCGGGGTCTTCCACACTGTGCCTATCTAGAAGGGGCACGCCTTCCCTGGTGCCATCCTACGTCCATGCCCAGCTGACTACCTCATGAAGAGCCCCAGGGAGTGTGGCTACAGCTTCACCATCACTGTGGAGAGGGACAGTGTGCAACATCAAGGAGAAGCTCTGCTACCTTGCCCTCGACTTCCAGTCAGAGCTGGTCAGTGTGACCACCAGCTCCTCCCTGGAGAATAGGTGCGGGCTGCCTGACGGCTAGGTCAGCGTCATCAGCAATAAGTGGGTCCTCTGCCTCAAAGCTCTCTTCCAGCCTTCTTAATTGGGCTCAGAATCCTGTGGCAGCCACGAAACTACCTTCAACTCCATCATGAAGAGTGACATGGACATCTGCGAAGACCCGTAGCCAACACAGTACTGCCCAGTGGCACTGCCGTGTAGCCTGACCTCCCCCACAGGATGCAGAAGGAGATCACCACCCTGGCTCCCAGCACAATGCAAACAAAGCTCATTGCTCCTCCTGAGCACAAAGACTCTATGTGGGTCAGTGGCTCCATCCTGGTCTGGCTGCCAGCCTTCCAGCAGGTGTACCACGAGTCCCGCCCCTCCGTGGTCCACTGTAGATGCCTCTAGGAAGACTGTCACTAAGTTGCGTTACACTCTTTCTTGACAAAGACCAAACCTGCACAGCAAACAAGATGACATCGGCATGGCTTAATTTGTTTTTGTTTTTGGCTCTGGCTTGACTCGGGACTTAAAAACCAGACCATGACAGTGTCGGCAGTCAGTTGGAGTCAGCATCCCTCAAAGTTCCACAAGGTGGCCAAGGACTTTGACTGTGTGTTGTTCATTTTTTAAATAGTCATTCCAAATGTCATGAGATGCATTGTTACAGGAAGTCCCTTGTCCTCCAAAAAGCCACCACACTTTTCTCTAGGGAGACTGGCCCAATCTTCTCCCAAGTCCAGGGAGGTGATAGCATTGCTCTCATGTATATAATGCAAAATGTCTTAAATCTTTGCCTTAGAACATTTTTATTTTGTTTTATTTTGAATGACTGGTATGTGATCCCCTTTTTTGTCTCCCCACTTGAGATATATAAAGGTTTTTGGCCTCCCTGAGAGTGGGTGGAGGACGGGGGCAGCCTAGGTTTCCCTGTATGCTAACTTGAGACTGGTGCAATAAAAGTACACCCCTTAAAAAAAGAACCCACTAAAAAAATGGGCAAAGGATATGGGCTGGGATTACAAAGAAGACGTAAACAATGTCAATAATAAGCATTTAAAAAATGTTCCACATTACTAATCACTAGAGAAATGGAAAAAAAAAAAAAAAACAGTAAGACACCATCTCGCCCCAGTTAGAATTGTTATTAAAAAGTTAAAAGCAACAGATGCTGGCAAAGCTGTGGAGAAAAGTGAACACAGATATTGTCAACAGGATGTGAATAAGTTCAACCACTGTGGAAAGCACTTTGGAGATTTCTGAAAGACAGAAAACAGAGGTACCATTTGTCCAGGCAATCCTATTACTAGATATGCAAAGGAATGTAAATCATTCTCTCAAAAGGCATGCATACATATGTGTATCAAAGCAATATTCACAATAGCAAAGACACAAAATCAACCTAGATGCCATGCCATCAACAGTGAACTGGAGAGGAAATGTGGTACATATATACCATGGAATACTACACAGCTATAAAAAAGAATGAAGTCATGTCCTTTACAGCAACATGGAGGGAGCCTGCGGCCATTATCCTAATCAAATTAATACAGAAACGGAAAATCCAAATATCACATGTTCTCATTTATAAGTGGGAGCTAACCATGGAGTACATATGGACACAAAGCAAAGCAGTGAGCAGCAGACAGCAGGGTTTCCTTGAAGGTGGAGGGTGGGCGGAGGGCAAGAACTGAAAAACTACCTATTGAATACATGCTTATTACCTGGATAATGAAATAACCTGTACACAAAACCCCAACGACATGCGATTTATCCACATAACAAACCTGCGTATGTACTCCCTTAACCTAAAATGAAAATGGGTAGAAAAAATTTAAATAACAATAATTAAAATATTATGAACTCAGATTTTCTCTTTAAAAAATTTCTGTATTTCTTAGCTATGTTCACTCAACAAGTGTAGAAAGAACGGCCAATGCAGCAGCAATGAGCGCTCCTAAAAACGCAGACCGTGGTCTCTAAATACCATTCCCATCTAAATACCTTGGAGAAATGGATGATTTCTCTACTAGAGCAGGAGATGTCTATGATAATCTCGATATATCTTATCATATTGAAAAATAAAAGAAGCTATTAAAGACTACTGAGATTGTCAAAAGGACTCAGGAGCCAAACTGAAGGAGACTCTAATCCTTAAAGATGGGATAATTTGAGCATCAATAAAAATAACTCGGCCGGGCGCGGTGGCTCAAGCCTGTAATCCCAGCACTTTGGGAGGCCGAGGCAGGTGGATCACAAGGTCAAGAGATCGAGACCATCTTGGTCAACATGGTGAAACCCCGTCTCTACTAAAAATACAAAAAAAATACCTGGGCATGGTAGTGCGTGCCTGTAATCCCAGCTACTCAGGGCTGAGGCAGGAGAATTGCCTGAACCCTGGAGGCGGAGGTTGCGGTGAGCCAAGATCGCGCCATTGCACTCCAGCCTGGGTAACAAGAGCGAAACTCTGTCTCAAAAAATAAAAATTAAAAAAATAAAAAAAATAAATAATAATAAAAATAACTAATGCAATGGACTGGAGCACTTAAAAACATTTTAAAATGTTCATTGAGGCTGGAGGCAGTGGCTCATGCCTGTAATCCCAGCACTTTGGGAGGCTGAGGCGGGTGGATCACCTGAGGTTGGGAATTCAAGACCAACCTGACCAACATGATAAAACCCTATCTCTACTAAAAATACAAAAATTAGCTGGGCATGGTGGCGTGCCTGTAATCCCAGCTACTTGGAAGGCTGAGGCAGGAGAATTGCTTGAACCCAGGAGACAGAGGTTGTAGTGAGCTGAGATCACACCACTGCACTCCAGCCTGAGCAACAGAGCTAGACTCTATCTGAAAAAACAAACAAAAAATCCAAATGCAGTGTTTTAAAGTCTTTTTTTTTTTTTTTTTTTTTTTTTTTTTTTGAGATGGAGTCTCGTTCTGTCACCCAGCGCCCAGGCTGGAGCGCAGTGGTGCAATCTCAGCCCACAGCAACCTCCATCTCCCGGGTTTGAGTGCCTCAGCCTCCAGAGTAGCTGAGATTACAGGTGTGCTCCGCCACACCCAGCTAATTTTTGCATTTTTTTAGTAAAGGCGGTTTTTACCATGTTGACCAGTCTGGTCTCGAACTCCCAACCTCAAGTGATCCATTCATCTATGCCTTCCAAAGTGCTGGGATTACAGTCATTAGCTACCACACGTGACCTAGGTTCTTTAAATGTGTTTACATAATCCTCACAATAACCCCATGAAGTACGGACTACTACTACTCTCTTTCATATTTTAGAAAGCTAAAGCACACAGAGCTGAAGTCTTGCCTGTAGTGAGTTCAAGCCCTGTAACGAGGATTTGTATCCATGACGTCTGACTGTGTGAAAACAGAACAGCCTAGGACTCTCATCTGAACAGCTCTGATGTCTAGAGGTAGAGACAGCTAATGGTAGAAAAGGAGAAGACAGAAAAGGGCTCTGAAGAAGCAGCAGCCAAAGAGGTAAGAGAGAAATAGTTGAAACAAGTGTCAACAGAAGCCAAAAGAAAAGCACATTCAAGAAAGAGGCAGTGAAAGCCAGGCACGATGGCTCATGCCTGTAATCCCAGCACTTTGGGAGGCCGAGGCAGGCGGATCATGAGGTAGGGAGATTAAGACCATTCTGGCCAGCATGGCAAAACCCTGTCTCTGCTAAAATACAAAAAATTAGCCAGGCGTGGTGGCACGCCCCTGCAGTCCCAGCTACTTGGCAGGGGAATCGCTTTAACTGGAAAGGCGAAGACTGTAGTGAGCCAGGATGGCGCCATTGCTCTCCAGAATCTGGGCGACAAAGCCAGACTCTGTCTCAAAAAAAAAAAAAAAAATTAGAAGTGAAGGGAGTGATGGTATTGAATGATGTGAGGTCAAGGAAAACTCATACTAAAATTAATTCTATCACTGGTAGCAAACTTAACTCATGACTCATAGTTGTTTTGTTTGTTTTGTTTTTTTTTCTTTCAGGATACTTTACTAGAATGACTTATGGTATGATTCTAAATAAATAGAAAAAACATGCTTTTGTAATAGCTTCCACTATAAACACATCTTGCCTTAAAATGCATAAAATACACAAATCCAGACACCCAAAATATAATTTAGAAAGGATTTTCCTGTGGCTAACAATAGAATTCCTTACTGAAAGGATTCATCGTAAGGTGCTTTTATGTGGGGATTTCTCTTAATACATGTAAAATATGATTTCATTTTCAAATCTGTAAGACAAAATTTTAAACACACATTTGCTGTACACCTGTATGATTCTTATGTGTTGTAGTATTTGCTAAGATTAGGAAGAATTTAAACTTTCAGGAAGAATGAAGCTTAAGAGCTGTTGAAGGAAAATGATTAGCTTTTCCTACCACTCAAAGATTATCTTCTTTAAATTTTCAAATCTTAGTTTCAGTTTCAGTGAATAAATTGTTAGCATTTATGTTCTTGGGTTCTTAAAGGGAATGTTCATATTCTCAGGAAATTTGTTTGTGATAAGGATAATAGTAAAGAACTTCATTTTCACCTGCATATACGCATTCTTAACAGTCAAACACCAAGTGCATTGCACATCATGAAAAGTACATTAGAGATCTTCTCAAAGTATACATTTGTAATTATCAGTCTAATATGAACTCTGTTTTAACTTTTATAAAAAATTATGTATCATATAAAGTGCTTTGGGCTTGAATTTTTACAACCCCTATGACAATATTAGAAAATGGGAGACACTTACTTTCCTATCTGTTTGTTTGATTTAAAACGTTGGCTTAGCAGGGTACAGTGGTTTATGCCTGTAATCCCAGCACTTTGGGAGGCTGAATTGGGTGGATCACTTGAGTTTGGGAGTTTGAGAACAACCTGACCAACATGGAGAAACCCTGTCTCTACTAAAAATACAAAATTAGCCAGGCATGGTGGCACATACATGTTATCCTAGCTACTTGGGAGGCTAAGGCAGGAAAATGGCTTAAACCTGAGAGGCGGAGGTTGCAGTGAGCCAAGATTGTGCCATTGCACTCCTGAGGAACAAGAGCGAAACTCCATCTCAAAAAAAAGAAAACCTTGGTCTAAAGATCAAGATGCAATTATTAGCACCTGTCTTTAATCCAAAATAAGTGAATAGAGGAAAATGGGGAGATGCTTGACATGAACTGCAAGATCTGAGGAAACCTACAAAAAACCAACGTACTAATTTTCTTCCCCAGTAACTAGAGTAAAATGGAAAAATAGCTATATTGGAGCCGCCAAGAAACATATCTTGACTTTAAATGTATGAAATAGACCCTACTAGATCACGGTCATCGCCTGGCACAGCGACTGTTACATACTAGGTGTTCAGTAGATCACTGTAGAACAGACAAAGGAACAAATAAATCAACAACAAATGAAGCTTGTGTTGGCACCAGTAATGAGAAGAAAGAAGTACGTTAAATAACAATGGCCAATTTGTACTGCATGGCTATCATGTGCTCGGCACAGCAAATAATTATAAAAGCCGGGATTTAATAATGCTTCCCATACGCTCTACCACCTACCAAACCATAACTAATGCTTATCATGCACTCTACCACCTACCAAACCAGGACTAACTAATGCTTACCATGTGCTCTACCACCTACCAAACCATAACTAACTAATGCTTACCATGCGCTCTACCACGTACCTACCAAACCAGGACTAACTAATGCTTACCATATGCTCTACCACCTACCAAACCAGAACTAACTAATGCTTACTATGCACTCTACCGCCTGCCAAAACAGGACTACTAATGTTTACTACACACTCTACCACCTACCGAACCAGGACTAACTAATGCTTACCATGCGCTCTACCACCTACCAAACCAGGACTAACTAGTGCTTACCATGTGCTCTACCACCTACCAAACCAGGACTAACTAATGCTTACCATGCACTCTACCACCTACCGAACCATAACTAACTAATGCCTACCATGCACTCTACCACCTACCTACCAAACCAGAACTAAGTAATGCTTACCATGTGCTCTACCGCCTACCAAACCAGGACTAACTAATGCTTACCATGTACCATGCACTCTACCACCTACTGAACCAGGACTAACTAATGCTTACCATGTGCTCTACCACCTACCAAACCATAACTAACTAATGCTTACCATGCGCTCTACCACCTACCAAACCATAACTAACTAATGCTTACCATGCACTCTACCACCTACCAAACCATGACTAATGCTTAGCATGCGCTCTACCACTTACCAAACCAGGACTAACTAATGCTTACCATGCACTCTACCCCTACCAAACCATAACTAATGCTTACCATGTGCTCTACCACCTACCAAACCAGGACTAACTAATGCCTACCATGTGCTCTACCACTTACCAAACAAGGACTAACTCATGCTTACCATGTGCTCTATCACCTACCGAACCAGGACTAACTAATGCTTACCATGCGCTCTATCACCTACCGAACCAGGACTAACTAATGCTTACCATATGCTCTACCACCTACCAAACCATAACTAATGCTTACCATGTGCTCTACCACCTACCAAACCAGGACTAACTAATACTTACCATGTGCTCTACCACCTACCAAACCATAACTAACTAATGCTTACCATGCGCTCTACCACCTACCAAACCAGGACTAACTAATGCTTACCATGCGCTGTACCACGTACAGAACCATGACTAACTAATGCTTACCACATGCTCTACCACCTACCAAACCATAACTAATGCTTACCATGCACTCTACCGCCTACCAAACCATGAATAACTAATGCTTACCATGCGCTCTACCACCTACCGGACCATAACTAACTAATGTTTACCATGCGCTCTACCGCCTACCAAACCAGGACTAACTAATGCTTACCATGCGCTCTACCACCTACCAAACCATAACTAATGTTTACCATGCGCTCTACCACCTACCAAACCAGGACTAGTTGTAGCCTCAATGGTAGCATCATTATCATCACCCCTCATCATTTCATTTTACAAATAAGTACACTGAAGCAAAAGAGGTTAAGCCACTTTCCCTGAATCACAAAGCTGGTACGTGATAGTTTTGGGCTCTGAACAGCTTATGTTCAAAGCCTGCTCTTAGCTACCAGTCCACAGCATACATTTCATATGGTTAAAAGCTATATGTTGTATTTGCTGAAATCCTTACAGTGCCACTGCAAATCCTACCAACAGCCTCATTTGCCACTGCAGGAAGATATTCGTCTTCCAGAATCACTGACTTTCAGAGCTAGGTAGCAGCCCAGAGATCAACAGCTTCTAAAGGTCTGTTTATTATAATCTCACCTTGGAAAATGAGGCAGGTTTAGGGAGAAGAAAGCAACTATGTACTGCTTACCAGGTATTGACTACATTAGTTCAAGTTCCCACCTACTGCTCTTAAATTCTGTCTCAGTCAGCAAGACAAGGCAATCTAGTCTTTAAGAAGTGGGTCCCTGCTTTTAATGAGTGGGCCTCGTGTCAATAATTTATTACTTCTGATGTATTAACTTCATGGGAAATGGAGCAGTAAGAAGCTGGCCCATTTTTTCTGACAACAGAAGGGGTAATTCAAGACTGTAACAATATTGAACTCTAGTCAACTTCTTCTTTCTTTCTTAGAGTCTTGCTCTGTCACCCAGTCTGAAGTGCAGTGACACAATCTTGGCTCACTGCAACTACCACCTCCCAGATTCAAGCGATTCTCCTGCCTCAGCCTCCTGAGAAGCTGGGATTACAGGGTCTCACACCACACCGAGCTAATCTTTGTCTTTTTAGTAGGCACAGGGTTTCGCCATGTTGGCGAGGCTTAGTCTAGAGATTTTCAAAATGCAATTTGCATACTACTGAGGTCTCCAAGACCATTTCAAGAAGTCTGCAAGGCCAAAGCTATTTTTATGATAAAACTAAGATGTGATTTTTCTTCTTCATTATGTTGATAATTACCAGTGTTGCTAAGGCAATGGTAGGTAAAACTGGAGGTTCCTTAGAGAAAATTAAGGCTGATACCAAACTACACTAGCAGTTATCATACTCTTCACCACCATGCACTCACAATAAAAATAAAATGTCAGTTCCACTTAATAATGTCCTTTACAAAGCAATAAAAATAACTAACTTTATTAAATCTGGATCCTTGAGTATACATCTTATTAATATTCCATATTACAAAATGGGACGTGTGTATGAAGCATTTCTCCTCCATACTGAAATATGATAGTTGTCTCTAGGAAAAGAAACTCATACAACTGAGTTACAAATGGAACCAGCATGCATTTTCATAAAACACCATTTTTACTTGAAAAAAAGACTGTCAGACAAATGACAGATTTTAAGATTATTTGACAGACTTTTATTTTAATGGACAAAGTAAGTCTGTCACTTCAAGAAAAAAACAGCAGATGATATTTATTGCCTATGATCAAATGTGAGCTTTCAAGAAAATATTAAAATTTTTAAAATCTTGAATCTACTGCTATGAACTTGACAGTTTTCAACAATTACAAGCTTTTCTGATGAGATTTGTGGTGATATTAACAAATTAATTTTTGATACTGTATAATGAAATGAGTCAAGATTCAGAAAATCTGAATAAGTCAGTGAACCAATGTTTTGTGGTTTTTTTGTTTTTTTTTTGTTTTTTTTTTTTTTTTTGAGACGGAGTTTCGCTCTTGCTACCCAGGCTGGAGTGCAATGGCGCAATCTCAGCTCACCATAGCCTCCGCCTCCTGGGTTAAAGCAATTCTCCTGCCTCAGCCTCCTGAGTAGCTGGGACTACAGGCGGGTGCCACCATGCCCAGCTAATTTTTTGTATTTTTAGTAGAGACGGGGTTTCACCATATTGACCAGGATGGTCTCGATCTCTTGACCTTGTGATCCACCTGCCTCGGCCTCCCAAAGTGCTGGGATTACAGGCGTGAGCCACCGCGCCCGGCCGAACCAATGTTTTTTTTAATCACTGAATGATGTTACAAAATCACGCATGAGTAAAAAATCCATTCTAAGTTCAAAACAAGAGAATTTTAAACACAACCATGTACACAAAATTTACTTATATAGTTTAAGGTTCTACAGTACAATTAACCTTTAAGAAACTAGCTCTTGGCTAGGCGTGGTGGCTCTGTTATCCCAACACTTTGGGAGGCCAAGACAGTCAGATCACCTGGGGTCAGGAGTTCAAGACTACCCTGGACAACATGGTGAAACTCCTGTCTCTACTAAAAATACAAAAATTAGCTGGGCATGGTAGCAGGTGCCTGTAATACCAGCTACTTGGGAGGCTGAAGCAAGAGTATCACTTGAACCCAGGAGGCAGAGTTTGCAGTGAGCCGAGATAGCCACTGTACTCCAGCCTGGCCGACAGAGTGAGACTCAGTCTCAAAAAAAAAAAAAAAAAGAAAAGAAAAGAAAGAAAGAGAGAGAGAGAAAAAGAAAAGAAAAGAAAGAAAGAAAGAGAAAGAAAGAAAGAAAGAAAGAAAGAAAAGAAAAAGAAAGAAAGAAAAAGAAACTACCTCTTGCAGAGGTTTGATATACTATTTAAAATGAGAAAACAGCAACAGACAGAACAAGTGGATAGCCCAGAAACAAATTGCTGAGAATCTGAGATGAGAAACCTGGCTCTAAAATCCCTATCTCCCAGGAAAAGTTTCTACTGATACCACAACTGTATTATTTGTACTTAGCCTTTTTAAGATTCTGAAGAAGAATGTACCCCCAACTTGATCCCCAATCATCAGAACTTAAAATTTAGAAAGAATTGGTCTGCAAAATAGTTTCCAATTTTTTAATGCTAACACATTTTGAGAATGTCTACATGGAGTGTCTATATGGTAAGCATCCATTGACAAAATACTACAAGGAATTATATTTAGTCTTTGGCAACACGTGATGTACATTTTGATTCAGGTTACCCTTTTTTTTTTTCTTTGAGACAGAGTCTCGCTCTGTCACCCAGGCTGGAGTGTAGTGGCCCGATGTGGACTCACTGCAACCTCTACCTCCCAAGTTCAAGCCATTCTCCTGCCTCAGCCTCCCAAGTAGCTGGGATTACAGGCACCCGCCGCCATGCCAGGCTCATTTTTGTATTTTTAGTGAAGCAGGTTTTCACCATTTTGGCCAAGATGGTCTCAATCTCTTGACCTCAAATGATCCACCCACCTTGGCCTCCTAAAGTATTGGGATTAAAGGAGTGAGCCATAATGCTTGGCCCAAATTCTCCATCTAAGCATCAAAATCCCACAAACTGGAATTCAAATGTCTGTCGAAATCTTTGAAAGTGCTAATCACAGGGGTGAGCCTCAGATTCAGACTAATACAGAAGGCAAAATGTGTCCTGTCAGCTATGGAGAAATCGGAATTTATGTGTATTTTTATTGTAAATGTATGTGAAGAAGGGCCAATTTTTTCAAGATAAATCTGGTGCCTTTTCAAAATCCTAGTAGCTTGGGACTGTGGGAGAAATACAACTATCTAGTCTCCTTTGTGAAGGTATTACTACTCTGGCTTTAACCAGTGATCCAGATATACCTCATTCCTACCCGAAGATAAAATGGCACCATATTATTCCATTGCCAAACAAACCTGGAATTGAAGGTGGTGGGAGATGCAAAGTAAAAATGGCCTCATACAACCATAAGGTATTCTGTGCCTAGCCTCATTCTGCCTAAGACTAAGAATCAGAGAATTTCAGAATTAGCATAAGTCTTACACGTAATCTAGCCGATCATCCCTTTGCAAAGATGAGGAAACTGTGGCCCAGAAGAATGAAGCAGCTTGCTCATGTTTTTACAGTAAATTAATGCCAGAGATAAGACGACACCACGGACTTTTGTCTATACCACAACTTGATCATCTAATCGCTTTTCTTCTTGATTGTCCGTTTTCTATCTCTAAACCTATATTGAGGTTTTCCTAACAACAACCAAAAGGAAACAGCATGCTAAAGAATTGGTTAAATAGAATCAGGGAATTCTATTTACTTTCAAAAAAATGAAAGAAACTGTTGTTAAATGCTAAGAAGTTTATAATCATCTAGTCAGTTGACACAGGTTCTCAGGTTTCAATTATGGAAAAACATTATTGCCCAAGTCTGCAAGTGCTATCCTAATTGATCAGATTACTTACTTAGAAAGCGTGCTTTTGATCTGCTCTCCCAAAGAAGAACAAATGTACAGACTTCAATACTTAATAAAGTTGAAAGCTTCTCCCTGGGGTAACTGAAATTTTTATCAAAGGGGCGATAGACCTGGTTGCAGCCGTAACAAAGAAGTGCCATATAAAGCCAAGTGGAAAGCAGTTATACATCATTGGTGGTAAAGGGCCATTGAACGTGGTCATATTAATTGGAAACGATTGCACAGGACATTCCACTACATGCTGGGCAAATGACCCTGAAAGTTTTGAGTCTCTCTGGTATATAAAAAAGTTCAGACATAAAAATAATCATACAGCTGGTGGATTCTCTGTCCTTGAATGGACATAGCTACCCTGAGATCTGGGTGGCTGGAAATTTCTTTTTTAAATAATGCCCTTTGAGTGAGTCCCCATATATGCATCTTCTTTTACAACCATTTGAAAACTTGTCTTCTAATAATTTCACACAGAGCTTTCAGTGCAGCAACATTCAAAAGAACGAAACTAATGAAACACAGCAACTTTCACATTTTCACTTTTGTGCTTTGGGAAAATTCTGATTAAAAGATATGAGTCAGTTCAAATTGGAATTTCTTTATTGCTCCCAAAATGAATAACTTCTAATCAAATAGAAAAATTAGAGAAATTGAAAGCCAAGGTAATATGAAACACATTTCAGGTACATCAGAATGCAAATCTCATGCACTTATAATTTAAATTATTTTATCCTTAGATGCTATATTGTTCTGGATTTCAGGTTATATGTAAAGAGTAATCACTATATTTGCCTTTTAGGCAGATACGTTCCATATCACACCTACTGTATGTTATTCTCTAAATTAAATATTAAAATAAACCCCCACAAGATATCATGCCAAGAAATAGCAATCTTGAAATGCTAGAAACATTGTTGAGATATGCCAACTGATAAGAATAATTCATTTTTTACTTAGCTACACAATAATACTGGAAGACTTCAACACCCACTGACAGTATTCAATTACCAAGGAAGGAAACTAACCAAAAAATTCTGGACTTAAGTTTGACCCTTGGCCAATTGGTTCCAATAGACATCTACAGAATACTCTACCTAACAACCACAGGATATATATCTTCTCATCTGTACATGGTACATACTCTAAGATCAACCACATTCTCAGCCATTAGGCAAGTCTCAACAAATTCAAACAAATTGAAATCATACCAAGCATATTTTCAGACCTCAGTGGAATGGAAATAGAAATTCACACCAAGAGGAACTCTCAAAACCACACAATGACATGGAAACTAAACAACTTGTTCCTGAACGCTTTTTGGTAAACAGTAAAATTAATCCAGAAATCAAAACGTTATTTGAAACAATGATAACAGAGACAGCACAACAAAATCTCTGGTATGCAACAAAGCAGTGTTAAGAGGGAAGTTTACAGCACTAGATGCTTACATCAAGAGGTTAGAAAGATCTCAAATTAACACTCTACCACTTACAGGAGCTAGAAAAACAAAAACAAACAAATTCCAAAGTAAGCAGAAGAAAAGAAATAACTAAAACCAGAGTAGAACTAAGCAGAATTGAGACCCAAAAAACATATAAAGAATCAACAAAACAAAAAGTGGGTTTTTTGATAGGATAAACAAGACCAACAGGTTGCACACTAGATTAACAAAGACAAAAGTGAGAAGATTCAAATAAACACAATCCGAAATCACAAGGTGGCATTATAACCAATTCAACAGATATACAAAGCTCCCCAGAGATGACTATAAACACGTCTATGCATACATATTAGAACATCTAGAGGAAATGGATAAATTCCTGGAAACATAAAACTTCCCAAGATTGACAGGAAGAAATTGAAACCCTGAACAGTCCAATAACAAGTTCCAAAATTGAATCAGTAATTTAAAAATAAAAAACCCTACAAACCAAAAAAAGCTGTGGACCAGATGGATTCACAGCTGAATTCCAGCAGACGTAAAAAGAGCTAGTACCAATCCTACTGAAACTATTTCAAAAAACTGAGGAGAAGGAACTCTTCCCTAACTCATTTTACAAAACCAGTATCACCCTAATAACAAAATATGGCACAGATATACACACACACAAAAAGAAAACCACCGGCCAATTAAATCTGATGAACACAAATGCAAAAATTCTCAATAAAATACTAACAAACCAAATCCAGCAGTGCATTGAAAAGTTAATTCACCATCATCAAGTGGTCTTTATTCTTGGGATGTAAGGTTGGTTCACAATACACAAATCAACAAACATAATTTCCCACATAAACAGAATTAAAACAAACTCAAACTCAATACATGTAGAAATACTTCAATAAAATCCAATACTTTCATGATTCAAAAAAAGTCAAAAAACTAGACATCAAGGGACATTACCTCAAAATAATAAAAGGCATCTGTGACAAACCCATAGGCAACATCATACCAAATGGGCAAAAGCTGGGAATGTTCCCCTTGAAAACTGGAGTAAAACAAGGATTTCCACTCTCGCCGCTCCTATTCAACGTAGTATTGGAAGTCCTAGCCAGAGCAATCAAGCAAGAGAAAGGGAAAAAAAGGCATTTAAATAATAAAAGAGGAAATCAAATTATCTCTCTTCACTGACAATATAATTCTATACCTAGAAAATCCTAAAGACTCCACCAAAAGGCTCCTATATCTCAACCTCAGTGAAGTTTCAGGATATTAAAACCAGAAACCAGCATGCAGAAACCAGTAGGACTTCTGTACATCAATAACATTCAAGCTGAGGACCAAATCAAGAACATAATCCCACTTACAGCCACAAAAAAAGAACCCCACCTAGGAATACATGTAATCATGGAAGTGAAAGATCTCTGCAAGAAGAACTACAAACTACTGATGAAAGAAATCATAGATGACACAAACAAATAGAAAAATATTCCGTACTCATGGATTGGAAGAACCAACATTGTTAAAATGCCCATAGTGCCCAAAGCAATCTACAAAATCAATACTATTCCTATGAAATTGTCAACATCAGTTTTCAAAGGATTCTGAATAACTACTCTAAAATTCATATGAAACAAACAAACAAAAAAGGCCAAACGGGCACAGCAATCCTAAGCAAAAAGAACAAAGCAGTAGGCATCACATTACCTGACTTCATACTACAGTTTGAAGACAACAGTAACCAAAAACAGCATAGTACTAGTATAAAAATAGACATAGACCAATGGAACAAAATAGAAACCCCAGAAATAAAACCACATGCTTGCAACCAACTGATCTTTGACAAAGGTAACAAAAACAAGCAATGGGGAAAAGACTCCCTATTCAATAAATGGTACTGAAAAATCTGGTTAACCATATGCAGAAGAATAAAACTGGACTCCTTTCTTTCACCACATACAAATAGATAAAAGATTTAAATGTAAGACTGAAAGCTTAAAAATCTTAGCAGAAAACCTAAAAATATCCTTCTGGGCATTGGTATTAGCAAATAATTTATGACTAAGTTCCCAAAAGCAATTGTAACAAAAGCAAAAATTGGCACTGGGCACAGTGGCTCACA
Organism: Saimiri boliviensis; assembly: GCF_048565385.1. Taxonomy (NCBI): domain Eukaryota; kingdom Metazoa; phylum Chordata; class Mammalia; order Primates; family Cebidae; genus Saimiri; species Saimiri boliviensis. The sequence continues at coordinate 69,635,799 of NC_133456.1, forward strand.
ACTGTAATCCCAACACTTTGGGTGGCCGAGGCAGGCAGATCACCTGAGGTCGGGAGTTCAAGACCAGTCTGACCAACATGGAGAAATCCCGTCTCTACTAAAAATACAAAATTAGCAGGGCATGGTGGCACATGCCTGTAACCTCAGCTACTCAGGAGGCTGAGGCAGAAGAATCGCTTGAACCCAGGAAGCGGAGGTTGCGGTGAGCCAAGATTGTGTCATTGCACTCCAGCCTGGGCAGCAAGAGCAAAACTCCATCTCAAAAAAAAAAAAAAAAAAAAAAAAAAATTGACAAATGAAACCTAATTAAACTAAAGAGCTTCTGCACAGTAAAGGAAACTATCAACAGAGTAAACAGACAACCTAAAGAATGGGAGATAATATTGGCAAACTCTGCATCCAATAAAGGACTAATATCCAGACTTTTAAGGAACTTATATCAATAAGCAAAAAACAAACAATCATATTAAAAAGTGGACAAAGAGGCCGGGCGCGGTGGCTCAAGCCTGTAATCCTAGCACTTTGGGAGGCCGAGGCGGGTGGATCACGAGGTCAAGAGATCGAGACTATCCTGGTCAACAAGGTGAAACCCCGTCTCTACTAAAAATACAAAAAATTAGCTGGGCATGGTGGCACGTGCCTGTAATCCCAGCTACTCAGGAGGCTGAGGCAGGAGAATTGCCTGAACCCAGGAGGCGGAGGTTGCAGTGAGCCGAGATCGCGCCATTGCACTCCAGCCTGGGTAACAAGAGCGAAACTCCGTCTCAAAAAAAAAAAAAAAAAAAAAGGGGGGGACAAAGAACATGGACAGATACTTCTCAAAAGAAGACATATGAGCAGCCAACAAACATATGAGAAAAAATGCCCAACATCACCCATAATCAAAGAAAGACAAATCAAAACCACAGTGAGATACCATCTCACACTGGTTAGAATGGCTATTATTAAAAAGTCAAAAAATAACAGATGTTGGCAAGGCCATGGAGAAAAGGGAACATTTTTACACTAGTGGTGGGAAGGTAAATTATTAGGTTGTGCAAAAGTAATTGTGGTTTTTGCCATTAAAAGTGGCAAAATAGTTGAGCCACTGTGAAAAGCAGTTTGGAGATTTCTCAAGAAACTAAAAATAGAACTACCATTGCACTGGTAATTCCATTACTGGGTATATAACCCCCCAAAAATAAATTGTTCATCAAAAAGACACATGCACTTGGCATGTTCATTGTAGCACTATTCGCCATAGCAAAGGCATGAAATCAGCCTAGGTGCCCATCAACAATGGGTTAGATAAAGAAAATGTGGTACATATACACCATGGACTATTATGCAGCCACAGAAAAGAAGGACATCGTGTCCTTTGCAGGAACTTGGATGTAGCTGATAGACATTATCCTAAGCAAATTAGCACAGGAACAAAAACCAAATACCCCATGTTCTCACTTACAAGTGGCAGCTAAACACTGAGTGCATGTGGACACAGAAAGGAACAGTAAACACTGGCGACTCTGAAAGAAAGGAAGGAGGGAGGGAGAGAAGGGCTATAAAACTTCCTATTGGGTACTATGTTCACTATGTAGGTGACAAGATGAATAGAATCGCAAAACCTCAGCATCACCCAATATACCCTGTACCAAACCTACACATGTAACCCCAGAATCTAAAACAAAAATGGAAATAAAAAAATAAACAAGTTATTGCCAGTATTTATCTTTTACCTTTTGGAACAGCCATTCTGACAGGTGTGGAGTAATATCTCATTACACTTTTGATCTGTGTTTGCCTCATGATTACAGATGTTGGGATTTTTTCAAAGACCTGTTGGCCACTTGCATATCTTCTTTAGAGAAATTTCTATCCAGGCCCCCTTTGCCCACGTTTTAATTGGGTTGTTTTCTTACTGTTGAGTTGTTTCAGTTCCTTGCGTATTTTGTCTATTAAATCCTTCTCAGATGTATGGTTTATAAATATATCCTTCCATTCTCTAGGTTGTTTCTTCACTCTGATTGTTTCCCTTACTTTGCAGAAGGTTTTTAGTTTGATGTAATCCCATTTGTCTATTTTTGGGTTTGTTGCCAGTGCTTTGGCATCATATTTTAAATTTTTTTTACCCAGACCAATATCACGGAGCATTTCCCCTATGTTTTATTTTTTAGTAGCTTTAACATTTATGGTCTCACATTGAAGGCTTTAATCCATTTTGAGTTGATTTTTGTATATGGTTGGAGATAAGAGTCTAGTTTCATTCTGCGTGTGGATATCCAGTTTTCCCAATACCATTTATTAAAGAGATTGCTCTTTCCCCGTTGTGTATTCTTGGCACGCTTGCCAAAAATCAATTGACCATAAAAACAGGGATTTATTTCTGGACTATCTTTCTGTTCCATTGATCTATGTGTCTGTTTTATGCTGTTTTGGTTACTATAGTTTTATGATACATTTTCAAGTCAGGTAATTTGATGCCTACTACTTTATTCTATTTATTCAAGATTGCTTTGGCTATTTGGAATCTCTTATGGGTTCCACATAATTTTAAGATTGTTTTTTCTATTTCTATGAAGAAAGACATTGAAATTTTGATACAGATTTTATTCAATCTGTAGATTATATGAACATTTTAATTATAATCATTTTTAAATGCATGAACAGGGAGTATCTTTCCATTTGTTATGTCTTCTTTAATTTCTTTCATCCATGTTTTATAGTTTTCAATACACAAATTTTTCACTTCCTTGCTTACATTTATTCCTCAGTATTCCATTTTTTGTAGCTATTGTAAATGGAATTGTTAAGAAACGGAATGTTAAGAATTAAGAATGGAGTGTCAAGAAATTAAGATTTCTTTTTTAGTTTGTTGTCAGTGTACGTAGCCTATAACTTTATTAAATTCATTTATTAGTTCTAACTTTTTTTGTGGAGTTTTTTAGGGTTCTCTCTCTATAAGATCATGTTATCTGAAACCTGAGACAGTTTAATATCTTCCTTTCCAATTTGGAAGCCTCTTCTTTCATTTTTTCCTTTTTTTTTTTTTTTTTTTTTTTGAGATGGAGTCTCACTCTGTTGCCCAGGCTAGAGTGCAGTGGTGCGATCTTGGCTCACCACAGCCTCTGCCTCTGGGTTCAAGCAATTCTCCTGCCTCAGCCTCCTGAGTAGCTAGGATTACAGGTGCACGCCACCATGCATGGCTAATTTTTGTATTTTTAGTAGAGATGGGGTTCACCATGTTGGTCAGGCTGGTCTGGAACTCCTGACCTGTGATCTACCCCCCACAGCCTCCCAAAGGGATGGAATTATAGGCACAAGCCACCACACCTGGCCGTATTTCTTTCTCTTCCCTAATTGCTCTAGCTAGGACTTCTATTACTATGCTGAAAAAAAAGTGGAAAGTGGGACATCCTGTCTTTTCTTTATCTTTGTATCAAAGACAGAGAGGATTCTAAAGCAACAAGAGAAGATAAGCAAATCACATATAACAGAATTTCATTAAGGCTAGCAGCATATTTCTCAGAAGAAATCTTACAGACCAAGATAAAGACGGATGATACATTCAAAGCACTGAAGGATACATTCAAAAACTATAAACCAAGAACACTGTACCCAGCAAAACTGTCCTTCAGAAATGAAGGAGCAACAAGGGCTTAGTGATGGGTATGTCATATATGGTCTTTATGTTGAGATGCATTTCTTCTATATCTAGTTTTTTGAGAGTTTTTATCACAAAATCATGTTAAATTTTTCCAAATGCCTTTTCTGCATCAGTTGAGAACATGTTTTTATCCTTCATTCTGTTAATGAGGCATATTACATATATTGATTTGCATATGTTAACTATCCTTGCATTCCATGGGATACATCATGCTCAATCATGGTGATTTATCATTTTAATGTGCTGCTGAATTCAGGTAACTAGTGTCTGGTTGAGGATCTTCGCAACTATGTTCTTCAGGGATATTGGCCTATAATTTTGTTCTTAGGTGTCCTTGTGTGGCATTGGTATCAGCATAATCCTTGCTAAATGAGTTTGGATGTATTCCCTCCTCTTCAATTTTCCAGAAAAGTTTGAGAAAGATTTATATTAATTATCTTTAAATATCTGCTAGAATTCAGCTGTGAAACCATTGGGTCCTGGGCTTTTCTTTGAACGGGGACCTTTTATTACTGATTCAGAGTCATATAAGTTATCAGTCTATTCACATATTCTGTATCTTCAGATTTAATCTTGGTAGGTTGTATGTGTCTAGGCATGTAACTGTTTCTTCCAGGATATCCAATGTGTTGATGTATAATTATTTATAGTAGTTTCTTGTGATTCTTTGTATTTCCATGTTATCGGTTGTCATGTCCTCTCTCTAATTTCTAATTTTATTTGAGTCTTTCCTCCCTTTCCTATTCTGGTTAAAGGTTTCTAATCTTTATTATTTCTTTACTCTCACTAACTTTGGGCTTAGTCCATCTTCTTTTCCTAGTTCCTTGAAGTGTAGCATTATGTTGTTTATCTGTAATCTTTCTTCTTTTTTGATATAGGCATTTATGACTACAAACTTTTCTCTTAGAACTGCTTTTCCTGTATCCCATAAGTTTTTATATGTTGTGTTTTAGCTTTTGTTTGTCTTAAGATATCTTTTAAAAAAAAAAAAAGATATCTTTTAGTTTGTCTTTTAATTTCATCTTTGTCCCATTAGTTGTTTAGAAACATGCCATTTAATCTCCACATGTGTGAATTTTCCAAAATCCTTATATTGATTTCTAGTTTTATACCATTGTGCCTAGAAAGCATATTTGATATGGATTACAGTCTTAAGGCTCGTTTTATGGCCTAATGTGATTTATCCTGTGTGCTTGAGAAGAATGTGTATTCGGTTACATTCATTTGCTCTAAAGTGTAGTTCAAGTCTAATGTTTCCCTATTAATTTTCAGTCTGGATGATCTGTTCATTGTTGAAAGTGGAGTATTTAAGTCCTCTGTAATTATTGCGTCTAATACTCTCTTCAGATCTATTAATATTTGCTTTATATATTTAAGTGCTCTGAAGTTGGGTGCATACATATTTACAATTGTATCTTCTTGATAAATTGACTCCTTTATCATTATATAACCCTTCTATCATTTTATAGGTTTGATATACAGTTTACTTTATCGGATATAACTATTGCTATCTCTGCTTTCCTTTTGTTCTCATTTCCATGGAATATATTCATTCATTCACTTTCAATTTATCTGTGTTCTCAAAGGTGACCCGAACCTTTTATAGGCAGGATACGTTAAGTCTTGTTTATTATCCATTCAGCCACTGTGTCTTTTGATTGGAAAATAAAATCCATTTACAGTCAAGATAATTATTGATAATTAAGCACTTACTACTGACATTTTGTTAACTATTTTATGGTTGTTCTGTAGCTCATTTCTTTCTTCTTTCTTTCTCTCTTGCTGCCTTCCTTTGTAATTAGATAATTTTCTTTACTGCTATGCTTTAATTTCTTACTTTTTTGGGGGATGGGTGGGGAGGGAGTTTCACTCCTGTTGCCCAGGCTGGAGTGCAATGGCATGATTTTGGCTGACTGCAACCTCCGCCTCCTGGATTCAAGCAATTATCCTGCCTCCCAAGTATCTAGAATTACAGGCATGCACCACCACGCCTGGCTAATTTTTGTATTTTTTTTAGTACAGGACGGAGTTTCAATTCACCATGTTGGCCAGGCTGGTCTCAAACTCTTGACCTCAGGTAATTCATCCACTTCAGCCTCCCAAAGTTCTGGGATTACAGGCATCAGCCACCATGCCTGGCCAATTTCTTACTTTTTATCTTTTGTGTATCTGCTACAGATTTTTTTATGGTTACCATGAGGCATACATAAAATATTTTAAAGTTATGATGGGCTATTCAAAACTGATAACAACTTAACCTTGATCACATAAAAGAACTCTACACTTTTACTCCACGTCTCATACATTTTATGTTTTTGACATCCCAATTTATAACTTTTTGTATTGTACATCCTGTAACAACCTATTGTACCTGTTATTTTTAATAGTTTTGTCTTTTTTTTTTTTTTTTTTTAATGGAGTCTTGCTCTTTCACTAGGCTGGAGTGCAGTGGCACGATCTCAGCTCACTGCAACCTCTGACTCCCAGATTCAAGTAATTCTGCCTCAGCCTCCTGAGTAGCTGGAGCTACAGGCACATGCCACCATGCCCAACGAATTTTTATATTTTTTGTAGAGATGGAGTGTCACCATGTTGGCCAGGAAGGTCTCGATCTCTTGACCTCGTGATCTGCCCGCCTCAGCCTCTTGAAGTGCTGGGATTATAGGCATGAGTCACCTCACCCAGCCTAATAATTTTTTTCTTTAACCTACATATTAAATATATAATTGATTTACATACCACCATTTTGTGGTAAACATTCTGAATTTGACTGTGTACTGAGTTTTTGCAATAAGTTGTATAGCTTCATATGTGTTTGCGTTTCTAATTAGCATCTTTTTTTCCAGTCTTAAGGGGTACCTTTGGCATTTGTTTTAAGACAGGTCTGGTGTTGATGAATTTCTTCAGCTTTTTTTGGCGGGATGCAGGGTGGCGGCTGGAGGAAGTCTTTATCACTCCTTCATTTCTCAAGTATAGTTTTGCTAGGTACCGTGTTCTTGGTTTGCAGTTTTTGAATGTATCATCCAGTGCTTTCACTATATCATTTCACTTCATCCAGGCCTATAAGGTTTCTTCTGAGAAATATGCTGCTAGCCTTGGTAAAATTCTGTTATATGTGACTTGCATATCTTCTATCTTTGCTTTTTGACAGTTTGATTATAATGTGTCTTGGTGTCATCTTGTTTGGATTGAATATGATTAGAAATCTTTGATCTTCTCATACATGGATGTTTTTCCCCAGATTTGGAAAGATTTTTGCTATTATATTTTTAGATAAGACTTCTACCCCCTTCGTCTTTCTGTTTGACTTCTTTAATATGTTTAACTAAATATTTGCTCTTTTGATGCTGTCCTATACATCCTATAAGTTTTGTTTTCATGTTTTATCCTTGGATCATTTTTTCAAATATCATGTCTCTGAGTTCACAGATTATTTCTTCAGCCTGTTCAATTTTCCTGTTGATGCTCTCTATTGGATTTAAAATTTCATTTATTATACATTTCAGCTCCAGAATTTCTGAATTTTTTAAAAAGTAGTTCTAACCTCTATTAAATTTCTTCTTTGATCATTTTCTATTTTCCTGGTATTATTCCATTGTTTTTCTATTATTTTCTTGATGTTAACTGAGCTTTCTTAAGATGTTTATTTTAAATTCTTGGCCAGGCATGGTGGCTCACACCTGTAATCCCAGCACTTTGGGAGTCCAAGGTGGTTGGTTACCTGAGGTCAGGAGTTTGAGATAAACCTGGCCAACATGGTGAAACAACATCTCTACTAAAAATTTAAAAAAAAAAAAAAAATTAACTGGGTGTGGCAGCAGGCACTTGTAATCCCAGCTACTCAGGAGGCTTAGGCAGGAGAATCACCTGAACCTGGGAGGCAGAGGTTGCAATGAGCCAAATTTGTGGCATTGTACTCCAGCCTGCACGAGAGTGAAATTCCATCTAAAACATATGTATATTTGTCAGGCAGTTTATATATACATCTGTTTCTTCGGGGCCAGCTACTGTGAGATTATTGTGTTCTTTTGGTGGTTTTATGTCTCCTTGGTTTGTCATGTTTCTTGTTATCTTACACTGATGTCCATGTATTTGGTGGAGCAGTCACCTATTGCAGACGTTACAGGTTAGTTTCACTTTGGAAATATTTTTGACGGATATAAGGGCACTTGCTCACTGGGATATGCCAATGAATGTGCCAGCTGTGTAGTATCTATGCAGCTCTATCAGCTAGGGAGAGTGTTGATGAAAATTGCAGGTGTCCTCGGTGGTCAGAGCTGTGGATTTCCACAGTGTTAGTGAGGGTTATTGAAGTCTTCAGTGGCAATTGCTACTAACATCCTCCTACCCTTTTTTCTCACTGGGGAAACTATGTCTGAGGAGATCCATCTTGGCAGTGGGACTGGCTCATGGGCTTGCTTGGCGTGACAGTGGCACCAGCATCAAATGAGTGGTGCCCATGGAGTGGCTACAGAGCTGAACCCAGAAGCATGAACATGCATTTGGGGTTAGGGTTGGGTTTACCTTTCTGTAGCTGCTCAGCTAGTACCTGAAACATGGGCATGCCCAGGGAAGGTTTGGCTTCAGGGCCCAGAATGTGAACTAGCTCACTCCAGTGATAGCTTCAGCGTCTGACATAGGAGCAGGCCCAGTGAAACCATGCAGCCTGGTTCCAGAGCATGAGCGCTCACAGAGCTGCCACTGCTCCACAGTTGGGGCACACACAGGATTGGAAGAAGCAGTGGTTCTCTTTCAAAGTAGCTCAATAGTAGCCCCTTCTTGGGTAAGGGAGTCGTGTGCAGCCACATTGCCCTCTTTGGGGATTCCCAGTGGGAATAGCTGTTGGTTACGATAGCAAAAGATCCTGATGTCTTCTGTGAACAGGCCCCAGGGACCACAGTGGCTCCCACTGCATGGCTGACAGCCTCCACCTTTGTTCTTTGATTCTAGCCATCTCTGGCATCTCAGTATGCCAGAATCATCAGTGATCCTCCCTATGTGGATATTCTCTGCATTTTGTTTTACCCCTCTATTTTGCTACAGATTCTTTAATGGTCTATCAAGCCCTCCCTGGGCTCTTTTGGTTTGGGAATATCTGTCTATGTTTGTTTTTATTAGGAGGAGTTGGGGGATGAAAGTTGGTATCTCCTACTCTCCCATCTTGGTGATGTTGCTCTTAATTGAATTTCTTTAAAATATTTTTGACTAGATTTTTTATTAACATGTTTACAGGCTGGGCGCGGTGGCTCACGCCTATAATCCCAGCACTTTGGGAGGCCGAGATGGGTGGATCACGAGGTCAAGAGATCAAGACCATCCTGGTCAACACGGTGAAACCCCGTCTCTACTAAAAATACAAAAAAAAATTAGCTGGGCATGGTGGCACACGCCTGTAGTCCCAGCTTCTCGGGAGGCTGAGGCAGGAGAATTGCCTGAACCCAGGAGGCGGAGGTTGCGGTGAGCCGAGATCGCGCCATTGCACTCCAGCCTGGGTAACGACTGAAACTCTGTCTCAAAAAAAAAAAAAAAAAAAAAAAAAAAAAAAAAAAAACATGTAAACATGTTTACCAAAAACATAGTACTCACGAGAAATCCAAACACATAATTCAACACATTTGCAAACATCTTCCCTTAAACTAATTAAAGCAAATAGAATAACCATGCTTTTTTTCTTTCAAACGATAACTCATATCTCTTCTATATTTAATTTTCTATTAGTAAGTAAAATTTCAATGATTTCTACCTTTCACAAAATAATTACTTGAGAATTATTTGGAGCCTCCAAAAAGTAGACACTATTATTGCTGAGGGAAGCAGGAAGAATATTTATAACCAGATCTTGTTAGATGTGGAGGAACTTCTATAGATAACTTCCCCTTTCCCAAGGGTCAAATATCAATGAATGTAATATTTAGGCAGAAGTAACTTGACCTACTGAGTTATACTCCACTGAGTAGAATGGAGCTAACGCAAGACAAATAACAAATGAGAAAACATGATATTCTGCTGTGGATCTTGCTTCCCTCTAAGTAGGGAAGGCATTTCCTCTTGAATGGAGCAAGAGCCAGAACTAAGATTTAATGGAAATTACAAGATAGGCATGGTAGACCCTGCCAAATTATCTCCTTGTAATGAATAACTATTGTCACTAGTTTTATTAATGATTATAGCAATAGGCTAGGCAAAGTGGCTCACGCCTGTAATCCCAACACTTTGGGAAACTGAGGCCGGTGGATCACTTCAGATTAGGAGTTCAAGACTAGCCTGACAAACATGGTGAAACCCTGTCTCTTCTCAAAATAAAAAAAATTGCCAGGTGTTGGGGCACATATCTGTAATTCCAGCTATTCGGGAGGCTGAAGCACATGAATCACTTGAACCCAGGAGGCAGAGTTTGCAGTGAGCCAAGGTTGCGCCACTGTGCTCCAGCCTGGGTGATGGAATGATACTCTATCCAAAAAAATAAAGAAAGAAATAATTATAACAATAATCCAGTACAGGTATGCTTGAAAAAAAGTTAGCAAGACATTAAATTATTTTCCTACCTTGTCACTATGTTATCCACAATACTCTCTCCCACACCTCTTTACTAAAATTAATATAGTTATAATATTCTGTGATGGGTATGCACAAGTAATATTCTGTAAGTGGTTTCAGCACAAAATACCACAATAGGCAGAAAGCAGCAATAGAAATATGCTTTTCCAAAATTACCTAATTTCATAAATTTTTGTCTCCTTATATTACACAAACAAGTTTTCATTGGGTAATCAAAGTAGAGATTTTCATTCCAAGTCAGAGTACAAAGATTTTCAAACAACTATATTTTGCATTTTTTATTAGTGACACATAAATGTTTATTTTGAAGTGTCTGTTCATATCTTTCACCCACTTTTTGATGCGGTTGTTTTTTTTCCTGTATATTTATTTTAGTTCTTTGTAGATTCTGGATATTAGCCCTTTGTCAGAGAAGTAGCTTGAAATTTTTTTTTCCCATTCTGTTGGTTGCTAGTTCACTCTAATGATTGTTTCTTTTGCTGTGCAGAAGCCCTTAAGTTTAATTAGATCCATTTTGCCTGTTTTGGCTTTTGTTGCCACTGCTTTTGGTGTTTTAGTCATGAAGTCCTTGCCTATGCCTATGTTCTGAATGGTACTGCCTAGGTTTTCTTCTAGGGTTTTTATGGTGTTAGGTCTTATGTTTAAATCTTTAATCTGTCTGGAGTTAATTTTTGTATAAGGTGTAAGGAAGGGGTCCAGTTTCAGCTTTTGGCACATGGCTAGTCAGTTTTTCCAATGCCATTTATTAAACAGGAAATCCTTTCCCCATTGCTTGTTTTGTCAGATTGGTCAAAGATCAGGTGGTTGTAAATGCGTGGTGCTACTTCTGAGGCTTCTGTTCTGTTCCAATGTTCTATATCTCTGTTTTGGTAGCAGTATCATGCTGTTTTGATTACTCTAGCCTTGCAGTATCATTTGAAGTCAGGTAGTGTGATGCCTCTAGCTTTGCTCTTTTTGCTTAGGATTGTCTTAGCTATGTGGGCTCTCTTTTGGTTCCATATGAAGTTTAAGGTGGTTTTCTCCAGTTCTGTGAAGAGGGTCAATGGTAGTTTGATGGGGATAGCACTGAATCTATAAATTCCTTTGGGCAGTATGGACATTTTCACAATATTAATTTTTCCTAATTGTGAGCGTGGAATGTTTTTCCATCTGTTTGTGTCCTCTTTTATTTCCTTGAGCAGTGGTTTATAGTTCTTCTTGAAGAAGTCCTTTACATCCTTTGTTAGTTGTATTCCTAGGTATTTTATTCTCTTTGTAGCAATTGTGAATGGGAGTCTGCTCATGATTTGACTCTGTCTGTTAATGATGTATAGAAATGCTTTGTGATTGTTGCATATCGATTTTGTTCCTGAGGCTGCTGAAGTTGCTTATTATCTTAAGGAGATTTGGGGCTGAGACGATGGGGTCTTCTAAATATACAATCATGTCCTCTGCAAATAGAGAAAATTTGACTTCCTCTTTTCCTAATTAAATACCCTTTATTTCTTTTTCTTGCCTGATTGCTCTGGCTAGAACTTCCAACTATGTTGATTAGAAATGGTGAGGGGGGCACCCTTGTCTTGTGCCAGTTTTCAAAGAGAATGCTTCCAGTTTTTCCCTGGTCAGTATGATATTGGCTGTGGGTTTATCATAAAAAGCTCTTATTATTTTGAGATATGTTCCATCGATACCTAGGTTATCAAGAGTTTTTAGCATAAAGGGCTGTTGAATTTTGTCAAAGGCCTTCTCTGCATGTATTGAGATAATCATGTGGTTTTTGTCTTTGGTTCTGTTTAGGTGCTGGATTACGTTTATAGATTTGCATATGTTGAACCAGTCTTGCATCCCTGGGATGAAGCCTACTTGATCATGATGGATAAGCTTTTTTATGTGCTGTTGTATTCATTTTGCTAGTATTTTATTGCATCTATGTTCATCATGGATATTGGCCTAAAATTTTCTTTTAGTTGTATCTCTGCCATGTTTTGGTATCAGGATGATGTTGGTCTCATAAAATGAGTTAGGGAGGATTCCCTCTTTTTGTATTGTTTGGAATAGTTTCAGAAGGATTGGTTCCAGCTCCTCCTTCATGTACCACATTTTCTTTATTCATTCTTTGGCTGATGAACACTAAGCTTGAATATGTATCTTGTCTGCCACAAACACGGGAGTATGGATATCTGATGACATTCTGATTCCAATTCCTTTTTTTTGAGAGAGTCTTGCTTCGCTCTGTCACCCAGGCTGCAGTGCAATGGTGTGATCTTAGCTCAATGCAGTCTCTGCCTCCTGGGCTCAAGCAATTCTCCTGCCTCAGCCTCCTGAGTAGATGTGATTATAGATGCCCACCACCACATGAGGCTAATTTTTGTATTTTTAGTAGAACTGAGATTTCACTATATTGGTCAGGCTGGTCTCAGACTCCTGAGCTCAAGCGATCCACTTGCTTCAGCCTCCCTAAGTGCTGGGATTACAGGCATGAGCCACCGCACCCAGCCTCAATTCCTTTGGATAGATACTCAGTAGTAGTACTGTTTGACCACATAGTAGTAATTCTATTTTTAGTTTTTGAGGAATCCATGCCATTTTCTAAAATGGCTCTACAAATATAACATTCCCACCAGCAGTGTACAATTGTTTCTTTTCTCCACATCCTCGCATATACTTGTTATCCTTTATCTTTTTTATAATAGTAATTCTAATAGAAATGAGGTAATATCTCTTCGGTTTTGATTTGCATTCCCTTCATGATTAGAGATATTGGGCATTTTTTCCACATACCCGTTGGTCATTTGTATATCTTTTTTTTTTTTTTCTTTTTTGAGAAATTTCTATTCAGGTCCTTTGTTCATTTTTTAATCAGGTTATTTGGTTTCTTCCTATTGAATTTTTTGAGTTTCTTATATGTTTTATAAGATATTAACCCCTTATCAGAGTATGGAGTATTTTTTTCTCCTATTTCATAGGTTGTCTCTTCACTCTGTTGTGTCCTGTATTATGTACAAACTTTTTAGTTTGATGCAACCCCTTAAAACACACTAGACATTAGACAAAAAGGCTGCTCATATCTGAGAGAAAGGAAACAAATTAGGTGAGCTTCACAATTAAATACAAAACAGATAAAGTGGCCGGGTGTGGTGGCTCATGCTTGTAATTCAGCATTTTGGAAGGCTGAGGCAGGCTGAGCACATGAGGCCAGGAGTTCAAGACCAGTCAAGGCAGGTAGAATTCACAATGCAGAGTGCTAGAGAGAGAAATACACACTGAGCAAGAACTCCAGAGGTCTGCAGAGGATGCTTTCAGAGTATTCAGCTAAGTACTGATCAACATATACATGTAAGGAAAATACAAGAGATCAGAGAAAAAGCATTCAATGGTTCAGAGGTACAATCCTCATACAAAACTGAAAATCATTCCTATTCTCATCACTTAGATTGGAAAAATCTCATAATTTTTTCAGTGTAAGGTAGATTACATAAAAGTATTTTGCCTCAGAAGTAGGGCAAAGTAAGTTTGACAGTAAATGCTATTCTTGTACTGCCTAACAAAATGTGATCTAGAAAGATCAAATCATTTCCATGTAACTTAACCATATCCCAGAAAAAATTCAGTAATATTCATAGGCATAGAAAAATAAGTTATTTTACCCAACAAGGCAAAATTATAATCTCTTACATATAGTCAAAAATCACCAGGCATGTAGATAAGCAGAGGAATAATGACCCTTAATGAGAATAAAAATCAATCAGTACAAACTAATCCAGAAATGACACTGATTATAAAATTAATAGAGGACATTAAAACACATATTTTAAGCATATTATAACTATATTCCATATGTTCAACAAGTTAGAAAAATGATTGAACATGTATGAAAACTACAATGTCAGGTGAAAAATACATAGAATGAAATTAACTACAGGAAGACATTGCAGAAGAAAAGATTAGTGAATGAAAAATGTAGAAACTATACAAAATGAAAACTCTAGAGGGGCAAAGAAAATGAAAAAATTAACAGAACATTAAGCTGCAGAAGAGCTTCAATTATAATTCAAGTCTAAAACAAGTATAATTGAGGTCTCCAAAGGAGAGGGGAGATGGGAAAGCAAAAGAGAATATTAGAAGAAATAACATCTAAGAATTTTGTAAATGTTATAAATGCTATAATCCTATATATTTAAAAATATGAATAAACCATAAGCCCAAAAACATGAAGAAAAATATAGCAAGTCACATCATTAACAAATTGCTTAAAATCATTGATAAAGGAAAGAATATTAAAAGCAGCCAGAGGCCGGGCGCGGTGGCTCAAGCTTGTAATCTCAGTACTTTGGGAGGCCGAGGCGGGTGGATCACGAGGTCGAGAGATCTAGACCATCCTGGTCAACATGGTGAAACCCCGTCTCTACTAAAAATACAAAACATGAGCTGGGCATGGTGGTGCGTGCCTGTAATCCCAGCTACTCAGGAGGCTGAGGCAGGAGAATTGCCTGAACCCAGGAGGCGGAGGTTGCGGTGAGCCGAGATCGCGCCATTGCACTCCAGCCTGGGTAACAAGAGCAAAACTCCGTCTCAAAAAAAAAAAAAAAAAAGCAGCCAGAGTAGGGGAAAACACACTGGAACAGGATAAAACATAGGAACAAGAAAAAAAAGAGCACAGATTTCTCATTGTAGACAATGCAAGCTGAAGACAGTGGAGTAACATTTAAAATATTAAAAAAAAAAAAAAGCTATTAATGTAGAATTCTATACTTAGGAAAAAGTGTCTGTCAAAAAATGAAGGCAAACAAAAATTCTCTCATACCTAAAAATATTTCATCACCAGCAAGCAGAACTTCACTATAAAAAATGTTACTGGGCCGGGTGCGTGGCTCATGCTTATAATCCCAGCACTTTGGGAGGCCGAGGTGGGTGGAACACCTGAGGTCAGGAGTTCAAGACCATCCTGACCAACATATAGAAATCCCATCTCTACTATAAATACAGAATTAACGGCATGGTGGTGCATGCCTATAATCCCAGCTACTCGGGAGGCTGAGGCAGGAGAATCACTGAACCCAGGAGGCAGAGGTTGCAGTAAGCCAAGATTGTGCCACTGCACTCTAGCCTGGGTGGCAAGAGAAAAACTCCATCTCAAAAAAAAATGTTAGAAGAAGATCTTCAATCAGAAGAAAAAAATGATACCAGATGGAAATCTGCATCTACACAAAGGAATGAAGAACACTAGAAATGGTAACTGTGAATAATTATAAAGATATTATCTTATTGTTTGAATCTCTTAAAAAGACTGCTTAATGCAAAAGTAACAATATATTTTGGGGTGTAGAGCATATGAGAGAGTAAAATGTGTGACAATAATAGCAGAAAGCCTGGGAGGAAATAAATGCAAATATAATTTTATATGGTGTTATACTATATGAAAAGTGATTCAATATCACTTTAAGATATACTGTGATAGGTTGGGTGCAGTGGCTTACACCTGTAATCCCAGCATTTTGCGAGGCCGAGGCAGGTAGATCACCTGAGTCAGGAGTTCAAGACTAGCCTGGGCAACATGCAGAAACCGCATCTCTACTAAAAATACAAAATTAGCCGGGTGTGATAGCACATGACTGCAATCCCAGCTACTCAGGAGGCTGAGGCAGGAGAATCGCTTCAACCTGTGGGGTAGAGGTTGTGGTGAGCTGAGATCACTCCACTGTACTCCAGCCTGGGCAAAAAGAGCAAAACTCCATCTCAAAAAAAAAAAAAAAAAAAAAAAGATATACTGTGATAAGTTAAAGATGTATACTGTGAACCATGAAGCAACCACTAAAACACCATAGAAGAATTATAGCTGATATGCTAACAGAGAAAAAATAGAATAGAATATTCAGTTAATCTAAAATGAGGCAGAAAAAAAAGTGAACAAAGAACAGCAGTACAAACAAAACAAATTGCAAAATGATAGATTTAAACCTAAACATTTCAATGCTCATACTATCTTATAAATGTATATGATCTAAACACCCCAAATAAAAGGCAGACGTTTTTCAAGGTGGCTCACTAGAGACACTGGATGCCAGTTCTCCTCAGAAAAAAAGAACCACGGTTATGGGTGAATAATCATGGCCCCAATAAAAGACTGAGAGAAGAGTGAAGGGCATATTGGAGAAATCACAAGAAGTTGAGACGCAGAAAAAGAAAATGAGGTCAGGCTAGTGGCTCATGCCTGTAATCCCAACCCTTTGGAAAGCCAAGGCAGAAGGAGTGCTTGAGCTCAGCAGTTTGAGACCAGCCTGGACAACATATAGGAACCTCCTCACTTCCAAAAGTCAAAAAAGTTACCTGGGTGTGATGGTGCATCCTAGCTACCTAGGAGGCTAAAGTAGGGGGACTGCTTGAGCCCAGGAGGTCAAGGTTGCAGTAAGCAGTGATTGCTGCACTGCACTCCAGCCTGGGTGACAGAGCAAAACCCTGTCTCAAAAACACAAAAGGAAAGGAAAAAAATGAAAGAAAAGAAAAAGAATAAAGCAAGGGTATAGCAGAGACTGAACCACAGGCAACTTGGAGTCCTGTGGAAAAGGTGGGTGAGGGTGCTGTTTGCTCCCCTCACTCCTGCAGCAAACCACTGTTTTCTGAATTGTTGGACAGCCACGCTGCACTTATAAGCTCTAGCACTGGTGTAGGCAGTGATTTGGGAATTTCCTGAGGGCTGAGCACCAGGCTACCAGCTCGTGCAGGGTCACTGCCCTCAGCCCAGCCCTTAGCTGGGATGGTGGGCCCATCCGAGATTGTGCACCCATTGGGGGTCTCTGTCCCACCATGGGCACCTCAGCCCTTGTGTCTCTGCATCACTGGACCCCTGAAAAACATTCCCCAGCACCTTGGACTGTAGCAACCACAGAGGACTGGCAGAACCTGGGGAGCTGCAGGATTCCCAGAGGTCTAACCCTCAGTGCAAGCTTCCCACAGGAAGAAAGAGGGCAGTGTGCCAAAACAGCCCTTGGGACTAAGGACACCAGAGCATGTGTGCCTAAGAGGTCCTCACCTGTGAGCTGAAGGTGACTGCACTTCTCCCAGTGGAGATGCGGGTGCAGTCGGATGGTACCAGTGCTTGGAAACAGATGTGGAGAGGGAGACTTCTCCCCTCTTACCCATTGCTCTGGATGCAGCCACAGTTATTCTAGCAAGAGATTGGCACGGGTATGCCTATGGATGACCATTTTAAGGCTATTAGGGGCAGCCGTACCTCCACTGGGGATGTGCCTCCCAGGCCTGGGCATGCATGAATGGCAGGGCCCCTCCTCTCTACAGAGAGTGTCAGCATTCCTGCAGTGCAGATTAGGCATTCTGCAAAACTGCCAGCTTGGGGCTGAGTGAAGAGGTTCCACCTTGACGCCATTTATGCAGAGAGGTTTTGCACAGATGTCTGCCACAGCCTTCAGCTACATGGCAGACTGGAGATAAATGACAGATTAGATCTGAACTGAAAGTCAGGGCCTCTGGACAGGGGAGTGATAGGGAAGCAGATTGTTTTCCTGACTGCCCAGGACGTGGAGTTGATGCAGAGTTCCTCCCCTCCACTGCTTCTGTCACCAGTCCCATCAGGTCTGATGCTTGCATGGATCATTAAGGGATCTGAGGGAGAACTTAGCAGTGCTTCCCAGCTTTGTCCCCACCTCAGGGTTGAGCAGGGAACTCAGAGCACCTGACATTCCACAGACCAGCCCACCAGCTGAGACCACAAAGTGCACCTCCTGAGACCTGGAACCAACCCAAATGCCCATCGATGATAGACTGGACAGGGAAAATGTAGCACATATACACCATGGAATACTATGCAACCATCAAAAACGATGAGTTCGTGTCCTTTGTAGGGACATGGATGAACCTGGAAACCATCATTCTCAGCAAACTGACACAAGAACAGAAAATCAAACACCGCATGTTCTCACTCACAGGCGGGTGTTGAACAATGAGAACACATGGGCACAGGAAGAGGGGCATTACACACTGGGGTCTGTTGGGGGGAAAAAGGGGAGAGACAGTGGGGGGGAGTTGGGGAGAGATAGCAAGGGGAGAAATGCCAGATATAAGTGATGGGGAGGAAAGCAGCAAATCACATTGCCATGTGTGTACCTATGCAACAATCTTGCATGCTCTTCACATGTACCCCAAAACCTAAAATGCAATAAAAAAAATTAACATAGTCAGAGAAAAATAAAGAACAAAGAAATTTTTTAAATGCACAAAGACTTGAAGAAATATGGGATTAGATTTGGGATTAAATATGGGATTAGGTAAATCAACCAAATCTAAAAGTAATAGGTATTCCTGAGAAAGAAGAAAAAGTAAAAAATGTGAAAAATCTATTTGAAAAAATAATTCAGGAAACTTTCACTGGTCTTGCTAGAGTTTCAGACATCCAGATGCAAGAAGTTCAAAGAACACCTGAGGGATACTTTGCAAAATTAACTTCATCAAGGCATATAATCATCAGGCTTTCCAAACTCATCATAAAAGGAAAAATCCTAAAAACAAGACAGAAGCATCTAATAACATATATATATTTGTTATATGGGATTGTGTATGTGTATGCATATATATACATGGGATTGCATGTGTGTTTATATATATGTATATATATATATATATATATAATATATATTGGATAGTGTGTGTGTGTGTAAATATTTATATATGTGTGTATATATATTTACATAAATCTGATGGGATTGTGTGTGTATAAATATATATATATATATATATATATATATACACATATGGGATTGTGTGTGTATAAATATAAATATAAATATATATATACACAATCCCATCAGATTTATGTAAATATATATATACACACATAAATATTTACACACACACACACACACACACACACACACACAAACACACAATCCCATCAGATTTACAAAGGACTTCTCAGAAGAAACCTTACAAGCCGGAAGAGATAGGGATCCTATTTTCCGTCTTCTTAAGAAAAATACTGGTAGCCAGTAATTTTGTGTCCTGCTAATTTAAGCTTCATAAATGAAGGAGAAATAAAGTTTTTCCCAGACAAGCAAACTCGAAAAGAATTCATCACCACCAGACTGGTTCTACAAGAAATGCTCAAAGGAGTTCTGAAGATGGAAATTGAAGGGTAATAATCATCATCAAAAAAGCACACAAAAGTTTAAAACTCATAGATCTTATAAAGCAATTACACAATTGAGACTTCAGGGCAACATTATGACAGAAACAAAACTTTATGTATCAATGCTAACCTTGAACTTAAATGGACTGCATTCTCCTCTTAATAGATACAGTCTGGTAGAATAAATTTTTTTTAAAAATCCAACCTTATGTCATTTATAGGAAACTTACCTAATGAGTAAAAACATCACAGACTCAAAGTAGAAGGGTGGAAAATATATTCTATGCAAAAATAAATCAAAAGCAAGCAGGAGTAACTATACTTACATCAGATAAAATAGACTTTATAACAGATAAAACAGTCAACAACAGTGAAAAAAGGCCACAAAAAGTCATTATATGATTATAAGGAGGACTGATTAAACAGGAAGATGTAACAATCCTAAATATACATGCACCCAACACCAGAGCACACAGATTCATAAAACAAGTACTACTAGACCTAAGAAAAAAGATAGGGAACAATATAATAACAGTAGGGGATGTTGACACCCCATTGACAGCACTAGACAGATAACTTAGGCAGAAATTCAATAAAGAAACACTGGGCTTAAATTGGACTCAA
Organism: Saimiri boliviensis; assembly: GCF_048565385.1. Taxonomy (NCBI): domain Eukaryota; kingdom Metazoa; phylum Chordata; class Mammalia; order Primates; family Cebidae; genus Saimiri; species Saimiri boliviensis. The sequence goes on from NC_133456.1 coordinate 69,655,742, forward strand.
GATCAAATAGGCTGACTGGGCACAGTGATTCATGCCTATAATCCTAGTACTTTGGGAGGCCAAGGTGGGTAGATCACCTGAGGTCAGGAGTTCAAGACCAGCCTGGCCAACATGGCGGAACCACATCTCTGCTAAAAATACAAAACTTAGCCAGATGTGATGGTGTGCACCTGTAATCTTAGCTACTCAGGAGGCTGAGGCAGGAGAATCACTTGAACCCAAGAGGCAAAGGTTACAGTGAGCCAAGATCACACCACTGCACTTCAGCCTGGGCAACAGAGCGAGACACTGACCAAAAAAAAAAAAAAAAAAGATCAAATACACTGAACAGACATTTATAGAACATTCTACCTACCAACCACAGAATATATATTCTTCTTATCTGTGCATGGAACAGTCTCCAAAATATACTATATGCTAGCCCACAAAGTAAGCCTCAATAAATTTTTTAAAAACTGCTTTGGGAGGACGAGGCGGGAGGATCACAAGTCAGGAGATTGAGACCATCCTGGTCAACATGGTGAAACCCCATCTCTACTAAAAATAGAAAAATTAGCTGGGTATGGTGGCACATGCCTGTAGTCCCAGCTACTAAAAATGCAAAAATTAGCTGGGCATGGTGGTGGGTGCCTGTAATCCCAGCTACTCAGGAGCCTGAAGCAAGAGAATCACTTGAACTGGTGAGGCAGAGGTTGTGGTGAGCCAAGATCATGCCACTGCACTCCAGCCTAGGCAACAGAGCAAGATTTTATCTCAAAAATCAAACAAAAACAGATAGAAAGATTAGAAAGACCTCAAACTAACAGCCTAATGTCATACTTCAAGAAACTAGAAAAATAAAAACAAACCAAACCCAAAGTTGGCAGAATAAATAACAAAGAGCAGAACTGAATAAAATTTAAACAAAAAAAGAAAGGATTAATGAAACAAAAAGCTGCTTATTTGAAAAGATAAATAATATTGATAGATTGCTACTAGATTAACCAAGATAAAAAGAGAAGATTCAAATAAGCACAATCAGAAATGATAATGATGACAGCCGGGCTGGTGGCTCAAGCCTGTAATCCCAGCACTCTGAGAGGCTGAGACAGGTGGATCACCAGGTCAAGAGATCGAGACCATTCTGGTCAACATGGTGAAACCCCGTCTCTACTAAAAATACAAAAATTAGCTGGGCATGGTGGTGCATGCCTGTAGTCCCGGCTACTCGGGAGGCTGAGGCAGGAGAATTGCCTGAACCCAGGAGGTGGAGGTTGCGGTGAGCCGAGATCGCGCCATTGCACTCCAGCCTGGGTAACAAGAGTGAAACTCTGTCTCAAAAAAAAAAAAAAAAAAAAGAAAGAAAGAAAGAAAGAAAGAAAGAATCAGTATCATTAAAATGACCGTATTGCCCAAAGCAATCTACAGATTCAATGCAATATCTATCAACTTACCAATGTCATTTTTCACAGAATTAGAAAAAACAATTCTAAAATTCATATGCAACCCAAAAAAGGCCTGAGTAGCCAAAGCTATCCTAAGTAAAAAGAACAAAGCTGGAAATAACATATTACTTGACTTTAAATTATACTACAAGGCTATAGTAACCAAAACAGCATTGTACTGGTATAAAAACAGACACATAAGTCTGTTGAAAAGAATAAAGAAACCAGAAATAAAGCCACATATCTACAACCCATTGATCTTTGAAAAAGTTGACAAAAATATACCCTAGGGGGAAAGAACACTCTATTTAATAAATGGTTCTGGGAAACTGGACAGCCATATATGGAAGAATGAAACTGAAACCATTTCTCTTACCATATACAAAAATTAACTCAAGATGGACTTAAGACTTAAACATAAGACTTGAAACAATAAAAATCCTAGAAAAAAATCTGGGAAAAACTCTTCTGGACATTGACCTAGGCAAATAATTTATGACTATGTCCTCAAAGTAAATACAACAAAAACAAAAATAGACAAATGGAACTTAGTTGAACTAAAAAGTTTCTGCACAGCAAAGAAACAATCAACCTACAAAATGAAAGAAAATATTCATAAACTATGCATCCACCAAAGGGCTAATATCCGGCATCTACAATGAACTCAAACAGCTCAACAAGAAAAAAACAAATGACCCTATTAAAAAGTGAGCAAAGGATATAGACAGACAGTTCTCAAAAGAAGACATACAAGCAGCCAACAAACATATGAAATAATGCTCACCATTACTAACAATCGGAGAAATGCAAATTAAAATCACAATGAGGTACCGTCTCATACCATTCAGAATTGCTATTATTAAAAGTCAAAACACAACATATGTTGGTGAGGAGGTGGAGAAAAGGAAATGCTTATACACTGTTGGTGAGGAGGTAAATTAGTACAACTTCTAAGAAAAACAGTATGGAGATTTCTCAGAGAGCTAAATGTAGAACTACCCTCTAATCCAGCAATCCTACTAGTATCTGCCCAAAGGAAAAAAATAAATTCTTATGTAAAAGACACCTGCACATTAATGTTTACCACAGCACTATTCACAATAGCAAAGTCATGAAATCAATCTAAGTGTCCATCAATGGATGATTAAATAAATAAAGTGTAGGGTATATATACCATGGAATGCTACTTAGCTATAAAAAAGAATGAAACTGCGTCTTTTACTGCTATAAAGGTATGTGTATGGAACAACTAGAGGCCATGACCCTAACTGAAATAACTTAAAAACAGGAAGTCAAATAATGCATGTTCTTATACATAAGTGGAAACTAAATAATGGTTACATATGGACATAAAGAATAGAATTATCAACACTGGAAGGTGTGAGGGTTGAAAAATTACCTATTAGATACAATGTTCACTATTTGAGCAATGGGTACGCTAAAGGCCATACTTCATCACTATGCAATATATTCATTTAACAAAACTGCTTGTGTAACTGCTAAATCTATAAAAATTAAAAAGTTGCCGGGCGTGGTGGCTCAAGCCTGTAATCCCAGCACTTTGGGAGGCCGAGGAGGGTGGATCACAAGGTCAAGAGATCAAGACCATACTGGTCAACATGGTGAAACCCCGTCTCTACTAAAAATACAAAAAAATTAGCTGGGCATGGTGGTGCGTGCCTGTAATCCCAGCTACTCAGGAGGCTGAGGCAGGAGAATTGCCTGAACCCAGGAGGTGGAGGTTGCAGTGAGCCGAGATGGCGCCATTGCACTCCAGCCTGGGTAACAAGGGCGAAACTTGGTCTCAAAAAAAAAAAAAAAAAATTAAAAAGTTATCTTAAGGCAGATATTGTCAGATTGGATGAGGTAAATAAGACTCAACAATATCCTACTTACAATAAATCCATTTTAAACACAGTCACAAACAGGTTAAATGTTAATAGAAAAAACACACCATGCTAACTAATCAAAATACAATTATGGAGACTTTATTAATATCAAAGTATATTGCAGACCAAACAAAAATGTTTTCAAGAATCAAGAGGGTAACTTTATAATAATAAATGGATCAATTTGTCCAGAGGACATAACTCTAAACATGTATTGATTTATTTTGGCTACCCATCAAGAAATTGAACTTGGTCTCCCAAATAATTTCAAACAAACACCTAATAACAAAGCTTTGAAATACATGAAAAATCTTTGTTCTTATCAGCAGATGAAGAAAAAAATATAAAATAAAAAGTACACGAAGCAAACAGATATACATATGAACTTCAAGGAGAAATAAAGAAGCCCACTATTAGAGTCAGAGATTTCAATTCCCTTGACTCAATAACCGATAGAACAAGTAGACAGAAAATCAGTACGGGCATAAAAGACTTGAACAACACTCTTAACCAACTTGACCTAGCTGATATTTATAAAACAATCCACCCCCAAAAATATATGTACATTATCTTTAGTCCCAGCTACTCAGGAAGATGAGGTGGGAGCCCAGGAGTTCGGGCTGCAGTGAGCTATGATCATGCCACTCTACTTCAGCCTGAGTGAAAGAGCAAGTCCCCTATTGCTAAAACAAATACCCAAAATATTCAAAACAAAAGAAAACAGAAACATTCTCTTTAATGCACCAGGAACATTGATAAAGTGAGGCCATACGTCTTGGGTTATAAAACAAAAAAACATTTGAAAGAATTGAAATCATACAAAGTATGTAGAACATACCATAAGCATTCAAAAAAAGAAAGATTTTTAAAGCAGTGAGATTAGCTACTATCTTTAAAAACTGGGAACGAAAACAAAATCCAAACTAAGCAGAATAAAGTAAATAATAAGACTACATCTGAAGTCAATAAAATAGGAAACAGAAAAACATTCAAGAACAATACATAAAAGCAAAAGCTGGTTACTTGAGAAGATCAATAACATTGACAACCCTATAGCCAGCCTGATCAAAAATAATAATAATAATAAGCAAAGACATAATGACCAAGATCAGGAAGGAAAGAGGTAAATTAACTTAAAGATTCTACAGGCTAGGTGCTGTGGCTCACGCCTGTAATCCCAGCATTTTGGAAGGCCAAGGAGGATGGAATCACTTGAGGTCAGGAGTTCAAGACCAGCCTGGCCAACATCATGAAACCCTATCTCTACTAAAAATACAAAAATTAGCCGGGTACTGTAGCATGTGCCTGTAATCCCAGCTACTTGGGAGGCTGAGACAGGAGAATGGCTTGAACTCTGGAGGTGAAGGCTGCAGTGAGCCAAGATCAGGCCACTCCAGCCTGGGCAACAGAGCAAGACCCCATCTCAAAAGAAAGAAAGAAAAAAAGATTCTACAGATATTAAATGTATAATAAGAACATATTATAAACAACATTATGCCTTTAAATTCAGCAACTTAGATGAAAAATTCTTTGAAAGCCACAAACTACCATTTTCTTTGGGAATGACAATTCATCTCAGCAGGCAAGAGTATATAATCAAAAGAGACCAAAGGAAGCATGGAAAATTATGAGGCACAGTTATAATAATAGTTTTTAACACCCAGAAACTTTTACTTTCTTTATGATCAGTTTTTTTTTGTTCTTTTGTTTTGTTTTGTTTTGTTTTGTTTTAGCAGAAAGGCATCAGTAGATCTGAGAATGTAATTTTAAATGTGTAAGATGTGATGAAAAACGCTTGACTTTTTTTAAGTCCTAAAAAAAGGAGTCACTGAGTTTTATATAATTTTAACTTAAGATTGTAGGTAAAAAGTAATTTTAATGTTGTGTTTGAGGCAAAGTGATTTCTTCTATTCTCCAGAAGAATCTTTTTATGATCTTGGTAAAAATGTCTGTAATATTCATACCTAGCATGGAATAAAGAGCTATAATATATAAGAAGTTTTCACAAATTTACAATAAAGACAAAAGAGGCTCTAGAAAAGTTATCAAAGGATATTGACAAGGAATTTACAAGAAAATGTAACAAACGTTTTAAAACATCTTCACCCTCATTAGTTATCAGAAACAAAACAATGAGATAGAATTTTTTATCTAATAGATAAAAAATAATAACCATTGCTGAAAATGAGGAAATGGGAAATTTCATGATGTCTTTTGGAAATATAAATTGCTATAGCTTTTGAAGAGTAATTTTGCATTATCTATTAAAGTTTAAAGAACACATACTGAATAAAGGATAAAACACAAATGATCATTTCAATAGATGCAGAAACAGCATTTGACAAAATCAAATGCCTTTTCAAAATAAAAAACAGTCAACAAATTAGGTACAGAAGGGAAATTCCTCAACCAGATTAAGGGCATCTACAAAAACCCACTGCTAACATCAACTTAGTGGTAAAAGATTGGATGCTTTTCCCCAAGATCAAGAACAATGTGTCTGCTTTTACTACTTTTATTCAACATTATACTGGAGGTTCTAGCCAGGGAAATTAGGTTTAAAAAAATAAATAAATAAAATAAAATAAAAATAAATAAATAAAAGTCATCTGAGTGGAAAGGAAGAAGCAAAACTATCTCTATTTGAAGATGACAATCTTGTAGAAAGAAAATCCTAAGGAATCCACTAAAAAAACTACATGAACTATAAACAGTTTCAGCAAGGTTGCAAGATACAAGACCAATACACAGAAATTATGTATCTACACGTTAGTAATGAACAATCTGAAAGAAAATTAATAAAAACTTTTTTATAATGACACAAAAAATAAAATACTGAGGGTTAAATATAACATAAGCAACAAAGAACCTCTGAGACACATACACAGGAAATTACAAAACATTATTGAAAGAAATAAAGGAGATCTAATTAAACAAAGATACATTTCATGATTATGGATTAGAACACTTACCATTATTAAGATGGCAATATTCCCTAATTGATCTACAGAGTCAACATACTCTTTATCAAAATATCACTGAAATTTTTGCAGAAATAGACAAGCTGATCCTAAAATTAATATAGAAATTCAAGTGACTCAGAATAAACAAAGCAATCAGGAAAAAAGAACTAAATTAGAGGACTAACACTTCCTGTTTTGAAACTTACTGCAAAACTACTGTAATAAAGACAGTATGGTCATGAAACAGAACAGATTTATAGATCAGTGAAATAGAATTAGCAGTGTAGAAATAACCCCTTACATTTACAGTCTGTTGACTTTTTTGTTAAGACAGGTCTTGCCTTGTTACCCAGGCTGGAGTGCAGAAGCACTGTCATAGTTCACTGCAACGTCACACTTCTGAGCTCAAGCAGTCCTCCCACCTCAGCCTCCCAAGACACTGGGACTATGGGCACATGCCACTCCCTCAGTTTACAGTGAGTAGATTTTTTTTTTTTTTTTTAGATGGAGTTTTGACTTTGTTGCCCAGGCTGGAGTGCAATGGCACGATCTTGGCTCACTTTCACCTCTGCCTCCCGAGTTCAAGTGATTCTCCTGCCTTCCAAGTAACTGGGATTACAGATACGTGCCATGACGCCTGGCTAATTTTGTATTTTTAGTAGAGATGGCATTTCTCCATGTTGGTCAGCCTGGTCTTGAGGTCCCAATCTCAGATATGCTGCATGCCTTGGCCTCCCAAAGTGCTGGGATTACATCATGAGCCACTGTGTCTAGCCTTTTTCTTTTTTTCTTCTCTTTTTTTCTTTTTTTTTTTTTTTCGAGACAGGGCCTCATTCTGTTGCCCAGCCTGGAGTGCAGTGACACAATCATGGCTTACCGCATAAATGACTTGATGGAAATGAGTAACACAGCACAAGTACTTCACGAAGCATATACAAGTTTCAATACCCAAATCGGCCAAGCAGAAGAAAGGATAGCAGAGACTGAAGATCAACTCAATGAAATGAAGTGAGAAGGCAAGATTAGCAAAAAAAGAATGAAAAGAAATGAACAAAGCCTCAAAGAAATATGGGATTATGTGAAAAGACCAAATCTACATTTGGTCAGTGTACCTGAAAGTGTTGGGGAGAATGAAACCAAGTTGGAAAACACTCTTCAGGATATTATCCAGGAGAACTTCCCCAACCTAGCAAGGCAGGCCAACATTCAAATTCAAGAAATACAGAGGGTACCACAAAGATATTCCTTGAGAAGAGCAACCCCTGCTCCTGAATGACTACTGGATAAATAATGAAAAGAAGGCAGAAATCAAGATATTCTTTGAAACCAATGAGAGCAAAGACACAACATACCAGAATCTGTGGAACTCATTTAAAGCAATGTCTAGAGGGAAATTTCTAGCACAAAATGCCCACAAGAGAAACAAGATAGAAAATCTACACCCTAATGTCACGATCAAAAGAACTAGAAGAGCAAGATCAAACAAATTCAAAGACTAGCAGAAGACAAGAGATAACTAAGATTAGAATAGAACTGAAAGAGATAGAGACACAAAAAACCCTTCAAAAATCAATAAATCAAGGAGATGGTTTTTTGAAAAGATCAATAAAGTAGATAGACCACTAGCCAGAATAATAAACAAGAAAAGAGAGCAGAATCAAATAGGTGCAATAAAAAAATGATAAAGGGGATATCACCACTGATCCCACAGAAATACAAACTGCCATCGGAGATTACTACAAACACCTCTATGCAAATAAATCAGTAAATCTAGAAGAAATGGATAAATTCCTGGACACTTACATCCTCCCAAGACTAAACCAGAAAGAAGTTGAATCCCTGAATACACCAATAACAAGGTCTGAAACTGAAGCAGCAACTAACAGCCTACCAATCAAAAAAAGTACAGGACCAGGCAGGTTCACATTGAATTCTACCAGAGGTACAAAGAGGAGGTGACACCACTCCTTCTGAAACTATTCCAAACAATACAAAAAGAGGGAATCCTCTCTAACTCATTTTATGAGACTAACATCATCCTGATACCAAAACCTGGCAGAGACACAAGTGAAAAAGAAAATTTCAAGCCAATATCCATGATGAACATTGATACAAAAATCCTCAATAAAATACTGGAAAACCAAATCCAACAGCACATCAAAAAGCTTATCCAACACAATTAAGTTGGCTTCATGGCTGGGATGAAAGGCTGGTTCAACATATGCAAATCTACAAATGTAATCCACCACATAAACAGAACCAAAAACAAAAACCACATGATTATCTCAATAGATTCAAAGAAGGCCTTCGACAAAATTCAACAGCACTTTTTGCTAAAAACTCTCAATAACCTTGATATCAAAGGAACGTATCTCAAAATAGTAAGAGTTATTTATGACAAACCCACAGCCAATATTATAGTGAATGGGGAAAAACCAGAAGCATTCCCTTTGAAATCTGGCACTAGACAAGGATGCCATCTCTCATCACTCCTATTCAACATAGTACTGGAAGTTCTGGCCAGGGCAATCCGGCAAGAAAAAGAAATAAACGATATTCGATTAGGAAAAGAGGAAGTAAAATTGTCTCTATTTGCAGATGACATGATTGTATATTTAGACTCCATCATCTCAGCCCAAGATCTCCTTAAGCTGATAAGCAACTTCAGCAGTCTCAGGACACAAAATCAATGGGCAAAAATCACAAGCATTTCTGTACGCCAGTAACAGACAAACAGAGAGCCAAATTATGAGTGAATACCCATTCACAATTGCTACAAAGAGTATAAACTAACCTAGGAATACAACTAACAAGGGATGTGAAGGACCTCTTCAAGGAGAACTATGAACCACTGCTCAAGGAAATAAGAGAGGACACAAACAGATGGAAAAACATTCCATGCTCATGGTTGGGAAGAATCAATATTGTGAAAATGGCCATACTATCCAAAGTAATTTATAGATTCAATACTATTCCCATAAAGCTACCATTGACTTTCTTCACAGAATTGGAAAAAAACCCTTAAACTTCATATGGAACCAAAAATGAGCCCACATAGCCAAGACAATACTAAGCAGAAAAAAAAAAAAAAAAACCTGGAGGCATCACGCTACCTGACTTCAAAATATACTACAATGCTACCTGACCTCAAAACAGACTACAAGGCTACAAATATACTACAAATATACAATAATCAAAACAGCCTGGTACTGGTACCAAAACAGAGATATCGACCAATGGAACAGAACAGAGGCCTCAGAAATAATGCCACACATCTACAACCATCTGATCTTTGACAAATCTGACAAAAACAAGCAATGGGGAAAGGATTCTCTATTTAATAAATGATGTTGGGAAAATTCACTAGCCATATGCAGAAAGCTGAAACTGGACCCCTTCCTTACACCTTATACAAAAATTAACTCCAGATGGATTAAAGATTTAAACATAAGACCTAAAACCATAAAAACCCTAGAAGAAAACCTAGGCGACACCATTCAGGACATAGGCATGGACAAGGACTTCATGATTAAAACACCAAAAGCAATGGCAACAAAAGCCAAAATAGACAAACAGGATCTAATTAAACTTAAGAGCTTCTACACAGCAAAAGAAACAATCATTAGAGTGAACCGGCAACCAATAGAATGGGAAAAAAATTTTGCAATCTACTCATCTGACAAAGGGCTAATATCCAGACTCTAAGAACCTAAACAAATTTCCAAGAAAAAACTAAACAACCCCATCAAAAAGTGGGCAAATGATATGAACAGACACTTTCAAAAGAAGACATTTATGCAACCAACAAACATATGAAAAAAAGCTTATCATCGCTGGTATTAGAGAAAAGCAAATCAAAACCACCTTGAAATACCATTTCACACCAGTTAGAATGGCAATCATTAAAAAATCAAGAGACAGGTGCTGGAGAGGATGTGGAGGAATAGGAACACTTTTACACTGTTGGTGGCAGTGTAAATTAGTTCAATCATTGTGGAAGACAGTGTGGCGATTTCTCAAGGACCTACAACTAGAAATACCATTTGACCCAGCAATCCCATTACAAAGGATTATAAATCTTTCTATTATAAAGACATATTCACACATATATTTATTGCCTCACTGTTCACAATAGTAAAGACTTGAACCAACCTAAATGCCCATCAATAATAGACTGGATAAAGAAAATGTGGCACATATACACCATGGAACACTATGCAGCCATAAAAAAAAGAATGAATTCATGTCCTCTGCAGGAAAATAAGAAGCTGGTAACCATCAATCTCAGCAAACTAACACAAGAACAGAAAAACCAAACACCACATGTTCTCACTCATAAGTGGGTGTTAAACAATGAGAACACCTAGACACAGGGAGGGGAACATCACTGGGGCCTCTTGAGGGTTGAGAGGCTAAGGGAGGGATAGCAAGGGGTGGAGGATAGGGGAGGGATAGCATTAGGAGAAATACCTGATGTAGATGACCAGGTAATGGATGCAGCAAACTGTCATGGCACATGTATACCTAAGTAACAAACCTGCACATTCTGCACATGTACCCCAGGACTTAACATATAATTTAAAAAAAAAAGAAATATTACAGAAATAAGAAGTGAAATATGCTAGCAGCACTGTACCACAAACTGTCTCAGCCTGGTGAAAGAGATTAAACCTTGCATGGGAGCAGTTAAACTTCATGAGAGGGATCACTGCTTTTGTCACATCTGCAGCAGTTAACATGTGAACCTTAGGAATGCTGGGGTCTGTAGGCTTGCATGGTGGTCATTAAAGTTTCTGCCTCTTTCTCGTGTCTAAACGACTGAGGCGACCACTTTCAGGAGCTCCTCTAAAGTACTACCTGGTCCCGGGAGCATTTCTGAGTATAAAATGGAGGCGGTAAAATTTGCTGGTTACCCATTCTGAAAGACAGGGAACTTGGCGTCTCTCATTCCCTTTCTTCAGTGAAAACTTGGGGTGTGAGGAAGAGAGAAAGCAGGCATTCCCCTTTTTTCTTCTGCCTTTTTATCTGAGTCCTGGAGACCCTGGCAGGTGCCACCCATGGGTGCCAATGTGGCATGCACCCACGAAGGGGGGGAGGGGCCTGGAAAATAGGAATTACGCACACTCACTATGCCTCTACCTCCCCTTTGGGTTGACTGGGCTTCCTTTATGCCACGGAGCATGGGTTCCCTCTACAAAGCAGGGGTTTCACTGGCAGGAACTGGGCCCACCCATGTACACCGCGCCTGTCACCTGGCTTTGGATTCCCGCAGATCTGGTTTTCCTTTCTAGGGCCTCAACCGGAAGCTTAGAACCAAGTTTGGAACAACAAAATAAAGCGTTTCAGTGTTTCAGAGGCTGCACGGACGTTGCCAAATTTGCAGTTATCAGCCAGGAGGGGGGTTTCCCCTCTGCCGCCTCCCTCCCTCCCTCCCGTAAGCAAAGTGCCGGGGTAGGAAAAGAACCCTCTCGCTTAGAAAAGGAAAAAAGGTCAAAGTACAAACGTGCTGGCACTGGGGGAAGAGCCGCTTGCTCTGCTGAAACGGGTTTCTTTAATCACTCTATCCCGCCCCCGGTTCAGACCAGCGAAACCTCTGCGGGGTTGGAAACGGTGCCAACACTCCTTTGACCCAAGGGCGAGAGAGAGGTGGCAGGGTCTCGGAAGAGACACAGGTCCGACAGGTCCCCGTTCGAACTCACCCTTCGTCATTTCCTGGACAGGCCCAGGTGAGACAGGGCGGTTCCCTTCACCTGGAGCCCCTTCGGGGCGGGCGCCGGAGCAGCGCGTTTCGCTCGGGTCGTCTCTGGCCACGTCCCCCGAGGGAGCCTGGTCTCTGCAGGCCGCACAGCAGCGTCCCAGCCCTGCCCTCGGGACCAGGGTTCGGGTCCTGCCCGGAGTCCAGGAAGACTGAGGTCACAAGAAGGACTGCAGAGCAGAGTCGGCGGAGGCCTCTGAGCGGTGGCTCTCGGTGGGGCGGGAGCTGGAGAGGGGATGGGGAGGGAAGGCGACCCTCCCTGCAGCCTCAGCCTCAGCCGCCTGTGCGTCTGCTCTGCCAGCTGAAGTCTTTTACGGGCCCAGGACAGGGGCGTGGCGGGCCAGAAGAGCAACATTTGGGCAGAAAAACAGGGTCAGCTGTTTTCAAGGCTGTGATTCCAGGCTTACGTGTGGGGTTTAGCTGGGAGCCCAGCCACTCTGTGTCAGTGATAGTTGTGCGACTTATCAATGTACTAAAAACCATTGAACTGTGTACTTTAAATAGATTAACTGTATAATATATGAATTATATCTCAGTAAAGCTGTTTTAAAAAAAAATGCATATACCTTACTCTAGTCATTCCAGGTCTACAGCGATACTAGCATAAAGATGTAATATGTGGCTAATAACAATAAATATTGGAAATACTTGATCTTGCAAATGCATGATCAATAAGGCAGTGGAGGCAAAAACTAGGTTTCCCAGGAGCTCTGGGCTTCTCAGCTTCTAAGTAGCAATCTCAAGGAAGTAGGACTCTGACTGAAACGGTCACAGACCTACTCCTTAGACCAATCACTGTTCCCATAGAGACGGCTCATTATGATTTGTGGGGTCAGAATCCTGTCCCCACTGCTGAAATCAGGAATTCAGGGTCCTGGGAGAGACACCCGTGCCACCCACCTGATTTTTTCTGGAAGGTTGACTTTAAACGGAAGAAGAGAGCAAGAGATCAATATAGCCTCAGTGTGGAGGTGAGGTGTTAGTTTTAGAATAGACGTGACTTGAAGATGTTTAAACGGGATTGTGCAAAGTAGCCAATATAGAGGGAGCAGTTAAAGACACAAAAGAAATGGAACCATTTCCAATCAATAGATCTCAGGAAATTATTATTTCCCACTATCCCTCAGAAAATTATATTCAATAAAGGAATTTGTTCCTAGATCCTTGGAGGATAATCCAGGTTCTGTCTTAACTTTCCTCTTCATGCTTAAGTAATACAAAGTTGAATCTTCACTTTAAACCACATTACACAGACTTGAGGGTGAAACTCCAATGCCCAGGCCATTACGTTAATCAATAGTTCAACCTTCGTTTGTTTTTTTGTTTTTGTTTTTGTTTTTGTTTTTGTTTTTGTTTTGAGATAGAGTTTTCGTTCTCATTGCCCAGACTTGAGTGCAATGGCATGATCTCGGCTCACTGCAACCTCCACCTCACAGGTTCAAGCAATTCTCCTGTCTCAGCCTCCCCAGTAGCTGGGATCACAGGCATGTGCCACTACACACAACTAATTTTGTATTTTTAGTAGAGATGGGGTTTCACCATATTGGCCATGACGGCCTCGAACTCTTGACTTCAGGTGATCCACCAGCCTCAACTGCCTGAAGTGCTGGGATTACTGGCATGAGCCACCACACCCAGCCTCAACCTTCATTAAAAATAGGATTCCCAGCCAGGCATGGTGGTTCACGCCTGCAATCCCAGCACTTTGGGAGGCTGAGGTGGGAAGATCAGGAGATCGAGACCATCCTGGCCACCATGGTAAAACCCTGTCTCTACTAAAAATACAAAAATTAGCCTGGTCTGGTAGTGCATGCCTGTAGTCCCAGCTACTTGGGAGGCTGAGGCAGGAGAATCACTTGAACCCGGGAGCCAGAGGTTGCAGTGGGCTGAGATAGCGACACTGCACTCCAGCCTGAGCAACAGAGGGAGACTTCATCTCAAAAAAAAAAAAAAAAAAAAAAAAAAGGGAGGGGGGATTCCCTCCACTTACTCCTCAGTGAGGGCGTAATTGCAGCAGGCCACCTGTCTTTGCAAAAGGGAGTGTGGTAATCTCTGTTTTGTTTGTTCACCTTCCCTCACATTCTCAGCTGCTGTAGCTGACCCCTCTGAGTTGGAACACGAAGAGGGAGAAGAAAGGGAAGCAGAAAGCTCTTCCTTGACTGGTACTATTTTAAGATGGCTTTGCACTCTCTGGTTTTGGCAGATGTTTCAAACTGAGTCATACTTAAAGATGGTTTCATGGATTCTTTGGACACTGTCCTGCAGGACCCTTCCAACTACAACTCCTATGACATGGGCCAGACATTCTGTTCTTATAGTTCCTGATCCACCCTTAGCTGGAAACAAGGGCCCACTTCTCAGAACCTCTGTTGGGGACCCATTCTCTTCCCAGGCAACCTTCTTAGAAAAATCTCTTGCTAAGTGAAAGTGTATGTTTTCCTCATTGGGCGAATCGAGGCACTGTTTCAGGTCATCTGCAGCAAAAGGCATTTTCGCTGATAGAGCAGCATGAATTAAATTTTTTCTCCTCCTGGTGTCTTGCCTATTTTTTGGGAGGGGAGTTGTTGCTTCTTTGTGTGTTCGATTTCTCTTTAGAAAATTTCACTGGTTCTGATTTAGAAGGTTTAAACTTCATCCATTCAGAGCCTCAGAGAAAAGCCTTGTTATATAAGAAGAATATTGAGAAAATTATTAAATTATGATTTTGAATAAAAACTATAATAAAGAACTACTTTTAAAAGTAATTCTTGAGAATTTTATCCCAAGACCAGCAAAGGGCAGAGTTCCTGGACTTTTCTCCTTGAAACTTCCTAAGTGAGTTTTCTCTGAGATTGACAGTTTTAGGAAATTAGATGGAATGAATGTCCATATGTTTTAAGCAGTAACTGTAATATATTAATAGCTGCCTTAAAACTGATCAGAAGCCAAAAGAAATAAAGAGACTAATTTTTGCACCCAGCTGCATGCTAAACTAAGCATGCAGTGAACCAGTCTGAACCTAAATATAACTGCTACTTTCAGATGTCTATTTAATTTTATAAGTAACTCAGACCAGGCGTGGTGGCTCACACCTGTAATCCCAGCACTTTGGGAAGCCGAGTCAGGTGAATCACCTAAGGTCAGGAGTTTGAGACCAGCCTGACAAACATGGAGAAACCCCATCTCTACTGAAAATACAAAAATTAGCTGGGTGTGGTGGTGGGTGCCTCTAATCCCAGCTACTTGGGAAACTGAAGCAGGAGAATCACTTGAACCCGGGAGGCAAACGTTACGGTGAGCCAAGATCACATCATTGCACTCCAGCCTGGGCAACAGAGTGAGACTTTGTCTCAAAAAAAAAAAAATTTATACGTAACACATAGATATATCCTATCCTATTATAAAAGATTCAATTCAAAACAAGAACAGCAGCAAAAAAAAAAAAAAAAAAAAAAAAAAAAGATGTAGGCAGTCTCAAAGTTCCTTTCCTTTTTCATAAGTATTTGCACACACACATATAACTGAATGTTTTACACAAATGAAATGATAACAAACGTATTTTTCTATGACTTGCATTTTTAGTTAATAATTCATTTTGAAAATTTTCCATGTGCTGAGCTCATTTTAGCAACTGCTATTCAATAGTAGGGTGTATATATTTATTCAATCATATCTATTAATGGATATTTAAATTCCTTCTCATTTTAGTAATTAAAAACAATGCTGTAATGAATAATAAACATTCCTTTATTCATATTTTTCTATAGCATTTGAAAAAATCAATTAAAACAGAAAACAGCTAGAATGACATACTATCCTCTTAACCACTCCCATATATATGTTTGCTTCACATTTTTACTTTAGTTGCATATAGAGAATTGCCTAACTGATTTGTAATAATACCATTTGAACAAATAGAGCACTGCCCACGTGAATATAACCTAAAATAGTATCCTTAATAAATGCTACTTATATCTCAAAATGGAACTGTGACAGACAAATTCATGAGATGACCGATCTGAGAATGCAAGCTGACTTTCAGTGCGGTTTATTATTCCTTTCTTCCTTCTTTCTTACCTTCTTTTCTTCATTCCTTTTCTCGCTTCTTTTCTTCATTTTTTTCTCTCTTCTTTTCTTCATTTTTTTTCTCTTCCTTCCCTCCTTCCAGCCTTCCTTTTTCCCTCCTCTCACACTAGGCTACCACTACCGTTTATTGAGTGTTAGAATGTACCTTTCAAGTCTTGGTACCTCATTACTCATTGAGGCATAAGTGTGTAATAGTTATTATGTATGGGCCGGGCACTGTGGTTCACACCTGTAATCCCAACACTTTGGGAGGCTCAGGCAGGTGGATCACCTGAGGTCAGGAGTTTGTGACCAGCCTGACCAACACGGTGAAAACCCATCTCTACTTAAAATACAAAAAATTAGGCCGGGCGCGGTGGCTCAAGCCTGTAATCCCAGCACTTTGGGAGGCCGAAGCGGGTGGATCACGAGGTCAAGAGATCGAGACCATCCTGGTCAACATGATGAAACCCCGTCTCTACTAAAAATACAAAAAATTAGCTGGGCATGGTGGCATGTGCCTGTAATCCCAGCTACTCAGGAGGCTGAGGCAGGAGAATTGCCTGAACCCAGGAGGCGGAGGTTGCGGTGAGCCGAGATCGTGCCATTGCACTCCAGCCTGGGTAACAAGAGTGAAACTCTGCCTCAAAAAAAAAAAAAAAAATTAGCCAGCTGTGGTGGTGGGTGCCTGTAATCCCAGCTACTCGGGAGGCTGAGGTAGGAGAATCACTTGAATTTGGGAGGTGAAGTTTGCAGTCAGCTGAGATTGCGCCATTGCACTCCAGCCGGGGTGACAAGAGCAAGACTCCTTCTCAAAAAAGAAAAAAATTATTATATATGGACAACAAAGAGGTGTTTTAAATTTACACGCTGTTAGAAGACTAAAAGATCCATTTCAGCAAGTGATTCCTCTTTTAAGCAGTTACAAAATTACACTTGTCAAACTGTTTGTTTTTCATTAAAAGGGAAGACTTACATTTTTTTATTGCCTGAAAGAAAACCCTTCCATGCTTTCATGTTACGTAGCCTATAAATAGATTTTCTTATTCAGCAGAAAGGAAGCAGAAATGTGATAAGTTTTACATGCAGCACGAAATATTCCTGTGGTTCATGGGTGGACACACTGAACAATGAAACCAAATCTCCTGCACATAGTATCATCTACATTAGCAGTAATTCTTAATTTGACAACCTAAGAATATTGTAACAGAATCAAGGTCTGAAGGCCTCAGAGGGTATTTTTAGACTTCTATGGGGTCATGGTCTGCTCTTTTTAGGTGTGGATTTCACGTATTAAAATTCAGTAACTAGTGTTCCAAACTTCATAAAGCCAGTAAGGCAGCAAGCATAATGAAGCAATGCTATGCATCCCAAATAATAACAGAGGATATCTTTTCATTTTAATTCCAATATTGTTTTCAATAATATTTCAACATGTTTCCTGTTGTGCCCTGGTATTCTTAGGAAGCCAATTGTAACAGCCTTTGCGATTTGACAGTAAAGAGCCCACAAAATAATAAGCACTAAGTTATTCATTGCCCATTAGCACAAATTGGTATCAGGTTAGGTATCAGTCAAGGGAGGCAATGGATAACATTCCTTGTATGTGTCAAATAAACTTGTGAAACTGGATTTCCTGCCAGGTTAAATTTAATTCAACCACACTGAATAAAGAAAAATTTCAGGGAAATAGATTTCTTAGAAGGCTTTAAAAGTGGTTTAAGTTTTTCAGATGAGTCTTTTTTTTAAAATCTCACATTAATTATATTTTCTCAGCATTTTCATGCTAAAACTCAGAGTAACCTCTCTATACCTTGAAGATTGTTTTAAAATATAATGAATTAGAATCAAGTTTGAACTTGTATCAGCAAATGCATTTACAAAATTAGAAAGAATTTTTTTTAATGCACTAGTAAATCCAGAACATGTTTTCATTCTAATTCTGATTCATTCTAAGTGATCTGTGTAACTGTTGCAAGTATTTTATACTGCTTGTGATTCATAAATTGTAGGTGCTTTCTGATATGTTGATTGTATGATGAATTAGTATTCTAATATTCAAATTTTTGAAGTGTGTATTTTAAATGATTTTACTAACCAATTAAATAGGTCTTTTAAAAAGACTATTATTCGTTCTTAAAGTTGCAACAAATGCATTTCATTTGATTCCTGCTCAATGGTTATATGGAATCAGATCCTGAGATGTGGAAGACTCATTTGTTACTCATTTTCCTTTGCTGACTATTTACACCAATCCCTTGGCTATTTCTATTTTGTAGAGAAGAAATCTAGTTGAATGCATAGCGATGTTGAATAATTTGCCCAAAGCCACACAGCACTTTAATAAAAAATTAGAATCTGTCTTCCAGAAATTTCAGGATGTGACTTAACTTACTAAATGATCTTAAAATACCAATACAGTGACTGAAGATAGGAATGAATTACAGTTGATGCCATAGTGCAGAAATGTTGATGCTTGCTAATTGCCATAATCAAAATTTAAAAAAAAATAGATATTATAGTGGATTTGGTAGAAAGGGAACATTGTTACTCTGCTGGTGGGAATATAAACTAGTACAATCACTATGGAAAACAGTGTGAAGATTTCTTAGAGAACTAAAAGTAGAACTACCATTTCATCCAGCAATCCCACTACTGGGTATCTGCCCAGAAAAAAGACATCATTATACAAAGAAAGATACTTGTGGGCCAGGCATGGTGGCTCATGGCTGTCATCCCAGCACTTTGGGAGGTCTAGGCAGGTGGATCACCTGAGGTCTGGAGTTTGAGACCAGCCTGGCCAACATGGAGAAACCCCATCTCTACTAAAAATAGAAAATTAGCCAGGCATGGTGGCACGTGCCTGTAATCACAGCTACTTGGGAGGCTGAGGTAGGAGAATCGCTTGAACACAGGAGACGGAGGTTGCAGTGAGCTGAGATCGCGCCACTGCACTCCAGCCTGGGCGACAAGAGTAAAACTCCATCTCAAAAAAAAAAAAAAGATACTTGCACATGCATGTTTATAGCAGTACAAACATGGAACCAGCCCATCAATCAATGGATGGATAAAGAAGTTGTGGTTTATTTTGAAGCAACTTGGATGAAATTGGAGACCATTATTCTAAGTGAGGTAACACAGGAATGAAAAACCAAACATCCTATGTTCTCACTCTAAGCCTCGAAGATGCAGAGGCGTAAGAATGATACAATAGACTTTGGGGACTCGGGGAAAGGGTGGGAGGGGGTGAGGGATAAAAGCTAACCCTGAGTACAGTGTACACTGCTTGGGTGATGGGTGCCCCAAAATCTCAGAAGTCACCACTAAAGAACTTATTCTTGTAACCCAATGCCACCTGTTCCCCCAAATCCTATTGAAATTAAGGGTTTTTAAAAAAAGGTGTCAATGCTTGATATATTTATCATTGTTTCTAAGAGGAAAAAAGGAGAAACTAAACAAAATAAGAAATATGAATGGAAAATTAACATATAAAATATGTACACCCTCTCTAAGAACTAAGAAAATAGTAGATACGCATAGAAAAAAATGTGCAAGGATATAGACTACTTAATAATAGTTGCTTTGG
This sequence comes from Saimiri boliviensis, assembly GCF_048565385.1. NCBI lineage: Eukaryota > Metazoa > Chordata > Mammalia > Primates > Cebidae > Saimiri > Saimiri boliviensis. The sequence continues at coordinate 69,675,403 of NC_133456.1, forward strand.
GGAATTAGGCTTATGGCAGAAATTTTTTTTTTTTAATTTTTTGAGTCAGGGTCTCGCTGTGTCTCTCAGGCTGGAGTGCAGTGGCATGATCCCGGCTCACGGCAGCCTCCACCTCCTGGGTTCAAATGTTCTCCCACCTCAGCTTCCCAAGTAGCTGGGACCACAGGCACACGCCACCATGCTTGGCTAATTTTTGCATTTTTTGTAGAAAAGAGTTTTCACTGTGTTGCCCAGGCTGGTCTCAAACTCCTGTACTCAAGCGATCTACCAGCCTTGACCTCCCAAAGTGCTGGGATTACAGGTATGTGCCACCATGCCTGGCTCATTTTTAAATTTAAATGTTTTTATATTGTATATATTTGTTCCAGTCAAAAAGTATGACAGTCAAGAACTGTCTATTGTTTATTTCTACAGCGTGCCAGCACTGTTTTTAGAATTTATCAGTGAACAAAACAAAAATTCTTGTTGCCACGAAGCTTACATTCAGCTTTCTTTTATTGGATTTTTTTAAATGGCTGAGGAAAATGTAATTCAAGTTTAATTCAAACAACTGCAGCAGAAAAAATTAGTGGAGGAAACTGCTCTCTCAAACAACAAAAGTTACAATGAGGTGGTTTTGTTTCTCTGTATATAATGATTGGGAGAACAAAAGACTCAGGTAAAGGTCTTTTGTTGAAAAATAGACAAAACAAAAACCGAATTCAGAGTTAGATAATCTGACAACATATAAACTACCTTTATGTTCAATACTAACCATGTTTTATAATTTTGCAAAATTATCTAAAACATGAATCATGAAATTTAAAAGAAACCAAGAATGTGGATTATGGTTCATGTTTTCTTTTTTTTTTTTTCTTTTTTTTTTTTTTTTGAGATGGAATTTTGCTGTTGCCCAGGCTGGAGTACAGCAGCACAATCTCGGGTCACTGCAACCTCTGTCTCCCAGTTCAAGCGAATCTCCTGCCTCGAGTAGGTGGGATTACAGGCGTGTGTCACCACATTTGGCTATTTTCGTATTTTTAGTAGAGATGGGGTTTCGTCATGATGGCCAGGCTGGTCTCAAACTCCTGACCTCAGGCGATCCATCCAGCGTGGCCTCCCAAAGTGCTAGGATTACAGGCAAGAGCCACGGTGCCTGACCTATGGTTTATATTTATAGTAGAATATGGTTTTTGTAATGCATTTGAAAAAAAGATTTTATCTTTTTGTAACCTGAGCAGAAAGAAAAGGATGACAGGAGAATAAACCCGTGAAGGAAATGAAAGAATAGCAAAACACAACCTTAACTGGCCCTTTGAATCTTAACCCAACTGGTTCAGTAACTTGCTGAAGGAGGTATTGTAAATATTCCAGGGGTGTTGACTGCATTGCAAATGAATAAACCAAGGGGCCAAGTGATTGCTTCAAAATCTCCCGTTAATTAAAAATGTATGGGAGGCTGGTCTGACGGTAGTGGGTTATCAGAACTTATTAACATTAGTGTCACTAAAGCTGGTATACAACCCCCCACTGCTAAATTTGACTGGCTTTAAAATAAATAAATAAATAAAATGTATCAGCCAGGCACAGTGGCTCACGCCTGTAATCCCAGCACTTTGGTAGGCCGAGGCAGGCAGATCATGAGGTCAGGAGTTCAAGACCAGCCTAGCCAACATGGTTAAACCCTGTCTCTACTAAAAAATGCAAAAAATTAGCCCGGCATGGTGGCACGCGCCTGGAGTCCCAGCTACCCTGGAGGCTGAGGCAGGAGAATCACTTGAACCCAGAGGCGGAGGTTGCAGTGAACCGAAATCACACCACTGCACCCCAGCCTGGTGACAGAGCAAGACTCCATCTCCAAAAAAAAACAAAAACAAAAATTTATTCCCTTTTTACAACAGTAACTCGTATTTCTAATTAAATATTTTCCATTATCAAAAAGGTGGCTTATATTGTTCACGCTAAGAAGATACTTGTTTTTATTTATAAGCACATGCATAATTTTCAAATGTCTTTCATACATTTACACACACACCATATCATTTATGATGTGGTTTCAAATTTAATTTTACAATTGTTCTTAAATTTATACTTAAGCATTTTCTCTGCTATGTGATGCATTTTATATGAATATGATTTTGAATGCTGCAACAAAGTTTTGAAAATGCTATATCAGGGAGAGAGATCCAAGATGGCTGATCACTAGCAGCTCAGGATTGTAGCTCCCAGTGAAAACGCAAAGAACGAGAGGACCCCACACCTTCACATGAATTCTTGTTGCTCACGCACCAGGAGATTCCCAGCGGAGGAGCCCCATGGGTCGCCAGCGTGACTCTTGTGACCGGCGAGGCGGTTTTGCCGGCGCCTTGGAGCGTCGGTTCTTGGTGCAGAGTCAGAAAAGCACCATCAATCTTAACGCCGCTGATTTAGTCGGAGCCGTGGGTTGCTCAGATTTCGGCGCTGATAAACAATAAGTTGGACGTCCACTCAGAAACCCAATTACAAAGACAGTAATTATAAAGACCACAGATGGATAAATCTACAACAAAGGGAAGAAAACAGCCAAAAAAGGCTGAGAATACACAAGATCAGAACGCCTCTCCCTCAGCAGGGGATCACAGTTCCTCATCAGCAACGGAACAAGGCTTGATGGAGAAGGAGTGTGTTCCAATTACAGAAGCAGGCTTCAAAATGTGGATAATAAGAAACTTCTGTGAATTAAAAGAACTTGTTCTAACCCAATCCAAAGAAACTAAGCACTTTGAAAAAAAGTTTGACGAAATGTTAACAAGAATACACAATTTAGAGAGGAAAATAAGTGAATTGATGGAGCTGAAAAACATAATACGACAACTACATGAAGTATGCACAAGTTTTAACAGCCGAATAGATCAAGCAGAAGAAAGGATATCAGAGGTCGAAGACCAACTCAATGAAATAAAACTAGAAGACAAGATTAGAGAAAAAAGGATAAAAAGGAACGAGCAAAGTCTCCAAGAAATATGGGACTATGTGAAAAGACCTAATCTACGCTTGATAGGTGTACCTGAATGTGACGAAGAGAATGAATCCAAGCTGAAAATATGCTTCAGGACATTATTCAAGAAAATTTTCCCAACCTAGTAAGGCAGGATAATATTCAACTCCAGGTAATACAGAGAACACCACAAAGATATTCCTCAAGAAGAGCAACTCTAAGGCACATAATCGTCAGATTCACCAGGGTTGAAATGAAGGAGAAAATACTAAGGGCAGCCAGAGAGAAAGGTCAGGTTACCCACAAAGGGAAGCCTATCAGACTTACAGCAGATCTCTCAGCAGAAACCCTACAAGCCAGAAGAGAGTGGGGACCAATATTCAACATCCTTAAAGAAAAGAACGTTCAACCAAGAATTTCACATCCAGCCAAACTAAGCTTCATAAGTGAAGGAAAAATAAAGTTTTTTGTGAACAAGCAAGCACTCAGAGATTTCATCACCACCAGGCCTGCTTTACAAGAGCTTCTGAAAGAACCACTACACATAGAAAGGAACAAACAGTATCAGCCTTTCTAAAAAATACCAAAAAGTAAAGAGCATCAATATAATGAAGAATTTACATCAACTAATGGGCAAAATAGCCAGCTAATATTAAATGGCAGTATTAAACTCACATATATCATTATTAATTCTAAATTTAAATTGACTAAATCCAAAGACAGACAGGCAATTTGGATAAAAAACTAAAACCCATCAGTATGCTGCATCCAGACCCATCTCACATTCAAGGATACACAAAGACTCAAAACAAGGGATGGAGAAAGATTTACCAACCAACCAGAGAGCTAAAATAAATAAATAAAAAGCAGAAGTTACAATTTTTGCCTCTGATAAAATAGTCGTTAAAGCAACAAAGATCAAAAGAAGCAAAGAAGGACATTATATAATCATAAAAGGATCAATGCAACAAGAAGAGCTAAAGATCCTAAATATATATGCACCCAATACAGGAATACCCAGACATGCAAGACTAATAAAGAGACTTAGACTCCCACACAATAGTAGTGGGAGACTTCAACATTAATATTAGACAGATCAATGAGACAGAAAATTAACAACGATATCCAGGACTTGAACTCAGATCTGGAACAAGTAAACATAATTAACATTTATAGAACTCTCCACTTTAAATACACAAAATATACACTCTTATCAGTACCACATCATATCAACTTAGAAGTTTAAACGAAATGTTGGTTGGTTCCTTGTTTGTTATTCTCTTCCCTCATTTTCTTTCATGTCTCCATTATTAAGGACAATTATAGGCATACCCATATTTAGACTGCATTCTAGCCCGGGCAATAAAGCAATACCCCCATTCTCTCTCCCTCTTCCTCTTTCTCTTTCTTCCTCTTCTTTATTCTTTTTCTTATTATTCTTTTTTTCTTTCTCAAAAAAAAAAGAAAAAAGCTCAGCTACAGTGAAAAAAAAAAAAAAGAAAATGCTATATCATACCTTGTACATTAGCAGTCACATTGAAGGAAAGACTAATACCTAAGTATTTACCCATAATAATTATAACCATATTCTTATCAAATACATTATGCTACAGAGAGCTATTGTACATACAAAGGTCAGTTCTGTATCATATATTCAACTTTCATTCTGTTGATCTTGGATTCTGAAATATATATGTGTATATATATACACATATGTTCTTTTTTTTTTCAGAGATGGAATCTCTCCTGTTACCCAGGCTGAAGTGCAGTGGCACATTCTCCACTGACTGCTGCAACCTCTGCCTAGTGGGTTCAAGCAATTCTCCTGCCTCAACTTCCCGAGTAGCTGGGGTTACAGGCACCTGCCACCATGACCAGCTAATTTTTTTGTTTTTAAGTAGAGACAGGATTTCACCATGTTGACCAGGCTGGTCTTGAACTCATGACCTCAGGTGATACGCCCGTCTCAGCCTCCCAAAGTGCTAGAATTACAGGCATGAGCCACTGCACCCAGCCCACATATGTTCTTTGTGTATTTTATATATATATATATATATATATATATATATATATATATATACACATATATATATATACATATATATGTATATATATGTGTATATATATATACATATATATATATTTTTTCTTCAACTTATTTAACTAGTGAATGAAGAAAAGAACTAAAGTAACCCTAGTGAAGAAAAATCTCATTAAAATGATAAGAAAGCAATGAATGCTTCCCATATATTTAATATCGGTTGGGGTTTTTTGTTTTTTGTTTTTTTGAGACGGGGTGTCACTCCATTGCCCAAACTGGAGTGCAGTGACACAATCATAGCTCACTGCAGCCTCAAACTCCTGGGCTCAAATGATCCTCCTGAGTAGCATGGACTACAGACATGCACTACCACACTTAGCTAACTTTTCTATTTTTTGTAGAGACAGGGTCTCACCATTTTGCCAAGGCTGGTCTCAAACTCCTGGCCTTAAACAATCCTTTTGCTTTGGCCTCCCAAAATGCTGGAATTACAGACATGAGCAACCATGCCCAGCCAATACTGTTTTTTTCAAATGTTAACACTTGCCAGTATTCCACATTTTTAAAGCACATTTTCCTGGAAGTAAGGCGAATTAATTATATATTGCAAATTAAAAAAAAAATATATTGTTCTTTCACATGTGATTCCTCTAAACATTACTTGGTAAAATAAAATAGTCATTCAAGAACTGGTAGACAAGTTTTTTTGGAATTTTCTATGATATTTTCATAGTTCTATTTTTGTTTTTACCCTCTCAACCTAGAAGTTATATTTCATGAACTATAAAGTAAATTGATTTTGAAAATACTAAATTCATGACTAAAACTCTAAATTTATGAAACACTGGTAAATTAGAGCAGGTTGAAATGATTCCTTTTTGGTGGCTTTAGGGGATTATTTTGCTCTTTCAAATTCTAAATTAATTCGATGTCAGTGAAAATCAATGAACAAAAATTACATGTTTTAATAATCGTCAATAAAAGCTGGAAGAAAAGAAGTAGCAATTATGAAGACCTACATTTGCCAAGAATTGATACAAACTTTTTTATTAATACTTACAACAGTGCCATGATGTGAGAAATATTATTTTCTACAGTTTACAGATGAGGGAAACTAACTTTCTCAATGTCACATAGTTAGTAAGGTTCAGCCTAGAATCTGTGTTCTCAGAAGCTCGGTCCTGATTATAGAAACACCTATAATCTGATGCCCATCTGACTTATCTTAATTCTCTTCTGTCTCCTGGTTCACTACTTTCTACTTTTTTTGTTTTTTGAGATGGAGTCTTACTCTGTCCCCAGGCTGGAGTGCAGTGGCAGCATCTTGGCTCACTGCAACCTCCGCCTCCCAGGTTCAAGCGATTCTCCTGTCTCAGCCTCCTGAATAGCTGAGACTACAGGCACATGCCACCATGCCCAGATAATTTTTATAATTTTAGAAGAGACGGGGGTTTCACTATTTTGGCCAGGCTGGTCTTGAACTCCTGACTTTGTGATCCTCCTGCCTCAGCCTCCCAAAGTGCTGGAATTACAGGCATGAGCCACTGCACCTGGCCACTGTTTTCTATCTTCATCCTTTTTCTTTTCTCTCATTTTCCTTTCTTTCTTTCCTATTCCAATACAAAAGGAAAAACACAAGAAAGCAACAAATATTGTTTCATTATATTGGGAAAAATACATTATGGATATCCTAGATATTTTAGCTTACTTATTTTCAGGTTTTTTGGATAAGACTCAAAAGCACCACAGTCGTAAAGGGTCTTATCAGTTAGGGCTGGTAGGAAATAGAAGGAATGCTCAAACCGAATAATTACAGGAGAGATTTTTAGAGCCATGATTCTAGAAGTGTGATCAAGACACAGGACAGTTGGGCGCCGTCGCCACTACCAGGCCTGGTGAAGAAAGAGACATTATGGCTTGTAGAACCTGAAGACACAGAAAAGTGAGCGGAGGGGGCCACCTGACAGGTATTCCGATCTTCAGTCCAGGGATGCAAACGGGTAAGAGGTAGTGGAACCTCTTTCTGGAACTCTCTGCCCTCCCACCATCCCTGGTGAGCTTTCGCTGAAGCAGGAGAATCACTTGAACCCAAGAGGCAGAGGCTGCAGTGAGCCCAGGTCACACCACTGCACTCTAGCCTGCGTACAGAGTGAAACTCTGTCTCAAAAAAAAAAAAAAAGTGTGAATAATGATACCCATCTAATGGTCACCTGTTAGTACACTAGTCTACAAAATTAATTCTCTGTCAAATGTCAAGTTTATGAAACCATGAATATATTTGTAAGTATTATTATTATTATTATTATTATTATTGAGACAGGGCCTCACTCTGTTGCCCGGGCTGGAATGCAGTGATAAAATCCTAACTCATTGCAGACTTAAACTCCTGGGCTCAAGTGAACCTCCTGCCTCAGCTTCCTTAGCAACTGGAACTACAGGCACACACCACCACACTTGGTTAATTTTTAAAGCAAAAAAAATTCGTAGCTGGGCGCGGTGGCTCACACCTGTATTCCCAACAGTTTGGGAGGCCGAGCCTGATAGATCGCCTGAGGTCAGGAGTTTGAGACCAGCCTGACCAACATGGAGAAACTCCGTCTCTAGTAAAAATACAAAAAATTAGCCCAGCATGGTGGTGCATGCCTGTAATCCCAGCTATTCAGGAGGCTGGGGTAGGAGAATTGCTTGAACCTGGGAGGCGGAGGTTGCAGTGAGCTGAGATTTCACCATTGCACTCCAGTCTGAGCAACAAGAGAGAAACTCTGTCTCAAAAAAAAAGAAAACAGATTGTAGAGATGGGGATTTTGCTATGTTATCAGGCTGGTCTTGATCTCCTAACCTCAAGCAATTCTCCTCCTTCGGCCTCTCAAAGTGCTGGGATCATAGTCATGAGCCACCTTGCCCAGCCAAGTATTAGCATTTTACATTTTAATTCTCATATTTTCTTTCTTTCTTTTTTTCTTTCTTCCTTTCTTTTTTTTTTTTTTGAGATGGGGTTTCACTATGTTGGCCAGGCTGGTCTCAAAGTCCTGACCTCAAGTGATCCACCCACCTCAGCCTCCCAAAGTGCTGGGATTACAGGGCATGAGCCACCACGCCCGGCCTAATTCTCATATTTTCTTACTAAAAATGCATAGTGTCATTTCTTATTGTAAGATCCGAGTTTAAAAGTCACTTCCTTCAGGAAATAGTGCATTAACAATGTTGTGATACCGTGCTCTGGGCTCTAATAGAACATCCTTCTTCCCATCTGGAACCTGCCTCACTTTACTGTAATTGCTTGTACAGTCACCAATTCTTGATGAATTGAAAGCCCTCACAGAACAGGGACTGTGTCCATCTTTCTCACCATTCTATTCTCGCACGTTCTAAACAATACGTCTGGGAGACATTGCCTTATCAGTACAAAGTACAAAGAGTATGTGTCAGCATCATAAAATAAAACCAGACTGGCTCGGCATGGGGGCTCACGCCTGTAATTCAAGTGCTTTGGAAGACCAAGATGGGCAGATCACCTGAGGTCAAGAGTTCGAGACCAGCCTGGTCAACATGGTGAAGTTCTGTCTCTACTGAAAATACAAACAAGGCCAGGCTGGTCTTATTTTGCTGTTACTTGCTAGAGCAGTCCACGACATAGTAAAAGTCTAAAGAATACTTGTGGCCGGGCGCGGTGGCTCAAGCCTGTAATCCCAGCACTTTTGGAGGCTGAGGTGGGTGGATCACAAGGTCAAGAGATCAAGACCATCCTGGTCAACATGGTGAAACCCCGTCTCTACTAAAAATACAAAAAATTAGCTGGGCATGGTGGCGCGTGCCTGTAATCCCAGCTACTCAGGAGGCTAAGGTAGGAGAATTGCCTGAACCCGGGAGGCGGAGTTTGCGGTGAGCTGAGATCGTGCCACTGCACTCCAGCCTGGGTAACAAGAGCAAAACTCTGTCTCAAAAAAAAAAAAAAAAAAAAAAAAAAAAAAAAAAAAAAAGAAAAGAATACTTGTGAATGAAGCATCAAAGTTGGAGCTTTTCCTCCATTTCACATTTTATTTTCATTTTTAAAAATGTTCTTTTCCAGAGGCTTCTTTTCCAATGTAAAATTTTATTTTCAGTATTATATCTTAAAAAGCAATAATTCAAGATTATTGCTTTAAAAAAGTTATTAGTGGCTGTGCCCAATGGCTCACACCTATAATCCCAATTATTTGGGAGAGTGAGGCAGAAGGATTGCTTGAGGATAGGAGTTCAAGACCAGCCTGGGCAACATAGAGAGAGCCCCATCTCTACAAAAAGTTTAAAAATGGTAGTATACACTTGTAGTTCCAGCTACATCAGAGGCTGAGACAAGAGGATCATTTGAATCCAGCAGTTCAAAATTACAGTGAGTTATGATCGCACTACTGAACTCCAGCCTGGGTAACAGAGCAAGACCCTGTCTCTAAGGAAAGAGAAAAGAAAGAATTATTTGTAATGCAGTACCCTAAGGTTGTGATCACTTTATTCTTTCTCTAATATATTAATATATTTTTGTATTAAAAACTGCAATAGCCAGGCACGATGGCTCATGCCTGTCATCCCAGCATTTGGGGGGGTTGAGGCAGGCTGATCACTTCAAGTCAGGAGTTCAAGACCAGCCTGGCCAACATCGTGAAACCCCATATCTACTAAAATAACAAAAATTAACCCTGCGTGATGGCACATACCTTTGGTCCCAGCTATTTGGGAGGCTAAGAAGGGAGGATCTCTTGAATCTGGGAAGTGGAGGTGGCAGTGAACCGAGATTGTGCCACTGCATGCCAACCCAGGCAAAATGCAAAAGAGTGAGACTCTGTCTCAAAAAAAAAAAAAAAAAGAGAAAAGAAAAATGCAATAATAATGATAATAATAACAAAAGCAAAACAATGACATTAAAATACCTTTACACTCTAGGTGCCTAAAAAACTAGTCTTTCTAAACAATGTGTCTGGGAGACATTGCCTTATCAGTACAAAGTACATACAGTATGTGTCAGCATCATAAAATAAAACCAGATTTTGGCTGGGCATGGGGGCTCACACCTGTAATTCCTGTGCTTTGGAAGACCAAGATGGACAGATCACCTGAGGTCAAGAGTTCGAGACCAGCCTGGCCAACATGGTGACGCTCTGTCTCTACTGAAAATACAAACAAGGCCAGGCTGGTCTTGTTGTGCTGCTGTTGTGCTGTGCCATTCCTCCTTCACTGGATAGCATTATCATTCGTTTTCCTTAAAAACACCGCTCTAGGAACATCAGTAGGCATGCTTCCTTGAGAAACCTCCAAGTGATTCTCTGAGAAAAAAGGCCAAGAAGAAAGACTGTGGGTCAAAGGGCATTGTCAACGAAAGGAGTCAAACTCTGCAAAATATTTGAAGATGGCCGGGTGCGGTGGCTCACGCCTATAATCTCAGCACTTTGGGAGGCCGAGACAGGTGGATCATGAGGTCAAGAGATCGAGACCATCCTGGTCAACATGGTGAAACCCCGTCTCTACTAAAAATACAAAAATTAGCTGGGCATGGTGGCGCATGCCTGTAATCCCGGCTACTCAGGAGGCTGAGGCAGGAGAATTGCCTGAACCCAGGAGGCGGAGGTTGCGGTGAGCTGAGATCGCACCATTGCACTCCAGCCTGGGTAACAAGAGCGAAACTCCGTCTCAAAAAATATATATATTTGGGCCGGGCGCGGTGGCTCAAGCCTGTAATCCCAGCACTTTGGGAGGCCGAGGCGGGTGGATCACGAGGTCGAGAGATCGAGACCATACATGGTGAAACCCCGTCTCTACTAAAAATACAAAAAATTAGCTGGGCATGGTGGCACATGCCTGTAATCCCAGCTACTCAGGAGGCTGAGGCAGGAGAATTGCTTGAACCCAGGAGGCGGAGGTTGCGGTGAGCCGAGATGGCGCCATTGCACTCCAGCCTGGGTAACAAGAGCGAAACTCCGTCTCAAAAAAAAAAAAAAAATTAAAAAAAAAAAAAAAAAATATATATATATATATATATATATATATATATATATATATTTGAAGAGATTTATTCTGAGCCAAATATGAGTGACCACGGCCTATGAAACAGCCCTCAGAAGGCCCCGAGAACATGTGCCCAAGGTGGTCGGGTCCAGCCTGGTTTTAAACATTTTTTTTTTTTTGAGACTGAGTCTTGCTCTGTCGCCCAGGCTGGAGTGTGGTGGCGTAATCTTGGCTCACTGCAACCTCCGCCTCCCGGGTTCAAGTGATTCTCCTGCCTCATCTCCCGAGTACTGGGATTACAGGAGTGCACCACCATGCCTGGCTGATTTTTGCATTTTTAGTAGAGATGGGTTTTCACCATGTTGGCCAGGCTGGTCTCAAACTCCTGACAACCCTCCCGCCTCGGCCTCCCAAACCTCTGGGATTACAGGTGTGAGCCATCACATTTTAAAGCGGCATGAGACATCAGTCAAATATATTTAAGCAATGCATTGGTTTGGTCCAGAAAGGCAGGACTACTTAAAGCAGGGACTTCCAGGCTATAGGTGAATTTAAACATTTTCTGGTTGACAATTGGTTGTGTTTGTCTAAAGACTTGCGAGTGATAGAAAGGGAATGTTCAGATTAAGATAAAGATTGTGGAGACCAAAGTTCTTTTGAAGTCTTTTTTTTTTTTTTTTGAGGCGGAGTTTCGCTCGTTACCCAGGCTGGAGTGCAATGGCGCCATCTCGGCTCACCGCAACCTCCGCCTCCCGGGTTCAGGCAATTCTCCTGCCTCAGCCTCCTGAGTAGCTGGGATCACAGGCATGCACCACCATGCCCAGCTAATTTTTTGTATTTTTAGTAGAGACGGGGTTTCACCTCGTTGACCAGGTTGGTCTCGATCTCTTGACCTCGTGATCCACCCGCCTTGGCCTCCCAAAGTGCTGGGATTACAGGCTTGAGCCACCGTGCCCGGCCATTCTTTTGAAGTCTTAAAGCAGCTGCCCTTAGAGACGATATATGACAAATATCTCCTATTCAGATCTTAGTTAATCTCTTTAGGACTGGGAGGGTCTGGAAGAAAAACATCTAGCTATGTTAATGGAGTTTCTTTACGGAGCAAAATTTCCCCACAAAGAACAGCTTTGCAGGGCCATTTCAAAATATGGCAAAGAAACATGTTTTGGGGTAAAATATTTTGATTTTTTTCCTTGCCTTGTAATGTTATGCCAGAGTCTGATTGGAAAGTAAGTCATGATATATAGTGTTAAATACAATCCACCTGATGAGAGTTTATGACTTGTAGGGTATGGATTCCCAGACCCCTTAGATAGGAATTTGGGCAAGATACAAAGAAAAAAAATCAGAGTTTGGTCCACAATATACATATTTAAAATTTCATTGGGGTTCTTCTGATTTAGAATTTTTTTTAAATTATTTTTTAAATTATTTTTTATTTTTTTAATTTATTTTTTAAATTATTATTTTAATTTACTTTTTAAAATTATTATTCTTTTGAATATATATATATATATATATATATATATATATATATATATATATATTATTGGGGACCAGGCATAGTGGCTCACTCCTGTAAGCTCAGCACTTTGGGAGGCCAAGCTTAGTAGATTACCTGAGGTCAGGACTTCTAGACCAGCCTGGCCAACATGGAGAAACCTCATCTCTACTAAAAATACAAATATTAACCCAGCTTGATGACACACACCTGTGGTCCCAGCTATTAGAAAGGCTGAGGTGGGAGAATCACTTGAACCTGGGGGGCAGTTGAAATGAGCTCAGATTGTGCCACTGCACTCCAGCCTCAGACAGAGTAAGACCCTGTCTCAAAATCAGTCAATCAATCCAGGCTCAGTGGCTCATGCCTGTAATACCAACACTTTGGGAGGCTGAGGCAGGCAGGTCACCTGAGACCAGGAGTTTGAGACCAGTCTGACCAACATGGCAAAACTTCATCTCTACTAATAATACAAAAATTAGCCAAATGTGGTGGTACATGCCTGCAATCTCAGCTACTCGGGAGGCTGAGAGAGAAGAATTGCTTGAACCTGGGAGAGGGGATTATAGTGAGCTGAGATTGCATCACTATCTCCAGCCTGTGCCACAAAGCAAGACTCCATCACAAATAAATAAATAAATAGCAGCCAATTGCAGTGGCTTACACCTGTAATCCCAGCACTTTGGGAGGCCAACGCGGGCAGATCACAGGGTCAGAAGATCAAGACCATCCTGACCAATATAGTAAAATCCTATCTCTACTAAAAATACAAATTTTGGCTGGGCATGGTGGCACATGCCTGTAGTCCCAGCTACTCGGGAGGCTGAGGCAGGAGAATCACTTGAACCAGGAAGCCGGAGGTTGCAGTGAGCCGAGATTGTGCCATTGCACTCCAGCCTGGTGGTAGAGTGAGACTGCATCTCTAGGCCAGGCGCAGTGGCTCAAGCCTGTAATCCCAGCACTTTGGGAGGCCGAGGCGGGTGGATCACGAGGTCAAGTGATCGAGACCAATGTGGTCAACATGGTGAAACCCCGTCTCTACTAGAAATACAAAAAATTAGCTGGGCATGGTGGTGTGTGCCTGTAATTCCAGCTACTCAGGAGGCTGAGGCAGGAGAATTGCCTGAACCCAGGAGGTGGAAGTTGCGGTGAGCTGAGATCGCGCCATTGCACTCCAGCCTGGGTAACAAGAGCGAAACTCTGTCTCAAAAGAAAAAAGAAAAAAAAAAAAAAAGAGACTGCATCTCTAAATAAATAAATACATAAATAAATAGTCATTTGGTTAGATCTTTCACAATGGCTAAGGCCATTTATAATCACTGGTAAATGTTTGAGATTGCCCATACCACACCGGCGTTTAGTGATATATATACTCATTTTTTAGGTATAATTCTTTTTTCAAATTTATTTTTAATACATAGATGCATAATTATACATGAATATATGTGTAAATTTATGTATACACGTTTTTAATGAAAAACACCCATTCTGCCGGGCGCGGTGGCTCAAGCCTGTAATCCCAGCACTTTGGGAGGCCGAGGCGGGTGGATCACGAGGTCGAGAGATCGAGACCATCCTGGTCAACACGGTGAAACCCCGTCTCTACTAAAAATACAAAAAATTAGCTGGGCATGGTGGCTTGTGCCTGTAATCCCAGCTACTCAGGAGGCTGAGGCAGGAGAATTGCCTGAACCCAGGAGGCGGAGGTTGCGGTGAGCCGAGATTGTGCTATTGCACTCCAGCCTGGGTAACAAGAGCAAAACTCCGTCTCAAAAAAAAAAAAATAAAATAAAATAAAAAATAAAAAAATAAAAAATAATTAAAAAAAAAAAGAAAAACACCCATTCTCTGTCCTATGCTTTCTTACAACGGCTATCTGCTCCCCAGAGGCAGTCATTGGAAGCTCTGCTAGCTATTTTTTTCTGGTATTTATCTCCACATTTGTGGGTACTATGCTTCTGTGGCTATTTGTTAATTTATCACTTTTTGAAAAAAATTATTTTTTTGAGATCGGCTGTGGCTATGTCATCCAGGCTGGATTGCAGTGGCACAATCATGGCTCACTAACAGCCAGATCCCCTGGGCTCAAGTGAAATTCCTACTTCAACCTCCCGAGTAGCTGTTTTTTTTTTTTTTTTTTTTGATATAGTCTTGCTCTGTTGCCCAGGCTGAAGTGCAGTGGCACGATTCTGGCCCACTATAGCATCTGCCTCCCGGGTTTAAGCAAGGTACCTGCCTCAGCCTCCCAAGTAGCTGGGATTACAGGCATGCACCACCATGCCGGCTAATGTTTTTATTTTTAGTAAAGATGAGGTTTCACCATGTTGGCCAGGCTAGTCTTGAATTCCTGACCTCAAGTGATCCACCCACCTCAGCCTTCCAAAGTGCTAGGATTACAGGTGTGAGCCACCACACCCGGCCTATACCTGGCTAATTTTTAAAAAATGTTTGTAGAGCCATGGTTTTTGCGACAGGTCTCCAATTCCAACTTCAGCTTCCCAAAGTGCTGGGATTACAGACGTGAGCCACTGCCACCGGCCTTATTTTTAGAAATTGCTTAATGGCTTTGGTAGATGACTCACCTTCCCACAGGTACATCTATCATTTCTCCTCCCCCATCGTCCCAGCATAGCTTTATCACACTTTTTGGAGGAATAAATAGTCAATATCTACATTATAATTGAGATAGGAGTTAAGAAAAAAATCACTTAGGCAGATAGTGAGTGTACAGAAATCCTTGGTAAGGCTCTTCTTTTTAATGAAAGTCAGCCCCAAATCATTTTCTAACAAAGAGCAGTCTGTTAGCTAGGCTCCGTGGCTTACTCCTGTAATCCCAACACTTTGGAGGCCAAGGTGGGCAGACCACCTGAGGTCAGGAGTTCAAGACCAGCCTGGCCAACATGGTGAAACCCCATCTTTACAAAAATACAAAAGTTAGCTGGGTGTAGTTGCGGGTGCCTGTAATCCCAGCTACTCGGAAGGCTAAAGCTGGGAGGC
Source organism: Saimiri boliviensis (assembly GCF_048565385.1). Lineage (NCBI taxonomy): Eukaryota > Metazoa > Chordata > Mammalia > Primates > Cebidae > Saimiri > Saimiri boliviensis. Next base: position 69,690,877 of record NC_133456.1, read on the forward strand.
GGAGGTTGCAGTGAGCCAAGATTGAACCACCGCATTCCAGCCTGGGTGACAAACAGAGAGTCTCAGAAAAAAAGAAAAGAAAAGAAAAAAAGAGAATAGTCTGTAAAGGCAAGCTGCAGACATAGACAAACAAGCTGGGAGCTTGCACAAGTGAATGCCAGCAGGCATTAAGGACTAGATGTTCAAGATGGTGGCTCCATCTTCCCTTCTTTTTTCTTTTTTCTTTTTTCTTTTTTTTTTTTTTGAGACAGAGTCTTGCTCTACTGCCCAGGCTGGAGTGCAGTGGCACCATCTCGGCTCACTGCAACCTCCACCTCCTGGGTTCAAGCAATTCTCCTTTCTCAGCCTCCCAAGTAGTTGGGATTATAGGCGTATGCCACCACCCGCAGCTGGTTATTGTATTTTTAGTAGCGACGGGGTTTCGCCAGATTGATCAGGCTAGTCTGAAACTCCTGACCTCAGATGATCCACCCACCTCGGCCTCCCAAAGTGCTGGGGCGCCCGGCCTCCATCTTTCCTTTTCTTTGTCAGCCACGTGTACAGCAGAGCAGATAAGATGGCCCCCAACTTTTCTGTGAGACTATGGAATATGTTGAAAAAAAAAAAAAAGAAAAAAAGGATGGCCCCCACCAATTGGAAAGCTCATTTGCATAATAAGATTAGGGTGGGGCAACCAGCCTTCCCGTGTGCTCTGTAAACCTCATACCTGATCAAAGCAATCTGTGAGCCCTGCTAACTCAGACACTGCCTCCTCCAGCCTCGCTAGGAAACCTGCTGCTGTCCACTAAGTCCCCTTCTTTTCCAGACCTCTGTCTCTTCTCTGCTCTCTCCTCTCTCTCTCTCTCTCTCTAAGGCAAAAAGCTGCTCTCCTCTCTCCTTTCCTCTACTAAACTTCCCACTCCTTAACCCACCCATATGTGTCCATGTTCTGATTTCTCAGGATGAGACGGCAAACCCTAGTGTATATATCCTAGACAGCAGAGCCGTTCACAGTGACCGAGCCAACGGTAGCATTACATATCCATTCCTGTGCAGCCAGGATTCCTAAAGTTAATGCTGGCCTCATTTTCAAATTCACCTTATTTTTTGTTATTCATCATTAGTGTTCTCTAAAAGATTTAACGTCTCTACTGAAGGCCTTTAAATTACATTTTCCATATGATCAAGTACATCAATTCCATGTCTATTTTCCTGGAACTGTCCTTGGAGGTCTCCTTCCTTCTGGACACTGGGCTGGCTGGGCTCTGGCCTACTGCTGTGCTGTGGTGTCAGATACCCTACACCCCGTTTGAGGGCTCTCCTGTTTCTTCTTTGTCTTCTTTTTTTAAAATGAACTCTTTCCCTTTGATGAAGCATTCCTCTAGCAGTGTCCTAATAAAAGTCACTTGGGAGCGTACTTGGAACATTTTGTTCTTTAGTGAAAAGTGATGCATTATTTAGAGCATAACTTTCCAAGTGGTCTGATTCTGTATACACAGGCTTGAGCTATTTTACAACTCTGTAAATTGTGGATAACTGATGGCAATGCAAAACAATTTTTATCTATAGACATATAATAAACAATTCACATCCCTCTACCCACCTCCACAAAAAAAATAAAACAGCTCCATATCCATTTGCAAGTTTATTTCAAAATTCCTTTTTTCCATACAAATTTGTGCTTCTTTGAATTACCCTTTAAACTGGCTGTGAAATCTTACCAGTTCCCTCATTAACAATTAGTTAAGTAAGATATTTAGCACATCTTCACTTTCTATCTGTGTGTATGACAGTCATGATTTTACCTTTATTGAAGTTATTCTTTAACAGAAGTATACTTTTCAAGTTACTATTAGTCTGAAAATATCTGCTTTACTTTTATACTTTACTTTTAGATTGGCTGGTTACAAAATTATAGGTTAAAAATTCAATGCCAAAAAGAACAAAGAAAAAATAAAACTGGTGCATTTAAATGAGGGATCATCAAGAAGATGAAATTCAGAGTTATCACTTGTGTCAGTGTAAATTACATATTATTCTCCAAAAACGTCATCTTACCAATAACATTCTTTTCCCTAAAAATATAATTCTTAATATAGAAGGGAAACTATTTTCTAGCCATGGCAGAAAAAGATTTCACAGAGCAAGATCAGAAAAAGAAATAAAATAAAATTACAAGTGACACCAGAAAACAAAATTCTAACAAATATAAAGACTACTTGGATGCATTAACAATTTTTTTAAATTTCTCACACCATATCTGAGGTGGTCATATATTAATATGGTCTTTCTCAAGAGATGGGCTAAGCCAGTCCTCATTTAAACAAATGATATGACCTAAAAATAAGAGTATTATGGGTACTGTCTTGATAGAATGCTTACACACAATTAGTCAACTGGGGAACGCAATGGAAAATTAAACACTCAAGTATTATTTCATCTTTCTTTTCATCTATTCTGCCCTTTACTCCCTAGGAAGGGGACAATAAATCCACATAGTTCTAAAAATTTTACTCTAACCTGTACCTATCAAAAGAATATGAGATTCAGGCCAGGTGCAGTGGTTCACACCTGTAATCCCAGCACTTTGGGAAGCCGAGGCAGGTGGATCACGAGGTCAGGAGTTCAAGACCAGCCTGGCCAACATGGTGAAACTCCATTTCTACTAAAAATACAAAAAATTAGCTGGGCATGGTGGCGGGGGCCTGTAATCCCAGCTACTTGGGAGGCTGAGGCAGAGAATTGCTTGAACCAAGGAGGCAGGTGTTGCAGTGAGCCAAGATCACACCACTGCACTCCAGCCTGGGCAACAGAGCAACTCAGTCTCAAAAAGAAAAAAAGAAAGAATATGAGATTAAAACAAATCTACCGTGTCCTTTTTTGCTCTTTATATGCTTAGCACCTAGCCAACACTTAACATGTTTAAGTATTCCAAGCATGTTTAGTTGATGAATGAATAAAAAACTGCTTTTATAAGAATTTTTTGGCCAAGCTTGGTGGCTCACACCTTTAATCCCAGCACTTTGGAAGGCTGAGGCGGGTGGACCATGAGGTCAGGCGTTCGAGATCAGCCTGGCCAATATGGTGAAACCCCATCTCTACTAAAAATACAAAATCAGCCAGGTGTGGTGGTGTACACCTCTAACCCCAGCTGCTCCGGAAGCTGAGATGGGAGAATCACTTGAACCCGGGAGGCAGAGGTTGCAGTGAGCCACTGCACTCCAGCCTGGGTGATAGAGCAAGATTCCATCTAAACAAACAAACAAACAAAACAGAGGATCTTTGTTAAATTTAGAAGATCATACTTTAAATTTTTAAAAATCTAAAAAAAAAAAAGACAGAATTGAAAATCTTTCCTATCTTAATCTACATACAAATGCGTATTTGATTACATTTCTTAGGTTAACCAATATAGTTAATCATGTCTGACATAAGGGAAAAAGCTTTTCCCTGGATAAGAGCATCATTGGATACAGTGGACTGGATCCAATATTCCTCACACATCCCCTTCTCCCACGGTTTCTTGAGAGCAGGTGTCATCATCATTGCTGCAACTCTTTTTAGGCATTAGTTTATTCACAGCAAACAGAATGAAAGACTCACAAGAGGAAAACAGACGAAAAACCTAATCCAGGTCAAATGACTGGTTAAATCTCCCAAAAACAAAACAACCTTCTCTTTGTAACTTCCATTGGATGAGATGACTTCTTTCCCATTTTTACCCGACTGCACCTACTTGATTTAATGTTTTTTAAATAGAAGTATCTTCCTCTCAACATACCCATGTATATATTTAAAGCAAAACAATTTTAATCAAATTCACATGCAGATTAACGAGCTTCAGCCAATTCCTCTTTTTATAATCTACCAGAACGGTGGTACTGCCATGCTTTATAGAGTTTCAGAATAATCTCCTTTGATGCACATTTCATATCATTATGAAATGATATGGCCTGTTTGAAAATATATTTTATAAAACCAATTCCCTCCCCTGTCTTATTAACTCTTGGAAGTACTGAACAGTAAAATTTTATTTTTCTTTTTTTTAAAGATGAGCTTTCACCAAGATGGCCAGGCTGGTCTTGAACTCCTGACCTCAGGTGATCCACCCACCTCGGCCTCCCAAAGTGCTAGGATTACAGGTGTGAGCCACTGCGCCTGGCCAGAACAGTAAAATTTTTGGAAGTTATTTATTGCCCATTGTTTTGGCTTTGAAATTTTCTTTATATTGGAAATTGAAGAAAACACTATTAAATTTCACCTGTGTTTCCTTTTTTCTCTCTCTTTTTTAGTTTTTATTATTTTTTATTTGTTTTTTTTTTTCACCTGTGTTTCTAAGTAGTTTTACTTCTTATCCCAAATACATTAAGCAAGTACTACAAAATACATATCATCTGTGGTTATTTTTCAAAATGCCTCATAGAAATAATGTAATAGAAATTAGCAAAGGCAATTCATGTCCAAACAGAAAATAATTCTGTGGTAAAGTTGAAAAATGCTGATTTTTTTTTTTTTTTTAGTTTGTAAATCACCTTTAAAAATGTATGTGTCCGACGAGCATGGTGGCTCACGCCTATAATCCTAGTCCTTTGGCAGGTGAGGCAGGGGTAAGGGTGAGGATCACCTGAGGTTGGGAGTTCCAGACCAGCCTGGTCAACATGGTGAAACCCCATCTCTACTAAAAATACAAAAATTAGCTTGGTGTGGTGGTGGGCCCCTGTAATCCCAGCTACGCATGAGGCTGAGGCAGGAGAATCACTTGAACCCAGAAGGCAGAGGCTGCAGTGAGTGGAGAGTGTACTACTGCACTCCAGCCTGGCAACAGAGCAAGACTCAGTCTCAAAAAAAAAAAAAAAAAAGGATGGAAGGCAAAGTAACCAATTAACATAGACTAGCTATAAACTCCCCTAGAGCAAAGATACAAAGATTTATGTTTTTGCATGACACTATCTTGCCTGGTACTTCATTCATTATAAGTTCTAAGTAAATATAGATGAATACACAAATACAAATGATAAAAATAAATAGACCAGGCGCAGTGGCTCATGCCTGTAATCCCAGCACTTACAGAGGAAAAGGTAGGAGGATAGTTTGAGCCTAGGAGTTTAAGACTTGCCTAGGCAATATAGTGATTCCCCCATTCTCCAAAAAAATTAAAAATTAAAAACCATAAATAGATATCTAACTTATGTAATAACATGGAAAATGCTTAACAATACATGAACAAAAAATAAAGCAGAATATAAGTTGATCCTCTGGTGTGTACTGGGTTTTGAAAGAAAAAGTTGATCAGCACTATGATTATAACTTCGTAAAATTTGTAAGTGCAAATAGATAAGAATAAGAACTTAAATGAAAATAGTTTGTTAGGGTGATAGAATACTGCTCCTCTCCAACCCCAATCATTTATTTGTAATTCCATTCATAATATAATTTAATAAGAAAGAGACCTGTTAAAACATGTTTTTAATTTTATTTATGTATTTTAGAGGCAGGGCTTACGGTCTTGCTCTGTTGTCTGGGTGTAAGTGCAGTGGCATGATCACAGCTCACTGTAACCTTGAACTCCTGGGCTCAGGTGATCCTCCTGCCTCAGCCTCCTGCGTAGCTGTGATGACAGGTACATGCCGCCACACTTAATTTTCTCTTCTTTTTTTTTTTTTTAATGAGCCCTGCCTAAGCAGGACATCAAAAAATTCAGTTATAAACTCATAAATGTTCCTCTCCATGTACATCTTTAGTAAAAGGCGAAAGATTTATTCGTTATGAAGAGAAACCAGAGCATACCTAATTTTTAAAGAAATTTTTTTGTAGAGATGGGGTCTTGCCATGTTGCTCAAGTTGGTATTGAAACATTTTTGACCAGAAGGCAAGAGCACTGACCTCTACAGGCTTCAGTCTATTGTGGTTACCTTAGTTTAGCCAATTCACCTCTTTGAGGAAGCGCCATTACGTAGAAACATGAGAGAGATGATTTCAGATATAACAGGTGGAATGGAGACAGTAATAAGAGAATAGCATTCTAGTCAGAATTTGAAGGCCCCCAAGGATCAAGATGACTGGAGCATAGAAAATAGGGAGCTATGGCAAGAGGTGAGCTTGGCCTAGAAATCCCTGACAAACAACTAAGGGTTTTATATTTTATTATCTGTTGTTTCAGCTATTTGCGTGGCTGAGATGGGAGAATCACTTGAGCCCAGGAGTTTGTATTTAGCCTAAGCAACAGAGTAAGACCCACTCTAAAAAAAGAGAGAAAGGAAAAAAAAAAAGTGTTATTACTCTAAGGACAATGGGAGTCCATTAAAGGTAGAATAGCTGGGTGTGGTGGCTCACACCTGTAATCCCAGCACTTTGGGAGGCTGAGGCGGGTGGATCATGAGGTAAGGAGTTCAAGACCAGCCTGACCAATATGGTGAAACTCCATCTCTACTAAAAATGCAAAAATTAGCTGGCCATGGTGGCGCAGCTACTCAGGAGGCTGAGGCAGGAGAACTGCTTGAGCCCAGGAGGTAGAGGTTGCCATAAGCCAAGATCATGCCACCACACTCCCTCCTGGACAACAAAGCAAGACTCAGTCTCAAAAATAAAAAAATAAATGAAGGTAGAATAAAGCAAGCTGTGACTCTGAGAAGACCAGAAGCTCCTGTGAGGAAACATAAGGTTTTATCAAAACTTGAGAGGCTGAGGTGGGAGGATGGCTGGAGACCAGGAGCTCCAGGCTGCAGTGAGCCTTGATGGAGCCACTACACTTAAACCTGGGTGACAGAGACCCTATTTCAAATTAAAAAAAAAAAAAAAAAAGGCGAAAACAAAAACAAAACAAAACAAAATTTAGAGACTATCACAACATAGCTGTTCACCTGACTTGCCTAGGCAGGTAACCTCAGGAAAGTTCTCAACTTCTTCGGGAATGAAGACTGAAAATATATTATCACAAACTCATAATCTGGGGGCTGTGATCAGCCTCCTAAAAACTTGCTTGCCTCCATATTACCCAGAATATATTGCAGAATTTGCATGGAAAATTATGGGCTTCCTTAATTTTAGAATTCTTTGCTTTCAGTTCTTTCTTAAGGTTATTGTTATTAAATAATTAGATAACACTTGCTTTATTTTTTATTTTTTATTTTTTTTGAGACAGAGTTTTGCTCTGTTGCCCAGGCTGGAGTGCAATGGCACAATCTCGGCTCACCACAACCTCCGCCTCCTGGGTTCAAGCAGTTCTCCTGTCTCAGCCTCCCAAGTAGTTGGAATTATTGGCATGCACCAGCACACCTGGCTAATTTTGTATTTTTAGTGGAGACGGGTTTCTCCTTGTTGGTCAGGCTGGTCTCAAACTCCTGACCTCAGGTGATCTGCCCGCCTCGGCCTCCCAAAGTGCTGGGATTACATGCGTGAGCCACCACACCTGGCCCAATTGTTTCTTATTCATACTTTATTCTTTGCACAACAGTAAGTTCAACCCACACTCAAGGTGAGAGGAAGTGAAGAGGGGAAAGAGTGAATAAGCTGCATCTTCAGGCAGGGAGGTCATCTGCCTATATCATTTGGAATGCTTCAGTAAGAAAAGTTTGTCCCTTTATTTCCATTTATATATTTTTTTTACTCATTTATATCAGTCTGGATGCTTTTTTTTTTTTTTTTTGAGACAGAGTTTCGCTCTTGTTACCCAGGCTGGAGTGCAATGGCGCGATCTCGGCTCACCGCAACCTCCGCCTTCCAGGTTCAGGCAATTCTCCTGCCTCAGCCTCCCGAGTAGCTGGGATTGCACGCACGTGCTACCACACCCAATTAATTTTTGTATTTTTAATAGAGACGGGGTTTCACCGTGTCGGCCAGGCTGGTCTCAAACTCATGACCTTACATGATCCAGCCACCTTGGTTTCCCAAAGTGCTGGGATTATAGGAGTAAGCACTGCACCCAGGCTTATTTTATTTTTGTCTCAGGGTCTTGTCTGCTATTTTTGTCTGCTGTGCACGCTGGAGTGCAGTAGTGCCATCTTGGCTTACTGCAAACTGCACCTCCCTGGCTCAAGAGATCCTCCCACCTCAGCCTCCACACCCAGCTAATTTTTGAAATTTTTTTCATGATTTATTTAATTTTATTTTATCTTGTTTTTTTTTTTTTTTTTTTTTTTTTTTTTTGAGATGGTGTTTCTCTCGCGTGTTGCTCAGGCTGGAGTGCAATGGCATGATCTCAGCTCACCATAACCTCTGTCTCCCGGGTTCAGGTGATTCTCCTGCCTCAGCTTTCTGAGTAGCTGGAACAAAAGCCCTGAGCCACCATGCCCAGCTAATTTTATATATATATATATATATATATATTTTTTTTTTTTTTTTTTTTTTTTTTTTTGAGACGGAGTTTCGCTCTTGTTACCCAGGCTGGAGTACAATGGCGCGATCTCGGCTCACTGCAACCTCCGCCTCCTGGGTTCAGGCAATTCTCCTGCCTCAGGCTCCTGAGTAGCTGGGATTACAGGCACGCGCCACCATGCCCAGCTAATTTTTTGTGTTTTTAGTAGAGACGGAGTTTCACCATGTTGACCAGGATGGTCTCGATCTCTTGACCTCGTGATCCACCCGCCTCGGCCTCCCAAAGTGCTGGGATTACAGGCTTGAGCCACCGCGCCCGGCCTAATTTTATATTTTTAGTAGAGACGGGGTTTCTCCATGTTGGTCAGTCTGGTCTCGAACTCCCGACCTTAGGTGATCCTCCTGCCTTGGCCTCCCAAAGTGCTGGGATTACGGGCAGGAGCCACTGAGCCACCTGACTTTATTTTTTTGCTCAGATTACCCAACTTTGGCCATTGAGAGCTCTTTCAGGTTGGGTCCTGTGATCTTGGATGTGCTTCCATCCTTTAATTTGCTGAGTACTTCCTTGTTTCCTATAGGCCTCTGTAAGCATCTGGAAGATGTTTATGGCTCATTTAATATTTTCTCTGGCCCAGCCCTAGAATAATTTAGTTCTCCAAATATTCTTTTTCATTAACAATTTGTCCCAGGTAGGCGCGGTGGCTCATGCCTGTAATCCCAATGAGACAGACTGGTTGAAGGGGGTCCCTGGAAAAACTCCAACCAGCCTGCCCACTGAGGTGGAGCCTCGGGAAGCTCATGATATTTGCAGCAATCTTTGGTTGGGGTCCTGGAAGAGCCGTCCATGATTCTGGAGAGAGCAACGCCTTTTTGACTCGGTATGATGAGTCCATCCTTTCTCAGCGGTCCTCACCACCGTTTCAATTGTTAGTAGTGCTAGATAAGGTCCTTCCCAACTTTTGATGAGAATGAGGTCTCTGGGCTGGCGCTGGTGGACTGGAAATTTAAGGGGTGGGGTTTGTGCTAGAAGACCTTGGGTCCTGAGGAACAAAAAGGTGGAGCCTGGCCCCTCCTCTTCTTGTGTGGAACCTGAGATTCAAGCTGTGGGTGGAAAGCATTCCAGCAGGGACTCTGTCCCAGCGAGAGTCCCTGTTTCTCCCTTTTCTTTCTTTTCACCCAATAAAACCCTGCTTTACTCACCCTTCAAACTGCCTGTGAGCCTAAACTCTCGTGGCTGTGGGACGCACAAGGACCCCATCTTTAGCTGAACTAAAGAAAAGTCCTGCAACCTTTTTGGGCACCCAACTGGGGGGCTCCAGAAGTGGTGAGTAAGATGGGGTCTCAAAACCTCTGAAAATTAGCCAGGTGTGGTGGTGTGCACCTGTAATCCCCACCCCCCCAGCCACTTGGGAGGCTGAGCGGGGAGAATTGCTGGAACCTGGGAGCCAGAGGTTGCAGGGAGCTGAGACTGCACCACTGCACTCCAGCCTAAGAGACAAAACAAGACTCCAGCTCAAAAAAAAAAAAAGGCGTGGAAAATGTAAACTTTTGCCTAGCACTAAATGCTAGTTTTGTGTTAATTTTGGAAACAGCTGAAGGTCAAAGAAATGGTGGAAGAATTGCGGAAATTAATGTTGCAGAAGAAGTTCTCTGTGGGAACGTATTGACTAAATTTTTAAAAAGGGTATTACATAGTTTTTTTTTTTTTTTTTTTTTTTTTTTTTTTTTAATAAATTGAGCATTTAAATAAAAGCATAACAAAGGCCAGGTGCAGTGGCTCACACCTGTAATCCCAGCACTTTGAGAGGCTGAAGCGGGTGGATGGCTTGATGTCAGAGTCTTGAGACCAGCCTGGCCAACATGGTGAAACTCTGTCTCTACCAAAATACAAAAATTAGGCAGGCATGGTGGCAAGCACCTGTAATCCCAGCTACTAGGGAGGCTGAGACAGGAGAATTGCCTGAACCCAGGAGGAGGAGGTTGCAGTGAGCCAAGATTAGCAACACTGCACTCCAGCCTGGGTGACAAAGTGAGACTTTATCTCAACAACAACAAAAAAGCACAATGGGGTTTTTCTAAGGTTCTAATCTGCTCTCTGGCAAAATCTGTAAAGGGTTATAAAAGATTTTTGCTTCTTTAAAATTTCCATGTCATCATTTTGGCAAAAATAAATAACTTACGGTAATCTGGAATTTTTTTTTTTTTTTTAGAGAGTCTCGCTCTGTCACCCAGGCTGGAGCGCAGTGGCGCAATATCAGCTCAATGCAGCCTCCGCCTCCCCAGCTCAAGTGATTCTCCTGCCTCAGCCTCCTGAGGAGCACAGACTACAGGCACATGCCACCATGCCTGGCTAATCTTTGTATTTTTAGTAGAGACAGTAGTTCACTGTGTTGGCCAGGATGGCCTCAAACTCCTGGCCTGAGATGATCCACCCACCTTGGCCTCCCCAAATGCTGGGATTACAGGCCTGAGTCACCATGCCCAGCCCAGTAATCTGAAATTCTATTTCATAATATCAAGTGTTTTAAACCTCGAACATCTAATAGCCTTCTCAAAATCAACCTTCAGTTTCAAAATTGTATTTCCTGCCACCTGGCTTTTTGAATACTTCAGAGGGCCCTTGAAGTGTCCAGAAAAGAGAGGTAAACAAGATGATGTGACAAGTTTAGGTACATTGGATTGCCAAAATCATGCTCAACCTTCTTTAGGTTTATATCTTGGTGAATAATGCTAATACGCGTTCCCGATTGTATGGAATTTCTAAAATTCTAATGTCTGAGTTTATACTATCAATCATACTTGAAGTTTTTATGTTAAGTTATTGTAAACCAGGGAGATATCCAAACATCTTTGTCAATTATGTTTCTAACTGTAACTACCCTGGACATTTTGCTATTCACAGACAATTGTTGTCTTGCTTTAATGCTTTTCAAAGATGGCTTATAATGAGCTACAGAACTTTAACAGGTGCTGTCAAATACAGGCTTCTGATAACTTTAGAGACTGTAACATTAGAATAAAGGAAAATGTACAAAACTCATAAAGCTGAAACGCTCATGAATATCAAGCAAAACAAGAGTTAACTAAATGGACTGAACTCAGCTGAAGCAACCTTTTGACATTTGCTTGGAATATTACTGATCCTTGTTTTGTTTTTCAGAGTCAAGGAAATGTATTTTGAACTCTTTAAGGCCTTTAATAATTGAGTAAGTTATGCTCCTATGAACAAAATTTGGAGCGTGTTTGTTTCTTTTTTTTTGAGACGGAGTTTCGCTCTTGTTACCCAGGCTGGAGTACAATGGCGCGATCTCGGCTCACCGCAACCTCCACCTCCTGGGTTCAGGCAATTCTCCTGCCTCAGCCTCCTGAGTAGCTGGGATTACAGGCACGCACCACCACGCCCAGCTAGTTTTTTTTTTGTATTTTTAGTAGAGACGGGGTTTCACCATGTTGACCAGGATGGTCTTGATCTCTCGACCTCGTGATCCACCCGCCTCGGCCTCCCAAAGTACTGGGATTACAGGCTTGAGCCACCGCGCCCGGCCTGAGCATGTTTGTTTCTCTCTCCCTGGTTCCTCTAAAATTTGGAAATTATCTGTGAGTATGCATATGGCAATATAGTTATTTGCATCAGTGCAGTAAGAACCCATTTTCTTTTGCAACAGGACACAATTGGAGAAACTGGCTATTTACCGGAAGGGGATGCTTCCCTTTAAGGAGTCAATCTTGACTTGCAGAGCCAATAAAAGCCGAGTGGGGAAACTGGCCTCATACCCTTGCCTATACAGTCCCTGTACAGGATTCCCGAGCTGTGGTCAGTAAAGAATGTCACTTTCTAACAGATCTAGAAGCTCCAAGTTTATCTTGGGACCTTAAGAGGAGAGAATCACCCAACTCACAAGTGTTTGAGAATAAGAACTCATGGTTGGGCTCAGCTTTAAAAGGTCTTATCTGAGATCCCTTGGGGAACAGAGTGCCAGTAAAGCCAATCCAAAAGGCCTATGTAGAAATAGTTATTCTTGTTGCACTTCATGCAAATAAATCAGGCCAAGTATAAGTCTAAAGTCTATTCTGCAAACCACTCAGTCCCATTGTAATGTTTTTTTAAAAAATGAGGACTGGAGATAGAGAATTGTGTTCCAAAACTGATCGTATGTTTGTCACCAAATTCTAAACTTGTTGGTTGCTTGTAAGTTTTCGCCTGCGTGTTAGACTAACCCTGCATGCTCCTGTGAACCAACCAGCAATCTCCAGCTGCAACTCAGAAAGAACAAGAGGGATGGGTAATGTAGAAATCCGGATCAATATTCTAGTTCTGAGCAATTACCCTGCAAATCCTGCCAGGTGATGGGGATGAATAGGATGCCCATCACTTGGGGGTTTCCCTTTTGGGAAGGTAAAACCAAGGAAGCTAACAAAAGCCAGGCACCTGCACCCAAATCCTAACAAGCAAAACTATAGCTACCAGTTATCTGGGTGTGTCACAAGACATCCTTTTCTCTCCTTTGTTGGAGGAGGACTCAATGCCATAATGTCACCTGCTAGGGTGAAACTTATGATTAGGAGTCTATGCGACCCCCTGAGACACATTTTTGTCCCAGATTCAATTTCAAGCTTTAAGTCAAAGCCCTGGGAGAGAAAACTGGACCTCAGGGACCCAGAGGCAGACAACAGCAGAGGGTAAAAGGCACAGTGCAGGTGAATGTTACCGATTCCTGCTGATTAAGCCAAGCCCAAGTTTCCTATTTTATGGATAAAGGCCATGTTAGTATCCAGGGCATAAATTGGGTCAAGGCAACACCAAGGCTACCGACAGCAGGGGAGATAGGGTACATGCGGGTAAGAGTGGACGACTCTGCCAACAGACCCCCACTGCTTTTTGGCTGTAAGTCGCTTTGACACCCATGGTTGCACCTGACAAGGTCACAGGGGCTCGGGGATGAAAGGACAGAAGACGAAAACAAGATGCTCTCCCCCTCTCCCTCACACACCCTGGGCACCTGTTAGGAAGAGGAGGGAACCAGGGAAGCCAGCTCTCCTCTTCCTGTGTGGGAAGCCATTCATCTTCAGTGTATACCTCTGCTGAATGCACACTGAACCTCTGGCACTCCTTTAAAAACACCTCCTTTGTCCTTCCTCCTCCTCTGTTCTCTCTTCACTAATAGGTAGTTGTGTTTTTGTACTATGCTCCCCTCAGATGCATCCTCCAACCTGAAAAGAGTTAATTTCCCAACCCTTAAACTGGTTGTCTTAGGACTGGACTCAGGGAAGGGACCCCGAAGCCCAACGTGCCGGCAAAAGGGTCAAGTTTTTTTCCAGTCGGGCTTTTGGCTTCCCTCTCCCTGCGCAAACTGGTAAAAGGCCCAGGAGTTTTGAGCTGTCTTTACCCCTCCCCTCGTTTCGTTTGATAATGTTTTCTACTAACCTGATTTGTCTGCTCTTGCCTTCAGGATATCAAACTCCAACTAGTCATGCAGCTGGAGCCTGAGCACAGGCCTCTGAGGGAGCGCGGACTGCTGTTTCCCCCAAAAAAGAGCCCCTGTCAGCAGGAAGCAGTTAAGATTGGTCTTTGTCCTTATCCTTAATCTAAGTGCAGTTAGATGTACTTCTGTTTTTTGTTTGTTTGTTGTTTTGTTTGTTTTTTATAGAGAGCCGGAGTCTTGCTCTGTCACCCAGGCTGGGGTGCAGTGACACAATCTCAGCTCACTGCAACCTCCGCCTCCCAGGTTCAGGTGATTCTCCTGCCTCAGCCTCCTGAGTAGCTGGGATTACGGACACACACTGCTATGCCCTTCTAATTTTTTGTATTTTAGTAGAGACAGGGTTTCACCATGTTGCCCACCCTCGTCTCGAACTCTTGAGCTCAGTCAATCCACCTGCCTCAGCCTCCCAAAGTACTAGGATTACAGGCATGAGCCACTGTGCCCGGCAGATGTACTTCTTTAGATGGGGGACTGAGACATCCAGGTGGGAGAGGGACCTCAGAAAAACTCCAGCCAGTCTGCCCACTGGGATGGAGCCTCAGGAAGTTCATGTTTGCAGCAGGGAGGAGACTGGCCCCTCCTGAACCTGGGATTTGAACAGCATCTAAAAGGAACTCTGACCTGGTGAGAATCCCTGCTTCCCTTTATTTCTTCCTTTTCATCCAATAAAACCATGTTTTACTCACCCTTCAATCCATCTGTGAGCCTATATTTTTGCAGCTGTGGGACAGACAAGGATCCCATCTTTAGCTGGGCTAAGAAAAAGTCCTACAACACCAGCACTTTGGGAGGTTAAGGTGGGCAGATCACCTGGGCTCAGGAGTTCAAGACTAGCCTGGACAACATGATGAAACCCCGTCTCCACTAAAAGTACAAAAATTAGCCAGGCGTGGTGGTGTGCAGGCCTGTAATCCCAGCTACTCTGGAGGCTGAGGCAGGAGAATCACTTGAACCTGGGAGGCGGAGATTGCAGTGACTGCATTTCAACAGTCCCATCTTCTCATATCAGGAGATAGTCTTCTATAATTTCATGGCTACTGGTTGCAGAATATTCCATGGTATAGTACTAAAAAAAAGATTTTTTTTTCATTTTTTTTAGACAATGTGTTGCTCTGTTGCCCTGGCTGGAGTGCAGTGGTGCAAACACAGCTCACTGCACCCTCAGCCTCCAGGCTTAAGCAATCCTCCTGTCTCAGTCTCCTAAGGAGCCGGGACTACAAGTATATGCCATCATGCCCAACTAATTTTTGCATTTTTTGTAGAAACGAGCCCTCACTGTGTTGCCCAGCCTGGTTTTAAACTCCTGGCCTCTAGTGATCCCCCTGCCTTGGCCTCCCAAAGTGCTGGAATTAAAGGTGTGAGCCACTGTGCCCAGTTAATAAGATTTTTTTTTTTTTTCCTGATGATCAGGTAACATGCTCATTGCAAAAAATTCAGGAGGGAGGATCCAAGATGGCCGAGTAGGAACAGCTCCAGAGTGCAGTTCCCAGCAAGAACAACACAGAGGGTGAGTGCTCACTGCATTTCCAAACAAGTTTGCACTGCCCACAGACCAGGAGATTCCCGGGACAAAAAACACCATAAGTTTTTAGTACAGCTGGTGCCACAGGTTGGTGCACAGAAACACACAAATCTGGGTGGCTGTTTCAACTGGTGCCTGGAATGCCTGGGAGACAGAGCCGCCCATTCAGCTGAAAGGAAGGGGCTGAGACTGGGAGCCAGGCAATCGGTCTCGCGGGTGCCACCCCCACAAAACAAGCAATTTGTAATGCTCTGGACTGAGAGTTTTGCAGCAAGCACAGCTGGACCCAGGGCAGTCCAGCTCAGTGGCAGAAGGGCATCTGCTGCTACCGAGGTAGTCAGCAGCTGGGCAGAGCCTGCAGCAGCTAAGCAATGCCTCTGTTGTCAGACTGTGACTAGACTACTCTGTGTGGGGCCATTGCACTCCAGCCTGGGTAACAAGAGCGAAACTCCATCTCAAAAAAAAAAAAAAGGCTGGGCGCCGTGGCTCATGCCTATAATCTCAGCACTCTGGGAGGCCAAGGCAGGTGGATCACAAAGTCAGGAGTTCAAGATCAGCCTGGCCAAGATGGTGAAACCATGTGTCTACTAAAAATACAAAAAATGAGCCCGGCGTGGTGGCACTCACCTGTAATTCCAGCTACTGGGTAGGCTGAGGTAGGAGACTCGCTTGAAACCGGGAGGTGGAGGTTGCAGTGAGCCAAGATCGCACCATTGCACTCCAGCCTGGATGACAGGGTGAGATTCTGTCGAAAACATAAATAAATAAGTAGATAAATATTGTAGTCCCACTACTTGGGAGACTGAGGTGGGAGATCACCTGAGCCTGGGAAGTCCAGACTGCAACGTAATCATGCCAATGCACTCCATCCTGTGTGACAGAGACCCTCTCTTAAATCAATAAAGAGAATATCCTGTACATAACAAGAATGAACACTTTCACAGCCCTCATTTTCTTCCAGAACCTTCAGAGACGCAGACACGCTCATAAAATGTTATATACATTTTTTTTTTTTCTTCCAGAATCCGAAAGACCAGGTCAGTGGGCATTTCACGGGAAGTATAGAATGTTAGCAAAGTATCCTTTCTTTAAAGTTTTTCTGCGAAAATGGTAATAACAAGGAGCACTTACAGTATTATTTCCAGAGGCTTTGTGTAGGAAAAAAGCTTCAGTGTCAACTTGTTAAAATCCATACTCAAAGTATTTGTTATAAGGCTTACAAAACTGGAGATGGTGCTGCTTTGATCCTATTTGTGGAACTTAACATTCACTTAGCAGAGGAAAACGTGGTCTCCCGCTCTATTGTCTCATTGATCTTTTTTTTTTTTTTTTTTTTTTTTGAGACGGAGTTTCGCTCTTGTTGACCAAGCTGGAGGGCAATGGGCTATCTCTGCTCACTGCAACCTCCGCCTGCGGGGTCAAGCGATTCTCCTGCCTGAGCCTCCCAAGTAGCTGGGATTACAGGCATGCACCACCAGGCCCGCTAATTTTGTATTTTTAGTAGAAACGGGATTTCTCCATGTTGGTCAGGCTGGTCTCGAACTCCCAACCCCAGGTGATCTGCCCACCTCGGTCTTCCAAAGTGCTGAAATTACAGGCATGAGCCACCACATACAACCCTCTGCTTTTAATAAGGCGAATTCATGTAAACTCTGCTCCAGGGTGTGAACACAGTTTTGAAAACAGTTTGAATTTTTTTTTTTTTTGAGACGGAGTCTCGCTCGGTCACCAGGCTGGAGCGCAGTGGTGCGACCTCGGCTCCCTGCAGCCTCCGCCTCCGCGGTTCAAGCGATCCTCCAGTCTCAGTCTCCCGAGTAGCGCGTCCCCACGCCCGGCTACACGTCAGTGGAGACGGGGGTTTCACCAAGTCGGTCAGGCTGGTCTCGAACTCCTGAGCCCGCGATCCGGCCGCCTCGGCCTCTGAGTGCTGGGACGGCAGGGCTGAGCCCCCGCGCCCGGCCCAGCTGAAGCGGGAACAGGTGGGGCGAGGGCCGGGCCAGCCCGTCCGGGGGGTGCAGAGCTGGGGAATTGGGGTCGGGCGGGGCGGCAGAACTCGGGGCGCGGCCGAGGCGGGTGAGAACGCCGTTCCCGGCACCCGGTCCTCCCCGAAGTTTCAGGTCCGGACGCTGGGCGCGAGCGAACGCCGCCCGCCCGAGCCCGGGCCGAGGATTCCGGGGCGGCGCGAACCGGCCCCGGGGGGGGGCGGGGACCCGCGGGCGGGTCAACAAAGGTCGCGATTGTGCCGGGGGCGGGGGCGGGGGCGGGGGCGGCGGCGGCGGCCGCGGGCGGCGCCCGGGCGGGCGGTGCAGGGAGCGCCGGGAGCCCACCGGGAGCGTCCGGGCGGCACGCGCAGACCCCGGGGCGAGGGGCGGGGAGCCGAGGCCCCGCCCTGCCGTGCCCTCCCCTTCCCGCCTCCGCGCCCCTCCCCCCGCCTCCCCTCTGGTTGGAAAGTTTCTAGAATCTCTTCCCGGCGGCCTTTGCGGTTCCAACATGGCGGAGCTGACGGTGGAGGTGCGCGGCTCCAACGGGGCTTTCTACAAGGTACGGACCCCGCCGCGGCTCTGCCGAGTGCTCCGGGGGCCGGGGCGCGTCGGCGGGAGGGCTGCTGGCCCCGGAGAGCGAGGTCGGGGGTCGGGAAGGCGGCCAGGCTCGAGCCCGAGGCCGCGGGATTCCTCGCTTCTCCCCCCTCCGCCCGCGGTTTAACGGTCTCGGGGGCCGGGGCCCCGCTGTGTTTGGAAGCAGCACGCCGGACGGCCCTGGCGCTCCCCCGGCCGGGAACCTTCCTTGTGGCCCGCGCGGCTTGTGGCGGGCCGGTGGGAAGCAGCGCGGCGGCGGCGGGAGGCGGGGAGCTCCTCGGAGCAGGCCCGAGCGCGGGGAGGCGGCGGGGGGACCGTGTGTTCGCTCCCGCCCCCCGCCCGCCCCCCGCCGGCCCCCCGCCGGCCCCGGAGCCTCGGCCCGCGCCCGCGACCCCTCCCCGCCCCCCGGGGCGCCGGCAGCGCGGAATCTTTGGAATTCTCCCCTTGTCTTTGAGTTTCGGGCCGGCACATCTTCAGCGTCTGAGGAGAATGGGGGTGCCGGATTTAGGATTATAGGATCGAAGACGGAAAAGCAGAAAACCTTGAATTGTGGCGGGTTGGAATATTTTTGCGGCCTGGGAAATTGGGCGGCGCCTTAGCCCCTCTGTTACGGAAGAAAAGGAGGGAGTTCTCCGCTTTCAAGTAAGATTTAAAATGTGAAATGGATCAGGGAGATAGGCGGAGAGGTGACCAGTTTCTTTGTATCACTGCCCCTGTTTTTGGAGGGAGGGGTGTGTGTGTGTGTGTGTGTGTGTGTGTGTGTGTGTGTGTTTTTCCACGAGGTTTTTTGTTTGGTTGGGGAGGAAGAACATGCATTACTATGAAATCGGGGCTGGAAAACGTAGGAGAAATACAGTACAGGAATTTGGTAGGGGCTTTCAGCGTTCACATATCTAAAAATGAAATCCTACTAGTTTATTTTTTATTTTCTTATTTTTTGCCGCTATAGCGTTCTTTTCTCATTCTCCCGGAGTATGCCAGGATGTTACAAGAGCAATACAGAATCTCCCCAGCTGTTGTCTGTCAGTCAATCTCACTAAGCCAGCATCTCAAATGTTTGAGAGTCTTGGCTATTTTTATGAAGGGCCTTCTAATATGCATGAGTATTGTGCGCCTACAAAATGATTTCTCACAGGTTTTCGTTTCAGCGTACCTTTTATCCCACGAGTTTTTATTTTATTTGGCCATGATTTTCTATTTTCAGCGTTTCGTTTCTCCTTTCTTAGTTTACTGATTAGCTCTGTGGATTTGGTTTAACTGTCACGTGGTACTAGCATAATGGGGAATCACAGCGTATAAAGGATATCCCTAAGCTTTTCACAAGTTTAAATCTCCTTAGGTGGTAAACGTAAAGTAGGAACAGTGCCTGTTGGAAATGAGACTTTAAGTTAATGCGTAAGTTAATGCGTGAGTAGTTACATTAACGTTACGTTCTAGGTTTAAGACTTGATGTCAGACAGATGACCGAGATGAAATTTGAGTGGATATTTAATTGACTTTCGTTGTTATTGAAACCTGGTGGTTGCCTTCCCTGGACGACTGCAGATATGGTTCGCTGGATAAGATGGCGAAAAGAACAGACTTAGCCACGTTTTTCCTATCAAGCGTAGATAACTCGTTTTGCATCATCCCCCACCCCTTTCCCGAAAAGTTTTGGATTCTCACGATTTGGCTGTATAGTTCTTGTATAAGGGAGATAGGCATTTTTGTCTCGCATGATGGAAAAATAAAGTGATTATTTTGCTTTTAACACATTCTACATCATGCATGTGGTAGACTGCCATTTCTTTTTTGCAAAGTATATTTGTCATTAGCCTGCTATACAAGCTATGTTTTCCTTTTTTAAATAAGGCGAAGGTAGTCAATTTGTTTCAAAGATTGTTTGCAGTCTTTCTTCGGTTTCTCATGGTATTTTTTTCCCCCAGTCAATTCACAAGGAATCAAACGTCCCCATTTTGGAACTCTGAAGTATTTATTATTGATCTCTATGCATGCTCTGCAGTCTACTGCTTGGTTCTACTTAAGCTTTGACTCCGTAACTCATTTGCCTCACAAAGTGAGGTGGTACTTTGGCAGGGTTGGAAAGGACACTCAAGTGTGTGCACTGAAAGAATGTACACTTGCATATTGGGCATTCTATGTCCAGCCATAATCCACTTGCACATGCACTTTGTGGACACTGTGGTCTTCAGAACTCTGGAAGAATGGGAATGGTGAAGTAGTGGAAGAGAGTCCTGGATTTGAAGTGAAGAAATGGGAATTCTGGGTCTGTATTTCAGCTTACCTTACTGTTACCTTAACAATGGACCCCTGAACAAATCTCTCTTAATATGAGAGATTTGAAGTAGTTCAGTGAGCCAGTATTTTGTATCCTGTTAAACTGCTGACTTGAAAAACATTGGCTTATTGTACAGAAATTTATTGCTTTTTATCATTAGAATTTAAAAGTTGCAGTTAATTTACATACAGTAAGATAAGCATTTTTTGCTGATAATTAATCAAGATTATCTGTCACCTTAAATGTGGTGGTGATTACACAGTTGTCAGCATTTATCAAGATTCATAGCACCCGAATTTCTGTCAGGCCCTTTTTAGTTAGCCATTCCTCAACCCCAGCCTCTAGTGTCTTCTGTCTTCATAGTTTTGCCTTATTCAGAATGTTACATATATAGAATCATAAAATATATTGTGTAGTGTTTTGAGACTGGCTTCCGTTTAGCATAGGAGCAATTTTAATTTTTTCTAATTTAGAAGATAATACATAGTCACTGAGGGAATTTCGGAACTCAGCAAAAGCTAGAAGTTGCCTTGATGAGAGCTGTTAACATTTTAGTGTATTTGTTGGTGGGGGGGGTGTGTGTGTGTGTATGGTGATTTTCAATGTACAAGTGATCTGAATTTCCCTTTTCCCCCTCCTCTTCCTCCCTATATACACAGAAGACACACATTGGCTATAAGTGTGCATTACCATTGATGAATTTCAAAGTCAGTTATCAGGCCTTGAGGCAGTGGTCTGTAGACCTTGGTTAAAGTTTTTCTAGTAGAACTGAAACTTCATTTCACAAATTAATTGGAACCAGAGAAGCGCTGAAGATCTGAGTATTTTACCTAAAATTAGGGTAGTCTTTAAAAAATAGTATGTAAACAGATGATGGCGTGCATATTATTCTGCATTTAACAGTGAATCTATAGTTAATGAGATAAAAACTTGACTTGTGTATGTTTGCAGCCCTCAAAATCTGTGGGGATGAGAGAGAATGGGAAGATGTTAATTAAGCATTTGATGGTGGGCTATGGTGTTACATAAAATAACATAGCCTTTGTACTTTTGTACTTCTCATACCTAGAGTAGCATCTTAGGTTTTATGCTACTGGACATTTAAGGTGCCCTGAAAAAAAAGTTTTATTGAAGTAGAATGTTTATCTTATAAAATTAACCTGTTTTAAGTGTACAGTTGCATGATAGTGTGTTTACAGAGTTGTATAACCACTGCCTGAGTCTTCCTTCAGAACATTCCATTACCCCAAAGAAACCTCCTACCCATTTGTATCATTAAACTGCTGTGTGAGAGTGAGAGAGAGAGAGAGACACACGCTCTTGCTCGCTCTTGCTCTCTCGCTCTCTCCCCCCAACCCCCAGGCTGGAGTGCAGTGGCGTGATCTCTACTCACTGCAGTCTCCGCCTCTTGAGTTCAAGCGATTCTCCTGCCTCAGCCTCCCGAGTACTTGGGATTACAGGCACCCGCCACTATGCCCTGCTAATTTTTGTATTTTTAGTAGAGATGGGTTTTCACCATGTCAGGCTGGTCTTGAACTGACCTCAGGTGATCTGCCTGCCTCAGCCTCCTAAAGTGCTGGGATTACAGACATGAGCCACCATGTCCAACGTAAAGTGCTTTTTAACTGATGTATTAATATAAAATTTATATGGCCTTGGGCTGAGTATAATTTTATATTTTTTTGAGATGGAATCCTGCAGGCTCTGTTGCCCAGGCGGGAGTGCAGTGGCATAATCTTGGCTCACTGCAACCTCCACCTTTCAGGTTCAAGATTCTCCTGCCTCAGCCTCCCGAGTAGCTGGGACTACAGGCATGTGCCACCATGCCCTGCTGATTTTTGTATATTTAGTAGAGATGGGGTTTCACTATGTTGTCCAGGCTGGCCTTGAACTCCTGACCTCGAGTGATCCACCGTCCTTGGCCTCCCAAAGTGCTGGGATTACAGGTGTGGGCCATTGGGTCTGACCATGAATGTAATTGTAAATAGAAGTTGAAAATGAGTTACTCAGTTTCTGGCTTAGAGAGAGGAAAGTTTTCCATGATGTTCCAAGGGAACCTATAATCTCTAAGATTCCGGCCGGGCGCGGTGGCTCAAGCCTGTAATCCCAGCACTTTGGGAGGCCGAGGCGGGCGGATCACGAGGTCGAGAGATCGAGACCATCCTGGTCAACATGGTGAAACCCCGTCTCTACTAAAAGTGCAAAAAATTAGCTGGGCATGGTGGCACGTGCCTGTAATCCCAGCTACTCAGGAGGCTGAGGCAGGAGAATTGCCTGAACCCAGGAGGCGGAGGTTGCGGTGAGCCGAGATCGCGCCATTGCACTCCAGCCTGGGTAACAAGGGCGAAACTCCGTCTCAAAAAAAAAAAAAAAAAAAAGATTTCAAGCACTTTGTACAGAAGGTAGAGTTAATTACTTTTAGAGCTCTGTTTTAACTTTGTAACTGACAACAAAACAAATCTCAAAGTCCTATAATATTCCTGTAATTAACTTCTGTATTTAGCTTAATTTAATATTAAGTGGAATTTGATCACAATCTAAATAATGCAGTAGGTATATTATCAATAATAATGAACCATAGAATTATAGTAAAGGACTTGTGTTGAGAGCGTATACTGACTTTTCAAGGTTAATACAGAATCTTGTTAGTTGGTTCCATTGTGGAGATTCGTAATTGAATATATAAAGATGAAAACTGTCTTAATATTAGGGCACTCTTAAAAATACGTAGTTTCAGATCTTTTAAAATGGTGATTGTGCATATTTAAAAAGGTGATTTTCATTAAAATGCTAAGGGATGGAGATTTAACTCAGAGTGAAAATTGGTAAGAACAATTTTTATTTTTATTCACAGATAGTTGCAAAACATTGCTATTTGTGGAGGGGAAGGAAGGCTGGGATTTTCTACTCTAACTTGTTAATGTCGATCACAGTTATTAAAATGTCAGTTTAGGCCAGCACAGTGGCTCATGCCTGTAATCCCAGCACTTTGGGAGGCTGACGCAGGGATGGATCACGAGGTTAGGAGTTCGAGGGCAGCCTGGCCAACATAGTGAATTCCAGTCTCTACTAAAACTACAAAAATTAGCCAGGTGAGTTGGCATGTGCCTGTATGTAGTCCCATCTACTCAGGAGGCTTAGGTGGGAGAATTGCTTGAACCTGAGAGGCGGAGGTTGCAGTGAGCCAAAGCCATACCATTCCACTCCAGCCTGGGTGACAGAGTAAGACTGTCTCAAAAAAAAAAAAAAAAAGTCAAATGCATATTTTTCTTTTCTTTTTCTTTTTTTTTTTCTTTCCCTGAGACGGACTTTTGCTCTTGTTACCCAGGCTGGGGTGCAATGGCGCGATCTCGGCTCATCGCAACCTCTGCCTCCTGGGTTCAGGCAGTTCTCCTGCCTCAGCCTCCTGAGTAGCTGGGATTACAGGCACGTGCCACCATGCCCAGCTAATTTTTTGTATTTTTAGTAGAGACGGGGTTTCACCATGTTGACCAGGTTGATCTTGATCTCTTGAACTCGTGATCCACCTGCCTCGGCCTCCCAAAGTGCTGGGATTACAGGCTTGAGCCACCACGCCCGGCCCAAATGCATATTTTTCTTATAAAGTTTTATATTTTGTATTACAAGAGCAAGACATAATTACGAAACATATGAAAGCAGAAAAGCACATGTTATCTATTAAGAGATGTATGGTCAAGGCCCTGGCTTTAAATACTTCCAGAAAACATAATTTTTCTATATTTTTACTTCTGTGTACCTGTGTATTTTCTGTATCAGGTAATTGTTTGCCTCTTGTGAGTAAGATAATAGTTTAAGATGAGAGCCTGTTTTTTACTAGATTATGTATTAAGCTTTTATATGTATTTCCTGATTTTATTCTACCAAGGACTCTGTGAGGTAGGTTTTATTTTTAAATTTTTATTTTTTAGTAGAGACGAGGTCTCAATATTTTGACAAGGCTTGTCTCAAACTCCTGGCCTCAAGTGATCTTCCCATCTGGGCCTCCCAGAGTGCTGGGAATATAGGTATGAACTACCGAGTCTGGACAGCATTAGGGATTTTTCAAAGTAAATTTTAGTGTAGTGACCTTACATTTTCATTAGGAGGAAAATGGCAGACACTTTGCTGAATTACAACTATGAGTAAGTTCTCTGTCATAATGTTCAGGTTGTCAGATTAGTTGTTTTGTAGTGGGAAGAGCAATATGCATTCATTCCATGATTGACCGCTAATTCTTGTAATAGCTTTTAACTGGCAGGATCATCCAGGTAAACAACATAGTTTTTTCATATGTAGTACGAAGCACTTGTATTTCCCTTAACCTATTCTTCAAGTTATGGAATCTTTGCTAGTTTCTGTTGGTGGCAGTCCCATCTCAACTGTAACTAATTTTCATTGAGCACACAGACTACTTACCACACTTTGTAGGCACCTTACCCGAATTTCTCATTTAATCCTCTCAACCACAGTGAAGCAGTTAATGTTAACACCATATGAGAATACTGAGGCTAAGTGAATCCAGGTCTGTAAAGTTAGGTGCTGATTCAAGGTTCAGACTCTGAAGTTTGACTGCACAGAGCCAGTCTCTTTAACTGTTACGGTGTACTTCTTTTGAAGTATAATTTGAAGTACAAATATGTTTTGCCACATTATTACTAATTATGAATTGTTGTACAAGGAGAATTATGAGGAATAAATTGGGAGGATTCCCAGAGAAATGATTTGAGTTATGCCTTTGCTTTAGAAAGATCTGCTCTAATATGGTAGCCGCCATCCACAGAGCTGAAATGGACTAGTCTGAATTGGGATATGCTTTAAATGTAAAATACAAATTGGGCTTCAAAGACCTAGTATTAAAAAAAGAATGTGAAGCCGGGCGCGGTGTAATCCCAGCCTGTAATCCCAGCACTTTGGGAGGCCGAGGCGGGTGGATCACGAGGTCGAGAGATCGAGACCATCCCGGTCAACATGGTGAAACACCGTCTCTACTAAAAATACAAAAAAAAAATTAGCTGGGCATGGTGGCGCGTGCCTGTAATCCCAGCTACTCAGGAGGCTGAGGCAGGAGAATTGTTTGAACCCAGGAGGCGGAGGTTGCGGTGAGCCGAGATCGCACCATTGCACTCCAGCCTGGGTAACGAAGAGCGAAACTCCATCCCAAAAAAAAAAAAAAAAAAAAAAAAAGAATGTGAAATACCTCAATAATTGTTTTGTTTTGTTTTGTTTTTTTGAGCAGGAGTCTTGCTCTGTTGCCCAGGCTGGAGTGTAGTGGCAAGATCTAAGCTCATTGCAGCCTCCACCTTCTAGGATCAGGTGATTCTTATGTGTCAGCCTCCTGAGTAACTGGGATTACAGGAGCCCTCCATCATGCCTGGCTAGTTTTTGTTTTTTTTTTTTTTTTTTTTTTTTTGAGACGGAGTTTCGCTCTTGTTACCCAGGCTGGAGTGCAATGGTGCGATCTCGGCTCACCGCTTCCTCCGCCTCCTGGGTTCAGCAATTCTCCTGCCTCAACCTCCTGCGTAGCTGGGATTACAGGCACGTGCCACCATGCCCAGCTAATTTTTTGTATTTTTAGTAGAGTCGGGGTTTCACCATGTTGACCGGGATGGTCTTGATCTCTTGACCTCGTGATCCACCCGCCTCGGCCTCCCAAAGTGCTGGGATTACAGGCTTGAGCCACCGCGCCCAGCCTAGTTTTTGTATTTTTAGTAGAGTCGGGGCTTCACCATGTTGGCCTGGCCTCAAATGATCTGCCCCTCTCCGCCTCCCAAACTGTTGGGATTACAGGCGTGAGCCACTGTGCCCGGCCAGTAATTTTTTTTTATTGATTATATTTTGTATAATATTTTAGATGCATTAGGTTAAATAAGTGAAATTAGTATTACCTGTTTTTCATGCATTTTGTTTTGAGACAGAGTCTCTCTCTGTTGCCCAGGCGCGATCTCAGCTCACTGCAGCCTCCGCCTCCTGGGTTCAAGCGATTCTTGTGCCTCAGCCGCTTGAGTAGCTGGGACTACAGGTGGCTGCCACCATGTCTGGCTAGTTTTTGTATTTTTAGTAGGGACGGGGTTTCACCATGTTGGCCAGACTGGTTTCAAACTCCTGGGCTCCAATAATGTGCCTTCCTTGGCCTCCCAAAGTGCTGGGATTTCAGGCTTGAGCCACTACCTGACCTCTTTCTTTAAGATAATTTATGCTCTCAGTTGTTTTAACTTGCCTGCCGTACTCTAGCTTCAGCGTTTTTTGCCATCTGTTTTGGGAGGATGAACAGAGGTCTCTATTAGTAGGAGAGCTGATGAAGTTGATTGTTGTTGGCAAAGGGATGCGCTCCTGTGTTGAGATTTCTTCGTGATCAGGAGCCTCCCTCGGAGGCTGCCGAATTCCTTTCTTAAACTATGTAATTAATCATCGGTAGCTTTTTTTGGTTCTCTTTTTCATACAAACTTTTTGTTTTTATAGTTTTTCGGTTATATTCAGCTCTTAAATTTTGTTGATATGTGTACCTAGTACATAGTAAGCCCTCAATATATATTTGTTGAATGATGTGTAATCTTAGTAACTAATTTTATCATTTCTGATTTTAGTGCAAACTGAACTTAAATGATTTTTTTTTTAAAGGAGTTATGTTTTGACCGTGGTCAAGTTCAGATACTGTCACAAACTTTATGCATGCATAGAGGGAACTGTATAGAACTTAAACTCTGCAACAAGAAAGTCAGAATAGCTTTTTTGTTCGAGTCTAGTTCTGTCACCCAAGCTGCAGTGCAGTGAAGCAGTCTTGGCTCACTGCAACCTCTGCCTCTTGGGTTCAAGCGATTCTCGGGCCTCAGTAACTACTGTAGCTGAGATTAAAGCCATGCACCACTAAGCTCAGCTAATTTTTGTATTTTTTAGTAGAGACAGCGATTTGCCATGTTGGCTAGGCTGATCTCGAACTCCTGACTTCAGGTGATCCGTCTGCCTCTGCCTCCCGAAGTGCTAGGATTACAGGTGTGAGCCATCCTGCCTGGCTCAGAATAGTTTTGGTTGGTCATTTGGAAACATAAATCATTCTATTACAAAGGAAACAATTACGGAACTTATTCCATTTCAACAAGAAGTGTGTGTTACTACATACAAATGGGTGAACCTAACAAGCCAAGAACATAACTGGTATGCAAGCAGTACTAGATTACTTATGTATGTTTAACAAATCTTCACATCCTCATTGTCCCCCCCCCCCACCCCCGCTACCCCCGCCCTTTTTTCCCCAGATTCGGAAGAGTTACATGGTCAGTACTAATGAATGCTGAATACTTTCCTTGAATAACTTTTTTTCTAATTAGAGTTTATTCCATAATTGGCCACACCCAGTAACTCAGCCTGTAATCCCAGGACTATGGGAGGCTGAGGCAGGGCGGATCACTTGAGGTCAGGAGTTCAAGACCAGCCAGACTAACATGGTGAAACCCTGTCCCCACTAAAAACACAAAAATTAGCAGGGCATGGTGGCTGATGCCTGTAATTCCAGCTGCTCAGGAGGCTGAGGCATGACAATCCCTTGAACACAGGGGGCAGAGGTTGCAGTGAATTGAGGTTGTGCCAGCACACTCCAGCCTGGGCAACAGAGTGAAACTTCATCTCAAAAAAAAAAAAACTTATAATGATGCAGTAATTACTGTAATGTATAATGTAATCGGTAAATTTGCAGACTTTTAAAATTTGTGGTACAAGTATCTTGTGATTTGAAATTATTTTGTAGATTTAGATTTTGTAGATCTTAAAAGTATGCTGTTTAAAGTTAAGACATTTGATTGCAATAGCAACCTTGACTGTTGCTTGTTGGAATCTTTGAGGTGTTGTAAGCATCTTATAAGTTTATTACACAAAGTGTATATTCGAGATCCCTAGAGATGGAAAAATTAGATGGATGTGTGGAGCGGTGATTCATGTATCTGCTATATTGAAAACGTGTTGGCTGACAAAATATTTGATATATTCTAACTCTTAAAGGTACATGTTTACATATACATGTGTATAATTTTACACACACATATGTAAGTACGATATAAAAACTTTGTTTATTGCATTTTTTCCTCTTTTTTTTTGGCTTCTGGTTGCCCTTCACCACCTGGGTCTCTCGTCTCCCCCTCCATATTAGGTAACCCTTGTTTGTAGCAAGTGTACATGGTTCCAGATGTTTTTATCATGCTCACAGAATTGTATATAGATATGTGTTCAGATAAAAGTATAGGGTTTTTCAATATTACTGTATAAAAATAAGATCATTTGGCTGGGTGCCATGGCTCACACCTGTAATCCCAGCACTTTGGGAGGCTGAGGTGGGCAGATCGTGAGGTCAGGAGATCCAGACCATCCTGGACAATGGGTGAAACTCCTTTCTACTAAAAATACAAAAATTAGCTGGATGTGGTGGCAGGTGCCTGTAATCCCAGCTACGTGGGAGGCTGAGGCAGGAAAATCACTTGAACCCAGGAGGCAGAGGTTGCTGTGAGCCAAGATTGTGTCATTACACTTCAGTCTGGTGACAGAGAAAGACTCCGTCTCAAATAAATAAAAATAGGATCATCCACATCTCGATGATTTTCTTGTGGAGTATGATTTATTTAAGGTTATGTATTTGTAAGAATATATACAATTAAGCCATTCCCCAGTTAATAGACATACATTTTGTTTTCAGTTTTTTCTTGCTCCACATAACTATTTCCATTGGATAGATTTTAAAGTCTGGAATAGCTTGGTGAAAGGGAACCTTAAAAAAAAAAAACAAAAACCAAAAAACTGTAATAAATGTTAAAACGATTACTTTCCAAAAAGAAAAGTAATCTTTTCTCCATCAACAAATGGCAGCTGGTTTTCTTTATATCTCTGCCAGAAATTGGCTTTATTAGGTTTAATTTTTGCCAGTCTCTCGGATGTAAAGGGATATTATCTCGTTAGAACTTGATCCCACTTGTGAATTTTAATGTTTGTTTGCCATTTGAATTTGTTCTTCCAGACTTGACTTTTTGACATTTGAATTTGATTTTCTAAGAATTTCTTGTCTTTGGCCCATTTTTCTGTTGGGGTGTCCTTTGTCAGTTTTGGAAATCTTTTTGTATTACGGATATTAAGCCTCACCTAATGTGCAAGTATTCCCTCTCTCACCTATTTATTTAGATTAATTATTTATTTTGAGATAGGACCTCAAATAAGTAATACTTTGTCACCCAGGTTGCAGTGCAGTGGCAAGATCATGGCTCATTGTAGTCTTGACCTCCCAGGTTCAAGCAGTCCTCCCACTTCAGCCTCCAGAGTACCTGAGACTAAGACATGTGCCACCATGCCCAGCTAATTTTTAAAAATAATTTTTTGTAGAGATGAGGTCTTGCTCTATTACCCAGGCTGGCCTCAAATTCCTGGCACTCAATTGATCTTCCTGCCTCAACCTTCCATGGTGCTGGGATTACAGGCATGAGCCACACTTCGACCTGCCTCCGCATTCTTTTGACTTCTTTTCTTGTATTGCTGGACATAGTGAAATTTTAGTTTTTAACATACTCAATTATTTTTTCCCATTAACTCTTCTGGGTTTCCAGTCCTGGTTAAGACAGTCTGTGTCCAGATTATACATATAATTTCTTAGATTATTTTGCAGTTTTATTTAGTACATGAATTATTTTTGCATATTCATATGGATAGGCAGTTAACGCTAGTGCCATATATTAATCATCTCTGTTTGAAGATTGTTTTTCTTGCATGTGTGGCAATTAGGTATTTGCCCTCCTTAGCCCGATCTGCCTCACTTCTAGGACTGGGGTGAGAGGATGATGCTCAGCATCCTGGAGGGCTGGATTCCATTCCAGGTTGATAGACCCTCCTAAGAATTACTCCAGAGAGTCTGTAGTATTCTGGGACTTCCACACAGAGATCTAGAGAAGGGAACATTGTGATCGGCCTTTTGGCAAATGAGGCCAGTTAGGGATCTTACTTTGCTTTCCTTACTGTCTTGGACCCTCTCTTGTTTTACCTACAACACCGTAAGTACTGGGATCTGAGACCTTACAGTGAAACCACTATGTTGTAGTGTCTTCATTTAGTGAGATTTTTTTTCCTTGCCCTGATAAGGAGCTCTTTATGTATTTGTTAACCATGTAGACAGTCCAAAAACATAGTGTTTATTACGAATCTTCTAAATTACTTGTCATAAAAGCTCCAGGAAGATTTACCATGGCAGTTGTGTGGATGAAGTGGCTTTAAGTACTCCTAGCACATCTTTGAATGTCTGGGAGTACCCCAGTTTAAGAATCTTCACCTCCTTTATTTTGCAGATAGAGAAATTGTTGTTGTTTTAGGATGCGTTGCCCCGGCTGGCCTGGAACTACTGGGCTCTAGCCATGTCCCTGCCTCCACCTCCTGAGTGGGTTGGGATTACAGACTACCCTTTGGTGTCCATCTTGAGAACTTTAAAGTTGCCTAGATAAGGATGATTATCCAGATCTGAGAAGACACCACATCAGACTTTGCAGCTTGCAACTTGAATTTCTTTCTTTCTTTCTTTTTTTTTTTTTTTTTTGAGGCGGAGTTTCGCTCTTGTTACCCAGGCTGGAGTGCAATGGCGCAATCTCGGCTCACCGCAACCTCCACCTCCTGGGTTCAGGCAATTCTTCTGCCTCAGCCTCCTGAGTAGCTGGGATTACAGGCACGCGCCACCATGCCCAGCTAATTTTTTTTTTTTTTTTTTTTTTTGTATTTTTAGTAGAGATGGGGTTTCACCATGTTGACCAGGATGGTCTCGATCTCTCGACCTCGTGATCCACCCGCCTCGGCCTCCCAAAGTGCTGGGATTACAGGCTTGAGCCACCGCGCCCGGCTCTTTTTTTTTTTTTTTTTGAGACAGTTTTGCTCTGTTGCCCAGGCTGGGATGCAGTGGCGTGATACTTGCTCACTGAAACCTCTGCCTCCTGGGTTCAAGCAATTCTCCTGCCTCAGGCTCCCAGGTAGCTGGGACTACAGGTGTGCACCATCACACCCAGCTGATTTTTGTTTTAGTAGAGGTGGGGTTTCGCCTTGTTTGCCAGGTTGACCTGGCACTCCTGACCTTGGGTGATCTGCCCGCCTTGACCTCCCAAAGTGCTGGGATTACAGGTGTGAGCTATCATGCCCAGCCTTTAGCTTGAGTTTCTAATCTGAACTATAAAGCACAGAAACACTGTTTTCTCATTTCTCCCAGTGAAAGCACATAGGTAGTAGCACTATGTAGATGTGTGAGAGAGAAGTTAATTCGTTATACACAGTGGATGCCTTTTTACATTGGGCCGTATTCTCTTAGAACCCTGGTTTACAAAGATTGCTTTGTTCAGTTT
The DNA here is from genome assembly GCF_048565385.1 of Saimiri boliviensis. NCBI lineage: Eukaryota > Metazoa > Chordata > Mammalia > Primates > Cebidae > Saimiri > Saimiri boliviensis. Next base: position 69,722,373 of record NC_133456.1, read on the forward strand.
TCTCTTTCATTTTCAAAATCCTGTTAAATGGATCATACAGTGTAGGGTGCAGAGCAGACAACAGGAGATTCTGACTGTGGATATGTTCATTTTAGGTGTCAGTAAACTAAGGATGGAGATGTCTAAATAGTTGGAAGCTGGGTTTAGAATCAACAGAATCTTAGATTGTTTTTCCATATATAGATTTGGGAAGTCAGTGGAAGATTGATGCAATTTCTTTTTTTGGAGGGTGGGGGTGGACCAGGTTTCACTTTTGTCACCCTGGCTGGAGTGCAATGGTGTAATCTTGGCTCACTGAAACCTCTGCCTCCTGAGTTCAAGCGATTCTCATACCTCAGCCTACCAAGTAGCTGGGATTACAGGTGCTCACCACCATATCCAGCTAATTTTTGTACTTTGAGTATGAATGGGGTTTCACCATGTTGGCCAGGCTGGTCTCAAACTCCTGACCTCGGTAATCCACCTGTCTTGGCCTCCCAAATTGCTGGGATTACAGGCGTGAGTCACTGTGCTGAGCCTTGATACAATTTCATTATACATAAAACAGCATCAGGTGTAAGAGGCACTCTACTATGAAGAAAGAAGAAATGTGCCAATTAATCTGAACATGGTTATCTTCTAGTATTCTTATGTACTTATTGAAAGATACCTTTTTTTTCTTTAGACAGAGTTTCACTCTTGTTACCCAGGCTGGAGTGCAATGGCGCAATCTCGGCTCACCACAACCTCTGCCTCCTGGGTTCTGGCAATTCTCCTGCCTCAGCCTCCTGAGTAGCTGGGATTACAGGCACGCGCCACCATGCCCAGCTAATTTTTTGTATTTTTCGTAGAGACAGGGTTTCACCATGTTGACCAGGACGGTCTCGATCTCTTGACCTCGTGATCCACCCGCCTCGGGCCTCCCAAAGTGCTGGGATTACAGGCTTGAGCCACCGCGCCCCACTGAAAGATATCTTTTAAACACTCCCATGCATAAAATGGGAAGTTCAAGCAAAAGAAATTCGTTAACACATACTCAGATATTTGTGTTTCTTCTCAAAATATCTTCCTCAGTGCCATCTAGAGTGTATTGATCTTGTAGACATGCTTTAAAAGTGCTCTCCTCCATCATCTCTAGGATTTTTCTTCCAAAAATTTTTACTTACTTTGTTAGCTTTGATCCTGGTGCTTTTAGATTTTATCAGAAGGTGTCAACAGAACAACATTCTGATAAGAAACGCAGTCATTCTTAACAGTGGTTCTTCATTGGTTTGCTGACTGAAGTGTTAAGGCGTTACCATCAGGTACCACGGAAAATTGCAAGCAAACCAAGTTTGAGCACTGAAAAGCGACATTTATATCCTGATTGACATGTGGCTGTCAGATATTCCAAGATGCCATCCATTGTAAGACGAATCCTGATTTCAGAGATGTTAAATTGTTAAAATTGATAGCTGGAAAGCAAGACTGGGGCCACAGTGTGAATCAGTAAATAAACTGATAATTGATCAGGGATAACAGGTGATAATCAAATCCATTGTGGCAGTTCTTGGGAAAAAATAAACTGGAGTTGCTGAATTTGCATAAATTAAGTTAGTAACTTTTTCTTATGGGCTGTGTTTTGTAATCACATTTATCCACAGAAGTAATATTTAACTGGTGTAGTTGGGGAAAATGGAGAGTTAACCTAGTCAGAGGAAAGACCTTTCACCATCTGACACACAGCCCAGTGTCTCTAATAAAGAATTAATTTTCATCAGTTTATTTTTGGAAATACAGTAAGTACTTTACCACAACTTTGCATCAGGAATTAAGCCATCAGTTGCACTTTCCTTTTTTAAAAAACGCATTTGACAAAGGCATAAAAAGATGTAAAGTTATTTCTGACTGTTGTGCCGTATCTAGAGAGAAAAATTTTTTAAGTTATTGCCGGTGATTCATGAGAAGAGAATTAAAAAAAACAGTAGTCTAAAAGCTGGAGTGACAAACTATGTAACAATACTTGATCGCCTTTGAGGGAATCCCTAATGTGTGTCTGATACTTCCTTTTGCTTACTTAAGAGAAAAAGCGTGAACTAGAGTTGTGATTCCTGACAGGTCCCCTGCTTTACTGTGAATATGTTAATAGATTGAAATCTTGAGATTGGAGTTTTTAAAAAGTTGGCTTAGCTAAGGATAGTTCCTAACCTCTATTTAGGATTATATATTTTTTTCTCTTTTTTGCTGACTGTTGTTAGAAAAGTTTGTTTTGCAATCAGAAAACGGAATTTTGAACTGTGAGAGTTACACTTTTAGTACGGTGTAAATCTTGGATGTTTTTGGTTCTGAACTTATATTCTAAAACTTCGGATTCAAGCTGTGCTGTTTCTGATTACATTTTGTAGTCTGCTGAAGGTTAAGGTTTTAAAGTTTCTGTTTACTCTGTTATAAGGAATGTAAATTTAGTGTTGTAATGAATTGCAATGATAGGAAGGCATTAGTGAGTTTAATAAAAAAATCTATTAATAGGCCAGGCGTGTTGGCTCACGCCTGTCATCCTAGCACTTTGGGAGGCCAAGGTGGTTGGATCACCTGAAGTCAGTAGTTCAAGACCAGCCTGGCCATCATGGTGAAACCCCATCTTTAAAAACAAAAAACAAAAAACAAAAAAAACCCCTACCATAATAGATAAATTTGAAATCGTAGTTACTTTCCAGTCAAAGGAATTTTTCTAGACTAGGATATTTTCTTAATTAGTTTATCAGGAATGTTCCTGAAGGGACAACTCTATAGATTTCTAAGCCACAACTCAATCAAGATATCTGATATATTGATCAGTATTTTAAACATTAAAATATTCTTTCTGCTGGAATCCTAGTTTTGCCTTACCAGTTGTGAGTTTTTGATACTTTGGGAACCTTGCCTTAAATATCATTTTATGATAGGTACCTTATTCCCCTGATTAACATGACTACCAGACTTAATCTTTTATAGTTTAAAACTGTATGAATTGGCAAAAGCGGTTTCATCATCTGGTTCATAGTGATTTAGTGAAAAGAGCTCAAGACAGATGAGGTTTTAAATTTGTACTTTTAACCTAGAGAGTGAAACTTTGGGGCTATATGTGTATTTGTTTCAACTTCATTTTTTAAAAAATGAGTTCTCTTATAAAATGAGAGGTTTGTAAATGATATTTTGTCCTCATGCAGAGTCATTAGATGACTTTTCCACAGCCAGGGTCTGTAATTCATCTGTTCAGATTTTTTGTTCCAGTTGTCATATTAATCTAACTCCTGAAATATATTCATACCATGTTTCTTCCTGTTTAAAGCATTTTTTTTCTGTGACTGTTCCTGTCAAGTTGAAAAACTTGTTTTTCAGCTATATTTTGTAATTTAAAAAACATGTTCATAAAGTGGGCATATATCCTGTGTGCCTTTTGCTTTCCACAGACCATATAAGCACTATCTAAAAAAAAGGAGTAGATCTTTATATTATAATAAGGTAGGATCTACAAGGCACAACTGAAGAGAAAAAGTTCAGAACAAATTGTAACAAATATGTAACACTCTAAAGGAGATTTATATATTATTAAAATTAGATTTTTTCTTGTCAATTACTTGCTCACCTGGTTTATATCCATTGATGCTTCTGTCAGCTAGTTCTTACTCACCTGAGGATATCCGGAATTGGGGATTTAACCCTGTTGTATGTTGTTTCAGACCCTGCCCCCCTTTCTCCTTTGTATGTGATGCTTTTATATTTTAGCTTCCGGGTAGTATACTTTTATCAAACTTTGTGGTTTTGGGGTTTTGCCTTTTTGGTTAGAAAGCCCTTCCATTGGCTCCTGTTTTCTCCTGAAATCTTTTTTTTTTTAAGTTTGAATGTTTTATCTTTTTTTTGTTTGTTTGTTTTGGTGAAGGCATCCATTTCTGTTTTGCTCAAGAATTATTTAAATGTTCCAATACCATTTTAAAAAGAATCCATTCCTAAGTGACTTAGGCCTTCTTTTGGAATCTGTGTTCTGTTCGTTTAAAATGTATTTTCCATTTTCATTATTGTAGTTTTAAAATAATCTTTAAAGTTTGATAAGTATAGAATGTTATTGTTCTCTCCCACTCCAGATCCCCCCTCCACCCCATTTTAGAAGTTTCCTTTTAGAATGCTGTTGTTTTAAAAATTTTGAGACAGACTTATTTAATTACCCACCTTCCCCTTCCTTGCCCAACACAGACACATTCTTCCTCAGTATTTCTGTGGGATCCCATTGAAGTAATAGGTTAATGTTAGGGATATTGAAATTTTCATACATGATAGTGTTTTACATTATTCTGAATTTTCTATTTATTAGAGCTTCAGCCATTTTTGTGCATAGCTTCTGTGCATATTTTTGTTGAGAACACTTGTAGGTTTATTTTTTTTGGCTGTTGCTGTAAGTAGAACATTTTTTATATAAAATTTTTATTTTACAGCTGCTTGTTTACATCTAGAAAGCTAATGGATTATTCACTTGCCGCTCAAGTGGATCTTTGACCAAGAACCTTTTTAAAAAAATTGTTTTATACTAGATTGCTTTTGAGATTAGTTCTTCAGATAGTGTTTTTTCACTGCTCAAGGATTCCTTCTGTTCCTTCTATGCCTACCTTCATTCTGCATTTAGTTTATGGCATTTCCGTTTTTTTTTTTTTTTTTTTTTTTTGAGACGGAGTTTCGCTCTTGTTACCCAGGCTGGAGTGCAATGGCGCGATCTCGGCTCACCGCAACCTCCGCCTCCTGGGTTCAGGCAATTGTCCTGCCTCAGCCTCCTGAGTAGCTGGGATTACAGGCGTGCGCCACCATGCCCAGCTAATTTTTTGTATTTTTAGTAGAGACGGGGTTTCACTATGTCGACCAGGATGGTCTCGATCTCTCGACCTCGTGATCCACCCGTCTCGGCCTCCCAAAGTGCTGGGATTACAGGCGTGAGCCACCGCGCCCGGCGGCATTTCTGGTTTTTTATTATATGATGCTTACTTGTTTTATCAGAGTTATGGGTACATTTTAAGTTTTTTTTTTTTCGTTTATCTGCAGCAAGCTGTGAACATTTGAATACACTTGAAATGTGTTACACTGCCTATTTAATAATGATTATCTTATAGTTAAGTGTTTCAAGTGTAAACATATATTGGACTGTGTGAGTGAACAAGACAGGTGACCATTTAATAAGGATGCTTTGAAATCTTCCATGTCGGCATATGTAGGAAAAAGAAAAAGAAATGTGAAAGGCTTTGTTTTGAGAAATATGGGGCCTGGGCCAGGTAAGTATGAATCAGAAGAGAGAGAGACCGGGCGCGGTGGCTCAAGCCTGTAATCCCAGCACTTTGGGAGGCCGAGACGGGTGGATCACGAGGTCGAGAGATCGAGACCATCTTGGTCAACATGGTGAAACCCCGTCTCTACTAAAAATACAAAAAATTAGCTGGGCATGGTGGCACGTGCCTGTAATCCCAGCTACTCAGGAGGCTGAGGCAGGAGAATTGCCAGAACCCAGGAGGTGGAGGTTGTGGTGAGCCGAGATCGCGCCATTGCACTCCAGCCTGGGTAACAAGAGCGAAACTCCGTCTCTCAAAAAAAAAAAAAAAAAATGGGGACTGAGGATGAAAGTTACGGAGACTTTAAAGGCATAAAGCCCCTGTCATGTTCAGACAAATGTGGCTGTTGCTGGTGTGTCCTGTCAGATTTTGATAAAGACCCAACCCTGTCAATTTGGGTGTTTTGAGCAGGTAAGGGGACCTAGCATCATTCTGGTGACTTGGAGAGTACAAAACTACATTTAAAAGTATTGACTGTATCCTGTATCAAGTGTACTAAATTTCGTAGAAATCTGGCCATTAGAAGCATGTCTGTCTAACATTTAGGAATTGGGGATTAGATTTTACAGAGTAGGATATTAAAAATTCTTCACCACAGTCCAAATAAACTTTAAGGACTAGATATCAGGCCTTAATCTAGTAAATCTCACGGCAAATGATGCTGGCATAAAAGAAGATTTGCAAAGGGGCCTGGTGCCGTGGCTCATGCCTGTAATTCCAGCATTTTGGGAGGCCAGGGCAGGCGGATCATGATGTCAGGAGTTTGAGACCAGCCTGGCCAACACGGTGAAACCCCATCTCTGCTAAAAATACAAAAATTAGCTGGATGTGGTGGCGTGTGCCTGTAATACGAGCTACTCAGGAGGCTGAGGCAGGAGAATTGCTTCAACCAGGGAGTCGTTGCAGTGAGCTGAGGTGGCGCCACTGCACTCCAGCCTGGCGACAGAGCAAGACTCCGTCTCAGGAAAAAAAAAAAAAAAAAAAAAAAAAAAAAAGTGTACAGAGCTGTGTTTCAAACTTTGTGAAAAATGTGCACTCAAAGTTGATGCTGATGTTTATGGTACAAACTGTTTATGGGAAAGAAAGGTAGAGTGCTGGTTTTTAGATAGAAAAAAATCTTATTACAAAGGAGAGTGAGGGGAAAAAATTATAAAGTTGAGAACGGAGAGTGAAGTTTTCTAGTGACTTAGAGTTCTGATTTGAACTAATCCACTGTATGTGATTTATACAGAAACTGGAAACATTAGTTTGACTTTTCAAACTTTGTGTGAATTTGTTGAAGAACTAGAAAATGTTAGTGTAAGTTGAAAATATGGCTGTCTTCTGATGCTTTACTAATCATAAACATGGACATTCTCAGTTTCTGAAATTTGTTAAAAAAAATGGCAAGGGTATAATATAGATATATTTGCTGGTACTATGACGGTGAATGCGCTGACCAGAGTGATTGTTGAAAGAAAGTGAATGTGGGCCAGGTGTGGTCGTTCACGCCTGTAATCCCAGCACTTTGAGAAGCCCAGGTGGGTGGATCACCTGAGGTCAGGAGTTTGAGACCAGCCTGGCCAACATGACAAAACCCCCATATCAACTAAAAGTACAGAAAATTAGCTGGGTGTGGTTGATGTACTCCCAGCCACTCAGGAGACTGAGGCAGGAGGCCAAGATCATACCACTGCATTCCAGCCTGGGCAACAGCATGAGACTCTGTCTCAGTCAGTCAATCAATCAATAGGAATGCGCCTGCTAGAAACAGGTAGGTAGGTAGGTAGGTAGATAGATAGAGTGAGTGTGCCCTACTAGAAATAGAGAAACTGGCCAGAAAGTCATCAGTATAGCATAGTCGGATAATCAGAGGCTGAACTAGAGTGGCAACTCTTATATTTAAATTTAGGGAGGATTAATTAATACCCAGAATTGCAAGGCAGAGCACTATAGCAGTCTGTGTGTGTGTGTGTGTGTGTGTGTGTGCGTGAGAGAGAGAGAGAGAGAGAGAGAGCGAGAGAGAGAGAGAGAGAGAGAGAGAGTGAGTGAGAGATGGAGTTTTGCCCTTGTTGCCAAGGTTGGAGTGCAGTGGCGTAGTCTCGGTTCACTGCACCCTCCGCCTCTCGGGTTCAAACGATTCTCTTGCTTTAGCCTCCCGAGTAGCTGGGGTTATAGACATGTGCCACCATGCCTGGCTAATTTTTCGTATTTTTAGTGGACATGGGGTTTCTCCATGTTGTTCTGGCTAGTCTCAAACTCCCGACCTCAGGTGATCTGCCCTCCTCGGCCTCCCAAAGCTTCGTTTTTTTTATTACTGTTAATCTTCTATTTACTGTGTAAGTTAAAAAAAAATTTGTTGTTGTTGCAAGTTTGTCTTTTCCCTTTATTCTCTTTCTTTTGGGTTTATTCAAACGTCTTTAGTGTTGCTTAATGGACTTTTGGGAAGGAGTGGGATAAACAGATGTGCTCATTTTTGCCATGCTTTGACCAGATACTGCATACATGTGTTTATGTAGTTAGTTTGCTGTGGACATTATGGAGTCTAGTGTGATAAAGATGTTTCAGAGAGGTATTTCCTATGTACCCAGTGGTTGAGTGTGTATAAGCATTTGATTAACATTGAGTAATCTGCAGTTCTGATTCATAGTAATATAAAGTCATTTAATGTTCATGGTAATTATACAAGTGCCAAGGGACAGCTTGCCTAAGGTTACATAGTAGTGGAATCAGGATTTCAGCAACAATAATTCTACACTCAAGTCCTTTCCTCTTTCTTATGTCAGACCTTAATGGTTTATTTCAGCTCTATTAATCAACGGAAGGAAGAGTACAAAGGCTAATTTTAATATTAATTTTAAGGCTGATAAATGACAACCAATTGTTATTGAGACTATTCATTCCGTCATAATTGTGAACAATGTACTCACTATAGCCCAGTTTTATTTTACGGGAAGAAGAGAAGTATCTAGGAAAAATAAGATTAAGTTAATGGCAAAGGTAGTATTCAAAATCTAGTCATGCATTTTACTGAAGGTGGACTGTGATATTGATAGCACTTTTTTTTTTTTTTTTTTTTTTTTTTTTTTGAGATGGAGTCTTGCTCTGTTGCCCAGGCTGGAGTGCAATGGCACAATCTTGGCTCACCGCAACCTCCACCTCCTAGGTTCAAGCAATTCTCCTGCCTCAGCCTCCAGAGTAGCTGGGACTACAGGTGTGTGCCACCGTGCCCAGCTAATTTTTGTATTTTTAGTAGAGACGGGGTTTCACCATGTTCACCAGGATGGTCTTGATCTCTTGACCTTGTGATCCACCTGCCTCGGCCTCCCAAAGTGCTGGGATTATAGGCGTGAGCCACCATGCCTGGCCGATAGCACTTGTAACAAAATTAAATTCTTTATTTTTGCCAGGTACTGTGCTAAATATTACTTCATTTAGTTCTCATAATTTTTCATTAGGTGTATGATACTGTAATTAATTTCATTAGGTCAAAACTATATTCAGGAATATACAAGTAATAGGGCTTGGTTATAAATCCTGGGAGCCAGTACTCCAGAGCTTGAACTCTTTGTCACGGTAGTAAATAGTGAACTCTTGGTCATAATACTAAGTAACTGTCTCACTGAACTAATACCTGAGATGTTCCAGCAATGCACGTTTACTTTTGCTAATTCCAGGTAGATGACACCAGGTGAAAAATGAGGTTCAGAGAGGCTATGTAACTTAAAAGATCATATATCTCATAAATGGTAAAGATGGAAATCAAACTCATATCTGCCTAATTCCAAACCCTGTGTCCTTTCAGTATTCCATGCTGTCTTTGTATCTTGATTACAGCCTTGTAGAGTTATGAAGTGCTTAATATTGGTAATGTTTTTAATAATGTTTTTGTGTTTTGCAGGGATTTATCAAAGATGTTCATGAAGACTCTCTTACAGTTGTTTTTGAAAATAAGTAAGTTATTTTTGTTGGCAAAGATCTTAATTTTAGAGATTGGCAGTGCCAAACTGTTTGTTTTTGGGTGTTCCTGCTGCCAGTGGAAAAATGATTCTGCTTTTGGAGGTGGAGTGTGTGTGGGGGGGGAGGAATTTGGTTGTTTGATCTTAAGTCTAGTTTTGATAACTCTTTACCTGTTTTTCTGTCCATAATTGTTACTTTTTTCATAACTCTCTTTGTCAGAACATGTATGGATATGAATCAGTGGCACAAATTAGATGATAATATTTATGCTTAATAATTAAAAGCCCAGAATGTTCAAATGATGGTGTAGAAGGTTTTCCAGTTGACTACTGGTCGTCAGAATAAGTATTAAGCCATCTTTAATTGCTTGAGGGGTATGCAGTCTAAACATGGGGAAGACAATATGTTGGGCTTGGTTAGGAAGGTTTATAAAAGAGCACTGGGCTGGGTGTGGTGGCTCACACCTGTAATCCCAGCACTTCGGGAGGCTGAGGCAGGCGAATCACCTGAGATCGGGAGTTTGAGATAGGCTGCTCAACATGGTGAAACCCTGTCTCTACTGAAAATACAAAAAACTTAGCCAGGCTTGGTGATGGGTTCCTGTAATCCCAGTGACTTAGGAAGTTGAGGCAGGAGAATTGCTTGAACCCGGGAGATGGGGGTTGCAATGAGCCGAGACTGCGCCATTTTATCCAGCCTGGGCAACAAGAGTGAACTATGTCTCAAAAAAAGAAAGAAAAACAAACAAACAAACAAACTGTTTAATTGATGGTCAGAAAAAACCTGTTCCGCTTTTACTTTTAAGCTGTTAGTGGAATTGCCTGAAAAGATCTTTGCCTAACAGCTGCTTCATGTAGAAACAAGTGTTGAGATGATTTCTTTGAGCAGCTGCCATTGGAAAGTAATGATGAAAATAAAGCATCCCCAATTCTTTTGTCAGCTGCTACTTTGCCTGACCTTGGCAGATAGAAACTCAAGAGACATTTTATGTCATTGTATACTTCCCAGACATGTAAATGACCTGTGAGAGTAGGGAAGAATTTTTAACTTTATAAATTCAGCTTTTAAAATACAACATAAATGTCAATTAACTGATAAATTAGTGGTTTAATACGTTCATATTTGCTACAGAGTTAAAAGTAGGCTTTTTCTAGGTTCTAATTATAATGTATGTATCCACTGTAGGAAAGATAAATGGAACATGAGAAAAGTAATCTTTTGTAAGTCAGATATTCAAAATAATTGCTGATTTATTTTCTGTGTTTCAGTGAACACGTATATTAAAAAGAGTTACACAGTTTATATTGTTTTGTAATCTATGAAATTGTGTTTCCTTTATTGATAGGTCTTATAGTTGTAAAAGTATTTGAAATAAATTGATCTCACTACTATTTATTGGGCAGCTGTGTCGATTTGACATTTTGATTTGAAGTTAGTCATCATTATGAAATTACTTCATTTGCAGAATAATGTATGTACTACTTTTAGGATGAATAATTTGGGAGAATGTGTGTACTGCTCTTAAGATGAGTAATTTGGGAGGTAATGTACAGTTGCTATCAATTATGTTAATTGTGAACTTCATCAAGAGTCATACAAAATCTTTTCTGCTTCAGTAACTAATTACTTGGGAAATTATATTAATAGTGTGAAGGTTGTTTTTCTTCTCTTTAGGGAAAGCTAAGTGGTAAACTAACTTGAAAAAATACGCAGCACCAAGCATAAACTGTATATTTTTAAATTGTTAATACACCTTTTCTAATCCTTCAGTTGGCAGCCAGAACGCCAGGTTCCATTTAATGAAGTTAGATTACCACCACCACCTGATATAAAAAAAGAAATTAGTGAAGGAGATGAAGTAGAGGTATGTATTTTTAAGTTTATTTTCTTGTGGTGTCTATTTTTTGTATTTAAATATTCTTTTAGGAAAATTAGCATAGTTGATGGAGGATAAATCTAACTCCTTTTCTCTGTTCTTTCTATTGGTGGTAGTGGCTGCCTAATCTAGCAGTGCTTGAGTTTTGGAGTCAGAATAGATCTCACCTGTCCTGTTGTTAGCTTCGTAGACTTTTATCATTATAATTTGGAAGTCATGGATGATAGTACATTTGAATTTTTTTTTTTTTTTCTTAGACATAGTTTTGCTCTTGTTGCCCAGGCTGGAGTACAGTGGTGCAATCTCAGCTCACCACAACCTCCACCTCTTGGGTTCAAATGATTCTCCTGCCTCAATCTCCTGAGTAGCTGGGATTACAGATGCGCACCACCTCGCCTTGCTAATTTTGTGTTTTTAGTAGAGACGTCTTTCTCCATGTTGGTCAGGCTGGTCTCGAACTTCTGACCTCAGGTGATCCACCTGCCTCAACCTCCCAAAGTGCTAGTATTAGAGGCGTGAGCCACTGCTCTCAGGCTGCATTTGAATTTTTAAAAGAACCTGGCATAGAACACTATGTGCTGTGGTGTTATTCTTTTCCTTCTTTTTCCTATTTAAATAATTTGTCGTATGATTTGCCTGGGTGTCTTTATGAAATGACAGTTATTTTACTATAGTGATCATTAACAGAGTTATGTGACAATGTGAAATATTGTAACTAGCTTTTTGTCTTGTAGAATATTACAGAAATATCTGAGGAAAAATTTAAAAGTACAGAAAAGCAAAAAAATAAATAATGAAGGACGAGGGAAAGAAAAATCACCACTCAGAGATTAATAAAACACTGTTAATGTTGTGCATGTTCTTCCAGGCGTGTTTCTCTCTGTCTGTCTGTCTCTGTGTGTGTGTGTCTATCTCTGTCTCTCTCTGTCTCTCCTCCCCCCCCCACCTCTCAGAATAAAAATGGGATCATGTTATACTGCTTCTTTGTATTTTGCTCTTTTTTCACACTTAGTAGATCTTGGATGTCAGCCTTTTCCATGTTATTATTTGTGGTTATATAACAAGAAACCTGGAAATAATTAGAACCGCGATGGTGATTTGATGAATATAAAATTTCGTTTCAGTTTTTAAGAAATGGATATCGTTCTTCCTTTGTGCTCAAATTTCTTCTTTTTTTTTTTTTTTAAAGATGGGGTTTCACCATGGTGGCCAGGCTGGTCTTGAACTCCTGACCTTAGGTGATCCACTTGTCTCCGCCTGCCAAAGTGCTAGGATTACAGGCGTGAGCCACTGCGCCCGGCCGCTGTGCTCAAATTTCTTAAAACATTTCTCACTGAAAGTTGCTTGATAGTATTGAAAGATTTTTAAGTTTCAATTATACCTACTATAAGTAGGGTGGGTTATGGGAATTGGGATGGGAGAACTTGACTGATGAAATCCCTATCTCAGTGTTTTTACAAACTTTTTTTGAGATGGAGTCTCACTCTGTCACCCAGGCTGGAATGCAGTGGTGTGATCTTGGCTCATTGCAGCCTCTGCCTCCCAGGTTCAAGCCATTCTCCTGCCTCAGCCTCCCAAGTACCTGGGACTAAAGGCATGTGCCCAAATTGCTGGGATTACAGACATCAGCGGCCACTCCTGACCCTACAAACATTTTATTTATTTATTTATTTATTTTGTTTCCCTCGTCTCCAAGGCTGGAATGCAGTGGTGCGATCTTGGCTCACTGCAACCTCTGCCCCCGGGGTTCAAGCAATTCACCTGCCTCGGCCTCCCAAGTAGCTGGGATTACAGGCATGCACCACCATGCCTGGCTAATTTTTGTATTTTTAGTAGAAACGGGGTTTAACCATGAGGATTAGGCTGGTCTTGACCTCATGACCTCAGGTGATCTGCCTGCTTTAGCCTCCCAAAGTGCTGGAATTACAGGTGTGAGCCACCACACCTGACCATTTACAAACGTTTTAAACATGCATATACTGTACTAAGCACTGCAAGTGATTTGGTTATCTGCCAATTTTATTTTCCTTTTTTTTTTTTTTTTTTTGGCAATGGAGTCTCGCTCTGTCACCCAGGCTGGAGTGTAGTGGAGCGATCTCAGCTCACTACAATCTCCTCCTCCCAGGTTCAAGCGATTCCCCTGCCTCAGCATCCCAAGTAGCTGGGATTACAGGTACCCACCACCATGCCCAGCAGATGTTTTCTTTTAATAGAGACAGCGTTTCACCATGTTGGCTAGACTTGTCTTGAGCTCCTGACCTCAGGTGATCTGCCCACCATGGCCTACCAAAGTGCTGGGATTAATAGGCGTGAGTCACCTCACCTGGCCTGATTTTTTTTAATGATAAATTTTCTTTGAGCTCTCATTAAGATAATATGCTGGGAAGTCAAATAATTGCAGCAGTTGAACCCGTAATAACCTTAACTCAGTTTACCCACTTTGGTGGAAGTCAAAGATAAAAGAGTAAAGTGAGTGCTTTACTCATTCATGTGGGGCCTGGCTCTTGGCACCCTCATGTAGTTTATACTTTGCTTTTGCAAAAGCAAAAAGTACACAGTGAACTTAGGGCACATAGTTAAAATCCAGGCAGAAGCTTTAAATGGCAATAGGTTAAGAAATAACTTTTTGTAAGGATACCTGTACTATAGTCTGGCTGTCGTATTAGACTTCTTGAGGAAAATGTTACTGATGGTGTGGTGGGGGAGGCATGAGGAACAGTGGTGAAGTGACTGCTCCAATCAGGGAGTGTCAAGTGAGGTCCTGGGTGGTGCTGTGTGTGGCAGTGATGGATGCTGCTGATTACTCTCTTCATTTGGACTTTAGGTTTTATTGAAAATATGTTTCTCAGTGTTGTAGGTCTGATAGTTTTCTGTGAGGATGGAAGGGGCTTGATTCATTTTCATTTTTCAAAATTGGTGGTGCAGTGTTTTTCTTTTAGATACTGAATAAGCAGAAGTTAGGTCAAGCAAGGAATGATGCAGGGTTGGACATGTACCAGAGTTAGAAATGTGTGGCAGTCAGTTTTGATAGTAGTGCTTCTTAGACTTTTTTGATGTTCAGACACAAAATTGATAGCGTGAAGTCTCAGATTGAAGGGAAAACTACTCTTAGTGGAGTGCTGAAAGTGTTAACAGTGTACTTTTTCCATTCCTGTCCAGGAAGGTCCTGCCCTGTTCCTGAACAGTCTCTGGCTCACCCCTGTGGCCTGCCTCCCCTTCTGTAAATAAGACATTGATGCTAGAGATTGAATGATTGAGAAATCGAATCTAGAATTTTTTTTTAAAAAATTCATGTTATGTTTTATGATTCAGCTCTGGTGAAATTTGCTTTTTTTTTTTTTATATTTTAAAATTTAATATAGCTGCCCATCACCGAAAATTTGCTCTCTGGAATTTTGTAAGTCATCTGAAATTAAGATGTCATAGGTTTTTCACTTTTTGAAAATTCATACAAGGAAAAAGCTTAAGTGTAATCTTGACACCCATAGAATTTTGTTTCTTTTGCCACCATTTATTAAGGATCTATCCATAGTACCTAGAGTGTTTAGAAACTCTTGAGTTAGTACTTTACCAGGTAATGTTTTGAAAGCCGCCTCCCTCATTCAAAGTAATAAAGCTTAATGTAAAAAATTATATAAAGTACTTCCCTCTTGTAGGTATGCTTCCCCACCAACCCTAACTTAAATCTCACTTACCAGCGTTGATTGATTGTCTCTTCTGAGGTTTTTTTTTTTTTTTTGAGACGGAGTTTCGCTCTTGTTACCCAGGCTGGAGTGCAATGGCGCGATCTCGGCTCACCGCAACCTCCGCCTCCTGAGCTCAGGCAATTCTCCTGCCTCAGCCTCCTAAGTAGCTGGGATTACAGGCCCATGCCACCATGCCCAGCTAATTTTTTGTATTTTTAGCAGAGACGGGGTTTCACCCTGTTGACCAGGATGGTCTCGATCTCTTGACCTCCTGATCCACCCGCCTCGGCCTCCCAAAGTGCTGGGATTACAGGCTTGAGCCACCGCGCCCGGCCTCTTCTGAGTTTATTTGCATGTTTAAAGGAAATATTTAAGTTCAAAAAATGGGATTGAGTTATATATTTGGATTTTTGTATTCAGTTAATTATGATAGCAGACATTTTGATGTCTTCTCAGTTTTTTTTTTTCTCTTCTTTTCCTTATTTTAAATTTACCTCATTTTTTGTAACTACCTCAAAATTATTTGGTGTGGATATATCAAATTAAAAGCTGTTACCAAAAATTGTTGCTATTAACAATACCAGAGTTAAAGTTAATCATCTTACGTAAATCTTCTGGTAGTATTATATATTCTAAGAGGTTCAACTGCAGAATCAAAAGGCAAAGATATTTACGTTTTGAAAAGTACTAAAATGTACCCTTTCATCTTCCAGAAATGCCTTCTGGGCGCGGTAGCTCACAACTGTAATCCCAGCACTTTATGAGGCTGAGGCGGGTAGATCACCTGAGGTGGGGAGTTTAAGACCAGCCTGGTCAACATGGTGAAACCCCATCTCAACTTAAAAATAAATAAATAAATAAATTAGCCAGGTGGGGTGGTGGATGCCTGTAATCGCAGCTACCTGGGAAGCTGAGGCAGGAGAATTGCTTGAACCCAGTAGGCAGAGGTTGCACTGAGGCGAGATCATGCCACTCCAGCCTGGGCAACAGTAAGACTCCGTCTCAAGGGAAAAAAAAAAAAAAGAAATAGCCATAAAACGCAAGGATTTCCTATACCATAAGCTACACAAACAAAAAAATAGACAATTCACAGAACAAAGGATGAAGAGCCAATAAACTAATTTAAATGATGTACCCATATTACTATTAAGGAAATGAGAATTCAGGAGACATCAGCTTCCGTCCACAACGTTTGCAAAACTGTACATATGAACGATATAGTACAGTCACTCAAAGTATGAAAAAGATACCTCCAGTGTGTTAACAGAATTATAAAGTGATAATTCAGAAGGCATTAAAAAACACAATATATCACAGTTATAAAAAACACATTATATCTGTTATGCACCACCATGCCCAGCTAATTTTTGTATTTTTAGTAGAGACAGGGTTTCCCCATGTTGGCCAGGCTGTTCTCGAATTCCTGACCTCAGGTGAATCTGCCTGCCTCGGCCTTCCAAAGTGCTCGGATTACAGGTTCTAGCCACTGTGTGCGGCCACATTTGTGGTGTTTTAATTCAGGCATTTAGATTTAGTCATTTTATGAAAGTAACTTGGTCTTTCAGGGGCGAGGTTATTAATGAAGCTTACAGAAATGGATATTAAGTTTAAAACTGAATTCAGCATTTTATTGTTTAGTTAGAAAAGCCTCCAGGCAGTTAAGAATGCTTCATTTAGGAAGCCGGGTTAATGGATGGTTATGCTTTAGTGAAAATAGAATAAGGGGTCTAGGTAGTTTTAAAGACATAACGTTTTCAGAGATTGATGTACCCAAAGATTAGCAAGAGATATTCCAGTCTGCTTGAATGAGCTGCCTCTCTTAAGATAGTGCTTCGAATGGGCACTTTCTTTTGATTGTTAGCATATTCTTTTTCTGTACAGTGGTATGATCATGGCTCACTGCAGCCTCAACCTCGTAGTCTCAAGTGATCCTTCTACCTCAGACTCCCAAGTAGCTGAAATTAGAGGCATACATCACCACATCTGGCCAAGTAAAAAAAATTTTTTTATAGATATAGGATCTCCCTGTGTTGCCCAGGTTGGTCTCAAATTCCTGGGCTCAAGCAATCTTCCTGCCTTGGCTTCCAAAAGCGCTGGGATTACAGGCATGAGCCACTGTTCCCGGCCATTATTAGACTCCATGCTGGAGTACAGTGGAGTGAACACAACTCACTGTAGCCTCGAAGACCTGGGTTCAAGTATCTTTCCACTTGGGGTAGCTGGGATTACAGGCACATGCCACCATGCCTGCTTAATTTCGGCATTTCACATAGTGATACGGTTTCACCAGGCTGGTCTTGAACTCTGGAGCTCAAGTGATCTGCCCACCTTGGCCTCCCAGAGTACAGGGATTGCAGGTGTGAGTTAACCACACATGGCCTTGTTAGACATTTTAATAAGAGTTTAAACATGGCAAATCCAACTTTTTCATATTTTCCAGGGTTTGATGATACATGTATCCACAATAAATGCGGTTCTCTAACTGTAACTTAACTGCTCAGTAACCGTTAAATGTGAACCTAGAGTATACCCATTTTATAAATATTGATACCAGATTTAAAATATCTCTAATAAATTCCAGTTTATCATTACTTGTGGTTATTCTTACACTTGGATAATCAGAATACAGTTCTTGAACTCTTGGAACTTTTACTGGCATTTCATTCTGTGAAAAAAGGGATAGCCATCTTTGTGCTGTGATTTTAGCATATTTAGTCAGTTGAATTGATTAATGAATATATTTGCATTTCATTATCTTTTGCAGTTACCTTTGTATACACATCTGCCTTTGACATTTCCACTTAAATGAAGTAAATTTTGGCACACAAACATATTTTTTAAAACTTTATCTTCAACTTTTATTTTACTTTTTTTTTTGGACAGGGTCTTGCTGTGTCACTCAGGCTTGAGTGTAGTGGTTCAGTCTTGGCTCACTGCTGTCCCAACTTCCTGGACTCCAGTGATCCTCCCACCGTAGCCTTCCATGTAGCTGGGACCACTGTTGTGTGCTACCATGCCTGACTAATGTCTTTTGTATTTTTGGTAGAGACAGGGTTTTGTCATGTTGTCCAGGCTGGTCTTGAACTCAAGAATGCACATCATCTTTGCCTCTTCTCCTTAGAAATAAGTGGTTTGAGAACATTTGTCTAGGATGTTACCATCTGAAGACTTCATAGTCTTGAGATTTCGCTTTGTAAGATAATTTCACATTTATCAGTGGAATCAAGTGTGCTGCTATCTTTTTGGATCTGTTGTCTGATACCTCTAATAATTAGAAAGGCATTCCTCTGTAAATTTTCTTCTCTTTGCAATTATGAGTGAAAAATAAATTCATAATTCTGAACTGGTCAGCGGTAGCTACAAGCAGACTACAAGGATGGCGTCTGCAGTCTTTTTGAACTTTTTTGAAAGAGATGTGATACCTCGGGCTATACAGTAAGGAAACTGTATGAAGACACAGCGTTAACAATTTATTTCACTGTTGTGTCCTTCTAGGTGATGCCGTCACTCCTCTGTTCCATTTTAGTCTTTATTTAAAGTATAGCTGAGAATAACTGATGAATGTTGATGAAATAGTAAAATGTTTCAAGATATAGGAAAAATAAGATCACTAGATTCTACCTTACATTTATAAAAGGGCCCAGTGGATACATAAAATAATTGCAGAATAAGGGTGAGTTTTATTCTAGTCTTAAAAAAGTAAACTTTCTTGTCTTTTGTGTATGTCTAAGGAAGAATAATAAAGTCATGAGATACTGATCCCTTTGAATAGTTAGATCTGTTGATAAAAGAAATGGAAAAGCTAAAATTGAGTTTAATGGATCCTGATTGGTATATTCGACTTGCTGCTTTTCTCACAGCTTTTTTCTAATCACGGTGTACAGTAAAGTTTATTAGTAGGTTTTGGTTTATTCATTTCCAGTTCCAGTATTCCTGCCACTGCTGAGATTACTCTGAAATCAACCTGATAGAAGCTTCAGGCTTTCTAAAACTTTTTGTCTTTAGTTGTTTGCGTTTGTCTCCCAGATGGCTGTTAACACCCACTGATGGGTTTCCCTGGCCGTCTCTGCGAGGGCAATCATTCTTAGTTTTTATTGGTTCTTAACTTGTTTCTTCTCAGTCCCCCTTTTCTACCTTTCCATATATTGAAAATATAATACATTAAGCTGTTGTATCATAAGAAATAACTAGAATCCCAAGTGAAAACTTGTGATCTATTATGTTAATAAAACTGATATTTATAAAGAATATAAGACTAATTTTTTTGTGGATAGGAGTTTTGTTGTTGTTGTTGTTTTTTGAAATGGAGTTTCTCTCTAGTTGCCCAGGCTGGAGTGCAGTGGTGTGTACCTTGAGATCAAGTGATTGTTCCGCTGCCTCCTCCCGAGTAGCTGAGATTATAGACACCTGCCACCATGCCCGGCTAATTTTTGTTTTTTAATAGAGACAGGATTTTACCATGTTGATCAGGCTGGTCTCGAGCTCCTGATCTCAGGTGATCCACCCACCTTGGCCTCCCAAAGTTCTGGGATTACAGGCATGAGCCACAATGCCTGGCCTGAATAGGCGTTTTGTAAGGTACTTAGTGTACTTTCCTAGATGGACTGAATGTGCGTAGTGTTTTTGTTACTCAAGCAGATGGAATTTAAAAATTAGGTTAATCACTTTCTGAGAATAATATTTAATATTAACAATGTTGACAGAAACAGGAAGACCTATGTTACACATTATTTAAAACTCCTTTTTAAGAGCATTTCTTGCCGGGCACGGTGGCTCAAGCCTGTAATCCCAGCACTTTGGGAGGCCGAGGCGGGTGGATCACGAGGTCAAAAGATCAAGACCATCCTGGTCAACATGGTGAAACCCCGTCTCTACTAAAAATACAAAAAAACTAGCTGGGCATGGTGGTGCATGCCTGTAATCCCAGCTACTTAGGAGGCTGAGGCAGGAGAATTGCCTGAGCCCAGGAGGCGGAGGTTGTGGTGAGCTGAGATCGCGCCATTGCACTCCAGCCTGGGTAACAAGAGCGAAACTCCGTCTCAAAAAAAAAAAAAAGAAGAGCATTTCTTTAAAATGCTTATGTTTAGTAAACCTCATGAATATGGAGTTAATTTCCAAGAAGCTAAATTGCTGAAAAAAGTACAAGTTTTATTTTTAAGTACTAAATTTAAGTGTAACTATCGCTTTTAGTATATTGCATTTAATATACCAATTTAAATAAAATAGCATTTTTGATTCTTAAGTTTAATGGGATTGGACATTTATAACAAGTCATTATTTACAGCATTGAAATCTTTTGGGATGAATGGATATAGGCATTTTTTTTTTCTTCTCAGGTATATTCAAGAGCAAATGACCAAGAGCCATGTGGATGGTGGTTGGCTAAAGTTCGGATGATGAAAGGAGAAGTAAGTAATCTTAACACTTGCTTTGTGACTGGTTTCTAAGGAAACACCTCAGTGCTTGGTTTTTGTAAATTTTATTTCTACTGTCAGTTTTATTTCTAAAAGCCTGCCTGAGAAATAGTTGATCAAACATTTCGGAAGTTCATTAGCATTAATTTCTGTTTGTGTTCTGTATTGGCAAACACCAAAGCCACACTCCAGAGGTACACCTCAAGCATGCAAGGATCACCAGGGTTCATGCTTGTAAGAACCTATCATCTAGTTTAGGCAAATCAGATTGATGTGGCTAAGCTGTGCTTAGTGTTTTTGCCTCATGGGGGAGGGTCCATTGGTTAAGCTGAGCAAGGTAATTAGAACTTCATTTAAACTTCATTATTTTTGTTCATATGGGATTTTTAAAGTATTTTGGTGTCTTTTAGTTTTATGTCATTGAATATGCTGCTTGTGATGCTACTTACAATGAAATAGTCACATTTGAACGACTTCGACCTGTCAATCAAAATAAAACTGTCAAAAAAAATACCTTCTTTAAATGCACAGTGGATGTTCCTGAGGATTTGAGAGAGGCGTGAGTAATTTTATTTACTGTTGAATTATTTTGTGAATTAAGAGGATTTTTCAGTGCCACAAAACATTTTCCCAAACACCCAATCAAAACCTTTTGATGGAAAATCTTCTTAATGAACAAAGGTTGTAATGGGGGATGTCAAAGTGAAATACTGACTTCGTATTATGAGTCTCCTCTAAATTTAATCTGTTATTGAGGTCTTACACATGAATTAATTTTTCTCTAGGTGTGCTAATGAAAATGCACATAAAGATTTTAAGAAAGCAGTAGGAGCATGCAGAATTTTTTACCATCCAGAAACAACACAGCTAATGATACTGGTAAGATACCATATTTTAAATTAGCTTGTTAATGGATACTGCACAGATTTTATTATTAGATATTTCAAAAGAGAAAAGCTAAGGTCAACTTAGTGTATAGTGAATTATTTATTAAAACAGTGTTGGAGAAAAATTTGTTTGCAGCTATAAAATGTTAATTACTTTTGATTTCTTCTGGAGTAAGGAGAAGAAAATTTTTTAACATGACATTCTTAAGGTAAAATTCTTAGTGTGTGAGAACCTGGATTTTTTCCCAACCAAACATGTTCTGAATAGCAGATCTAAATACTACAGGAATTCAGAAAGGAAAGTGTGATTACTCAGTACTGAATGTCAGTTGAAAGGAGAAGTGTAGTAGATGAGAAGCAATGAACGCTTTGTATAGAAGATGGTATTTGTGCTATTTGGAGGAATGATTAAAGCATTGAGTAATTAGCTTGTTTGTTTATAGTCTGCCAGCGAAGCGACTGTGAAGAGAGTAAATATCTTAAGTGACATGCATTTGCGAAGTATTCGTACAAAGTTGATGCTTATGTCCAGAAATGAAGAGGCCACTAAGCATTTAGAAGTAAGTGGGTTTACCTACCAAAGAATTTTGTGTATACTATTGAGTTTTTGTTTGTTTGTTTTTTGGAGACAGATTCTGGCTCTGTCACCCAGAGTGCAGTGGCACGATCTTGGCTTACTGCAACCTCCGCCGCCCTTGTTCAAGCAGTTCTCTTGCCTTGGCTTCCATGTAGCCGGGATTACAGGTGTGTACCACCAAGCCTAACTAATTTTTGTATTTTGGGAGACGGGGTGTTGTCATGTTGGCCAGGCTGCTCTCTTAACTCCTGGCCTCACGTGATCGCCTACCTTGGCCTCCGAAAGTGCTGTGGTTATAGGCATGAGCCACCGTGCCTGGCCCTCATTTAGTTTTATAAATATATTTTTCAAGTTCCTTGCTTCAAACTAAGGCCGCCTAGGACTTCTGTTTCATGACTGTTTAGAGTTGTCGTGTCTTTAGAAGAGTTACTTTTTCATTTTACCTTTTATCAAATGTAGCCTTTCCTTTGCTAAATGCCTGTTAACTTGTTTGTAGGACTTAGGTGACAGGTACCAAATACCAAAGAAACTAGAGATACCAAGTAGACTGTATTGCTAGTTCTTTACTTTGTATTTCACCTTTTTCTTTTTCTTTTTTTTTTTTTGAGACGAAGTTTCGCTCTTGTTACCCAGGCTGGAATGCAATGGCACGATCTCGGCTCACCGCAACCTCCGCCTCCTGGGTTCAGGCAATTCTCCTGCCTCAGCCTCCTGAGTAGCTGGGATTACAGGCACGCGCCACCATGCCCAGCTAATTTTTGTATTTTTAGTAGAGACGGGGTTTCACCATGTTTACCAAGATGGTCTCGATCTCTTGACCTCGTGATTCACCCGCCTCAGCCTCCCAAAGTGCTGGGATTGCAGGCTTGAGCCACTGCGCCCAGCCCTTTTTGTTTTTCTTAACTGCCCTGTTTATCAGTCCTGATACCTTGCATCATTAACTAGTTCATTATAACGACTCTCGTGTGAGAGGAGGGGAGGACTAGGAGTGGGGCATCATGTGGCATGTAGTACTAAAATGTTAATCTTGTCGCTACATCTCTGACTTGTCCTGGGGTACTGTTTGTGCTCTTCTCCCTGCTGCACTGCTAGAGTAGGTGTTTTTCCACTCACCCGCTCTCTAGATCCAGATGAACACATGCATGTGTGCGCTGTGTTGTCTTAGAGAAACTGAGATATGTTTATCATCCTTAGGACAAATTTGGAAGTGTTCTCATTAAAAGTTCTGAACAACGGATACGTGAACTTACGTGCCTATATCTGGAAAAATGTTTTAGTCTAATAAAAGTTGTTTTTTCCCCCATTCATTTTATGACATTAGATGAGTTTCATTTATTTCTTAATAGATTGAGTTTTGGCCTTTTTTTAACTTAATTTTTGTGGGTTTTTTCTTCTCAGGTTTTTCTTTACACTGTTATAAAGCACATATAAAACTTAGCATCATAGCCATTTTTAGGTGTACACTTTGTATTAAGTATATTTTACATTATTGATAAATCTTCAGGACATCTTATCTTGTAAAACTGAAAATCTGTACCTTTTAGACAGCTGCTCATTTTCTCCTTTCCCCAGCCCCTGGCGACCATTCTACTTTCTGTTGCTATAAATTTGACTATTGTAGATACCTCATGTAAGTAAAAGCATTTTAGTCTTTTTTGTGACTGGCATATTTAACTTAGCATCAAGGTTCATTTATGTAGCCTATGTCAGAATTTTCTTTTTAAGGCAGAATGTATATATCACATTGTGTTTATTCATTCATTGGCCTATAGATCTGGGTTCTTTTACCTCTTTATAATGCTATAAACGTGGATGTGCAATAAAACGTTTTGTGGCCGCGTGTGGTGGCGCATGCCTGTAATCCCAGCACTTCAGGAGTCTGAGGTGGGAGGATTGCTTTAGTCCAGGAGTTCTAGACAAGCCTAGGTAACATAGTGAGACCTTGCCTCTACAAAAAAAAAACTTAGCTGGTCTCAGTGGTTCGTGCCTGTATTGGAGGCTGAAGTGGGAAGATTGCTTGAGCCCAGGAAATTGAAGTGGCAGGGAGCCACGATCAAACCACATTACCTTGGTGACATTGTGAGAGCCTGTCTCAAAAACACCAAACAAAAAACCATTTTGTATTTTGATCTTTTGTATTTTAATTTTCCTTTTTTATTAGTGCACAAAACAACTTGCAGCAGCTTTTCATGAGGAATTTGTTGTGAGAGAAGATTTAATGGGCCTGGCAATAGGAACACATGGTAGTAACATTCAGCAAGCTAGGAAGGTTCCTGGAGTTACTGCCATCGAGCTAGATGAAGATACCGGAACATTTAGAATCTATGGAGAGGTAAGTTCTCTGTTGCCTGCCTTGGTCTTTACTGTAATGTATTAACCATCTGTTGTTTGATTATATTTTTATCTGAAATTCCAGTTTCCCAGTGAAATACTTTTGAGGTAGAATTTATTCAGTTAGCATCAGTCAGCCTCGTAATCATGACTTAAGGTAAATTGAAGCTAATTTTGTACTGGGGGAGTGAAAGATTTACTGAGTAATTAAGGATGTAGTGTTTTCTAATTGAAATTTCTTAACTGCTTTTAGTTTACTTCAGTTTTATGCCCATATCAAATAATTTATCCAATTATTATTTTTTTTTTTTTGAGTGCTTACTGTGTGCCATACACTGGTAGGAGTCAATGGCATATATTAGAATAACTTTTCTAGAACTTGAATTTCTGTAATACTTCATCACTAGTGAATCATGACATTTGCAGGGGTAGGAAATTCGAAAGTTATTTTTAAATCGTAATTCAGCCAGGTGTAGTGGCATACACCTGTAGTCCCATCTACTTGGGAATCTGAGCCAGGAGGATTGCTTGAACCCATGAGTTTTAATCCAGCCAGGGCAACATAGAGTTTAAAAAAAAAAAATATATATATATATATATATATATATATGCTAATGTATGTATACACGCACATCTATTTTTATGTATATAAATTGAGACCATCCTTCAAATTTGAGTAAGTGAATTTTTTTTTTTTTTTTAGTAAGAGACAAGGTTTTGCCATATTGCACAGGCTGGTCTCGAACTCCTGAGCTCAGGTGATCTGCTTGCCTCCGCTTCCCAAAGTGCTGGGACTGTAGGCATGAGCCACTATGCCTGGCCTGGATTTTTTTTTTTTTTTTTGAATGACAATTTTGTGTCTTGACTTTTTTGTTTCTTTGTTTTTGAGTCGGAGTTTTGCTCGTTACCCAGGCTGGAGTGCAATGGCGCGGTCTTGGCTCACCGCAACCTCCGCCTCCTGGGTTCAGGCAATTCTCCTGCCTCAGCCTCCTGAGTAGCTGGGATTACAGGCTCGCACCACCATGCCCAGCTAATTTTTTGTATTTTTAGTAGAGATGGGGTTTCACCATGTTGACCAGGATGGTCTCCATCTCTTGACCTCGTGATCCACCTGTCTAGGCCTCCCAAAGTGCTGGGATTGCAGGCGTGAGCAATCGCACCCGACCGTGTCTTGACTTTTTAATACATAGCTCTATGAAAAGCTTCTTTCACATGGTAAAGCTGACTGGAGGCTTCATTTTTAATTTTGAAACTTTAAAAGTAGATAGTATAACATAGTAATTAAGAAGACAGCCAGGCATGGTAGCTCCTGTGCGTAACTCCATCAGTTTTGGAGGCTGAGGCAGGAAGATCTTGAGGCCAAGACTTGAGTGGCTGCAGTGAGCTGTGGTTGTGCCATTGTCCTCTAGCCTGAGTGACAGAGCCAAGGTTCTTTCTTTCTTGCTGACAAGGAGGAAAGGAAGAAGAAAAAAAGACAGCCTTTGGAGCTATACTGCCTGGATTGGAATTCCATCTACCACTTTAGTAGGCTTGGAGTACCTTACTTTACTTCCTTGTATAAGTGTTCTCATTATAAAATAATAACAGTAGTACTTACCTTAATATAGTTTTTTTTTTTTTTTTGAGATGGAGTTTCACTCTTGTTACCCAGGCTGGAGTGCAATGGCGCGATCTCGGCTCACCACAACCTCTGCCTCCTGGGTTCAGGCAATTCTCCTGCCTCAGCCTCCTGAGTAGCTGGGATTACAGGCACGTGCCAGCATGCCCAGCTAATTTTTTGTATTTTTAGTAGAGACGGGATTTCACCATGTTGACCACGCTGGTCTCGATCTCTCGACCTCGTGATCCACCTGCCTCGGCCTCCCAAAGTGCTGGGATTACAGGCTTGAGCCACCGCGCCCGGCCCTTAATATAGTTCTTAAGGATGGAGTATATTGTAAAAAATATTTATTGTATGTCATGTAGTAAGCACACAATAATTTGAGCTACTGTTTTAATATTTTTCAAAATTTTGTTAGCTTTTTTTTTTTTTTTTTTTTTAAAGAGGGTATATAGTCTGTTGCTCCAGCTGGAGTGCAATGGTGTGATTGTAGCTCACTGCAGCCTCAAACTTCTGGGCTCAAGCAATCCTCTGGCCTCAGCCTCTTGAGCAGCTGGGACTACAGGCTTGTGCTTCCATGCTGGGCTAATTTAAACATGTATCTATATATTTTGTATAGAAGGGGGTTTCCTATGTTGCCCAGGCTAGTCTCAAACTCTTGGCTTAAATGATCCTCCTACATTGGCCTCTCAGAGTGCTGCGTTTACAGACATGAGGCTACCACATCTGGCATTAGCTATGGTTATTAAAGAACAAACGTTAAAAATGAAAGTAACTTTATTGAGAGGTAGAAAGTTTATTTAGAGACTCATTCCCAACCCTTTAGTCGTTTAAAATTATAGTCATTAGAAATTACCAATTTTGATTATCTTATCAGACAGAAGGTACTTTTTAAAAATGCATCTCTGCAAAAATAGCTTTTTGAGTCATATACCTGATTTTGAGAATAAAATAATTCAGATAATTTAGACAGTTTGTATTGTTAACATTCAACATGAGAATTACAACCTGGGAGTATATTTAGGATTGGGTTGAAGTTTGGCGGTTCAGCAGCTGTGTAATGTAAACTCTGATACTAAATTTCTCAGCAGCTTAAAAAAGATTTTAGAGATCTTATTTTTGGTTTTAATAGTACTGACTGATTTGGGGTTTTTAAAAATGATTTTTTTAAGTACTTTGTGAATCACTTCACCTGAAATCTCTCCTCAATGGAATGAGCATAATCTTTTAGTAAAACATAATTATTCAGAATTTTCTCTTTTCTCATCTCTTTGTTGTGGATTGTGGGTTGCTTCAAGATTGAAAAAGGAATTCATTTTCATTTTTCCCCTCATCTACAGAGTGCTGATGCTGTAAAAAAAGCTAGAGGTTTCTTGGAATTTGTGGAGGATTTTATTCAGGTTCCTAGGAATCTCGTTGGTAGGTACTTTTACTAAATGTTAAATAAATTAAACATTGTTTAGTTACATACAGCGACTATTGAAAACTAGTCTTGTAGTCTAATAACTTTATTCCACTTATGTGTACAATTATTTAGACAGCAATACTTACTTTTTTGGTGATAACATTTTGTGTGACTTGTAACTTGTTTTTGTCATGTGTTAAAAAGTTAAGGACGTTTGTTTCTTCTGTACAAGGTGACCCACTAATAAGGCCCAGGGTTTTTATAACAGTTTGCCATTACAGTTTTTTGTAAGCCTTCTCATCCCGTGGGATCTTTCCTGTTATTCTCACTCCTTTATGGTCTTTTCATCATTAATTTATATTTGCCAAAATTATGATAGTACTTTTTGAAAAGGTATTTATGATAATTGTTTAGTGCAGAAGAAAAGTAACTGAACTAACAAACAGTAGGGTAACAGATTCTACACAGTAGGTCCTGAGTAACAAGTTGTTGCAAAGGCATAGAATAATAAGGTAAGAGCTTACTGGCAGGAGAGAAGGATGATAATGTGAGGGAGGTTTCACTATTAGTTACTTGACACCATTACTGAAACTGTTGTACCCATGGATTATAATGAAGTGACAAGAATTAGAAGCTGGTTAAATGAGCACTGTAGCTTGGAGTGAGTTAATTTGTAGCTCTGTTACTATGCCCTGCATTGGTGCTGTCTTTTAGGTGCTGTGTGAGACAATCGTGAAGGCTTTGGTTATGTGTTAAATATGCAATGAGTATACCAAAAATTGACTCTTGTAAATATTTAATATAAAAAGAAGCATCAAGATAATGTAGTGAGTTTACTAGAAGGGGGATGAGTTTTTGTTCCCTATTATCTCTCAATTTTTTTTTCATGCTAAGGAAATACTTTCAGCTTCTTGGGTTCCACTTACATAATGTGGCCTGTTCTGTCTTCAGGAAATGATTTAACTACAGGCATTCTATTTGTTAAATTGTTTAAAACAAACATTAATAGAAAAATGTTAAAAAAAAAAAACTCTTTCATTCTGAAAAGATTGTTTTCTTGACCATTAATGAATAGTGCATTCAGGAAAAGTAGTTTACAAGACACCAGTTAGTTTCTTGGAATTCAACTATTAGTATTTATGTAAAAAGCCTGCCTTTCTTTTTCTTTTTTTTTTTTTTTTCCTTCTGACAGTCTTGCTTTGTCACCCAGGCTGGAGTCAGTGGCCTGATCTCAGCTCATTGCAGCCTCTGCCTCCCGGGTTCAAGCAATTCTCCTGCCTCAGCCTCCTGAGTAGCTGGGACTACAGGCATCCGCCACCATGCTTGGCTAATTTTGTGTTTTTAGTAGAGACGGGGTTTCACCACATTGGCCAGGCTGGTCTCAAACTCCTGACTTTGTGAGCTGCCATGCCTGGCTATAAAAAGTCTTTCAGTTCTGCTCAAACATTTGGATAGGTGTGGCATTACTGCCAGTTGTGTAAGCTCTGTTTTATTAGTTCTTGGTATACCTTTGTTCACTGTAGTCTGAAGTGCTAGAAAGATGACTTGAGATGTTAAAATTGAATATAAACCTGAAGAATTTTGTATCGTTATAAATATACATAGGTAGGGTCCACAGTGTTATCAAATGTTTATCAGTATCAAATGGAATCACCTTTCACCAGAAAGCTGCTTTTGAAAATGATGCCCTTTTTTAAAAAAATTGTAATTATTTGACATCTGTCAGTACTAACATTGTGGTAACTGCTCTATAGAGCATAATTGAACTTCACTAAGGTCTCCTCACTTGTTGCTATTTTTTTGGGGGCGGGGGAGATGGAGCTTTGCACTTGTTGCCGAGGCTGGAGTGCAATGGTGTGATCTCAGCTCACTGCAACCTCCTCCTCCCGGGTTCAAGCGATTCCCCTGCCTCAGCCTCCCAAGTAGTTTGGACTACAGGCATGCGCAGCACACTTGGGCTAATTTTGTATTTTTAATAGAGACCAGGTTTTTCTATGTTGATCAGGCTGGTCTCAAACTCCCAACCTCAGGTGATCCTCCTGCCTTGGCCTCCCAAAGTGCTGGGATTACAGGCGTGAGCCACCGTGCCCAGCCGGTTTCCTCACTTGTAAAAATGATTTGGCAGTGGGTTTGTGAAAGGGAACCGAGTTTCTTTTCAGTCCAAGTCTATCAATTATAAAAGACAGCCTTGGTCTTAGACAGTTTGTGATCCCTAGAGAATTGAGTAAAAATTTCTGGTGTTTAAAAAATAAGAAAATTGGGTATATTAGTAGTTCTCTGATTGTTGTCTTTATTCAGTGAAGTGGTGAGTACCTGTTGTCTCTTCTGGATCTTGTCTCCATTGGCTCTGGTGATGTGGGTTGTGTGCTCTTCAGGAAATACACATTAGCAGTAACTGTTACACAGTGGTGGAATACTCAGAAGGAGCATAAGAATTTCTCTTGGTCGTCATGTGTACAGATAAAATATTTCCCTCAATAATGTTTTATGGATAAAGCAGTCTTTTGAAAAATAGTACATTGTTAGTCCAAATGAAAGAAAAAAAGAACTGAGGAATAAAAGGGAATGAGGACACGTGGTGGGTAAGTTTCAGCGAGAATTTCCTTCCTCATTCAGATTCCTCGAGTTCTAAGGTGACCATTCCCACCCCTCCCAAATGAAAGGAAAAATTATCTGAATATTGATTTGAAAATGATTCAAAACCTTTCACCTCCAGAAGCCTTCCTTAATCACTTCTCTCTGTCCCTTAAGCATTCGTATTCAGTGCTCAATTTATACTACAGGTCTGCTTCAATTTGTCAATATGGTCTGGAGTTTAAACTATGGAAATGGTCATTTAAAGTATTGACGGTCTCTGGTGGGACTAAATAAAACTTGCAGGTAGGTTCCTACCAAGGACCCCAGAAGGGTGATGGATGATCACTCACAACTGGTATAGTTCAAAAGAAGGAAGTGGCAAAGGTTCTGGGGGAGGAATATGGCATATCATCCTAATCTTTGTTCTTCGGAAGGCATTTACTTATTTTTAGCAGGGTCAAGGATGGAGTTGCTGCTTGAGCTTCACTGTGTTAACAATGAAGGTTGCTTTTATGTGCTGCTGCTAGGTCTGCTCAGAGAAGATCCATGTCATGTGAATTCCCTGCCCTACTTTTTTTTTTTTTAACCTGTTCAATTGCTGCTGCTTTGAAATTTAGGATTATTAATGGGGAACAAGGCTTGAGAGTAGGAATACAAGATAGAAAAACCCATTATAGTCATATTACTGTATTGACCAGTCTACTGTTGTCCTTGTTCTTATTCATTCTTTAATGGAAACTGTTTGTTCAGGCATGCAATAGGAAAATCTTCCATTTTAACTCTTTCAACCAAGATTTAAGTTTTTGCGAAAAGTGATTTACTTAAATTATTTGAGGATGTGGACTTGATAACAACAGTGCTGTTGCTGTTCCCTAAGGGATACATCTGTTCCATATGGTGAAGGTTACTTGAATAGTGCTTGCTAATAGGTACACAGCTCAGTGTTGCTTTATAGTTTATGTGAGTACATGCTAATCTTTTTTGAGATGGAGTTTCGCTCTTGTCACCCAGGCTGGAGTGCAATGGCACGATCTTGGCTCACCGCAACCTCCGCCTCCTGGGTTCAGGCAGTTCTCCTGCCTCAGCCTCCCAAAGTGCTGGGATTACAGGCTTGAGCCACGGTGCCCGGCTTGTGCTAATCTTTGGATAGATAGTCCTTCAGGGAAAAAGAGCCTTTTGACCCCTTTGTTTATGAATACACTCAATAACTGCTGTTTGACAGACTTTTTTTTTTTTTTTTGAGACGGAGTTTTGCTCTTGTTACCCAGGCTGGAGTGCAATGGCGCGATCTTGGCTCACCGCAACCTCCGTCTCCCGGGTTCCGGCAATTCTCCTGCCTCAGCCTCCTGAGTAGCTGGGATTACAGGCACGTGCCACCATGCCCAGTTAATTTTTTGTATTTTTAGTAGAGACGGCATTTCACCATGTTGACCAGGATGGTCTCGATCTCTCGATCTCGTGATCCACCCGCCTTGGCCTCCCAAAGTGCTGGGATTACAGGCTTGAGCCACCGCGCCCGGCCTTGACAGACTTTTAATTGTAGGAAAGTTAATTTGAATTTTATATCGTTCTGCAATATTTTATACCTAGCAAGACAACATATTATGTACATGCTGTATGTAATTTTTTATATAGCTGTGAAATAGTTTAAATACTTCTTGGTTAAAATGTAATACATGTAAATATTCTAAAGTTATCTTCAAGTCATAGAACTCTCTTGGACAGATAGAAACTTGAAAATAAAAGTAAGATTGATAGATTTGTTACTTATGTGAATTACGAAAGTCAAATTATAATTAATGTCAAGTAAAAATAGTTTTCTCTTTGCCTTTATGTACATATTCATGGTTTTGAAATGGGTTCGGTATTTTAAAAATATGAAAGTGATAAAAGGATATTTTAAAAGTCTAGATTCTGAAAATGTCTAGCACTGTTGTCATTCCCAGTTAGTAACCTTGGGCATGCTGAAAGGGAGTGAGTTTCAGACCAGGGATAACATTCCTTGGTAGTCTGTGGGGTGGAGTAATTGACAGTAAAAAGATGGAGCTTCACTGGACGATTATAATTACTAGCAAGTTAACAATAGTTGGGCCAATACTGAAAGAATAGCAGAATTGGTTTTTAGCTTACCTTTATATTTGTTTTCTCTTACTAAAGGAAAAGTAATTGGAAAAAATGGCAAAGTTATTCAAGAAATAGTGGACAAATCTGGTGTGGTTCGGGTGAGAATTGAAGGGGACAATGAAAATAAACTACCCAGAGAAGATGTAAGTGTTTAAAATGTAATTTCTTTGCCTCTTTAAAATGTCCTTTTTTTGGCCACCTTAATAGTGGTAGAAATTTTATCCGTTAGAGGGTTTTTCTTTCTTGTTTTTAAAATTCTGTTTTTGTAACACTGCTTTATACGCTTAGAAAACAATCATTTTCCACTGTGTGGGTGTTGCTCTTCATTGTTTTGGTAGTACTTCAGTAAAAAAAAAAAAAAAAGCCAGTTCATGATAAAAAGATGTCTATTTGATAATCTTAACAGTTATGTTTCATACGTAGAGTGTAAAGCTATAGAATTTGATACTTTCAAAGAAATTTTTAATTTGAATAGGTTTTGGCGTATGGGTGGGTTTTGGTTACATGGTTAAGGTTCTTTAGTGGCGATTTCTGAGATTTTGGTGCACCTGTCACCTGAGCAGTGGACACTGTACCCAATATGTCATCTTTTATCCCTCACTCCCTCAACCTTCCTCCCCACTGAGTTCCCGAACTCCATTATAGCATTCTTTTGTCTTTGTGTCCTCATAGCTTAGCTCCCCCCTACAAGTGAGAACATACGTTATTTGATTTTCCATTCCTGATTTACTTTACTTAGAATAATGGCCTCAATCCAAGTTTCTCTAAAAAAATGTTATTTTGTTCATTTTTACGGCTGAGTAATATTCCACTGTGTAGATAGATATACCACATCTTCTTTTTAACCATTCATTGGTTTATGGGCACTTAGGTTGGTTCCATATCTTTGCTGTTGTGAACCATGCTGACATAGGAATTGTAGATCATACTCTCCTCAACCATTTTATACAATCTGAAAGTATTGACTTTTTTTCTTTTCTGAGATGGAATCTCGTCCTGTCGCCAGGTTGGAGTACAGTGGCACGATCTCGGCTCAGTGCAGCCTCTGCCTCCCAGGTTCAAGCGATTCTCCTGCCTTAGCCTCTTGAGTAGCTGTGACTACCGGCGGCACTGCCATACCCAGCTAATTTTTGTATTTTTAGTAGAGGTAGGGTTTCAGCATGTTGGGCAGGATGGTCTCAATCTCTTGACCTTTTGATCTGCCTGCCTCACCCTCCCAAAGTGCTGACCTTTTCTTGATTGAAATCCTCTTATGCTTTTACGTTGCTATTAATTCTGATCCTAGCTTTCTAAAATTTTTCATCTTTTTTCCAACATGTTGATGTTTTGACCCTAATTTTGTTCTTTACTTCTTGTACATCATTTTAAGGATCTCACATTTATGGCTTCAGTGGTCTGTTCTATATGCTTAAGCTTTGTGTGCCTGAATATATGACAAGGAGTTTTTACAAAATCATCAGAAAATAGTCAAAACTGCTTTAGCTTTGCACAGCAGAGCATTGTATGGGGAGTTTGTTAACCTGTTGGATACAGGATCTGTCTTTTAAAAAGAGAAAACTATGTATTTAGCCCAACCAAGTATTGGTATTATAAAGATGTTAAAGATAGCCACTTCCTTTATTCCTTTTAATTAGAATGTGGAGGAATAAATGAGGAACAACAAATGTTTAGGTATCATCACACAAATTAATACTTGTGGCTTGGAATGCTGTTTTCAGTAATTTTATTCTATACTGCTTTAAAAAGTACAAATCTCACAGAACTTACTCTTCATAAGCACTTCTGCCCCATTTTGCATTATTTTAAGATGGCTTAAGATAAGGATTAAGGCTGGGTGTGGTGGCTCAGGCCTGTCATCGCAGCACTTTGGGAGGCTAAGATGGGTGGATCACCTGGGGTCAGGAGTTTGAGACTAGCCTGTCGAAGATGGAGAAACCCCACCTCTGCTAAAAATACAAAATTAGTTGGACGTGGTGGCGCCTGCCTGTAATCCCAGCTACTCCGGAGGCCAAAGCAGGAGAATTGCCTGAACGCTGAGAGGCAGAGGTTGTGGTGAGCTGAGATTGCACCATCGCACTCCATCCTGGGAAACAAGAACGAAACTCTGTCTGAAAGAAATAAAATAAAAATATAAGGATTAAAACTGATGGTCTCATGCCATTGTTATTGGCACCTTTTTTTGTTATGCTTAGTATAACTAATGGAAAGATGAATGCTGAACCATTTGGCATACAACCACTGCCTAAACGTTTGTCTTAAAATCATGGTAGTTACTGGCCAGGACCGTTAACTTGGTCGACTGCATTTCTAAGTGTGATATTAATGTCTTCTGTTAGCTTGATTTATTCCCAG
This sequence comes from Saimiri boliviensis, assembly GCF_048565385.1. NCBI lineage: Eukaryota > Metazoa > Chordata > Mammalia > Primates > Cebidae > Saimiri > Saimiri boliviensis. Next base: position 69,756,450 of record NC_133456.1, read on the forward strand.
TTGCTTTTCAGTATTTATTTTGTTGTAAGCATATTCTTCTAGGTTTTCCTTCATAAGTAAGAATTTACTGTACTTCCTTGTTTGTAGTTTTGGCCATTGTTACTGTCATTTCTATGCCAGGGCCAAGAGACATAAATACTTGCAGAGGCCAAGCAGGTACATGAGTAGGCAAGTTGAACTGTGTAGATAGGTGGAGAGGACAGTGCCTTTCTTCATAGGGAATGCATGCCTTATTTTTTGCTACAGTGATATGTTTTGAGAAGCAGGAAACCTATAATATGCAAATTTTCAGTTTTCAAAACACTGCATGGTAAAATAAATCCGAAGGTTAGTATTGGCTTATTGGTGCCACCATTTAACAATTTAAGTTGGAGACTCAGTGTATAACTTCTTTACTCTGAAGGCTTTGGTGATCTGTCGCTAGCCTGAAATGACTTTTTGTACCTGTAATGTACTATAGTAATTATTGTCTTTATAATTGAGTTTTTAATGATAGCCTTTCGGTCTTACTTACATGTTGTTTTCTGGTATATGTCTCCAAACCAGTTTATAAACTCCTTGAAATCAGGAAGTCAAATCTGAACTCCCGTATTTTTCATTCTCGCCTATGACTATGAATTGAGTACAACGGGCACTTTTTAATTATAAAAGTTTAATAAATGTTAGAATAACAGATGAGTATAATATCAAAAACAGATGTGTATCTGTGCTTTCTACATGTCTCTCCTTTACTCGTCATGCCTCCTAGGCTTTAACCTGTTGAAGCCGCTGTTGCATGGTTTTGTTTTGAGATTATAAACAACGCTGACTGGGCACCATGGCTCATGCCCCAGCATTTTGGGAGGCCGAGGCAGGTAGATTACGAGATCAAAAGTTTAGGACCAGCCTGGCCAAGATGGTGAAACCCTGTCTCTACTAAAAATACAAAAATATTAGCCAGGCACGGTGGCGGGTGCCTGTAATCCCAGCTACTCAGGAGGCTGAGGCAGAGAATTGCTTGAACCCAGGAGGTGGAGGTTGCAGGGAGCCGAGATCACGCCACTGCACTCCAGCCTGGGCAACAAGAGCGAAACTCTGTCTCTAAATAAATAAATACATACATAAATATCATAAAAACAGTGCTGTAGTGAACATCCCCTGTAACTCTTTGCCAACTATAAATGGAGAGGAAATTCTCCATGTTGCCCAGTCTGGTCTTGAACCTGGGCTGAAGTGATCCATGTGATAGATCAGAGGTTTTTTAATAGTATTTAAATTTTTAGAGCTTGATAATTATTTATTTTCTCACACATCTCTATCACCAGTGTAGGAAATAGGTCTGTTTTACACATATTTCCATTATTAGGTTTTATCAAACTTTACTTAATGCCATTACAGAAAGTATACCACATTATCTTTCTGTATGCTTAAAAGATACTTAATTTTCTGTGAACTTTTTGTCCTTTATTTATTTTTTGTCTTCAGTATTAGTGGGGTATAAGACTATTTGCATTTTTGTATGTGTAGCAAATATTCCTTATTAATTTTGACTTGATTTCTTTTTTCCTGAGCAGGCATTTAAAAATTTTTATATTGTTGGATTTTTTTTTTAGACTTTTGCTTTATGACTGGATTTTCTGTCATGCTTGGCAGGGTCTTTCCTGCTCCTAGATCATTTAGAAGTACATTATATTCTTGTTTTTGTTGTTGGTTTTTAGTGCATAAACTTTTTGCTCCAGTTGATACGTGTTTGGTGCAAGGTGTCAGGAATAGGGATTCAGATTTTTCTTCATGCTAACTGATTATCTCAGTGTTCATCTGTTACATAAAAATAATCAGTTTTTAGCATTTTTTAAAACAACCTTTTAAGTTTCACTTAAATAACTTAGAACAAATGAACTCATATTCATTAATAATCCTTCACTCTTCAGAGTTTACCATTCCTTTTTTAAGGCGTAAAGGTGATAACATTTCCCGTTGAAGGTCAAGACTCTTTATTTTTTATTCCCTTCAGGTCATCTGTCTGGAATGACTTTCTCTTTATGTATTTGGCAAAATTTTATTTTTAATAGTTTCTTTACATAACATTATTCTTTCTTATTCCATTAACTTTCCACACCTGGAGTTGCATGATTCACATTCTCCGTAAAATTCCTGTTTTTTGGTCATATCATTAATGCTATACAATGCATATTTTATAAGAATGTTTAGTATATTTTTTTCCTGAGATTTACAGAAACTTTATTCTTACACCTTAGCATAAGATCCTGGCAGTTAACAAATAGATATTATTTGGCATTAGGTAACTAGATAAAATTGGCTGGCTCAGTTGCAAATTCTATGCATTCAGCAAGTTATTTTGTTATCTATAAAGCCAGGATACTCTTTCTTAGTTAATTTTTTTTTTTTTTTTGAGACGGAGTTTCGCTCTTGTTACCCAGGCTGGAGTGCAATGGCGCGATCTCGGCTCACCACAACCTCCGACTCCTGGGCTCAGGCAATTCTCCTGCCTCAGCCTCCGGAGTAGCTGGGATTACAGGCACGCGCCACCATGCCCAGCTAATTTTTTGCACCTTTAGTAGAGACGGGGTTTCACCGTGTTGACCAGGATGGTCTCGATCTCTTGACCTCGTGATCCACCCGCCTCGGCCTCCCAAAGTGCTGGGATTACAGGCTTGAGCCACCGCGCCCGGCTCTTAGTTAATTTTTAAGTGAACATTAAATAAAATACATGGAATGCATAATACAGTCCTAAAAACAGGGTACTTGCTAAAGATATTTTTAGGTCCTTGCCTCCCCTCCCCTTTTAAAATTTACTTTGAATGTCCTTTTATCTGCTTGAAGAACTGTTAAGGACATTGTTAAGTTTCCCTCCTTTCAGGCTTTCATAGTTGAAGTGACTTCTTCACAGTCACTGTGAACCTTCATAATAGCTGTGCTGTATCCTAGCACTTGCCCTGTTGCCTAAGTTTTAAATTAACCATATCTATTTAAAAATCATTGTAATTTTTTAAAAAATTACTTTGAAAATAATTGAGTCATACATAGAACCAAAATTTCTTTTTTCTTTTTTCTTTTTTTTTTTTTGAGACGGAGTTTTCACTCTTGTTACCCAGGCTGGAGTGCAATGGCGCGATCTTGGCTCACTGCACCCTCAGCCTCCTGGGTTCAGGCAAGTCTCCTGCCTCAGCCTCCTGAGTAGCTGGGGATTACAGGCACGCGCCACCATGCCCAGCTAATTTTTTTTTGTACTTTTAGTAGAGATGGGGTTTCACCGTATTGACCAGGATGGTCTCGATCTCTTGACCTCGTGATCCACTCTCCTCGGCCTCCCAAAGTGCTAGGATTACAGGCTTGAGCCACCGCGCCCGGCCCCTAAAATTTCTTAACCCATGCTTAGTTTCATATTTAGAACCAAAAATCCCTAAGCCATTCTGTGTAAGTAACTGTTAGAAACTTCTGTAAAATGAAGAAAATTAGAGACATGGAAACTGATTGGGGGAGTTTATTTAAGCTTTACTCTCATTTTTCTCAGCCATTAAGAAGCTGGAAGTACGTTTCTTTAAAGAAGAAAAATTCAGTGTGCCATCTTATTTTTTTCTCTTCTGCCACTTTTTAAAAACCTTCTATTCAGAGGTTCAGCAAAGTAAACCAAGTCTGGCCTAATACTTTGATTTAGTTTAATACTTCTACGTATCTTAATAATTCCGTTAATTTTACATTGTGTAAATATTTATGCTCTGGAGTTGATATTTCTTTTAGTGGTCAGGAAGTACCTCTTATAGTACATTCAAGATTTTGGTACCTGAGCACGTACTGTAGGGATAACTGGGCTAATGAGCTTTATTATGTTTTAAAGCTATACCTACTAAGGTGATATATCTAGTCTCTAAGTTTATTGCCAGTTTGAAGGAACATTTTGTTTGATTTTGGAGACAGCCTTGCTCTGTTGTCCAGGCTGGAGGGCAGTGGCACAATCTTGGCTCACTGCAACCTCTGCCTCCCACATGAAAGCTGTCCTCCTGCCTCAGCCACTCAAGTAACTGGGACTACAGGCATGTACTACCATGTCAGCTAATTTTTGTATGTTTTGTGGAGACGGGGTTTCTCCGTGTTGCCCAGTCTGGTTTTGAACTCAGGTGATCCACCTGCCTCGGCCTCCCAAAATGCTAGGATTATAGGTGTGAGTCACTGTGACCTGTCAGAAAATCATCTTAACTTTAAACATTGACTTATATACTTGGAAAATTAAATTGATTATAAATCAGAAAACTTGGTATAAACTGATTTTTAAAAATGATTTTTAAAGTCTAACGCACAGTACACAATTTACAATAGTAAATTGTGCAAATATGACAAGTTACTGAAAATCTGAGTATTTCAACTTACATGGATTTTAGTATTTTTTTCTCCTTTAAATCTTGAAGTTTAGTACATGTAAATTGCTGTTTCAGAAAAGTTTTCCTAATTATATATTAGGGCTGGGTATAGTGGCTCATGCCTGTAATCTCAACACTTTGGGAAGCCAATAATCCCAGCCCTTTAGTAATGCAAGGCAGGAGGATCGCTTGAGGCCATGAGTTGGCAACAGACAAAGTCCCTGTCTGTATAAAAAATTTTAAAAAATATCTGGTTTTGGTAACACGCACCTATAGTCTCAGCAACTCTGGAAGCTCAGACAGGAGAATCACCTGAGCCCAGGAGTTTGATGCTGCAGTGAGCCCTGATGGGCAGTGGAGCAAGATGTCATCTCAAGAAAAAGACACATGCAGGCACAAACGTGCCTGTCAATTTCATGTCACTTTCAGGCTAGAACTTTGTTAAAATGTTAAATACTAAAGACTCTTTTTTTTTTTAAATGCAGGGTATGGTTCCATTTGTATTTGTTGGCACTAAAGAAAGCATTGGAAATGTGCAAGTTCTTTTAGAGTATCATATTGCTTATCTGAAGGTTTGTATATGGTTCATACTATATGGTTCGTACTATATCTGATATCATTGTTCGTGCATTTACTACATAAACATTGTACACTTATTACAAATTTAAAATGTCCTCATATTAAACATTTTATATTTGGAGTAAATATCAAGTCTTTAAATATTTTTGTTAATTCAGCTTCAGATTTGCTATTTTGCTACACGAGAATTTAAAAAGTCCTTTGTCATCATAAAATGACTGCCTTTGTGGGCATAGTTTCTCTTCTCTCTGAGCCTTTATATTTCTTTCCTTATTGTTGAAGAAACGGTTACCTTGTCTTCATGTAATTTGACTCTTATCTCCACTATGTCCACAGATACTATTGGAACCATTGTTACCAAAATAGTCTAGAGTTGATACATAAAGAGCAAGGGTTTTAGAAAAACATGACCTATAGATTATTAAACATTTTACGTTTATTTTCTCCTCTTTGCCTTTTATTCCTGCCTGCTGTGTTTCTCTTTTTAAAGTATAATATCCTCACCTGCTCTCTGCCTCTACTGTTTTCTCTCGTATCATTGCTGCAAAGATTTTGAAATCGGATAATGTCATTCCTTTTCTTTTGAAATTCATCTATATATAAAATTGCAATTAAAATTGGCATTTTATTTTATTTTTATTTTTATTTTTATTTATTTATTTTTTTTGAGACGGAGTTTCACTCTTGTTACCCAGGCTGGAGTGCAATGGCACGATCTCAGCTCACCGCAACCTCCGCCTCCTGGGTTCAAGCAATTCTCCTGCCTCAGCCTCCTGAGTAGTTGGGATTACAGGCACGTGCCACCATGCCCAGCTAATGTTTTTGTATTTTTAGTAGAGACGGGGTTTCACCATGTTGACCAGGATGGTCTCGATTTCTCGACCTCGTGATCCACCCGCCTCGGCCTCCCAAAGTGCTGGGATTACAGGCTTGAGCCACCGCGCCCAGCTAAAATTGGCATTTTAAAGCCAGCGCTGCATCTTTCAGTACTCATTTTAACCAAGAGCTTTCTCTACACATTGAACCTTTACATCCTGTAATGACCCGAATGTCTGAATGACGTCTAGCATTCTACTTCTATGTCACAACTGAGGTGTCACTACTTTGATAGGAAAGTAGCTTGTTAGTAGTAACTTTCATAGATGTTACCTGTATCTCATTCAGCAGTCCTAACTCCTTAAGGGCAAAATCTGGTAATATTGTATAATTATTAGCTATTTTTAATAAATAACTTATTCTAAAGCTGTTAATCATACCCTTGCTTGTGGAGAGCCTATGTAGTCTTTTACATTTCATGACTATAGCAGTGCATTTGACACTCTCTAGGCCAGGCGTCCCCAAACATGGCCTGCGGGCCGCATGTGGCCCCCTGAGGCCATTTATCCCCCCTCCACCCCGCCCCCCCGCACTAAAGGAAGGTGCACCTCTTTCATTGGTGGTCAGTGAGAGGAGCACAGTATGTGGCGGCCCTCCAACTGTCTGAGGGACAGTGAACTGGCCCCCTGTGTAAAAATTTTGGGGACGCCTGCTCTAGGCTGTTCAGTAAATGTTGAACTGAAACAGCAAATGATGTCACAAGTTCTGTTGACAGGAACACAATGCTTTTTACCATGTAATTGCCCAAGGTCATAGCTTTGGTAGGGAGTACAGCTCTAGCTCTAGGCTTTAAGAAGACAAAAAGTCACATACAACTTTTTTGTTTTGATTGTAGGAAGTAGAACAGCTAAGAATGGAACGCCTACAGATTGATGAACAGCTACGACAGATTGGTATGGGTTTCAGACCTTCTTCCACCAGAGGGCCTGAAAAAGAGAAAGGATATGCCACTGATGAAAGTACCGTCTCTTCTGTACAAGGTTCTAGGTCTTATAGTGGAAGAGGCAGAGGTCGTCGGGGCCCTAATTACACCTCCGGTTATGGTAAAAAAAACTTTTTTTTTTTTTTTTTTTGGTAATAGTAGTAGTAGTAATAATAGTTACAGTTTAGGTGCTCTAACGCATTTTCTTATAATCCATTGCTGTATCTTGGCTTTGAGGGTAGAAGGTAGTTCTGAAGGTTTAGTACATTTCTTAATAAAGTGGTGATGGTATACATTAAAATGAGAGTAAAATATATAAAATTTCCAAGCAGTTACGTAATGAAGCAAAGTATGTTTTTAAGTTGGTAGTTCAAAATTATGTTTTTTATAAATATTTAGAAAGAATACGTATGTAACTTGTTTTTCAAATATTTTGGTAGTAACAGTTTTATACCTTTCCCAGTAAATACCTAGTAACAGTGGTGATACTTTTAGGAATCATCTTTGTCTACCCTCTTAAAGTAAAAAATGAAAAGTATGTGAATCATTGCCAAGATTGCATATAGCAAGTTTACTAGCTTTTAAAAAATACTTTACTGACTCATTTGGCATGTTTGAATATATTAACATCTCGTATTTGGAATTCTTTGGTATAATAACATTTCACTAAAATGAAGGCTCTAAAAGCCAGAATCTAATTTAATACTTTACAAATGAACATTTTCTAAAATGTATTTCACTGTGAGGATTGTGACTAACCCAAGTAGGAAGAGGACAGTGGAGTGGTGATACTCTGCAATTCTCTAATCCTCAATTCTCCCTTATTCTTCTTCAGCTTTGCAGTTGTTCCGTTTTTCTGCCTTTGGACTTGGATCTTAGCAGTGCCTGATTTGTTTTTTGCCTTCTCCTGTTTTCTTTTCTCTTTTCCGTTCCTTTTCTTCACTCCTGTACTTACTCTCTTTTGAGGAAATACTTTATAAATCCTTTTTAAAAATGTAAGGCATTTGAAGAAAATAGAGATAAATGCAAATTTCATGAGTAATTGAAGGATAATCTAATGCTGTAAAAGTGACAGTGAGCTTGAACTATCTTCCCTTTGTTGTGGAGTTGTAAGTTTGTGTCCCTTCTTGTTAATACCGTATCTTTATATTCTCATTTTCTTACATACGTATTTTAGTTTAACGCTGTATTGAAACCTAAAAAGCAAAATTCTCATAATGTTCAGCATATAAGGGACTGAAAATTGCAAACGATTACTATATTCCTGAAAATACATTTAATGCAAAAGACGGTTAACCAGTAATCACATAGAAATTATATTCTCATTGATCTTTGAAGCATACATATTATTAGTATAATTAGATTTGGCTTATTGGATGATGAGTATGATGAATTCATTGAAGAATTTTATTAGCCTCTGGGAATTCTGCTTATTGATGAGAGCTTACTCTGGCAAAACGCTTTTGTTGAGATTAGATAATGAATTTATATGAGAGGTAGAAAAACAACATCTGGGTTTAAGAAAGCTGTGCAAATTGTTCAGTAGATGGCACTCTCAGCTCTGAATCTTTGGAGAATTAATACCATTTTATTTCTTGAAATAGTTATTTAACCTGAGTGGGCTTGAAAAAACAAGAAAAAAACATTTGAATGTAGTTGTAGATGTTCATGTATACTTTATATCAGAGGGACTTTCAGGTGATTTTATACATATATGAGATATATATCTATATGAAACAAGTACTATAATTCATCAGTATAATAGAAACTGTAAGAAACGTTTCCCAGTGTAACATCTCTGAAGTTGTTATGTATGTTAAATTGGACATCCTACAACTTTAATTAGCAATATTTTTTCTTTTTTAATGGCACGTAAAATAACCTTATAATTGATGTCATCTTGGATTTGATAAAACATGATTATTTTTAGCTATTAAGCTTAGCACAAAAAACCATTGAAATTGATGTATACCATCTCATACCATCTCATGATAAGGTGAATTTAGAAGTTTGAGGCAAAAATATGATTTTAAAATTGGTCAAAAACATGATGTCATGGAGACATTTAAAATTAAATTAGTGTCGTTACTTTTAAACTTGTTTAAAAAGACTTTGAATCACCAACTTGTATTTTACAAAATTGAGGGGTTAGAATAAATGGTTTCACTGGTTTCCATATTCACTTTCATTGCAGTAATAAATGCCACAAACTTGTGGGCTTGAACCACAGAAATTTATTGCCTTATCGTTCTGTTGGTCAGAAGCCTGAGATGGGTTTCACTAGGCTAAAGTCTTGTCAGCTGGGGTACATTTATTTCTGGAAGGTCTAGGCAGAGATTCCCTTTTCTGAAGTTGAGAAAGTTTGGCACTTTCTCAAGTTAAAGACCCAGTGAGATTAGTTTGAACCCACCTAGATAATCCAGGATAATCTCTTCTATCTCACGGTCTTTTAACTTTAGTCACATTTGCAGATTCCTTTGTGCTACCCCAGAAACATTTAATATGAGTTATTAAGAGTTTTTAATAATCTTGAGCACTAGCCAATTCATTAAAATTTTGGGGGGTCTGGCCTCAGTATCTGTGTTAACTTTTGAAATCTATTATTTAGACATTTCTTCTGAGTATCTTGAATTCTATATGTAGGTTAAATTTAAGGAAGACTTTCCTTGCTGCGACACTGGGTTAGATAAATATTACACTAGATTTCTAAGGATACTTGAATAGGAACTTTTGAGAGAATGTTCAAAATTAAGTATTCTTGATTTGCCCTCAATTTTGGTAATGTTTTCAGGTAGGGTAAAGGTTTGTAAATAAATTCAGAAGTTCTTAAAACATTCCAAAGGTTTTTTTCACTATTCAAGGAAAGATAAATTGCCTTCATTGCAGCATGAACTTAGGTAATTTTTCTGTTGACTCTCTTTCTGCACATCAGTTTTGTTTTTTTTTTTAAACTTCCATGACTTTATATTTTCTGGATATTATCCCCTTTTGCTGATGAGATGGTTACACCTTTGAATATATTACATAACAACCCATCTTAGACTGCAGTGGTTTTGAAGAAGTGAGCAGCCTTCTACACATCAGTTTTTAATCCATATTAATTAATAGATAGTTTTATTATAATAGTAGTATAATATTTGATGATTCCTTAATATGTTTTTGATTGATTTTATCTTTCATGGAGCTTTCTTTGAAGCAGCCAAACATTATTGTTTATTTAAACAATAATTTGTAGGAAATAATTTTGAACATTTTAAAGCCTCGTTTTATAGAAATCTAATTGGCTTATGTTCTTTTCTTTTCCAAGGTACAAATTCTGAGCTGTCTAACCCCTCTGAAACAGAATCTGAGCGTAAAGACGAGCTGAGTGACTGGTCATTGGCAGGAGAAGACGATCGAGACAGTCGACATCAGCGTGACAGCAGGAGACGCCCAGGAGGAAGAGGCAGAAGTGTTTCAGGGGGTCGAGGTCGTGGTGGACCACGTGGTGGCAAATCCTCCATCAGTTCTGGTAGTCTTTTATATACTCTGTCGGCATCCATTCTGTGTAAACAGTATAACTTGACGAAAGTTAATTCATCTCCCAGGGTCCTGCATTTTTTGAGGTTTCTCTTTCTACTCACTGTCTTAGAGAAAGTAGTGGACCACATAGCAATATCAGGAAAAGTCCTTGTAGAGTGTTTCAGTGAAGGTTTACTTAGAATATTTTGGTCAGAACTTTAGTTGGCTGCTTTTCTTTATGAGAGTCAGATGTTTATCTCTTCAGGTTTTGGAGGCTTATTTGATTAGAAATTTTTTGTTTTCCCTAGAATTTTTGGGTTATGTATTTTTGTTTGCGAGACAGACCCAGATATTTCTAACGTACAGAGAAGTCTCAATACTTTTCTATACTTAATATTGAAAACTAAGTGAAGAGTGTCCTTAGATACACTATATAGTACTTTGGGAACCGGGAAAAATTGTGAAATTAAGTTTTTTAATCATTTGAGGAATTGAGCTGTAACGAGGAGTGTTTGGATGACTAAAGATTTGAGTGTATAAGCAGCATTTTACTTGATGACTTCTGTCTTTTAAAATTCTTTTATGGTTTACGTTAAGTTGTGGGAATTTCCAGAATATTCTTGGTTAGCATAATGGGCTAGGGGGAGAATTGCCAGGGATACATAGACGATATTAAGGATATAACTTCGGCATATCATTATGGTATACCACTTTAAGAACCTCACAGTTTTCTTAATGTTATACTCGTGAAAACTTATGTAGTATTTTAAATAGTACAGAAAGTATTTGTATGTACATGAAATATAGATGCCAACTGTTTACAAATTACAAAAACCGGAACAAACCAGATTTTTCTCTCTTTCCACAGTACTATTCTTTGATCCCTAAGTTTAGTTTACAGGCTTTCAGGGAAATAGTTTTTATATTTTAGTACACTGTGCACTGTTACCAAGGTGTTTAAAATTATGGTATACTGAATTGCAAAATAAATGTACTTGACCTAGCGTTTATGATTAATGGATAAACTTAGTGTCTTTTGCAAAGATGCTTAGCTTGCTAGCTGTTACCAAAGGAATCTTAGGAAAAATCGGAATTAGGTGAATTTCTCCTATAAATTTGATTGTTGGAGGCAATAAATGCACATAGGTAAGATGGTTTTTTTTTTTTTTTTTTTTAAACACAAATTACACCTGACAGTTTTTCTTTTTCCACCTTCACCTCTCCTTCACACATTATTTCTAAAGATACAGTGCTAGTCAGCATTCATTTCAACATTTTCCTTTCATAACCAGTTACAGGTTCAACATTATTTAATTGGCTGCCTTTTTTAAACTTGTTTTGATTGCTTCAGTTGATAGTTACAGATTTCTGTTATGTCATGGAGTGCATGTATTATTTGGAAATAGTCCATCAGCATCAGCACAACAAAGTTGCAGTCATTTTGAACTCAGTTAAGGGGACGAAATCTCTTATAATGATTTTTAACAGCTGAATATTTATTTCTTTTCACTTCTGTTTTTCTAGCCTCTGGGCAGGATTACCTCGAAATGTGAATGTCAAAATTAGCATTTAATACACTATTTTCTAATGAATATTAAAAGAAAAAAACACAAGGCACAAGAAATGTTAGCAAGCCAAAGATGTCTGCTCACTTTCTGCTTTAATTTTTTCATCACCATTTAAAGTTTTATCATATTTAATTATCTTTGCTATTTTCCAGGTAAAATAATGATAATGAAAAGATTTTATTTGAAGACAGTGCATTTTTATTGGGGGAGATTGAAGTTTATCATTAATTGATATATTTCAGTATAGATCAAACATTCATAATTGCAGCCCTCTTAAACGAATATTTCTTGCCTCTGACATGAATATAGTGCTCAAAGATCCAGACAGCAATCCATACAGCTTACTTGATAATACAGAATCAGATCAGACTGCAGACACTGATGCCAGCGAGTCTCATCACAGTACTAACCGTCGTAGGCGGTCTCGTAGACGAAGGACTGATGAAGATGCTGTTCTGATGGATGGAATGACTGAATCTGATACAGCCTCAGTTAATGAAAATGGGCTAGGTATGTAAGCACTTAGGGAAAAGATATATATATATATATATATACACACACACACACACACACCCCCACCCACCCACACACACACGTATATAACTGTATACTATTTGTTAGTGATGAAGCTTTTTTCAAAGAAAGTATGCAATTCACAAATTGACTTCCTCTTGGTGTTTACTTTGAACAAGGTAGATAGCTTTTTTGTCTGTCTTAAATGTTTAGTTCTCAGATTTGTTAGAGCCAAATTATTTGAAACTTGGAGGGTTAAAGTGCCCTTTGATGCCATTAAATCAATACAAATATTCAAACTGCAGGGTACTTAGTGCTTTTATTGTCCCCAAACTAAAATCAGGCTTTCATCATGCCTCTTTTAAAATAATTATAAATGACACTAGTAAAGGTATATATATATATATATATATATATATATATATACACCAAGAGTAGGCATTAATTTTCAAGGGCTAAAATGTCAACTTCAGTATAAACCAAACTGTACTAGAGAAGAAATTGGTGTCCCTGAATGATGGCAGTTTAAGTCTGAGAGTTTGTTTTATGTGAGTTAAAACCCTCTTAATTTCCAGATGATAATTCCATTTTTAATCCATTTGGAGTGCTGAAAGCTACAAAAACCTATTTCCTGTCAGTAAACATTTATTGTTTTATTTTTGGTGTTTAAAGTTTCTCTTTCCCCTTCTTTAAATCTTTGAAGGAAAGAAGGTTTTTTGTTTGTTTTGTTTGTTTTTGTCAGAATAGTTCATGGTAAACTTTGCAATTACAGATGATAGTGAAAAAAAACCCCAGCGACGCAATCGTAGCCGCAGGCGTCGCTTCAGGGGTCAGGCAGAAGATAGACAGCCAGGTAACTTGAGTGGACCTGTTGACAACATCAGGTCACAAGCATGAAAAAAATGTCATATGCCTGCTTTCTAAATATATTATACTTACATGTACACGTGTGCATATACGTTCAAAATTTGCATTGCATAAGTTGTTTATTCAACTAATAAGACTACTACTATTAAGAAAATGCATTCTTCCTTCACAGCGTAAGCGTTAGTAACTTGTCTAATTGAACTAATGTTGTGTCTCAGTTGTTTACATGGGAATACTGTTGAGAAGACCATTTGGTTCACTTGGCAGCTTCTTCACACTTGAGATGGGGCCTGCCATCCCAGGGGCTTTGTTGTAGATTGTGATTGAGGTTGATTGGCAAAACTGGGCAGCTTTTGCATGGTGCCTGCTTACTATATCTGAATTCAGCACCTCATTTTTGTGGGAGTTGTAATACCCACAGTTAAAAAAAAAAGTATAAAAGAAAAATACTTGAAAGTGTCTTTCACCTAATAAGAGGAATGCATGTTATGTTTTTGTTTGTTTACTGTAGTGTGATGCCTTTTACACCTACTAACTATTCAAATTAATAGTACTTACTTAGTTTTAGAATGTTTATTTTATGTAGTCATGAATTTTTGACTTTAAAGAAACTTGTTTGCTGTGTCTATTATTTTGAACATAATTCCATTTCCTGTGTACAGAGAATCACATGTATATTCACAATGAAGAAATTGTGTGCACCAGAAATAAACCCCTTTCAAACAAATCAATTTTTGCATTCTTTCCAAAACCAGTTCTTTCATGTGTTTTCCCCAAATAAAAATGTAAATTCTGGCTTCTTTACTATTTTAAATTTAGTGGTTATAGAGACATTTGGTAAAACTGGTTAAGGGAATTAGTTCCCATCTCTGAAAGTTCATGTTTTAAAGATAGTTGGAAATTTTTAGAGCAATTAAATATTAAGTGTCCAGAAAAAATCTGTTTTCCTTTCCCTTGTATCCTCCCCTCCTCTAATGTTGAGAATATATTTTAGGCCTGGGCTTGGTAGCTCACACCTGCGATCCTAGCAGTTTGGGAGGCCAAGGTAGGAGGATTGCTTGAGCTCAGGAATTTGAGACCAGCTTGGGCAGCGTAGTGGGATCCTGTGTAAAAATACAAAAACTAGCTGGGTGTGGTAGTGCACACCTTTTGCACCAGCTACTCTGGAGGCTTAGGCTGGAGGTGGAAGCTGCAGTCAATAGTGATTGTGCCACAGCATCCAGCCTGGATGACAGAGTGAGACCCAGTCTCAAAAAAAAGAGAAATGTTTTAGATGAAGAGATTTATTTCATTTGTTTGAAGATGACATAGCAGTGAATACATTATCTGGCCCTACTTTATAAACAAGAAAATTCAGGATACCCATATGGGCTTAATGTAGGATATATTAGATTTATTAACTAGATGTATGGTGGTTTATTACCAAGTCAACAGGCATAAAAGGAGTAATAGTGGGGTTTGTTGGAGAAGAGGCAAAAATTTCTGTATGTATTAATTGCAACTTGAGTAGTTTGGAGGTTTCAACAATACTACAATGATTTGTCTTCCATGCTGCATCTGTTCCTATTTTACTTCTGCTTGGGATTCCTAGTTTTTCTCTTTTAAAACTCCTTGCACTCCCTAGCTTGCCCCTTCTCCCAAGACAGGGTGGATGAAACAAGCACAAAACTGTTACCCTTGATCCTGGCAGCAGTTGTAGGGGCAACCTCCCTTCCAAAGTTAATACCAACATTCTCTTTTAAACACTCACTTAATTTGATCTCATCTGCTCAAAATTTCTTGTTGCTCTTGGTGTAAATTAAGCTTTGACTATTCTTTGCCACACTTTGAATGTGACACTACACACTTGTGTCCAGTTGATTAACTTGGACCCTTTAGAGGCAGTTCTAGAGTCCAAGTCATCACACAAATTGCCTGTATTTTTTCTAGATATTATTAATCTGTATTGGACTTGTAAGGGGCTTGTATTATAAGGACTGGCTATAAACAGGGTTTTATTTGAATTGACAGGTTTCTTTTGGCTTCATTTTATTTGAGTAGGGGATATTCCAGCTAAGTGCTTGTTAATTTAGTTGATAACTCAATTACATTAGTTGATAACTACAATATATTATTCTGTTTCTGTACACAGTGGATGAAGGGTTCTAGGAATTGTTTAAACGTGTTAGGTTGGTGAGTTTTTGCACCTACCCGAAAATGGCAAAAACCACAATTACTTTTGCAGCAACCTAATTTACCAGCAGGGTTTCCAATTAGATGAGTTTTCCTAGGTGTCACTGAGGGCTGAACTTGGAAACAGTACATTTGCTATGCTGTTCCCCACACTGGCTAGAATTGTTCTTATAGTGGGTTTGCTACCATGTATGCAGACATAAAGTGGATTATGACAATAGCCCTGCTCCTGATATTATAAACTCGTTAATGTGGTTGTAAACATATTAGCAATAAATTTAAATAATTTAAAAAGCTTTAAGATGAGCATACTGAGTTTCTTCCAGTTTGGAAGGAAAGTCAGTTTCCAGATTTGAGACATGTTTAGTGGTTTTCTAGTTAAATGATGTATTTAAGTTCTGAAAGAGGTTGTTTCTTTATGATTTTAACAGATTTAATAGTTGTAGAAAGTTCTTGGATCTTAAAAAGTGTTAGCATGTTAATTCATAATTAGGAAACATAAATTGTAAATATTATCCAGCTTTTTATTATACCAGAATGATTTAGTTGTTTTCATAGAATGTATACTTTATGGACCAATTCTCCCCATACGTAGTGACTTTAAATAAATAATTTTACCTGAGTTTGTATTTACATAATTAACTTGCTCCCGTAATTTAAAAGAGAAACTGTGCTTTTACATATCAGCGATTTTCTAAAACAGTTTGTGATAGAAAATAAAGGGTTGATCTTTTGATATTTCTTAAAACCAGTGAATTCTAAGTTTCAATTCTTTTGTTTTTGAGACAGTTTCGATCTTGTTGCCCAGGCTGGAGGGCAGTGTGGCAGATATTGGCTCAGTGCAACCTCTAACTCCCGGGTTTAAGTGATTCTTTCGCTTCAGCCTCCCAAGTTGCTTGAATTAACAGGCATGTGCCACCACGCCCAGCTAATTTTGCATTGTTAGAGACCAGGTTTCAACATGTTGGTCAGGCTGGTCTCAAAACTCCTGACCTCAGGACCATCCTGGCCTCCCAAAGTGCTGGATTTATAGGTGTGAGCCACCACGCCCAGCCCTAAGTTTCAATTCTTGAAGAGAAAGTGCTGAGGTATAAAATGTCAGCCCACATACTGTAGAACATAGTTCATTTGTTGAAGTTCGGTTGATAGTAGGGTGTTGGCTTGAGTTTAGTTTTTCCTAATCCACTACTGCCATTTGTTTGCATGCATTTCAGACAGTCCCTACGAAGACTGGCAGAGCGGGTGTGGGAGGGATGTCATTGATTACACTCTGAACCTTTTCCCACTCTAATCACTGTCCACATCTTTAAGGTGGTGTCTTTCATCTTCAGGTTGCTTAAAGTTTGTTATTTTAATCACACAATCGTTTTTAGTGTGAAACGTTAAAATAGAACCATAGAATAAACCACACTTGGATATTTTAATTGTGCTTTTTTAAAACAAAAAACTATTTTTGTATCTGATGAAATTTTCAAATTTATCCATGATTTACACCACATTTGCCTCATTTACCCTCACTGATTATTGCAAACACTGGGCTTAGAACACTGCATTCGTACCTCCTTTTCCTGGTTGTGGGGTTCTCTACAGACTTCGTTCCGCAACCTTAGGTTCAACCAGAAACAAATAGCTGGATTCTTGGGAAAGAGGACTTTAATCTAGACTTCCTCAATCTCAAATTGAAATTTTCTTCAGCCCAAAAGCCCAGGCAGATTTTTCAAGCTTTGTTTTTGGTTGGAGGCGATACCCAGCTTAAGAAAATTTTGACACTGGGTGACCCACCACTAGTTTAATAGTGAAATTACTCTTTAGCCATAAACTTTAGAAATATTTTTTTCAACACCTGTAATTTTTTTCTCATCTTTAACAGTCACAGTTGCAGATTATATTTCTAGAGCTGAGTCTCAGAGCAGACAAAGAAACCTCCCAAGGGAAACTTTGGCTAAAAACAAGAAAGAAATGGTAAGGAGAATTTAACCTGTAGGTTTTTTAATTTTTGGTATGGTTTAGCTTTATTTTTTTTTTTTTTACTACTATTACTGTGTGATCACTTGTTTCCACAAGTAGACAATATTATTTTAGTTAAAGACTCTTGAATTTGTTCTTGGCCCCACGTAACTAAAGATATGCATGCTTGAGCCTGAAATACTTTTTAGGTAGAACTTCAAATAGCATTTATAAAATTCAGTCTGCCCAAAGATATTGGGCAGAGAGACTATTGCTTAATTCAGGAGCAATAGGCTATATACGTCTTCCCATTGATGGATATAGACCTTTTAAATTTAGTTCTTTTAAATGCTTTAAGGTATTTAATATGTAAATGATTTTTCAAAAAAAGGTGAGTAGTTATTTGTTTTATTTAGTATTAACTGTTTATGTGATTTACATGGTGAGCTTTCCAGGGTTTTAAAAGTAGGTACAGTTTTTATTAGACAGTACAGATGTTTTGTGTGGTTTGGGCACTGCTAAGAGATACGAAGTTGAAAGACCCATAGAGTGGAATACTTTGCTATTTGTTTTGAATTTTAAAGACGTTTTAATACTTTGATCCATTGTGGCGTATGAAACTGAAAGTTTTGATTAGCTAATTAATGTTTATGTAGCTGTTTTCCTCCTCAGCTATAGATTTCATTTATAAAGAAGTTGAAAAAGTTGTCTCCCTTTGGCAGGCAAAAGATGTGATTGAAGAGCATGGTCCTTCAGAAAAGGCAATAAATGGCCCAACTAGTGCTTCTGGCGATGACATTGCTAAGCTGCAGCGCACTCCAGGAGAAGAAAAGATTAATAACCTAAAAGAAGAAAACACTCAAGAAGCAGCAGTCCTGAATGGTGTTTCATAAACTGAAGACGTTCCTAGTTTACAGTTCTTTTTCATTACATTTACAATAGTGCTTGTACAAGCTTGCCAAAGATAGAGTATGGATCGCCAGTCTTGACATCGCACTTTCAGTTCCTCCATTTGGAATTCAAAAAGGGGAGGGATCCTGAGGAAATCATATGTTAAACATAACTTTGACACCTACTGTGTTATAAAATATATCATCAGATGTGCCTTGAGAATAGTATATGTAACATTAAAAAAAAGTTGCTGGCTATAGGAAAAAATGTTATTTTGTTTTCAAAATATGGCAGAGATGGGGGGTGGTGGGTGGGGGGGATCCCTAACGTAATATTCTTTATGAAAGCATTAGCTGCTTTTGTTACATTTTTAATATGCAACCACTTCTTCACCCGAGGAGAACTAGAATGAAATGCAGTCTACAATATTTTGCACTGAACTGTAATTTCTTCATTAGTTTAGTCTGGAAACTGGTCTGTTTTAATGTGTTTTTTAAATGCTGTATGTAGAGGAAAATCTGCAGACCACTGGAATACATTTGTTAAACTCTAATCTGCAGGGACACTGGGTGATATTTGGCAGTGACTGTTCTACCTTGAGGCTTTGTTTGGTTTATTTATTAAAAGTGTACAGTATTTAAAAATCAAACATAGCTTTAGTTAAAACACTAAGCGGAATTAGTCATGTCCATTCAGACATAACCTGAACTACTGAAAAGATCAATTTCCAGAAGGTTTATTCTGTATAAACTACATGTTAGTCTTCAGTAGAATATCTTTTTTTTTTTTTTTTTTTTTTTCTTTTGGTTGTTTGATGTGCAATATGTTTTTGTATGCAGGTAGTAAATAAACTTTGATCTTCCATTTGCTGATTTTTTTTTTTTTAACTTTCTACTTTTTACACCAATTGTTGCAAAGTAGTTGGAGCTATTTGTAGGCTTAGGATAAGCCTATGCTTTGCTTTTTAAAGAGCAAAGTATAGGATAGTATACTTTGCTTTTTAAATGCTATTTATGAGCAAGTATAAATGCTTTTTAAAAAGCAAAGTATACTATCCTATAGTATATAATATATAGGATAGTATACTTTGCTTTTTAAAAAGCATTTATACTTGCTCATAAATAGCATTAAAATTCAGTTGGCTATTTAATCATTTTTTAAGAATCCTCTGAAATCTTAACACAAGTTTAGGCTGTTAGATGCATAGCTAATTAATAATAATACATGTGATACTAGGGGAAAAAAACTAAATTCTAATCAAAGGCAACTTTGGACGACAATGGCAGGTAGCAGGTATGACAAGCAATTTTTAATAGGCCAATGATTTGCTTCATTTTCAAGTAACTTATTTTGAAGGCTCTCATACCCGTGACTGAGAATTACTAAACTTTAGGTATATATTTTAGCCAGAGCTTAATTTCATGAAGATAACATGAAGTCTGTTTTAGAGAACAATGGTACAATAATTAGTACGGCTAATTGTGAGGTCAAGTCAAATAATTGTTACATAGGTGGTTCCACATTACATGGACCACTGAGGAAGCGTGACGCCCTTTTATTCGGCATATGAAAGTATTTTTTGTGTGCAGTTTGTTAATTTTTTAATGTGCATAAAAATTATTTTAATTTATATGATGTGAAAGATAAGGATATAGTTTAAAATGTAAAATTTGCCAGGTCAATGTATATAACCCTATCCCTCAGATTTATTCTAATTAAGGTTAAAATGTGGTTGTGTTAAAAGTTTTTTCCTAAGGCCTTCTAATTGTTTTTTTGGCAACACAATTTTAAAGGTGTGAGCAGTGCAACTCCTGTCCTTGATATATAAAAGGCATCAAGTAATTTGATAAAAATTTACCCACAGATGTCTTTTTTAAAATCGAAAAAAGCTAGGAACAGGTTTAAATTGCCTGAGTTCTCTTGCATAATTGGGTTAAAAATTATAAGATATCAGAAGAATTTTAATGCCAAAATTTGGCAAATGTTGTAAAGGAAAAAAAAAATGACTTTTCATTTTCTCCCACGTAGAATAGTCAGATACACTAAAACCCCTTTTCCATAAGGATTGTGTCAGTGGGAATGGAATAATCAAAAAGCGTGAGGATAGCTCATCCAGTTCTTCATACTAGCAATAAATAACCACACGAAATTCATTACTTTACAAATGACTAAACCCCATGTCATGTCCTTTAAAAAAATACAGATACTGCAGAATTGTGATAAACATGCATGTGTTTATTTTAGAGCCCACTCCCCAGAGCGTAGCCATGTTTAATTCAGGTATCCTTCTCAGTGTATTTGAGAGGGGTTTGTCTTGGTGGTGGCTATCCTTGTTAGGCGAGATGATGCTATGGGAAGAACTTGGCCAGTACACACTGAACAACCCCACACCAAAAGCATTCTGTAGCCAGGGCGGTAGCTCATGCCTCTGGGTCTAGCTACTCAGGAGCCTGAGGCAGGAGCATCCTTTGAGCTCGGAAGTTCTGGGTCAGTGAGACCCTGTCTCTTTAAAGAGAAGAAAAAAGTATTCTGGAAGATACTGTGCAGTTCCAACAATGTTTCAGCATATATATATGAATTCATGACACCTGAACTGAATCATGCAGTAGCAGCTGAGATTATATGGCAGCAAAAATGACCTGCTTTTCCTGAAACTGGAAGCCCTAGGATTCTTGGTTTAGGCGTCACCTTTGTTAAACCTTAAAGGGGCCTAAAATTTGTATAAAATGGTGTCTCTCTGGTAACACTTAAGACATAATTGGCGAAAGTATACTAAGAATATGCAAATCTTCATTTTGAAATAATCATGTATTTTAACGTGGAATTAGAAGCAGCACATCAAACTGGTGAGTTCACGGAAACTTAGCTGCTGCTGGGTTCCATTGCTGCTGTGCTGTCAACGTGTTTTAGTAGCTGCTGTTAGCTGTGTGCCTAGTGTTTTGTAACCTAAGGAGGGTCTTAAGCTGGTATGTTAACTAAATCTTGGATTGAGAAATAGTGCCATTTGTATCCTCTGCAAACAGATTTACACTTTTGAGGCTCAAACCAACTAGTGGTTTCATAGGCTGTTGTTTAAGGACAGGTAAAATTGGCAAACAGGCTGTCTAGGGACGTCATGTCCAGGGGCAGATGACTGGTGGTTAAGAATGACAGTAAAGGAAAATTACACCTGGATTTTCTTCTGGAAGCTAACTTGGAATTGAACTCAAATCTAGTTTTGGCAAATTCCCAAAGAAAAGGATGTTTGTTATTGTCTCAGTCTTCCTGTCTTTGCTACAGTTTGGATCCTCTCTATTTTGTCATAAAAATATCTGTCTGCTATAGTGAATTTGCTAGGCACCCCCCTTTTAAATTTTAGTTCTTTATTAGAACGTGTACTTAAACGGACTGTAGCTGCTCATAACTCATGTTAATCTATGATAGTATTTGGTTTTATTTCAGGAGCTTTTGAAATAAAGCAGTAACTGCAGTCTGCTGTAGTCAGACTTGGCAAGTGGTGGTAACTTAAAACCGATGTATGTTCATTAGATAGAACAGGAAATTACCACTTTTGTGGGTCAAAAATGATCAACTACTAGCAATTTCCTATGGTTCAATCTAATTACAAATTTTTAAAAAGACCTATCAGTGTGGATTCAGGATCATCTGTATCTTCTGTACTATTATTTCCAGTACTGAGGCGAGGTACAGAAAAATTCTCCTGGAAAAACTATACTACAGTTTTGTAAGATGCTTTCCCACAGTCCATTTGTTTATTTCTTCCTTTGGTAACTCAAAAAGATGCTTTAAGTCATGTGTCCTCAAACTTTTTACACGGGGCCAGTTCACTGTCCCTCAGACTGTTGGAGGGCCGCCACATACTGTGCTCTCACTGACCACCAATGAAAGAGGTGCCCCTTCCTGAAGCGCGGCGGGGTGGGGGTGGGGGGCGGATAAATGGCCTCAGGGGGTCGTCTGCTTTAAGTTAACAGTACAGAATTAGAAGCCGCTATTTTAGTTCTATTAACTTTTTCTGTTTTCAATTATATCCAACCAGAGAGGGCTGCACTAGTTGGTATTTTGAAGGCCCTTCCAATATTAATACAGTGTGAGTCTAGTCACATGTCAGACACTGGGTAACACCTAACCAAATGCTCAAGTATTCTCATAAGAAGTATGCTGAATGTAAGTGGTTTTTGTTTCACATATGTACCCATCCCATTTTCAACTACACTGAATGCATTCGGTAAGATACTCAAAGCAAGGACAAAGTAATTTTTCACTGAGTCTTAACAGCCCCAGTTAAGTATGCTACCTAATAGCTTCTTGAATTTCTTGGTATTTCAGTGACTGGTATTTTTTTTTTTTTGGCTAAGTTTTTACACATTTGTATCCTCTTAACTGGATTAACTGTAAAATGTACGTACTGATTTTTTAGTTTTAGAGACCATTTTCATTAAAAGTATTTTCCAGTAGCTTTTTCAGATAAACAATTTATTCTTAATTGTTGCCTGGTGCTTATATTTCAACCTCTTTAAGCTTCCCTTTTCAACTAACTAGCTGTCTTTGTTGTAAATGAAAATGCAAACATGTATTTGAAATTTCATTAATTGAAACAGCAGTAAGGTGGCAGCAAATGTTAACCGTAACAGATTACCTCGTACCACTGGACTGTTCTATTACTGGGTCAGGAGTAACAGGTGACACAGCACAGGAGCTCTTCAAATAGATTTCCTGTTGCTTTTTTCTTTCCTGGCAACTTTCATTTAAATATATCTTGTTGCTAAGGCAGTAGCTGGCTCTGAGCCAACAGATGGCACACCGAACAGCAGTCCAAAAACTAAAAGCAGAGCTTAGGTCATTCACGTTAACTGGTACTCACGGTTAACCGCTCCAGGATACTTTACATAACCAAAAACCTAGGAGAGCATTCTACATAGTGATTTTTTTACTTCGTTTACATCAAATTTACAGGTTTTTAAAATTAGTCTGTTCTTTGACATTGTTGAGCCATGTTCTAAATTTTCATATTAACATGTTTGGAGCATCATGTCCACTGAAAATGTGAACCTGCTACAAGCTTCTGAACTGTAAAACCTTTACAGGTTACTGTCAACAGAAAAATGCCTTATCCAATTTCTCATGATAGAGAGAACTCCGCATTCTAAAACCCCACTAACCCTTTAAGTGAAGCATTATGCCTATTTTTAGACATTTCTGATACAAGGTTTTCTGTATGGGAGGGTGTATATATTCAGTATACTGAATTTATTGAGCTTTCAGTGTAGCCGTATGTTAAGAAGACAGTTACCTAATTTTTCTCAGTTCTCACTGGTTTTCCATTTAAATGTTTCCGTAAGTACATAATTTGGAAAATACTTGATGGCCGGAGAACTAAAGGTGGGAAGAGAGTTAACTTCCAGGACCACCCATTATAGCTCACTTTTTACCAACAAAGCAGTTTTTATACAGCACTTAGGACTCACTTCTAATAACGTCAACTCAGGTGGCCAGTAAAGGCCGAAGGGAAGAGGCTTAAGTGACTCACCAAACTTCTGATACTCAGGTCTAATATGAAGGCTCTAGATAGGAATTCCCCACAAATTTCTAAGAGGACTAATATGAACACAGTGAACCTAATTCTAGTTTCACCAGCTGTGGGGCCTCAGAAACCATTTGCTCTGGACTTTCGTTTCCCTAGCCATAAATGTGGAGGAATCCTCAGAATTTCAAGTTGCTCCTGTATCCTTCCCTTTTACGGAGAAAGCCGGAGGCTCAAAGCTCAGATTTAGCTGGCTTTTGCAGTTTAACCTGCAATCTACCTCCCATTTCCTAAGTGTGTTTTCATGCCACCTTCTCCTTTGAAATAGATCTTGAAGCACCAATAAGACTCCAAGCTACACACGTAGAGACAAGTACCAGACTCAAATCTCAGTACCACCAAGGAAAACATGCTTAGGTTATCAGAATTGTGAAGGCTGTAGTACAAAAGCTAAGAGACTAGAACTCGGGATCTGAGAAAGATCAGCCTTTCTCAGCATGTCACCTTGGTGCTTCATCTTCCTAAGCTTCCATTTCCTCACATGTAAAACGCACTCATCATAACTAGTCTACTGAGATATAGGAAGACTACTTAGCACAGTGCTAGCACATTATAAGTACTCAATAAATGTTACAGATCAAGTTGTTTTTTTTTTTTTTTTTTTTGAGATGGAGTTTTGCTCGTTAGCCAGGCTGGAGTGCAATGGCGCGATCTCGGCTCACCGCAACCTCCGCCTCCTGAGTTCAGGCAATTCTCCTGCCTCAGCCTCCTGAGTAGCTGGGATTACAGGCACGCACCACCATGCCCAGCTAATTTTTTTTGTATTTTTTTTTTTTTTTAGAAGAGACGGGGTTTCACCATGTTGGCCAGGATGGTTAGATCTCTTGACCTCGTGATCCACCCACCTTGGCCTCCCAAAGTGCTGGGATTACAGGCTTGAGCCACCGCGCCCGGCCCCAGATCAAGTATTTTGTAAGAAAATAACAGAAGTTTTTTTTATGGATTGCATTTGCATCAATTACCTGCCGTGATCTAGAGCCCTCACAGGGACGACATTTAAATGTTCAGTTTGCCTAATAGCCTTCAATGAAGCACGGATTCTTCTACTTGAAAAAGGTAAGCCTAGAAAAAATTACATTGATGACTATGCAGGAAGAAATGTGCTCTGCTGTGCTGCTCAGTATTGAAGTGGCTTCCACTGTCTTAACACCTGTCTAAGAACAGGTATGCTATTTGCACTAAACACTCACGTATCTATACCTATTAAGTTAAACTTCCCTTTTTAGAGTTAATGCTTCATTGCCTGTAGGCATATTATCACTGTCTGTCTTTGAAAAATCTGCTTTTAAGTGAACTATTTCATAAACCTCTTGTTCAGAGAAACATTTTTTGATTTGTCCAATGGACTGAAATAAAAGGACAGTAAACCAAAATATAGTTGATCCTCATTAGTATAGGATTCCTTACTTGTGAATTTGCCTACTCACTAGAATTTATTTGTAACTCCAAAATCAACATCCTTTTCTGGTCATTTGTGAATATTTGCAGTGACAAAAAACTGCAGTCACTTCATGTGCACCAGGCAATGCTCTGCCATGTATCAGCTCTCACACCATAAACAGGTGTCCTTTTGGGGGTCTGTTTAGTGCCAGGTTTCATGATCGTGCTGTTTGTTGATTTTGCTGTTTTAAGATGGTTCCCAAGAATAGAAGTGAAGTGTGCTGCCTAGTGTTCTTTTTTTGCTGTTCTTTTTTTTTTCTGAGACGGAGTTCCGCTCTTGTTACCCAGGCTGGAGTGCAATGGCGCGATCTCGGCTCACTGCAACCTCCGCCTCCCGGGTTCAGGCAATTCTCCTGCCTCAGCCTCCTGAGTAGCTGAGATTACAGGCATGTGCCACCATGGCCAGCTAATTTTTTTGTATTTTTAGTAGAGACGGGGTTTCACCATGTTGACCAGGATGGTCTCGATCTCTTGACCTCGTGATCCATCCGCCTTGGCCTCCCAAAGTGCTCGGATTACACCTAGTGTTCTTAAATGCAAAGAAGGCCGTGATGTGCCCAGCATGAGTTAGTTACAGTGCTGTTGGCTGTGAATTCAGTTAATGAAATACTCCTAAAGGTGTTTTCAAGCAGAAACATGTAGATGAAGGTTACATACTGACTAGCAGACAAAACTGTGACAAAAAGGTCAAAGAATCTAATTCTCGTAGGAACTTGTTACTTATTTGCGACTTCAGTGTTCACAACCGCCTTAAAAAACAGAATTACCACAAACAAGAACCAACTATAGCTTCCCGTCTGCTTGTCCCTGGAAATAAAAGAATTCATCCTGTATAAAAGCCTTAGAAGCTGGTGCTTCATCATACACTAAATCATAACAGACTCCATCAGATTTTAAACAAGAGTATAGGATGGAAAACACAAAGAGCAGATATACCTTTAAGAGGAAGATAAATATTACCTCGACTACTTTTTAACCTCAAGAGTCCTTGTATCCTCCATTAATAACTAAGAACCTTATGATGATTTAAGGACGTTTAGATGGTAGGTAGTATACTTTACCAATCAGAGCTACACATAACAACTCCTGCTGGGAAATACAAATTTATATCAGATGTTTTATACAGGTCCTCTAGTTAAGATCCTTATATATTTTATGTTAGATGAACCATAAGTAATCTGCCTTTAAACATCATTTACATTTATTAGTGTATATATAAATTAACAGTCCAAATGGAATATTTTGATATTGACATTTCATTTTGCTAACAGTGTTTAAGCTTAATCGTAACAATTATAGAATTTTGATTGTCAAGAAATAGCCAACTGAAGGAATAATTTCTAAATGGTCAGTACCTTTAAAGGGCTAGCTGAATACAAAGTAAATACTTCTCATGCCTGTAATCCAAGCACTTTGGGAGGCTGAGGTGGGAGGATTGCTTGAGCCCAGGAGGCTGAGGCTGCAATGAGCTGTGATTGTGCCAGACCTGTACTCTGAAATCTTTATACTATTTTTAATGTATGAAATACTCTGTTTATTAATATATGTATGTAAATAGAATACATACACACCCACCCACACCCCTAGGTCAATTTCTTAGGTCTAAGTTGTGGCTAAATTCACTTTTAAATACAAGGTTCCAAGTATCCAAGTTGCTGGGCCAGTTGTCTGTACCTGGAACAGCCTTTTTTTTTTTTAAAAAAACCTCTTAAGACCCCCTACTTGACCAGCTTGAGTGAATTTCTATCATACTATTTATCACAGTCCAATGACCAGTTTATTGGCCTCCCATTAAAGTGGGGGCTCCCTGAGAGCAAGGACTGTCATCTTCACTTTGCCTTGAAGAGTAGACATAGTTCCCAAATCATCTGCTAAATGAGGAATGAACAATATTAATCTTCAAATGGTGTGTCTGCCCATAATTAATATGCAAATATTCTAAACTATAGTCTAATTTAAAATCCCCATGTTTAAACAAAAATTATACCAAGGCTTTGAGATTTAGCTTGTGCTAAATCATTTTTTAAAACTGTAACTCTAAGGCATTTTATTATAAAAAGTTAATACTCATATACATAAAGTAATATGTACTTAAAATTCATGATACATTTACTTCATTTTTTAGCTTGACCTTCTAGTAGATCCTTAGCTTCATTTATTTTGGCTGCTATATAAGGAGATCCTCCTATAGGAAGAAAGAAAAAAGAACAGTCACAATACGGATTCTCGATTTCTGCCTGATAAAAAGACACTCTTGTTTCAAGGACTCCAGTGCTTATCTGAGGTAGAAATAGCAGAAATGGTGTTTTTAATTTTAAAAAAATAACCTTGACACTGCAACTGGATGACCAGATGGGAAACGAAGAAACTTATATGGGAGAGATTTCTACAAAAATGACACCTTTTTAGAAAGCTTAAACTGATAGAAAAAGTATTTCTATAACATATATTAGATACATATGTATATGCCTTTGAAATGGCGTTAGCCTATTCATGATTACAGGTCATGAGTGAACATCAATTGTACCATGTTAATACCATGATATTCTCAGGGGCTTCTGAGCTCTGAGTTTACTGGAAGGATGTTTGCTTTACATTCTTTTACTGTCCAGTTTTTCTTTTCCTATTATCTACTGTCTCTTCACAATGTCATCTGCAGCTGCTATCCTATGAATCTGCTGGAGGAGTGATTCTCAAAGTGTGGTCCTAAGACCAGCAAGAAGTAACAGCAGCAAATTTAGTATACGTGTATATTTTTGGGGCTCCACTGCAGACCTACTGAATCAGAAGCCCTCTATATAATACAAGCTAAATTTCATAAAAGAGACTGTGAAGTCAGATGTTGAACAATTAAAACCCTGTTTAAACTGTCAAAACCCTCTTTATTAATGAAAGCTCTCTTCTTTATAAGCAAAAGGATATGCACATTAAAACATGAATTCTGTGGTCTATTTTTTGGTATTCAAAGGAATTCTTTCTTGCTTTTCTTCAGCACAGCCAAGGCTGCTTAGAAGTGCATCAGAAACAAATAAATAAAACCCGTAAGTTTCTATCTAGGTAATCTCCATTTGAAGGTATCCAAAATGGATGAGGAAAAATTACATTTTAGTTTTACTGAAATTTAGCATTTTAATTATAATTAAATGTAGGCCCCAAACCCCACAAAACATATTAACAGTAGCACTTACATCTGCTCATTCTGTAAATAAAAGTTTGCACTCAATTTCTTTTAAGACACCAAAAATGTCTCCAGCCTAGGAGACAATACTTACACACAGATTTAGGTGTTTTCCTTCTAAAAGCCAGGAATTTGAGATAAAATTATTCCATTAGTAACAAGTCACACCCAACAACATCTACAACAAAAATTTAATGACTACTCACCTTTGTCAGGATGATTTAAAAGCATAATTCGTCGATGAGCATCTCTTATTTTCCCTTTATTGGCAGTAGGGCTAATTAAAAAAAAGTATTTACTTCAGCCTACTTCTGCATCACATAAAAAAAAAACACTATACATAAAGGCCAATTAAAGACATGTGTAACTGGTAAATTAACAGTATGAAAAGTGGTTTAGAAACCTCAACACACACAAAATGCACATCCTAAATTGGGGAACTAAATGTACTGAACTTGTAATATACATTACAACAGTCCTTTTATTGATAAGAAAAGCATGTTTAAGGATTTGAAAATGAAGGCAGATTTTTTGTTTTTAAATGAAGTCTCACTGTGTGGCCAGGCTGGAGTGCAGTGGCTTGATCTTGTTGGCTCACTGCAATCTCAGCCTCAGGTTCAAGTGATTCTCCTGCCTCAGCCCTCTGAGTAGCTGGGATTACAGGCATACACCACCACACCTGGCTAACTTTTGTAGAGAATTAGCCAGGTGTGGTGGTGTATGCCTGTTAGTAGAGATGGGTTTCGCCATGTTGGCCAGGCTGGTCTCCAACTCCTGACCTCAAGTAATACACCCGCCTCGGCCTCCCAAAGTGCCGGGATTACAGGGTGAGTCACCATGCCTGGCCAAAGGCAGAGTTTCACCACAAAAATGTCAGTTAACAGAGAACACTGAACACTGATAATCTGCTGAGGAGTCTATCTTTCAATAAATGGAAAAGTGCCTGTGTTTTAGCGAACACTCTAGGAAAAAAAAGTGCTTAAGTGCCAGTGTGACTTCTCATTTGAAGGAGTGTTAAGACCTTAAAAATAACATAAAAGGAACAGTACAGCTTCACTGACTAGAACTGATAATATCAATCTTCCTAGGACAAAATCCTCCATAAACCTCTCCTATTAAAGGACAGAAGGTCTTTCTTACATTTCCTCATGGCTCTAGAGTGGTAGAAAAATGCTAAAAATATTAGAGATTATTTTACCTTACACCTAGTATTAATGCTGCTTCCCGTTTTGTCATTTTGGGTTCAAACCCACCTCTGTAATAGCCACCACTGAAGGCCTGAAAGAAGAAATGCATTTGTAAAGAAAGGTTAATAGAAGAAACGAAGTTGCTTTAAAAAAAAAGTGTGGAATGTTCACAGAACCAGAAGAAAAACTGACACATCAGAGGACTTTAAGTGCAATTCCCGAGGCATTTTAGCTAAAGCTAAATAAAGCTTATAAATAAATAGCAACTAGTATTTTAATGATTAAACAGATCCATTTTTTTTTCCAGCCAATATGAACTACCTTAGAAATATAAGACAAAAGAAAAAAAAGTATCTGAAAGCCAGCTCTTCCAGGAGTAAAGGAAAGATAGTTCCAAATTAGCCATATTATAGATAAAAGTCTGCACGAAGTGCCTCAGGAACAGGACGTGGAGGTCTTTTGAGACAAGAGATTCAAGGGTATTTGTAGTAAGACTTTAAGATATAGATACAGAAAATACCACTATGAGGTCCTCTGAGCTTGCTATGTCAGAAATCATATTGGTAAAGCCTACAATCATTCCATTCTGTTACACTTAATGACAACATAAATATTCAACAGGCTATCACAGCCCAATCTATTCTTAACTGTGACCACAGAGGGTATGACCGTAACATCAGGTCAAACCCTATAGCATAATTAACTACAGTATGATGTTTGGGAGTGCCAGAGCCACATGGTAAGATCGGATCACGTTAGAATCTTACATCCTTGTGTGTGTGTGATGCAGATGAAGAAAAACAAGAGCATGTACAGATGATACTGAAGCTGACAGTATATGAAAAAGTGCTATTAACTTCCACAGGAAAGTCAGGTCTAGTGGGGTACTAGAATTGTCAATACCCCACCCAACTCTGTCGCATATAACATCTGATGTTTTAGGGTGGCACCATTACAAAGCTCAGAACTTCTCTACTCTCCTGTGGGAAGCAAGGAAAAGGGTCCAAAGCAATCACTTAGAGCTTCACGGATGTTTGGAAATGTACCCTTCCTCAAGTGTGGCTCTAGGTTTTAAACATAAGCAGCAAAGAATTGGCAAAAGTGTTCATTAAGTCTTACAGATTTTGGTAGACTTTGAAAAACTTGTTTTACTTGAGGCTCCATATGCTTCATGGCTTGCAAAACATAACGGCCTAAAACCAAAAGCAACAGAATAAGTAAACTAAATCTCCAATCTCTCCGACTTCACTTCCGCCCCCAAACCACAAACCAACCTGCAAATCCTGCAGCTGCAATGGTCAGTCCAACTGCTACCATTGTACTGGCCTGGTGAAGGGGAGAAGAGCGAACATTTACTTCTCTAATTCCCACCCTTTCTCATTTTGCCCATTCTCCCATCCCCCGGCTCATTACAAACTGCATTTTAATAGGAGGAGAAACATCTTTTTTTTTTTTTTTTTTTTTTTTTTTTTTAAAGAAATGGAGTTGCTTTGTTGCCTCGGCTAGTTTTTTTTTTTTTTTTTTTTTGAGACGGAGTTTCGCTCTTGTTACCCAGGCTGGAGTGCAATGGCGCGATCTCGGCTCACCGCAACCTCCGCCTCCTGCGTTCAGGCAATTCTCCTGCCTCAGCCTCCTGAGTAGCTGGGATTACAGGCACACGCCACCACGCCCAGCTAGTTTTTTGTATTTTTAGTAGAGACGGGGTTTCACCATGTTGACCAGGATGGTCTCGATCTCTTGACCTTGTGATCCACCCGCCTCGGCCTCCCAAAGTGCTGGGATTACAGGCTTGAGCCACCGCGCCCGGCGCCTAGGCTAGTCTTAAACTCCTGGCCTCAAGCAATCCTTCCACCTGGGCCTCCCAAAGTGCTAAGATTACAGGCCTAAGACACCACGCCTCGCTGAGAAACAACTTTTAAGGCGAAAATATTCTGCCTAACGATCCTTAAAACTGTATCTGTTCTACTCAATGCATTCAAGTCACCGGATTTATTACCACGGAAAAGAGGGCAAGTCGATTCGCTTATTTACCTCCACAACAGTGAAAAATACAATTCCCTCCCTTTGAGAACTTCTTTCATTCCCGGACAAATCAGGTCACATTAAAGTTCAATCCAAAGGAGTGGAAGTAAGGTTTCTGCTAGAGAAGGGAAAACTGCTCACAGGCGGCTCCCGTAAAATTCTGATGCCGCATTTTCAAGGCTACACGTGGGCTAGACCAGGAGACTAACGCCTTCGGCCCCGCCCTGCTGATTCCTCGTAAGAAAGGCCCGAATGCTTTCGGACGGGAGGGAGAAGACACCCGCCAGCGAGAGCCGAGGAGGGGACGCGGCGGCGCGCGGCCAGGGCGCGACCGTGTGTGAGGGCGAGGGCAGCTACAGTCAGACACGTTTCCGCTCATCTCCGGGTCCGCGACGGTCCCAGGGAAGCCGCGCCTCAGCGCCCAGGGCCCGGGGACGGCGAACCAGACGCCGGAGGGCCGCCCGAAAGCCAAGGCAGAAACACAGAGACCCACGGGCTGCGAGCCCAACAGGCCGTGCCCCGGCGAACAGCACGCGCCCGAGCCCGAGCCCTCCCGCCCCGAGCCCGCGAGCCGGCGGACGCCAAGGAGACCCGAGGCCGCACTCACCATGGCCTCCGCCGCGAGCCCGGCTCATTCCCGCGCAGAGGCCGCGGCCGCCGCCCGCACGCCGGGAGCAGAGCGACACCCCCGCGACCGCACGCACGACCCGCCGAGCACGCCCGCCCGACGCGACGCTGCCGGCGCTGCCGCAAACGAAGCCGCAAAACTGTCGTAAAAGGCGTCGCGGAGGAGACGGAGAGTCACGCCGGCGGCGGACGGGCGGAGATGGCGACTTCGGGTTGGTGGAAGGGTGGGCGGATCTCTTCCTTTCTCGGCGTTGGGGTGGGGCTTCGCGGTGTCTTCTGCCCTCTGCTCCCGGGCGGTGCGGGTGTGGAAACTCCTGCGGGGAAGGGCGCGGGCAGCCTTCCTCGGCACGGGTTTCTTTTCCTGCGTCCTGGCGCCTCGTTTTGCCTTTATTTGGTTGATGTTAATGACTGCCAAGGGTAGTGAAGTGACTTAAACTTGCTGTCACCAGTTTCCACCACGAACCCTAACAAATGGTTGTCACCCAGTGTGGGAAATGAGATGCCCAGAAAAACAAATGAAGCCAACCGCACTGTGTTTCAGGCGCTGCTCGGTAACATTTTTTTTTTAATTTGAAAGAACTTCATTGAAGGATGTGACTTGACAAGGCTTTCTGTGAATGTTTGGGTTTTCATTTTGTAGAATGGGATTAAAGACAGTTCACATTCTGTCTGAAAAGGGCTATTTTAAAAGTTTCCCCCTCACCAAAAATAAAAAGTAGGGCTGGATTTTGCTCTTACGTGGACATCAGTTTTATGTATCCGTACTTAAATGCTTGAGAAGAGAAAAATAATGGAGACAATTTTTTAAATGCAGTGTTTGCATGATCAAAATAAGTGTGGAATTACTTCCCACTTAGAATTTACACAGTATTAAAAATCTGTTTACATTGCTACGCAGTTCTGCTTTAATGAAGTGGTTAGTTATTAAACAAATATGCAAAATTTTTGGCTTTGTTTTCCTCATCTGTAAAAACAGTTTGCATTTGACAATCCAAGAGCTCTTCTAGCTCTAAAGATTTTGTAATATAATTTCTTGTCAACACATGATTTAAGGTGACATCCAGCACTAAGACACTAGCATTAAGTTTATAACTTTCTCTTTTGCCTCTCTTTTATCTAGTTTTTACCAAATAATTACAAAATGATCAAGTGAGGCATAAGACATTGGGAACAAATTGGCTAGAATGCTATCTGGAAAAATTTATTATGTGTACTTTTGGTATGTACAAACTATGGCATGCAGTTTTCTGGAGGAATAGATTTACAACAGAATCTAATTAGCTTTAACACTTTACAAAAGCCCAGATTCAGGAAATTGGGAGTGGCAACACAGAAAGACACTTGGTTGAGCTGGAGATAGCTCTGTTTTTAATGGCAGATGAAACTGGAGGGACCTGGCTCTGTCACTAGCACTGTGACTTGGACAAGTTATTTCTGATTGAGTTTCCTCATTTGTAAAATGAAGGTAGTGGTAACTACCTTGTGGAGTTTTTGTGACCATAGAGATTATGCACATACTGTGTTCTGCATGTGGTCGTCACTCAGTGTGGGACTGTTACGATGAGGGAAGCCATTATAAGTGCAAAGCCTTCCTGATTCTCATGATACCTCACTCAGGAATCTAAGTCGTGTTACCTCTTACCTACCTGTCAAGATCCTAGAAAGAGCTTTGAAAAGTAATCTTTTTAAATGTCCGTTGACTGATGAATGGATGATCATCCCTTGTTTCTTCTAGCTTCTGGCAGCTGCCAGCATTCCTTGACTCGTGACTGAATCACTGCAGTCTTGTAAGCCAGCATCTTGAATTCTCACTCTGCTCCATCTTTACATTGTCTTTCTCTTCTGTTTGTAAAATCTTCTTCTGGTTTCCTCTGAGAGGATACAAGTAATTGCGTTTATGGGCCATCGAGATAATCCAGGGTAATCTCCCCATCTCAAGATCCTTAACTTAATCATAGTTTCGAAGACTTCGCCATATAAGGTAACATTCACAGGTTCTAAGGATTAGGACATTGATATCTTTGGGGCACATTATTTACTATAGAAAGTAATAAAAGACAAAACAGGGGGTAGGGACAAAAGAATGAGAAAGGACTCAGGTACATCTTCTTAGTTTCTTGTCCCAAATTTATGAATCAGGTACATCACTTCTTGGAAAGAAGTAAGTGAGAGTCAAGAGCAGTAGCTGAGAGTGTTCTTGCACTGTGGCTTTCCAACAGGTTTTTGACTGTCATCCTTAGTAAGAAATACATTTTACACTGTGACCCAGGGAGAAAATACATATTTGCACACGCAAATATGCGTAGTAGAAGTGTATTTATGAGACAATACTTATCCTTTACTTCATGAAATGCATGCTAGTCTTTTCTGTTTCTTAAAAAGTAGGTGCTAGAAAACCTACTAAACTCACAGCCCACTAATTGGTCATTGCCTAAAGTTTGTAAATTATCACTCTGCAAAAATCCACATTTGTAACTATAATGCCAGGCAAATAAGGGGTTCCCACACCAGCTAAAAACCATGTGCCAGACATTCAGGCCAATAAGGGGTTCCCACACCAGCTAAAAACCATGTGCCAGACATTCTGCCAAATGCTTTACCTAGATGTTTCATTTCACTCTGTGAAAGTAACATTTACTCTGTTTTGCAGATGAGGCTATATTGCTAGAGGCATTTCACTTTTTTTCCCAGATCCTCTCTCTACCTTTTTATCACGTTCTGTGTTCCAGAGGAGCAGAAAAGATTAGGAGGTGACCTTAATGCACTTTATCAATGAGCAGCTCCCTCGTTTTCTGGCTTAGAGTTCATTTAGGTTTGTAGTCAGGAGATCACAAGGTAGGAGGAAAGTGATTTCATGGTTTTTATTTCTACCTCTTACTTTCTGGTGATTGCTGTAGGCTGACTGAATTGGTTTGCTGAAGAATACAGCTCCTACTGTATGCACGTGTTCTGGTAATTACTCCTGCCTCTCCCTCCTTCAGATTTAAGGGTCGTCATGCCTTTACTACTGGCCCCTACTGCCCTGCTAGTCACAGGGCACTTGAACATTTTCTGCTAGTTTCCCTTAATCCTGTCCACATCTTTGTAAACAGTCTTCTAAAATTTCCACTTGACTGTGGTCTGAATGTTTGTCTCCCCACAAATTAATATGTTGAAACCTAATAACCAATGCGATGGTACAAAGAGATGGGGCCTTTGGAAAGTGATTAGATCATAATGGTAGAGCTTTGTGAATAGGATTAGCACCCTCATAAAAGAGGCATGAGAGAGACCCTCATTCCTTCCACCCTGTGAGAACACCTTGAGAAGCAACTGTCTGTGAAACAGAAAGGGAGCCCTTGTCAGATGGATTCTGCCTTGGTCTTGGACTTAGAGTGAAAAGATGGCTGTCTATGAAGAAATGGGCCCTCATCAGACACCAAGTCAGTCAGCACCTTATTCTTAAACTTCCCCACCTTCCAGAACTCTGAGAAACACATTTTTGTGTTTATAAGCTACCAGTTTATGGTATTTTGTTATAGCAGCCAAGACTAAGGCAGTATACCATCTGTTTCCAACATGAATAGTGACTATTATGTTTGTGCTTTTTTTTTTTTCTTTTTGAGTTAAAGCCTTGCCCTGTTCCCCAGGCTGAAGTGCAGTGGCATGACAGTGGCCCCCTGCAGCCTCTAAGTCCTGGCCTCAAGCGATCCTCCCTTCTTAGTTTTCCAAGTTAAGGGGACTATAGGCAATGGCCACTGAGCCCAATTTGATGATGACTGTTATAAAAGGCCATTGTAATAATTCAAATGAGAAATGATGATAACAGTGGAGGTAGAGCAAAGGGGCTGGACTCTTGCTTATATATTTAAGGTCTAGCTGATAGAATTTGCTGATGGGTGAGATACATTGTGTGAGAGAAAGAGAGAAGTCAAGAATGTCTCCAAAGCTAGAGGCTTTAGCAACTGGAAGGACGGATTTGCTGCTGAATGGGGCTAGAAAAACTTCAGAAAGAGCAAGAAGCAGGAAGTGGAAGGCTTTTTCCATGTTCAGTTTGAAATGCCAATAAGATACAGTGTCGTTCAGTCGGCAATTGGACATACAGCTCTGGTGTCAAAAGAGAGGTTTGGGAGTCTTTAGCCCATGGGTGGTCTTTGAGGCCATGGAACAGATGAAGTCATCCTTTGCATGACTGGAGCAGAAAAAAGAGGAATAAGAACTGTGTTTTGGGATGCATCTGTGTTTGGAATTTGGGACATGAGGAAAAAACAGAAAATGATGTAATAGACTGAAAAAGGGTAGGCGTAAGCCAGGTAAGTGTAGTGTCTTGGTAGCCAAGTGAAGAAAGTGTTCAATGGAGGAAGTCATTAGCTGTGTCAAATGCTGCTAATATCCTTCTGAGGGAGAGCCTTTGGAAACAAAAAAGCAAGACAAGCAAACAAGTGTTGCTAGTAGTCAAATAATAAAAAGAATTGAGAATTGACTACCCGAGGTCATAGTCCTGAGACTTTCCGTGGTGTGATGGGAATGAAAGTTTGATTGGAGTGGGTTCAAAAGAGGATGGGAGGAGAGAGAGTGAAGATACAGGTTCTAAAAAATCGCTTTCAAGGAATTTTGCTGAAAAGGAAATTAGAGAAATGGGCAATATGAAAGGAGGAAGCAGTGTAAGGAGAGCTTTGTTTTTCTAAAAAATGCTAACAAGAATGAGCTTTGAGTAAGGTAGAAGAAATAAAAGCAGCCAGGTGCGGTGTCTTGCGCCTGTAATCGCAGCACTTTGGGAGGCTGAGGCAGGCAGATAATGAGGTCAGAGATCGAGGCCATCCTGGACAACACGGTAAAACCCCATCTCTACTAAAAATACAAAAATTAGCTGGGCGTGGTGACGCACCTGTAGTCCAAGGTACTCAGGAGGCTGAGGCAGGAGAATCACTTGAATCTGGGAGGCAGAGGTTGCAGTAAGGAGAGATTGCACCACTGCACTACAGCCTGGGTGACAGGGCAAGACTCTGTCTTAAAAAAGAAAGAGAAAAAAAGGAAGAAAGAAAGGAAAAGAGAAGCATGTTTATCTGTTATAAGAATGATCTTGGCCGGGCGCGGTGGCTCAAGCCTATAATCCCAGCAGTTTGGGAGGCCGAGGTGGGTGGATCACGAGGTCAAGAGATCGAGACCATCCTGGTCAACATAGTGAAACCCCGTCTCTACTAAAAATACAAAAAATTAGCTGGGCATGGTGGCACGTGCCTGTAATCCCAGCTACTCAGGAGGCTGAGGCAGGAGAATTGCCTGAACCCAGGGGGCGGAGGTTGCGGTGAGCCGAGATCGCGCCATTGCACTCCAGCCTGGGTAACAAGAGCGAAACTCCGTCTCCAAAAAAAAAAAAAAAAAAAAAAAGAATGATCTTATAGAGGAGAAAAATTGGAAAAATTTATTGAATTATGTAATTTAAGAATGTGAAGGAAATGTAGAGACCATATTTCCCCTGCAGTTTATTTTATAAATGAGGAAACAGGGCCTCAGAGTGGTTGACTGACTTTTCTAAATCCCTGACAGAGTCCAGTAATTGTTTGCCTTGCTGTTAGCTATCCAGAAGGTATGTTAGGGTCATAAAATTAGAAGGTCCTAGAATTGTCTTTGCCTATGTTTCCTTACTGCTCTTTCTAGGGATTATTCGATGTCTGGATTCGTGACATCTAAATTCCTCACTAGTAGCCATTTAAGCCGAGGAGATCTATCTTGTCTGGGCAGCTGTTCACATAGTGCTGAATAGAAAAGCCCCTTGTGTAAAACTGAATGGCACTTGGTAGATAATCCCTTCTTTCCCTTCTTCTTTGTTCTACCCATTTTTGTCTCTTCCTTCCCTCCTTTCTTTCTCTTTCTTTCTTTCTTTCTTTTCTTTTCTTTTTGAGATGGAGTTTCGCTCTGTTGTCAGGCTGGAGTACAGTGGCATGATCTCTGCTCACTGCAACCCCCACCTCGGGTTCAAGCAGTTCTTCTGCCTCAGCCTCTGATTAGCTGGGACTACAGGCATGCACCATCATGCCTGGCTGATTTTTGTATTTTTAGTAGAGACGAGGTTTCACCATATTGGCCAGGCTGGTCTCGAGCTCCTGACCTGGTGATTCACATGCCTCAACCTCCCAAAGTGCTGGGAATACAGGTGAGAGCCACCATGCCTGGCCTCTCTCCTTTCTTTCAACGATCCTGCCATCTTCTGACAATCTGCTGTGAAAAGAAAATAAAAACATGGGACCCCACACTACTACAAAAGAAAGAAATGAAGCTGAAAGCTGACTCATGCAAAAAGCTGACTCCTTTTGCTCCTCAGCAGATAGCTGCAGATACAAGGTTAAATATCTCCATAGGTACCTCCTCTATGTTCATCTTGTCTTTTGCAAAGCGTTGGTTAACTGCACATGAGACAAATGCATTGTTGACTCATCTCTTGCCTGCTCTTCTTCTCTTGCAATGTGTGGATTACCATACTTTCTCCTCCAGCCCATGTTTCCCCACTAAATATGGAAGCCCTCAAAATTATCTTTGGAGGATGGCATAGACCGCAGACTATGATTCTGTGTTTATTTCTTACAGGCATGTTCTTAGCCTTATCAAAATAAACTTCTAAATTGATTGAGACCTGTCTCAGATGCTTTTTGGTTTACACTACCATTGGGAATTCATCCTGTGTCGCCTGTCTGAATGTGAAATTCTTGGTAAATGACCGGACTGAGATATGATCAACAGATACTTCTACGACATGTTTTAATAGATCGTTTTGGTATTATAACTAGTCAAAGGAAGATTTTAATTGGAGTGCAAAAAAAGAAAGAAAGGAAGGAGAAGACATTTAGAGCAAGAGAGGGGTTGAGGACAGGCCCAGGTAGGAAAGATGTGAGGACCCAGGGCACTGAGGAAGAAGAGGGGATGCTGGGAAGCCAGAAGGGAAGACCCAGCATCCAATCACTTTTTCTTCCAGCTGGCCTCATCTGCATCCCAGTCAGGTGGCCCTGCTCTGCCCTGTGGCTATTATAAAACAATTTATAACTGTTTCTTCTGTGATTTTCTCACCCCTTTCCTCAACTTGCTTCATTTTTCTCTCACTGCATGTTGTATTTTATTTTATTATTTTTTGACACTTAGTCTTGCTGTTTCGCCCAGGCTGGAGTGCAATGGTGCAATCATAGCTCACTGCAGCCTTGAGCTCCGGGGCTCCAGCAATCCTTCTGCCTCAACCTGCTGAGTAGCAGGGACTATAGGTGTGTGCCACCACACACAACTAATTAAAAATAATTTTTTTTTGTAGTGATGGTGTCTTTCTGCGTTGCCCAGGTTGGTCTGGAACTCCTGGCTTCAAGTGATCCTCGGTCCTTGGCCTCCCCAGTGTTGTTATTACAGGGATGAGCAACCATGCCCAGCCTGCACCTGTTTTAGACTGACCTCCTACTTTCCTTTCTAGTTACAAAGACTGGTTGTGTGTGTGTGTGTGTGTGTGTGTGTGTGTGTGAGAGAGAGAGAGAGAGAGAGAGAGAGAGGGAGAGAGAGAGAGAGAGAGAGAGAGAGAGAGAGAGAGAGAGAGAGAGTCTAGGGCATGGGTGGTGGACCAGTGAGAGAACTTGTGTTTGATTCGAATGACAGCATCCTGGAAACACATATTTCAGGGTAAAGGCTTTGCTCTCTCCTCAGGCAGTGAGGAAAGAAAACTGAGGCACTCCGGATATCAGAGAAAAGTTGGAAGTTGGGGTGGCCTAAGTGCCTTTCCAAAATGGAGATTCCTCAACTGACCCTCCATTTCATTCATCTTAGCATGTATTTGCCCATTGCCTTTCTCAGTCTTTTTTTTCTCTTCTATTATCTGGGGTTCCAATTGCATGTAGCAGCTTTATGCGTTAAATAAATTGAGCTCTGCCTGCTGAGCTGTCAGTGAATGGAACTGACCAACAGAACAATCTGTGTAAGTGCTTCTTGTGCCCAGGCCAGACAGACAAGTACAATTATTTGATTGCTGGAGATTGCTGCTAAATGAGGATGAAATAGTGGGTCTGAGGCTTGTTGGTGAATATTATTAATAATATAGTGTCATGCATTAATAACACAGTGTCATGTGAAACAAAGCTACACTGGAGGGTCTGTCTCAAATCCCATTTAAATCACATTTTCAGGGAGCTAGATGGTTGAGGAGATGAGCAATAATAAAGCAAAATGTCTTTAAGCACCAATTTAGGAGTTTCAGTTTGACTTAGGCTGAAGTTAAGAGGCTATACATCACTGTTTTATGTTATTTGGTGGCCAGAATAAAGCATGGAATATATCCCTTGCTAATTATCATAAAAATTATGTTTCTATAATATTCTACTGTGAAAATTTATCTTCACTGTCATCATTAGAGTGCTTGAAGAGAGGCCACTGCAAAAACTCCATAAAATTCTTTCTGGCACCTATTATGCCCTCAGTTACTGTATGCATAGCAAACTTCTTTAGGCCAGCACCGCAGAGACTCTTTCCAGACTTCTCTTTCACTTCTCCCCTTCATAAACCTCATAGCCCTGCCAAATGGAATTTGTTACCACCGTTCTTCAAATGTGCTCTAAAGTCCACTGCACCCTGGGCTTTGAGCCAAGTCACTCCCTCTTTTCCAAGTGCCCTTCCCAAATCTCATCTCTGTCCCTCAATTACATGTCCAGATCAAGTGTGCCTTCTGCAAAGCCTTCTTGGTTCACTCAAGTCTGGAACAGGTGTCTACAAACTTTTTATATAAAGGAACAGATAGTAAATATTTCAGGCTTTGCAGACTGCATATAGTCTCTGTATTCTTTCTTTTTTAAAATCAAAATATAAAAGTGATCCTTAGCCTATAGACCATTCAAAAACAGACCACAGGATGAATTTGGCTCATGGCACATAGCTTGCCAAACCATGGTCTAGAGTGATCTCTCCTTTCTCTAAACTCCTGTACAATTTTGTTTGTGTCACACTGCCAGTTTCTATATAATGTCTGGAAATTATTGGTATAGAAGTATTTTCTCTATTAGATTGTAGATCTCTGAAAGAAAGCATGTCACTTATAATGTTTTCAAGAAGGAATATAGTTTATTTCTAACTCTTAAGCTCTTACTTTTATGAGAGCTAGGTAGGTCTTCTATCTTCATCCTTACCATGGACCCTTTAGCCAGGCCTTGGGTATCATAAATGCAGCTGGTAATTAGAGATGGAATAATTTCATTTGTTAAATATTGCATTCGTTGAGACAACATTCTAGCCTCTGAGAAAATATCAATGGATAAGACAAAAATCTCAGCCCCTGTGAAGCTTTGCACTGTAGCCTGGAAGCATTATCTTAGTATGAGCTCTTCTCCTGATTTGTCTCAACTTCACTTTCCTATTTTTCATGGTGTTGACTTGATAATAGTATTTGTCACTTGGTTTACCAGGTTGCGAGAAATAATAAACATTGTATTAGTGAAGGGTGACATTGATTGTAGACCTAACATAGCTGGAGCTATTTTTAAAAATATGTCCAACTACCTGAAGAATTTATGAAGCAATTACAGTAATCCTTCTTTATCTACAGTTTCAGTTCCTGTGGTTTCATTTACCCGCAGTCAACCACCGTCCAAAAATATGAAATGGACAGTTCCAGAATAAATAGTTCATGAGTTTTAGGTTACACACCATTTTGAGTGCATGAACTACCAAGCTGTTCTGTTCTTTCCCACCCTGGAGCGAGTAATCTTCTGTCCTGCGTATCCACGCTGTATATATTACCCATCCATTAGTAATTTTGTAGTCCTCTCAGTTACCAGACCAGCTGTGACAGTATCATAGTGCTTGTATTCAAGTCATCTTTATTTTACTTAATAATGCCCCCAAACTGCAAGAGTAGTGATGCAGGCATATTGTTATACATGTTCTGTTTTATTACTGTTGTTCATCTCTTACTGTGATTAAATTTATAAATTAAACTCTATGCGTAGGTATGCACATATAGAAAAAAATAGGCTGGGCATGGTGGCTCACACCTGTAATCCCAGCACTTTGGGAGACTGAGGCGGGTGGATCACCTGAGTTCAGGAGTATAAGACTAGCCTGGCCAATGCGGTGAAACCCAGTCTCTACTAAAAATATAAAAATTAGCCAGACGTGGTGGCAGGCAGCTGTAATCCTAGCTACTTGGGAGGTTGAGGCAGGAGAATTGCTTGAACCTGAGAGGCAGAGGTGGCAGTGAGCTGAGATTGTGCCATTGCACTCCAGCCTGGACGACAGAGTGAGACTATGTTTCAAAAAGAAAAAAGAAAGAAAAATAGTACAGTTATGAGTTATTTAATGACAGGTGTACATTCTGAGAAATGTGTCCTTAGGCAGTTTTGTTATTGCATCAACATCATGGAGTGTACTTAGACAAACCTAGATTGGTAGAGCCTACTGCACACCTAGGCTATGTGGTATAGACTGTTAATGCCTACACTACAAACCTGTATGTATGCCGTGTTACTGCACTGAATACTGTGGGCAGCGGTAACACAATGGTAAGAATTTTGTATCTAAATATAGAAAAATTACAGTACAAATATGGTATAAAAATTTAAAAATGTATAGAGCACTTAGCATGAAAGGAGCCTGCAGGACTGGAATTTGCTCTGTGTGAGCCAATGAGTGAGTGGTGAGTGTGAATGTCTAGGACATCACTTCTAACA
Source organism: Saimiri boliviensis (assembly GCF_048565385.1). NCBI lineage: Eukaryota > Metazoa > Chordata > Mammalia > Primates > Cebidae > Saimiri > Saimiri boliviensis. The sequence goes on from NC_133456.1 coordinate 69,799,346, forward strand.
ATAAATTAACCTTAGCTTACTGCAACCTTTTTACTTTACACACTTAAAAACTTTTTTAACTTTTTGGCTCTCCTGTAGAAACAACCTAAAACACAAACACAAGCACATTGTATAGCTGTACAAAAATATTTTCTTTTTTCATCTTCTTACTCTATACGCTTTTTTCTTTTTTCTTTTTTTTTTTACTTTTTAAACTTCTTTAAGACGCAAACATACACATTAACCTAGGCCTACACAGGGTTAGGATCATCAATAAAATTTTCCATCTCTACATTTTGTCCCACAGAAAGCTCTTCAGTGTCAGTGAAAGTCATGGAGCTGTCATCTCCTGTGATAACAATGTCTTCTTCCGGAGTACCTCCTGAAAGACATACCTGAGACTGTTTTACAGGTAACTTCTTTTTAAATGTAGAAGGACTGCATTCTATAACAGTGTTAAAAAAGTACAATATAGTAAATACATAAACCAGTAACATAGTCATTTATTATCATTATCAAGCATTATGTATTATGCATAATTTTTTTTTGAGATGGAGTCTTGCTCTGTCGCCCAGGCTGGAGTGCAGTGGCAAAATCTCAGCTCACTGCTACCTCTACCTCCCAGATTCAAGTGATTCTTGTGCCTCAGCCTCCAGAGTAGCTGGGATTGCAGGCACATGCCACCATGCCTGGCTAGTCTTTGTAGCCAGGCAGGTCTCAAGCTCCTGACCTCAAGGGATCCACCCACCTTGGCCTCCCAAAGTGCTGGGATTATAGGTGTGAGCCACCATGCCTGGCCTGTACATAATTTTATGTGTTAGACTTTCACATGACTGGCAGTGCATTAGGTTTGTGTACATCAGCATCACCACAAACAGGTGAGAACTGTGTGAGTACTGTGTTTTCCTATGGTTGCTATGACGTCAGTAGGCAATAGGAATCTTTCAGCTGCATCATCTTTTGGGACCCTGGCTGTCATTGACCAAAACATAGTTACGTGGCACATGACTGTAAATATAAGACTGTGTACTCCCCATGGCCTCAGTCATGCATTGGGGGTCTTGGAATCTATCCCTGAGAATAGGGGGATAACTTTAACTGCATTTAGTTATCTTGTTATCAGTCAAGATCAACTGCTGATCATTATTGTCACTTAGCTACATTACAGAAGGTGAAAAGGCTACTAGAGGCAATATCTTGATCACAAGCTAAATTAAGTAACATTTAGACTAGGCACATGGAGCTTAATAATTGGTGGTAGTTTATGAAAATCACTTACCTATTAGGTAAAGGAGTCAAGATTTTACTTAAGGTCTATTTGAATTCTGAGCCTCTGATCTTTTTCATGAAATCAAAATAATGTTGGGTCATATTGAGTTCTATTCTGAGCACAGATTTGCATTGAAAGTAACAACAGTGAACCAAAAAATAAAAATAATAAATAAAACAAGCTACAAATACAATTGGCTGAGGCACACGAAGGTGTTCTGTGGCAGTGGTCCCCAGCTCCCAGGTCATGGACCGCTGTCAGTCTGCGGAAGCAGTTAGGAACCAGGCCGCACAGCAGGAGCTGGGCAGTGGGTGGGCGAAGCTCTGACTGCAGTTACAGCCACTCCTCATCCTCGCATTGCCACCTGAACTCTACCTCCTACCGGTTCAGGGCAGTGATGGCATCACCTTCTCATAGGAGCGTGAACTGTGGATGTGAACTGAGCATCTGAGGGATCTGGGTTGCACGCTCCTTATGAGAATCTAATGCCTGATGATCTGTCAGTGTCTCCCTTCACCCCCAGACAGGACCATCTCACCGCAGGAAAATGAGCTCATGGCTCCCACTGATTCCATATTATGGTGAGTTGTAAAATTATTATATTTTACAATGTCATGATGATAGAAGTAAAGTGCACAATAGATACAATGTGGTTGAATCATCCTTAAACCCATCCTCCCTCCCTCCGGTCTGTGGAAAAATTGTATTCCACAAAACTGGTCCCTGGAGTTGGTGCCAAAAAGATTGGGGACCACTGCTTTATGGTACTCTCTAAAGGAAATATCATGAGGGAGTAAGTTGTTAATAGTCAGAATTTTCTTATGGCTGTCTTTTCTTAATGCATCTTTCTTTTTTTTGAGATGGAGTCTTGCTCCATTGCCCAGACTGGAGGGCAGTGACGCAATCTCGGCTCACCGCAACCTCCACCTCCTGGATTCAAGCAGTTCTCCTGCCTCAGCCTCTGAAATAGCTGGGATTACAACACCCAGCACCATGCCCAGTTAATTTTTGTATTTTTAGTAGAGATGGGGTTTCGCCATGTTGGCCAGGCTGTTCTCAAAATCCTGACCTCAGGTGATTTGCCCACCTTGGCCTCCCAAAGTGCTGGTATTACAGGCATGAGCCACGATGCCTGGCTCTTTCAGCACTTAGAATATGACATCCCACACTTCCCTCTTGCATGTTGATAAAGACAAGCCTTTTGAGTAGTGCTTTCCAGAAAATAATGAGACTTGATCAAATAATAATTTCAGTTAAAAAATGTGACTTTACATTAGCTCCAAGCCTATCTTTCTTCCTTTGTTGTCTTTCTAAGGCTGCTAAAGAGCTGGGAAGTTGGAAATGAGACGAGTGTAAAACTAAAAGCTCAAGTTGTTGTCAAGATCTAGCAGTTTTTCTTGACTGAATGCTCCCTGGGTTATTGCAAGCCTTTGGTTAATTTCCAGAGTTTTGAAAAGGTTTATTATGACTTTTTTTTTCCAGTTTTTCTTCCATGTTTTAAAATATATATATTTTATTGCGTTTTAGGTTTTGGGGTGCATGTGAAGAGCATGCAGGATTGTTGCATAGGGGCACACATGGCAATGTGGTGTGCTGCCTTCCTCCCCATCACCTATATCTGGCATTTCTCCCCATCTTACCCCTCCCCAACCCCCAACCCCCAGTGTCCCTCCCCTAGTTCACCCCCACAGATCTCAGTATCTGATGCTTCCCTCCCTGTGTCCATGCGTTCTCATTGTTCAAGACCCGCCTATGAGTGAGAACATGCAGTGTTTCATTTTCTGCTCTTGTGTCAGTTTGCTGAGAATGATGGTTTCCAGGTTCATCCATGTCCCTACAAAGGACACGAACTCATCGTTTTCCATGGCTGCATAGTATTCTTTCAGAGGCCCTTGCTCTGTCATTGTTTGCTGACATGGTTAGTAGTAAGTAGTCTTTTTAAAAAATTTTATTTTCAGTATATAGAAAAACCACAAAAACCTTAGGGATAAATTAAACAAAATGTGTGCAAAACCTGTAGATTGAAAAGTGTTCAGATAAAGTTCTAAAAATTAATGGAGGAGTGTACTGCCTTTTGGGCACAGCTCTTCTTTTCCAAATACATTACTCCATGGGGGGATGCCGACCACTGTCTGACCACAGGGCTGTTCCATCTGTAATCAATTGGCCAATGTATTTTACAGAATTCTTACGTCTATATTCATGAGGGGTTCTATTTCTACTAGATAGAGTTTTCTTTATTTATAATGTTTTCATCTGTTTTTGGTATCAGTGCGATGTTGATCTCATAAAACCAGGTGGAAGTTTTTCTTATTTCCTGAAATACTTTCTGTAAGAATGGCATTATGTCTTTCAAATCTGATGGAATTAACCATTAAAGCCATTTGGGCTTGAAGGGAATACATTTTTGATGATAAATTCAATTTATTACATAAATAATATTTTCTATGAACTGTTCATATTTTCTGTGTTATGTGTTGATTAATATGTTTTTCAAATACCTTGTCCAATTCATCTAAATTGTCACTTTTTTTGCCTTGTGTTGTTTGGCATATCCCTTTATTATCTTTTTAATATCTGAGGTAACTCTTTGGATTTCCACTCTTTCATTCCTGATTCTTGAGTCACTTTTGGTAATTTTCCTTATGTAACAAATTAACTATTTCATCTGGATTATTTAATGCTTAGTTTAGAGTTGAATATAATAGCAGTCTTTAGAATATACGTACCCTTGAGGATATGTGATGACTTTCCTAAGTGTCTGTGGGTCCTAATTGTTTTATGAGAATGTAAGAATAGCATAGCTTTTGTCTGAATCTTATCGTGGTATGTTACTTCAAGGCGTCAAAATCCCAGTGTATCGAACAAAAGAGAAATTTGAAATATTGGGCTTAGCAAATCCTCTTTTTTTTTTTTTTTTTTTTTTGAGACGGAGTTTCGCTCTTGTTGCCCAGGCTGGAGGTGCAATGGCGCGATCTCGGCTCACCGCAACCTCTGCCTCCTGGGTTCAGGCAATTCTCCTGCCTCAGCCTCCTGAGTAGCTGGGATTACAGGCACACGCCACCATGCCCAGCTAATTTTTAGTATTTTTAGTAGAGAGGGGGTTTCACCATGTTGACCAGGTTGGTCTCGATCTCTCGACCTCGTGATCCACCCGCCTCGGCCTCCCAAAGTGCTGGGATTACAGGCTTGAGCCACCGCGCCCAGCCGTAAATCCTCTTTTAATCAAGACATGCTTTTCAAATTGCTTTCTTTGTCTCTTCACATACTGTCTCTCCTCCAGGAAAAAATTTTTTCTGGGCTTCTTGTGATTTTTCTCTTTCACGCAGCAGGTTTTTCTCTAATGTCTGGTCATTTTTTCTTGCTCAAAGGAAAATGAAGACTGACTGGGAACTCTGTTTGAGGGGCCAGCCATTGTGCTAGAGGACCCCAAATATCAGGACTGACGAAACAGCACTGATATGGTTTGGCTTCGTGGCCTCAACAAATCTCATCTTGAATTGCACTCTCTGTGTGTCAAGGGAGAGAGCTGGTGGGAAGTGACCGGATCCTGGTGGCAGTTTCCCCCATGCTGTTCTTGTGATAGTGAGTGAGTTCCACAAGAGTTGATGGTTTTTGTTGTTGTTGAGACAGAGTCTTGCTCTGTCGCCAGGCACCAGGCTGGAGTGCAGTGGCACAATCTCGGCTCACTGCAATCTCCACCTCTGGAGTTCAAGCAATTCTCCTGCCTCAGCCTCTCCAGTAGTTGGGACTACAGGTGCGTGCCACCACACCCAGCTAATTTTTTTTTGTTTTTTTTTAGTAGAGATGTTTCACCATGTTGCCCAGGATGGTCTTGATCTCTTGACCTTGTGTTACACCTGCCTCGGCCTCCCAAAGTGCTGGGATTACAGGTGTGAGCCACCGCGCCCGACCAAGACTTGATGGTTTTATAAGAGATTCTTCCCCCTTCACACTCTCTGTCTTTCCTGCTGCCTTGTAAAGAAGGTACCAGCTTCCCCTCCCACCATGTTTGTAAGTTTCTGAGGTCTCCCCAGCTATGCGGAACTGTGAGTCAATTAAACTTCCTTTGTTTATGCTACCACTAGTCTTGGGTGGTATTCTTTATAGCAGTATAAAAACATAATACAATCACCATGGGTTACTGTTACTCACTAACAACCTTAACTTTCCCTAATAGGTTGTTCAATTTCTTTAGAATGATTTCGTTCATGAAATGATGGCAATCATGGTGGCAATATAGACCTTTAATCAATTTCATGATTATCCCTGAGTTTAGTCTTATTCTTACTTCCACCTTCAATTATAGCTGCTACCTCCAAGTCCTGACCCTCTCCAGAATTCGGTTTGTGTTGTGGCAGTTCGTTTTGGTGACTTTGGAGCCAAAGATGTTCCATTTATTTTTACTTTATACATAATTGCCATATTTTTTTTATCTTGTAGATTCATAGAATGTAAAAGCAATGTCTTGGTTGGTTGTGGTGGCTTTTGCCTGTAATCCCAGCACGTTGGGAGGCCTGAAGCAGGTGGACCACCTGAAGTCAGGAGTTCAAGACCAACCTGGCCAACATGGTGAAACTCTGTCTTTACTAAAAATACAAAAATTAGCTGGGTGTGGTAGGCACCTGTAATCTCAGCTACTCGTGAGGCTAAGGCAAGAGAGTCATTTGAACCCCAGAGGCAGAGGTTGCAGTGAATTGAGTTCGCACCACTGCTTTCCAGCCTGGGTAATGGAGTGAGACTCTGTCTCAAATAATAACAATAAATAAAAATAAAAGCAATGCCTTGAAGATAAGGAAAGTCACTACTGCAGGTAGACATACTGATAGGAATGATAAGAAACAACTGGTGAGCCGGGCGCGGTGGCTCAAGCCTGTAATCCCAGCACTTTGGGAGGCCGAGGCGGGTGGATCACGAGGTCGAGAGATCGAGACCAACCTGGTCAACATGGTGAAACCCCGTCTCTACTAAAAATACAAAAAATTAGCTGGGCATGGTGGCACGTGCCTGTAATCCCAGCTACTCAGGAGGCTGAGGCAGGAGAATTGCCTGAACCCAGGAGGCAGAGATTGCGGTGAGCCGAGATGGAGCCATTGCACTCCAGCCTGGATAACAAGAGCGAAACTCCGTCTCAAAAAAAAAAAAAAAAAAAAAAAAGAAACAACTGGTGAACTGGCAGCAAAGAAGTAAAACGAAAGACCCCTTAAATTCAGGCACAGGAACTGAAGCTAACATGCAGAGGAGATGCAGTTGTGCGTTGCTCAGAAGCCTCTGGGAATTTCACTCTGCACACCACTGTCTTCCCCAGCAGGCTGATCATCGGCATCACCTGGGAAGATGAACACAGGCTCCTAGGCTCCACTTCGCACCTTCTGCATCAAAAGACTGTTCTAGCGGTGGGGGGTTGGTGGCACTATGTGGCGCGTCTGTGCGCGACCCGCCCAGAATGTAGCCCCACGGACGGGACTCGGGGCTCGGTGGACGGCCTTGCGGGAGGGACCTGGATCTCCACGAGTGACCTCGCGATCTGGCCCGGCTCCGGCTCGTCGCAGCAGCGTGACCACAGGGTATGGCGGGGTCCGTACACTGTGTGGCTGGACCCCCAGCTCGGGGGCCACGCCGCGGAACCGCTTCCTGCTGCAGCTTTTGGGGTCGCCCGGCCGCCGCTGTTACAGTCTTCCCCCGCATCAGAAGGTTCCGTTGCCTTCTCTTTCCCCCACAATGCAGGCAGGCACCATAGCCCGTTGGGAAAAAAAAGAGGGGGACAAAATCAATGAAGGCGACCTAATTGCAGAGGTTGAAACTGATAAAGCCACTGTTGGATTTGAGAGCCTGGAGGAGTGTTATATGGCAAAGATACTTGTTGCTGAAGGTACCAGGGATGTTCCCATTGGAGCGATCATCTGTATCACAGTTGGCAAGCCTGAGGATATTGAGGCCTTTAAAAATTATACATTGGATTCCTCAGCAGCAGCTACCCCACAAGCAGCCGCAGCGCCAACCCCTGCTGCCACTCCTTCACCACCTACACCTTCTGCTCAGGCTCCTGGTAGCTCATATCCCGCTCACATGCAGGTACTTCTTCCTGCCCTCTCTCCCACCATGACCATGGGCACAGTTCAGAGATGGGAAAAAAAAGTGGGTGAGAAGCTAAGTGAAGGAGACTTATTGGCAGAGATAGAGACTGACAAAGCCACTATAGGTTTTGAAGTACAGGAAGAAGGTTATCTGGCAAAAATCCTGGTCCCTGAAGGCACAAGAGATGTCCCTCTGGGAACCCCACTCTGTATCATTGTAGAAAAAGAGGCAGATATATCCGCATTTGCTGACTATAGGCCAACTGAAGTAACAGATTTAAAACCACAAGCACCACCACCTACCCCACCCCTGGTGGCCACTGTTCCTCCAACTCCCCAGCCTTTAGCTCCTACACCTTCAGCACCCTGCCCAGCTACTCCTGCTGGACCAAAGGGAAGCGTGTTTGTTAGCCCTCTTGCAAAGAAGTTGGCAGTAGAGAAAGGGATTGATCTTACACAAGTAAAAGGGACAGGACCAGATGGTAGAATCACCAAGAAGGATATTGATTCTTTTGTGCCTCCTAAAGCTGCTCCTGCTCCAGCAGCTGTTGTGCCTCCCCCAGGTCCTGGAATGGCACCGGTTCCTGCAGGTGTCTTCACAGATATCCCAATCAGCAACACTCGTCGAGTTATTGCACAGCGATTAATGCAATCAAAACAAACCATACCTCATTATTACCTTTCTATCGATGTAAATATGGGAGAAGTTTTGTTGGTACGGAAAGAACTTAATAAGATTTTAGAAGGGAGAAGCAAAATTTCTGTCAATGACTTCATCATAAAAGCTTCGGCTTTGGCATGTTTAAAAGTACCTGAAGCGAATTCTTCTTGGATGGACACGGTTATAAGACAAAATCATGTTGTTGATGTCAGTGTTGCAGTCAGTACTCCTGCAGGACTCATCACACCTATTGTGTTTAATGCACATATAAAAGGACTGGAAACCATTGCTAATGATGTTACTTCTTTAGCAACCAAAGCAAGAGAGGGTAAACTACAGCCACACAAATTCCAGGGTGGCACTTTTACGATCTCCAATTTAGGAATGTTTGGAATTAAGAATTTCTCTGCTATTATTAACCCACCTCAAGCATGTATTTTGGCAATCGGTGCTTCAGAGGATAAACTGGTTCCAGCAGATAATGAAAAGGGTTCGATGTGGCTAGCATGATGTCTGTTACACTCAGTTGTGATCACCGGGTGGTGGATGGAGCAGTTGGAGCTCAGTGGCTTGCTGAGTTTAGAAAGTACCTTGAAAAACCTATCACTATGTTGTTGTAACTAACTCAAGAATTTCTAAACTCTCCCAGGTCACACTCATTCATTCTTATCAAGATATTTATATGTTATTAAACAGGTGGTTTTTATTTTAAAGTTAACCAGTTATTTTTATTATTGAGTCTGTCCAGATAAGTTATTTATAATGGGCATTACTGAATTTTTAAAATGACGATTACACCCAAATATTGTGCACATTTAATAATCAGACACCAGATTTTTAGCTGTGTACTCCTAGTTAAGGGACATGTGGCCTTGCCTAGCCCTTTGGTGATAAGTACATCCACTAGGAAATGTAGGATAGGTAGGATTGTGGTTCCCTAAAGACAAGTACATAAAGGTAACCTGGGTGAAACCTTGAAGTTCTGAAACTTAATTTCCTAAAATGTTCTCCTTAAGATGTGAGAGAAAGAGAAATCAGGAAAATTAGTTCTCTTGGAGGAAGGGCTTGAATTGAATTTTACTTTAGAATTTAACCCTGGTTTAAAATTTTCCATTACATGATCTTTGTTTACCATGAATGGGAAGGGTAGAAAACTTCAAGGAAAATAAGTGAAATTTTACAAGTCAGCATTTTCTTAGACCTCTTCAGCTGATTGTTTATTTTTCTATAACCTATATATGGTTGTTTTCCCCCCTCTTGAGATAATGATCTAAATATAAACAAGCTACCTGATATAAATGAGAATTTGTGTGATTTATTTAAACAAATGTGTAATTTTGAGTACAGAATTCAACTGTTACCTCCAAAAAAGAAACATTTTTAGAAGGCCGGGCGCGGTGGCTCAAGCCTGTAATCCCAGCACTTTGGGAGGCCGAGGTGGGTGGATCACAAGGTCAAGAGATCGAGACCATCCTCGTCAACATAGTGAAACCCCGTCTCTACTAAAAATACAAAAAACTAGCTGGGCATGGTGGCTCGTGCCTGTAATCCCAGCTACTCAGGAGGCTGAGGCAGGAGAATTGCCTGAACCCAGGAGGTGGAGGTTGCGGTGAGCCGAGACCGTGCCATTGCACTCCAGCCTGGGTAACAAGAGCGAAACTCCTCCTCAAAAAAAAAAAAAAAAAAAAAAAAAAAGAAACATTTTTAATAGAATTTAACAGAAGTTGTGAAACTAGAATTTTCCCTCTAAGATTAACTGGAAATTCATTGTAAATGAACCTAATTAACATAATTTATTACTCCACTCTGGAAAATGCTGTCAGATAACTAAAAATGTACATATGTAAAATATGGTTACTAGAGTTAAAAACGTGCCAAAGTCCATTTATCCCAAATCCTATCTGTAAAGAAGAGGAGGGGTACATTGGTAAACATTTTAGAGTGCTTAAAAATGCCAAAAACAAAATGGTAATTTCTACTTGGATAAAGTAAAAAAAGTTAAATGTGTGTAAAAAAGTGTTCTGTGTCTCTCTACTCCAGCATCATCTCATTTAAAGTAAGAAAGCCCTAAAATACTGTTGCAGAGAAAATATTAACTAGTTTGCTACCTTATTAGCCTAAATACTTTTTTCCATTTTGTTAGATTTTGCCTTTCTTTTGGAAGGAAGGAAGGAGGATATTCAGGATTATAAAAATGAATTGGGAACATTATCACAATTCCAGACTTTCTATTAATATTTATATGTTTTAATAAACACTTGAAATTATTTATGACTACTTAAAATGAAATTTGACCAGTACTTCCTTGTATATGTAATTGGGGAGTTATCCCCTGAAATTTGCTTTAAGTGTTTCAGTGTTGAATTTGTTTCTAAATATTCATTATTACATGGTGCACAAGTGACACTCCATATATTCCAGACTTTTACCTTGCTGTATTATTATAAAAACAATACATTAATCTGATTTTTCAGTAATTAGTAATTTTAGGTTGAAGATTATCTAAAAGAAACAAGCTTATCACAAGGGACCATCATCAATATGATCCAAATCTGGTTCAAACATTCAGAACTTCAAAGATAACTCACCTTTTGCTAATGTTTGTCGTTCTGTTGTTCCCTTGAAAAAAATAATAAAAAGTTGTTTTCTAATAAACATCATTGAGTTAAAAATTAATCTGAGCTGTAATCTAAATCTGGATTCAGTCTCTTACCAGAAGTGAAGGAAAAAAGAGAAATAGTGTTTTTGGTTCATATGTGATTATTTTAAAATTAAAGCATACGTCTTCAATTAAAAAAAAAAAAAAAAAAAAAAAAGACTGTTCTAGCAATGAGGTATAAAAACCTGTGCTTAAATGTTCTTCAGGAGATTCTGGAAATCAGTGAGGTTGGGACTATCATAATTGATATTAGTAATGAAAAATTTAAGTCATTAAAGAAAAGGTTTAATTACTTTCTTTTTAAGAAGGCAGGTAAACATAGAATACATCATGTTAAGGTTTCCACCTAAAATAATATTAATAACTTAAAATTTTGTTGCTTAGGAGAGATAAACTTAGCTGTCTGGAAAACATACTGGATTTGGATAACTGATTACTTAAGGTTTCAGAAAACTGAGATTTTACCACTGTCATCTAGGCCTGCAGCCTTAGAAGATGGCAGTCAGATGAGCTTCCCTGATCAGGCACAGTCCTTACTTGTTTGCGCTTTTTTCCCCACTGTGTTGAGTATTGAATAGTCCTGTTAGTAAAAGTCATTGCTGAAAATCAAATGACTGTATGGCTGAACGTCTATCTTTGGACTCTATTCTATTCCATTGGTGAATTTATAAATCCATATATAAATACAATATGTCTTGATTACTATAGCTTTATAATAAGTCTTCAAGTCTGGTAGTGTGAATCCTCCAATTTTGTTTTATTATTTATTTTTGAAATTACTTTGGTTATTCTGGGTCCTTTGCATTTTTACGTAACTGGAACTCTGTACCCATTAAACAGTATCTCCTCATTCTCCCCTCCCCCTAGCTCTCATGGTAACCACTGTTCTACTTTCTGATCTATGAATTTGATTGTCTTAGTTACCTCATATAAGCTCTCTAATCTGTTCCATTGCTCTGTCTATTCTTTCACCAATACTGTTTCTATATGAACTTTAGAATCAATTTGTCAATAGCCACAGAATAACTTGCTGGTAAATGGAGTGCTGTGGCTCATTCCTATAATTTCAACAATTTAGGAAGCTGAGGTGGGAGGGTCACTTGTGGCCACGAGTCTCAGACCAGCCCCGACAACATAGTGAGACTCCATTTCTGTAGAACATAAAAAAAATTGCTTGACATGGTGGCGTGTGATTGTAGTCCCCACAACCTGGGAGGCTGAGGTGGGAGGATCCCTTGAGGCCACAGGTTTGAGGCTGCAGTGAGTCAGGATCACACCGTTGCATTCCATTCCAAGGATTGGAGCGAGACCCTGACTCCAAACAAATAAAAAACAAACAAACAAAAACAAAATCTTGCCAGTATTTTGATTGAGATTGCATTGGATTTATACATCAAATTTGGAAGAATTCACAGCTTAGCAATATTGAGTCTATTTATGAATATTTGACATCTCTTCAGATATTGTATTTTCAGCTCAATAGTTCTATGTTTTTGAGTATGACTTTTATTTTTTTACTGAAATTTTTCATATTTTTATTAATTATAAACATATTTCCTTTACATCCTTGAGCATAATTTTATAATTTCTTTAAAACCATTGTCTGCTATATCTAATGTCTGTGTCCTCCTAGGCCACACGTATGTACTGTCTCTTCTCTTGAGTATAAGTTGTGTTTTTTTCTGTTTCTTCATAGCTTAAGTAATTTTGGATTGTACCGTGGACATTGTGAAGAATACATTGTTGATAGTCTGGATTCTGTTATTTTTTAAATTGTGGTAAAATTTGTAAAACACAGAATTCTCATTTTAACTGTTTTAAAGTACAGTTCCTTGGTGTTGAGTACATTTGCAGTGTTGTTTGACTATGTCACTGTCTAGTTCTAGAACATTTCCATTACCTTGGAAGGAAACCGGTGCCAGCTTTCATCACCATCTCCCCATTCTTTCCCTATCCCCAATCCCTGGCAGCCACTAATCTTCATTCTTTCGTCATAGACTTGCCTACTCTGGATCTTTCATAGAAATAGAATAATGCAACATGTGGCTTTTTGTGTCTGCCTTCTTTCATTTAGCTTGATGTTCTCAAGGTTCATGCATGTTGCAACATGTATGAATACCTTAAACCTTTTTATGGCTGAATAATATTCCATGGCATGGAAATAGCACGTTTTGTTTATCCAGTCGTCAGTTGATGGACATTTGGTTTGTTTCTACCTTTTGGCTACTGTGAATCGTGCTGCTAGAAACATTCATGTACAAGTTTTTGCTTGAATGTCTATTTTTACTTTTTTTGATACATATTTAGGGGTGCAACCGCTGAGTCACATGGTAAATTTATGTTTTTCTGCAAAACAGTTTTCCTAAGCAACTGCGCAATTTTATTTCCCACTAAAGTTCAGCCTGAGAAAGCTCCTGAGCAAGTGAGGAAAAGAAAAGAAGAGAAGAGAAAAGAAAAGAAAAGAAAAGAAAAAAAAGGGCAAGCTCCTGAGTGGATCTGCCAGGGAGCCAACAGACAAGTAAAAACACACAACCAGAGTTTTTGAGAAGAAGGTCCATATTGGTCCCTCTGGCCCTAGCAAGCAGCACCAGGAATGTGGGCCACCATTTTCACATCCACTGCCTGACTGGAGAAGTGGGAGGTGGTAGATGGGTTATAATGCTACAACATTCTTTTATCAAAGTTCAGTAGCTTCTGTCTTATTAAGTTTTCCTTTCGCTGTTGTAACTTTTTTATTAGATTCCAGAGTTCTGAAAACGTTGATTCTAACATTTTTTGCGACCTTAATTATTACTTTAATGGAGAGACTGAGTTTTAGAGTTCCCTACTCTGCCCTTTTTGGTGATAACCTGTCCTGCTGTTTGTTTATTTGGAAGATATTGATTTATTTTGTTTTATCAATTAGTTAATTTCCCTTAGCTCAAACCGAAAATTTGGTCTTCCTGTGGAGAATGATGCCTTTAATTTCAATGTAGTTATTTTATGTCATCTGGTTTGATTGACGTTGGCCCTGTACAAATATGGTGTAAAAGTCAGCCAGAGGTTTGGAGAGTTTATACACAAAATTTGGGACACTCTTCTATGGCTGTTTTCTTTTTGGGGTGTCCTTTACTCTCCAAATCTGGTTACCTTGATGTCCAGAGTGGACAAGTCCATGGAGAAAGTAGCTGGTTTCAGCACTTTGGGCTAATAAGACTGTGTGTTTCTATTTAGTTTTTAGTTCTCCAAATGTCATGAGCTTGGGCTTCAGTTATTTGCCTTTTAAGAAAAAATTATGATTTGTTTATCATGGTAAAATACATAACAATTCACCATCTTAACTATTTTAAGTGTACAGTTCTTTGGTATTAAATGCATTCACAATGTTGTCCAACTGTCACCATCATCCATCTCCAGAACTCTTTTTATCTTATCAAACCGAAACTCTGTATTCATTACAGAATAACTCCCCATTCTCCCTTCCCTCCAGTACCCGGCAAGCACCATTCTACTACTGGTGCTGCTATGAACATGGGTATACCAGGATCTATTTGGAGGAATCACCATACTATTTTCCGCAACTGCAATACCATTTTTGGTTTCTAACAACATTGCATAAAGGTTCCAGTTTTTCTACATCTGTGCCAACACCTATTATTTTCTGTTCTTTGATAGTAGCTGTCTTAATGAGTATGAGGTGGCATCTCGTAGTTTTGATTTGCATTTCTCTAATCATTAATAAGATTGAATATCTTCTTATGTGCTTATTGGCTCTTTGTATATGTCTTTGGAAAAATGTCTATCAAGTCATTTGCCCACTTTTGAGTTGGGTTGTTTGTCTTTGTTGTTAACTTTTAGTTTTCTATATATTCTGGATATCAATCTCTTATCAGACATATAATTTGCAACTATTTTCTCTCATTCTCTAGGATGCCTTTTTAATCTTTTCATAGTGCCTTTTGATACAACAAATGTTAAATATTTTCATGAAGTCTACTTATTTTTGTTTGCCTGAGCCTTTACTTTTTGAATGTGAATTCAAAAAATCACTCCCAAATCCAATGTTACAAAGATTTTGACCTATGTTTTCTTTCCAGAGTTTTATAGTTTTAAGTCTTTAATCCAATTTGAGTTAACTTTTGTATATGATGTTAGATAAGGTTGGGCGTTATTGCATGTGGCCATAACAGTTTGCCCAGCACCATTTGTTGGAGCAGTTTTTTGTCTTTTTTTTTTTCTCCGAGATGGAGTTTCGCTCTTGTTACCCAGGCTGGAGTGCAATGGCACGATCTTGGCTCACCGCAAACTCCGCCTCCTGGGTTCAGGCAATTCTCCTGTCTCAGCCTCCTGAGTAGCTGGGATTACAGGCACGCACAACCATGCCCAGCTAATTTTTGTATTTTTAGTAGAGACGGGGTTTCACCTTGTTGACCAGGATGGTCTCGATCTCTTAACCTTGTGATCCACCCGCCTCGGCCTCCCAAAGTGCTGGGATTACAGGCTTGAGCCACTGCGCCCGGCAGTTTTTCGTCTTTTTTTTTGGGTGGGGGACGGAGTATCAGTCTGTGGCCCTGGCTGGAGGGCAGTGGTGTGACCTTGGCTCACTGCGACCTCTGCCTCCCAAGTTCAAGCAACTCTCCTGTCTCAGCCTCCTGAGTAGCTGGGATTGCAGGCACGGGCCACCATGCTCAGCTATTTTTTGTGTTTTTAGTGGAGATGGGGTTTCACCATTGTGGCCAGGCTGGTTTCAAACTCATGACCTCAAGTTATCTGCCTTGGCCTTCTAAAGTGCTGGGATTATAGGTTTGAGCTACTGCACTGAGCTCTTGTCTTTAATGAAAAGAGGAGTAAGTAAGGTGAGGTTTCAGGCATCATCTTGCATGGAAAGTTGTATTGAATATTTGGCGTTCGTATTTGTCTTCTAGTGGTACCGTAACAAAACACGCAAGCCTGGGTGGCTTAAGTAACATCTGTTTATTTCTCACAGCTCTGGAGGTTGGAAGTACAAGATCAAGGTGCTAGCAGGGATGGTTTCTCCTGAGGCCTCTCTCCTTGGGATGCAGATTGCTGTCTTCTTGCTGTGTCCTCACTTGGCCTTTTCTCTGTGTGTGTACACTCCTACAGTCTCCTCTTCTTGTAAGGACACCCATCCAATTAGATTCGGGCCATACCTTTATAATCTCATTTTCGCTACCTCTTTAAAGGTCCTATCTGCAAATATAGTCATATTGGGGTTAGGGCTTCAACATACAAATTTTGAGGTGACACAATTCAATCCGTAAGATCTTCTTAGCCTCCTGATGTAACTGAAATCGAAGCAAGCTGTGCTTGTTCTTACCAGGCAGGTGTGCAAATTTTCAAAATAAAGGAGAAAGGAAAACTAAAAATCAGCTTCTCAAAGAAAATACGTGAATTGTGTCGCTGGCCACTCCTGCCTGGTTGAGTGACAGTTGGATGCCAGAACTTTCCTTGGATTTGCTTTCCTGTTAGTGAAAATAAGAACTTGTTACATAGAAGCAGTCAACTGAATATTTTCAACTGATCACTAGAATTTAAAAGCAAAGAAGTAATAATAGGAGTTAAAGTTTATAAACACTTTTTTCCCCTCTCTAATTGGAACAAATGTAGATGCTGCTAGCAATGAAGGATCCAGAATTCTTAGAATTTATTTTACAGAGGGAAATGGAACTACTCAATAAATACCATATTTTCTTCTTAGATGGTGTTTACACATGCATAGACTGCCTTAATTGGAGAATGTTCTTTGAACACAAATATGTCAGACTGGTGTCAGAAGTGTCAGGCTGTAGTAGACAGACTTGGTTATGGTAAAGTTAAGTGCAGTGTTTGCAGGACGGGAGGGTGCTCTGGACTTACCAGTCCATGTCACTAGATTCCTAGCAACATGCTGTTGCATTGTCCGTTTACCCTCATCCCCTCAAACATGAAACTGGCTTCCATATGATGCTAATCAAGAACTCACCCCTACTGCCAAATTCCAGGCCTGCTTTAAAGAGTTGTGAGCCTCCTAAGGTGGTTTTATTGGTTCACTTTGTGCCACGTCAAGGAGACTGTATTTCCCTTGCCAAAATATTGAGACTCGCTGTCCTGATAATGGGATAGAAAAATCAGAGTTGGCTGGGCATGTTGGCTCATGCCTGTAATCCCAGCACTTTGGGAGGCAGAGGCAGGCAGATCACTTGGCCCAGAAGTTTGAGACCAGCCTAGGCAACATGGCAAAATCCTGTCTCTACTAAAAAGACAAAAATTAGCTTGGCATGGTGGCATGCACCTGTGTTTCCAGTTACTTAGGAGGCTGGGGTGGGAGGATCACTTGAGCTCAGGAAGTTGAGGCTGCGGTGAGCTGTGGTCATGCCACTATACTTCAGACTGGATTTTGATGAGATCTTGTCTCACCAAAATAATAAATAAAAAAGAACATTCCAGAAAATCTAGGGTATATGATATGGTATGTGGTAGCTGAAAGGACAGACCTAAAATCCCCAGCAGAGAGTGTGAGGGTATGAAGTGTTGTCTTTTGGTCTGAACATTTTATAGAGAGCCACCCTTATTGAAATGGATTGATTCAAACATTCTATATGTCTTTGGAACAACTTTAGAAATAAAACAGAAGGTTCTGGTTCAGTTAAGACCCTGATAAATTAATTAGAACACCCATGAGAAGTCCATAGCTTCAAGTGCACTTTTTAAAACTCATAGCCAGTATGAACGTTTTTTACCCTACTTTCTAAAATCCTTTTAAGCAAACCAAAGGAATCTTTCCTTTGGTTGTGTTTCTAACTGAATTACCATCTGCTATTTGAAAATCAAAATTAGTTTTGAAATTTACATTTAAATATAAATTTTGCACTACTACACCGATTGGTCTGAGTCTAGAATAAGAAGAGAATTATTCTTATAGTTTGGTCTTATTATTCACTCCAATGCTTCATCTATTACATGAATCCCAAATGTATCTTTAAAACCCTGATTGGTGTACAGAGGATTCAACTACTTGTTATTCTTTCCTCAGCTCCTCTTATCTACAGCACCTCTCCTTCATTAGGACACAGTTTTAATTTCCGTAGCCACTGTGGCTTTTCTGTGCTTTCTTAAAGGAAACCTGCTAAGGTTGATAGGTTCAAATTAGACTTTTCTTCGTAAGTACATTTATGCTTGCCAACATCTTCCTGTTTCTTTACATGCTTTTGATTTTAACGGTTGATGCACTGCCAGTTGACTTAAGGACCAAGCAATTACAATAATATCAGTCCTTAGATCTGATTGTATAAATCCAGAACAGTGTGCTACTTTTCTTTGTACTTAAAGAAAGCACAGCCACATGGTTACAAAGTCAAGCTCCCAAGGACAAGACTGACAGTTTGCTAAGCTGTCTTGAAAAGCAGGCTTACAGGTGTCCTAAGCCCATTTCCATCCTAAGGTACCCCTGTTTATGCTAGAACAATACAGAAAGGCACACAAAACGCATCAGATTGGCTACAACTTAAGATGAGCCATACAAGTCCTTTTTCCCATTAATCAAAACTTTACAGGAGATAGATAGTGATTTTTACCATTTATTCAACCAGTTTTCCCTAATGTTAACATCTTTCATGAATGTGTCTGTCGAAACTAAGACATGAACTCTGGAGAGTTAACTATTAACTAAATTAGGGACCCTATTTGCTTTTCACCAGTGTTCTCACTAATATCCTTTTTCTGTTACTTGTTTTCATGACTGATAGCTTTGAAGATTACTGCTCAGGTAATCGAAGTCAGGTAGTCAAAGTCTTTCACTTGGTTTGTCTGATATTTTCTCATTATTAGACTGGAGTTATGGGTTTTGTGGAAAAATACCACAAAGGTAAAGTGTTCTTTCATTGCATTATATTAGATGGCACATTATATTGACATGACTTATCACTGATGCTTATCATTAACTTCAGTTGCTTGGCCAAGGTAATATCTGCCAGGTTTCTCTACAGAAAATTATCATCTTCCCCTTTTCTAACTTTATTCTTTAGAAACTATCAGAATATTTAAATTAAGCTCCACTTCTGAAAGGAGTACTATCTACACGTATTGTTTGGAATTCTTCTGTGAAGAAAATGTATCCCTTCACTCCCATTTGTTTATTTAGTCATATATTTATATCAGTATTGATCCATATGTATTCATTTTACACTTTGGGTTACAATCCAGTACTGTTTTATTTATTGCTCAAATTGTTCCAGTTTTGGCCCTTTGTAGTTCTTCCAGGTTGGCTTTTGTGTCTTAACATATTCCTGGCCTGCCATCTGGTATTACAAGAGCACCAGGCTTCTCTTCTATTTCCCCCCGCCACCCCCAGACCTTAGAACAAGCTATTTTTCCAATTATTATTTTTTATTTTGATTATTTTGAATACTATGATAATATTTTATTCCAAATATTATAATATTGATATTTGATTCCAAATACTGTTTTTCCAAAATTTGGATAGTGAGAACCCCTTTAGGCTGGTTTCTTGGTTATTTTCACGTCTCAACAATTTTTGAGCAGATTTTACTTTATTGCACAATAAGATGTTCCCATCACATTGAATGTTTTTCTTCTGCAATGAAATTTGCTATTTCTCCAAAGAGTCCTGGTTCATTTTATCAGAGAATGGTATTCAGAGACTGAGATCTAGGTTCTAAGCATGCGGACTGCCACTGCGGGGTCACTGCTTTTAGGCTCTTCTGCCGACATAGCTAGGTTGGTGGTTCTTTCTGGTCTTATTCCCTTCAATATTTACACTGTTCTTTTCCCACAGTGAGATCTCTGGCTCCCAGTAACTGTAGTATTATTCATTTACTTAATACTACAATACATACAACATTGTTTCAGAATTACAACTCCTATATCACTATGAATCATAATGCTACTAAATAGAGTTCAAGATTTGTTTGCAGTTCTTTTGGTCTCATAGTTGAACTATTGGGTTCTAAAGCAGGGATCAGCAAACTTTTTCTATAAAGAGCTGGATATTAATTATTTTAGGTATTATGTACCATAAGATCTCTTTCACAACTGCTTAACTCTGCTACTGCAGCAGGAAATCAGCAATAGAAACAGGTAATGAAAAAGCACGGCTGTGTTCCAATGAAGCCTTATGTGCAAAAAGGAAATAGAAAGCTGGATTTGTCCTGCAAGCCATAGTTACTTGGATTCTAAAATTACTTAGATTTCCTTTTTTTTTTTTTTTTTAGTACATTTTGTCTTTAGACATATATAATTAGACATATATTAATACATTTAAGCTGATTTTATTCTCAAATTCTATAAGTAAGTACAATTATTATTCTCATTTTACAAATGAGACAAGTGGGGCACATAGAAGAGAAGTAAATTAACCAAGGTCACACGCGTAGCATGAGGCTGAGCCAGGGGAAAATACTTAAGCACTGGTTTAAGTATTTGAAACTATTTCAGCTCAGTGTGGATATATAGTGCATTATAGATACATGCAGCTTCTATAGAGAAATAAAGTCACAAAATCAATTTATTTTCAATGTGTTTGTTTGTTCTAATTCCCCTCCTGAATATGTGGGAGCTACAGGTGCTTTTTTTGGCTAGGGTCAGGACTCCAAAGTTGTATGGTAGAGGATTGAATATGGCCATTTCATTTCAGAACATGGAGCTGAGGGAACTCTGAAAAGCAAAGTCCAGGGTGTAGTGGATGTTGTGGTTGCTTCCTCAGCATCTGTTCTCTCCTCCCTTGGCCACTACCTGACTCTCATTTGAGTATCTATTCCTTTTTGACTCAGCCCCTGTGTTTCACCCCTGACACTAGGAAAGGATCTGCATATGCGGCAATGTAATCTCATCACCTCGCCAAGGTTTAGGTTTAGAAGTGACATATAGGCTGAAGGAATGGGACAAAACACTGCAAAATATGTTTTCTGGCAATATCTAAGAAATAGTCTCTTGGCCAGCTGTGACGGCGCATGCCTATAATCCCAGCATTTTAGGAGGCTGGGGCAAGATAGCTTAGCCCTGGAGTTCTAGACTGGCCTGGGCAACATAGTAAGACCTTATCTCTACTGAACATTGAAATAAAAAATTAGCTGATGTGGTGGCATATGCCTGTAGTCCTAGCTACTGGGGAGGCTAAGGCAGGAGGATCCCTTAAGCCCAGGAGTTTGAGGCTGCAATGAGCTATGATTGTGCCATTGAACTCCATCTTGGGTGATAGAGTGAAATCTCATTTCTTAAAAAAAAAAAAAAAAGAATCTCTTTATCTTTCTCATCTTCTGGGTCATTTTGTTGAGATAAGCAGGCTGGTAGTAGTGTAGCCATATTAGCAATAGTGGTGATAGTAGTTATGGTAGTCATATTGCTACTATTAGTGAAGTTGGCCTTAGGATAAAGCTGATATCATGCAAGGAAAAGCCAAGAAAGACTGAGAAATGGCATTTCCTTTTAGCCACTGAATCAATTAACTCAGAATCCTGACCTACCTCCAGGTTTCTAATATGTGAGCAATAAACCCTAAGTGTATGAGAGCTAATCTGAGTTGGATTCTGTGTGATTCACAATGTAATGCATGCCGTCTCATATGAGAGGTAAGAAGAGAACCGAAGCTAATAGGATAGGTCAAATGCGATATCAGAAAGAGCCGATCTGAGAAGTAGAGACTAGGAATGTGGCACAGGATAAGAACCGGAGACGTTAAATTAGAATTGTGAGAGTTCAGAACACTAGACGAAGGCGCAGAGCTGGAAGCAGTCCTCTGAGCTGAGGGCTGCGCATGAGGGTTGGAGGAAGCAATCGAGGACATCCACCTTGAGTAGAGCTTCTGGATGTTTGCATTGCATATAGACTTGGCTCTAAAGATTGGGGTCAAAAAAAGTAGCTAAATGTCATCACATTTGCCTTTGACTTTTCTCCAGATCAATGCAGACCACCAAATGTGAAGGCTGACTTGCTATTTAGAATGTACCAAGTATCATTTCACATTGTATATATGTATATATCAAGGCATCACATTATACCCCATAAATGTATACAATTATAATTTGTCAATTAGAAATAATATTAATAAAAATATGTTAAGACTTTGCTTTCTCCCACAATAATTTACTGCTATGGGAATAACTTTCCTATCATAAATAAATAGAAAATCAAGCAACTGTATTCGGAGACTGTACCACTAGCATAGGACTGTGATCCCTAACAGAAGGGAAACAAATGAGACAAGGATTGTGATGGCACCAACTTTCTGCCTGGAGGTAGTTTCCACAGTACAGGGAGGAAGAACCGAAGCTGAGCCTGGTGGCCTTCTACATTGAGGCGATAGATCAGGAAAACCCAGGCAGCTAGAATTTGTAGGGCAGAGTATTGCAGAAAGGGGAGCTGGGCTGAAGAGAGCTCCAGACGTTTGCACAGGGCTGTCCTCAGGTCTTTGATAAGTATGAATAGGTGCATGTGTGGGAAGAAACTTCCTGAGGCCAGGGAAGAGGAATCAGAAAGCAATAGGCCAAACAATTGGCCTACTTCACAAATGACTGAGAATAGTTTATATTTCTACTAGTCTGAGTGAAGAGAACTCCTAATACATATGGTCAACTCCTCAGAAGTGTCGTGCCTTAACATTGAGACCAAATTAGTTTTACAGTAAAGGCTTATCTGAATCATCTGTAATAGAGCATAAAAGAAAGCCTCAGGGCTGGGATTGGTGGCTTATGCCTGTGATCCCAGCCCTTTGGGAGGCTGAGGTGGGCAGATCACCTGAAGTCAGGAGTTCAAGACCAGCCTGGCCAACATGGAGAAACCCCATCTCTACTAAAAGTACAAAAATTAGCTGGGCGTGATGTTGCGTGCTGTAATCCCAGCTACTCAGGAAGCTGAGGGAGGAGGGAGAAGAATCGCTTGAACCCAGGAGGTGTATGTTACAGTGAGCCCAGATTGTGCCACTGTACTCCAGCCTGGGTGACAAAGCGAGACTCTGTCTCAGAAAAAAGAGTAAGTTTCAAAGGATCATCCTTAAGTTAATTAACTGTGTCCCTGAAAAAAAATTCAATACTTTTTAAAGGTAAACAACAAAATCTAGCCCTCTACAAAATTGTATGTTAACCTTTTAAAAATTTCAAAGTCTGACATTGAATGATGATTTATCAGGTATAGAAATAGGCAAAAAAAAAAAAAAAGGATCCATAAATAGGAGAAAAATTAGCTGATAGAGATGTATCCAGAAATGATGAAATTGGTAGATAAGGGCCAGAAGTAGCTATCATAAATCTCACAAATACGCTCAAAGATGTATGATGAACAGAGACATTGAAGATATAAAAAGACCTAAATGAAATTTCTACACATGAAAAATATAATGTTGGAAATGACAAAATATATTGACTGAACTTCTGCTTAGGATGTAGAGTTGAACATGGCTAACCATGCCTAACTATGAGCAGAAAACAGAACAATTTTTAAACCATAACTCTTCTTTAGCCCATCAAAGAACTGAAGTCATAGAACAAGAGTTAAAAGCCCTTCTGAGGAGAGGTGGACACAGAAACTGGTCTACGTTTAGCAGAACCTGAGAGCAAGAGGATTTTTGGCTGCCAAAAAAGCCCCCTCCTCACTCCCTCAGAAAAGCAGTTAAAAAGACAACAGCTAAGATTTTAATAAATTTTTAAAGGTTGACTGAGCTAATAATTTGAAGTGATAGGGAGTTCCAGATGCAAGAGGGGATCACATGTACCCACGAACTCTTTTTCACAGGCCTCCTTTTGGTATCCTGGGAAAGATTAGAGTCAGGATAGGACACTGGCTGCCTTTCATTACTTTTTTCCATCAAATTGGGAAGTTTTGGGCCATTATTTCTTTTTGTTGTTGCTTTTTGTGCCATTATTTTAAAAAATATTTTTGTTACCTGCCCTTTGAAACGGTGCGTCTTTGCCTAGGCCCTGAGGGAGGAAGGAAGGGTTTCTTGCTCCTTTCCCAGCAGCTGGAGGCTTTTTGCTTTGTGTGATAGGAGGGAGCAGGGAACAGGTACCAGCAAATGCTTGAGAAGAAGTCCGGGAAGCCAGGTTCCTCTGGGTTTCCTCAGAGTCAGTGCTCTGAGTGCAAAACAAAGGAAACTTGGATTAGGCAAAACACCAAGAAATAAGGGAAAAGGGCAGATTTTTTTTTAAGTGGGTGTTTTATTGAGATGTAATTTGCCTAGCATAAAATTCATCCTTTTAAATGGTACAATTCAGTGGGTTTTAGTATAGACACAGAGTTCTGCAACCTTCATCACTATAAGTTCCAGAACATTTTCATCACCCCCAAAAAACACAATACCCCTTAGCCATCACCCTCCCCATTCCTCCACCTCCCCGAGCCCTAGGCAACCATTAATTTACTTTCTCTCTGTATGAATTTACCTATTGTGAACCTTTCACAGGAATGGAATCACTCCAAAATGCAGTTGTGACTGGTGTTGACAAAAAGAGTCAAACTCTGTAAAATATTTGAAGAGATTTATTCTTAGCCAAATATGAATGACCATGGCCTGTGACATAGCCCTAAGGAGTTCCTGAGAACATGTGCCCAAAGTAGTCAGGGTACAGCATGCTTTTATATATTTTAGGGAGTCATGAGACATCAATCAAATACATTGGTTTAGTTCAGAAAGGCAGGGCAACTCAAAGTGAGGGCTTCCAAGCTATAGGTAAATTTAAACATTTTCTGGTTGACAATTGACCGAGTTTATCTGAAGATACGGGATCCATGGGAAGGAAGTGTTCAACTTAAGATAAGGATTGTGCAGACCAAGTTTTATTGTGCAGAGGAATCTCTCAGATAGCAGACTTCAGAGAGAGAGCAGGTTATAAAATGTTTCCTTCTTATTAGACCTAAAAGCGTACCTAGTTCTTAGTTGATTATCTCCTGGATCTGGGAAGAAAGGAAGGAAAACAAAGGGGAAAGGAGATTCTCTGTAGAATGTGGGTTTTTCCCTCAAGAGACTTTACAGGGCAGTTTCAAGGTATGGCAAGGAAATATATTTTGGGGTTAAATATATTTTTTTCCTTGTCTCATAATGTTATGCTGGAGTCAGATTGAAAAGTAAGTCACAATATATAGGGTTAAATAAAACTCATCTGATGAGAATTTATGGTTTGTAAGGCATGACTCTCTAGACCCCTTAGATAGGAATTTGGGCAAGATCAAAAATTAGAGCTTAGTCCTCACTGGCTTCTTAGACTTAGCATAATGTTTTCAAGGATCATCCATGTTGAAGCATGTATTGATACTTCCTTTATTTTTATTGGTGAATAATATTTCATTGATGTGGATATTGACAAAGCAGGAGCATGGCCATCTTGGACAAGTACCGCCATTCTAAAGTTCTCCTTGATAAAAACCCACCTAAATTCAAAGGGCATCAGCCTAATGGGTAAGGTCAGCATGACCATAAATCACAAATGACATCTCCAACCAGAAACATTCCATCCATAAGATAAGCCCCTCCCCAACCAGAGACATGCCAGTCCCGAGATAATTTCCCCTCCTGCTGGAGAGATACCAGCCCCAAGATAACCTCCCCTCCAACCAGAGACATTCCAACCCCGCAATAGACTTCTCTCCTACACGGAACCATTCCAAGCCTGTGATAAGATCCCTCAACCTAAAACCAATAAATACTCTTAGTCTGTAAGAGAAAGCACTCCTGACTGAAATTGGCCAGAAGCCCCTCTCAGGTTTATTCTCCAAAATAAACCTGTCTGTGACTGTTCAGCCACTTTTTTGTATTTCTTTCCTCTTTCTTTAACTCTTACAGATATATCACAGTTTTAAACTAGTTCATTAATTAAGGGACATTTGGATTATTTCTATTTTTGACTTTTACTAATACTGTTGCTATAAACATTTATATACTTTTTTTTTTTTTGAGATAGAGTCTTGCTCTGTCGCCAGGCTGGAGCACAGTGGCGCAGTCTTGGCTCACTGCAACCTCCGCCTCCTGGGTTCAAATGATTCTTCCACCTCGGCCTCCTGAGTAGCTGGGACAACAGGTGCGAGCCAAACGCCTAGCTAATTTTTGTATTTTTAGTAGAGATGGGATTTCACTATGTTGGCCAGGATGGTCTTGATCTCTTGACCTTGTGATCCACCCGCCTCAGCCTCCCAAAGTGCTGGGATTACAGGTGTGAGTCACCGTGCCCAGCCATACTTTTGTTTTTGAGACTGAGTTTCACTCTGTCACCCAGGCTGAAGTGCAGTAGTGTGCTCTTGGCTCACTGTAACCTCTGCCTCCTGGTCTCAAGCCATCTTCCCACCTCAGCCTCCCAAGTAGCTGGGACTACAGGCCATGCCATCAGGCCTGGCTAATTTTTGTAGAGACAAGATTTTATCATGTTGTCCAGGCTGGTCTCAAACTCCTGAGCTCAACTGAGCCACTAGCCTTAGCCTCCCAAAGTTGCGGAATTACAGGCGTGAACTACCACACCTGGCTTATGTACGTATTTTTATATAGACTATGTTTTATTTTCTCTTGAGTATTTACATTGGAGTGTAATTTCTCAGTCACATGATAACCCTAAGTTTAACATTGTCAGGAGATGCCAAACTGTTTTCCAGAGTGGCTGCACTGACTTTTAAAATAGTGGAATAAAGACATCTGGATATTCACTTTTCCATAAAAGCAACGACTACACTGACAAATATTGCCAAAATAAACTTTTTCAGAACTCTAGGAATTAACCAAATGTTTGCAGCAATTTGAGGGGTGTTCACTGAAAAAAAAAAAGGTGGGCACTGAATCTTAGTAAGAAGAGTACGTTTTGTGGTGTTTGTCCTATTCCCATCCCCTTTTTGCCAGCTCCATGGTAACATTGAAAACCAGAAGCTTCATAGTCTCAGTATTTGTAAAAACAAGTAGCCTAGTAGCCACTGGAGGGAACAGACCAGGTTTGCAGTGCCAAGGCTAAAAGCTCTATCCCCACTGAATTGTCACTATTTGCCCTGTATGGAAGTTTTCTGAAAAATTACAAACCATTCATGGTGCTTGAAATTTGACTTCAGGGCTCACTTAGCAGGAAAAGCCCTATCTCTAGTGTGTTTTTAAAAAACAGTCAGGATACTTCTTTTTTTTTTTTTTTGAGACGGAGTTTCGCTCTTGTTACCCAGGCTGGAGTGCAATGGCACGATCTCGGCTCACCGCGACCTCCGCCTCCTGGGTTCAGGCAATTCTCCTGCCTCAGCCTCCTGAGTAGCTGGGATTACAGGCACGCGCCACCATGCACAGCTAATGTTTTGTATTTTTAGTAGAGACGAGGTTTCACCTTGTTGACCAGGATGGTCTCGATCTCTTGACCTCATGATCCACCCGCCTTGGCCTCCCAAAGTGCTGGGATTACAGGCTTGAG
This sequence comes from Saimiri boliviensis, assembly GCF_048565385.1. Taxonomy (NCBI): domain Eukaryota; kingdom Metazoa; phylum Chordata; class Mammalia; order Primates; family Cebidae; genus Saimiri; species Saimiri boliviensis. The sequence continues at coordinate 69,826,347 of NC_133456.1, forward strand.
CCACCGCGCCCGGCCCAGGATACTTCTTTAACATTGTAGTTGTCCAAGGTGAGAATAACAGTTGGGACAAACCAGAGGCTTTTACCACTGAGCCTCCCAAGTGTTAGTAAGGAAAGTTAATCTCATTCAAGGACTAGGCACTTTACATTTATTACCCTGTTTAACTTTAAACTTTGAGGTGCATCTGTCTCAGAGACAGTAAAAGTTGAGAGTTAAACCATCAAATGCTAACAGTCTATGCTTTGGCCCGTGAGCAATGTCAACCCACCCTCCCACTGAGGCAATCAGTCACAGAGGCATTCTCTGCTCTCCACAAGTCAGTCTGTTCTGCAAGAAGGCCTCCACTGGGCTTTGTATTGAGCACTCCAGGTCTTCGATTAGTGGAGCACAGTCCAGATCTCTAGTCTGCTGTGGGTTGGAAATTGACCTTTTGCTTGACTTGGTCTCATGCTACCACTCCACACTGATTGAAATGGACACCCCTGATAAAAACTCCAGAGCCCTGTTGATGCTTTGGATGTTGCACACTGGTCCTCCTGATGGCCCCTCTGCGCTAACCTCTGAAACACACATCATTCCGTATTCCCTTTAGGTTCGGCTTCTACTTCCCTCTTCTTGGATTCATGTTGCTGAATCCACACCTGAGGCCCATATGAGATGGGATGAAAGACAGCCTACTTGGCACGACCCTCTCAGGAACAATGCTCTGTGCATCCACTCTGTTCTTTGCCCTTCAGTCCAGTCTGGCACATGCACATGCTCAACCCTCAGACTGACTGTGAGTCAAGCTTCTGAGAAATGGATTCTCCTGCCAATCATCCCACTCCTTCCTTCTCGGTTTCTGTATTATTACTCTGATTTACGTCTATGTCTCAAAACTTTAGACCTGGCTACCTTAATTTGGATCCTGTTTGCAGTCCTTTGAACTTGGTTCCCTGGATGTTTAACTTTACCTCTGCCTATTACAGGTACTGGATTTTCCTCTGGCACTCCTTTGTCCTTTGCTGCCTTACCCATGACCCTTAGAATTTATTCCAGATTTCAGTATCTTGGCCAGCGCTTGTGTAGCCAGGTCACACACACTGCCAACACAGGGATTTCAACAGAGAAAACTTCCTTTTTGTTCTTCCTCAGTGTTCTTATAAGAGCTTGATACTGAACAGAGACCAGAAAAGGCATCTATGCACAAAAACATTTGGAATCAATTTTTTAAACAAACCAACCAAACAAAGAATTGTCATAAAAGAAATTGCTATCCTCATATAACTTTTTTTGGTGGGGGACACAGTCTTGCTCCGTTGTGACACTGGAGTGCAGTGGCACAGTCTCAGCTCACTGCAACCTCTGCCTCCTGGCTTCAAGTGATTTCCCTGCCTCAGTCTTCCAAGTAGCTGGGATTACAGGCACGCGCCACCATGCCCAGCTGTTTTTGTATTTTAGTAGAGACAGGGTTTCACCATGTTGACCAGGATGGTCTCAATCTCCTGACCTCATGATCCACCTGCCTAGGCCTCCCAAAGTACTGGGGTTACAGGCATGAGCCACTGTGCCCGGCCTCATGTAACTTAACAAGTAACTTAAACCGTCATTTGTTGTGATATGCACTGGGGAAATGCAGGTTTTATAAATATGAGTCAGAGAGAGGGAATATACTCTTCATGGTTACAATGATCTATATTTTTGTTAGAAAAACCCTTCAGGATACAGTGCTCCCAGCTGAGCTAGTGGCTTATCTACCAGTTGGTAATGAGCCTGGCTATTGTGAATCGCTGCCAATGTGAGATGGATTAGAGGAGAAATATCTTTCTTGAGAAACAGTGATGGTTACCATTTATTAAACACTTACTATGAACAGATACTGTTCTATCCATTTATTTTT